>NW_028292576.1:7553888-8288523 GCF_029948245.1 Actinia tenebrosa | reverse complement strand
GGCGTGGGTGGAAGCTCACATACTGCCATTACTTGTATATTATAATGTTTGTTCGTTGATAAGGTACTCAAGTTTTAAAAATTCAACCACAGCTTTTTTTATTATAAAGTTAATAATAGTAATTAGTTATAAAGATTGTAGAAGCTTACTGAAGATATATGTAGAGTAGCATTTTTTTAAAAGCCGCTATACGACATGGTTTTTTCCTTTAGTTCTTCTTAATATATATTTTGCGGGTCAGTTCGGGGAAAAGATTAAAAGTCCATTACCAGCCCACTACATTGATTTTCCACTCCATCACGTTCTTCTAATGTTTCTTGTTTATTGAATTGCTTATACAAAATAACATAGCTTTAAAACGCTTCATATAATACTGAATGGCACAAGCTCCATGTTTTAAAGAATCAATGGATGGCCAATATAACCCCTTGAGGTCCCAAGAAAAACAATGTTCTGAGAAAAAAACAATGGACTTTTTTTTTGCATAAAAAAGACGGCCTATTATTTGTCCCCCAGAACAGTTCTCTTAAAAATCAATACGAGGGGTCTATAGACGATAGTCTATTGCCCATTAACCTGTCGCAAGAGTTTGTGACAAAACAATTGGATTTTTTTGCATTAAGAAAAGACGGCCTATTATTTTGTCCCCAGAACAATTTCTCTTAAAAATCAATACGAGGGGTCTATAGACGATAGTCTATGTGACCCATTAAACGCTGTCGCAAGAGTTTGTGACAAACAATGGCTTTTTTTTGCATAAGAAAAAGATGGACATTATTATTTGTCCCTAGAAACAATTCCTCTAGGATTAAATCAATGCAATGGGGTCTATATCTAAAAATGAATTGAAGATGACACTATGACAAATAGGTTTGAGCAAAAACGTATCATTGGACTTTTTTACCTGAAACTAGGGTTATTAATTAATGGTTTCCTATATATAGACCCCTTCAGCACGTCGGAACGCAACTTAATTTGGGGGACATGTCATCCAGTTGAGCTGCTCTGCTGCTTTGACGTTATATGCCAGGGGGTCTATTTCCGAACCACCTGCTCTTCTCTTGGGTAGATTATACTTGGTTCGAGCTCTGACTGAGTAACAAGATTTCTCCCCACTAACAACTCATGCCAAAAAAAGTCACGTCCAGCTCACTACAGTCTTAGGCAGTCAATCAGATAACTATTAAAGGTTTCTCATTCCTATACAATATAAAGATATTAAGCAAACGATAGAAAAATAATCTGTTACAGTATACAAATTTGAATGGATTGAAAAGCCTAGAAGATTTTTAAGCTAATTTTAAGATATGAGTGTACGTTGCCGATAAATCCCTCTGGCAGGAAGGTGATTTCCAGGCTTTTCTGGCATAATAATTAAGTACAGGCATAAATTTGATTGGTGTTGATTATTTTTTAATCGTGTTCGGAGACGCCACACCAACTAAGCTTTAAATGAGGCCGAATTTCGCACCCGACAGAGTTGCCGAAACTTGCTCTAAGATTGTTACCAACAGCAGGAAACAATTTGACTACACAAGAAATGAAATAAATGGATTACATTTTTACTAAATAGCATGTCAGAAAAACGTTAATTCTTCAGAAGTGGAATGCTAGTCGTAAAATAAATAGAAATACTTTTGCCGGTTTAGATGTAGAAAGCATTTGAACTCAGTTTTCTTTTTTTAAACTTTTAGTAAAATAAATCCGGGTGCTGGTCACTCAGCACGTCCTTTCCTTCCTTTAAACAACAAAAGACCCTCAAAAATCTCAATGAAAGAGGGTTAATTTGATTTATTCTTCCTATATGAAGGATGACACTAGAATTTTAAAACGCTTATTATACAGGAGTTTTTGACAACCTATAGAACATTGACAAAACACTTTAAAACAACACGTAAGACGCTTGTACTCTGAATGATGAGAAAACGTGGTAAGTACGGCAAATTCTGAGATAATGGACGGTACGTATACAATCTTGAGTGACATTGATCAAGCAGGGCAGATTGTGTTGGTTCTAACTGGACAATAAACTAGACAATATCAGGAGATAATACCCTATGTTAAGCTAGGGTAACGGCGCTATTCGGCATTATTCGTATAAGGAGATTGCGTTTTTTTTTAAAATGAACTACATCGCCAACTCAACAAAGTCGTAAAAGTAACGAAAAAAGCAATAAATAATAATAATAATAAAATAATAACATATAATAATAATAATAATAATAATAATAAACTTGTTATAGAGGATAACAGCTTTGACAGTAATTCAACTGATAAACTCGTGGTCCTCTTTTAAACGTCTCTAGTTAATTAGGGACGGGGACCGCCATTACGTGATCATCCGAGCCACGTGCATTTGCAGATGTAATTACAAAAGGCAGCACCTTCTCCTCAGTTATTTTAAGACCCTGAGTGTTGGTCCGGCCGAGGGCTTGAACCACGACCCTCCCGCACAACAGACCGACGCTCTTACCAACTGAGCTAAACCGGGGTGGCGATAACAATGGCAATGAGATGAATACATACATACATACTTTTTACTGAAGCTCCCTTTGACAGGACTTTTCAGTCACAATATAATAGAAATAAAGTATAAAATAATTTACAATCCATTAACACTATATACATATATAATGTATCAAAACTATATACGAACACTTTAATTATTCGAAATCTATAAGGATAATCTATAAAAGCTACAAATACTAATCTAATCTTTATTAAATATCCTTTTAAAAAGACAACGCTTAAAACCATAAATATTTATTACTATTTTTTAGATCAGCAGTAAGTGCATTCCAAAACTTAAGTAAAATTTGAAAACTGTAGCTTGATTCAATTAAAACTGCCATTCGAAAACGGCTTTTGAAATTATCTTGAATGCGAGACTTACATGGAAATACAAAAAGAATCACACTTTTTCCCGATGGAATTTGTGTCATTTCTTTTGTATTTCCATGTAAGCTCCTATCCAAGTCCACAATTAATTTCAAGATGCCGTTGCATTCCAATCACAGGACAAGGGACACAGGTTTGTTACCAGCCCACCTATAGCTCATTAAATTCCACCCTCGTAAAACACATTGGTTTGTTATATTTATGTTTATTTATTATTTTTATTCTGATAGAAAAGGAGACTTTGATATTCTTTTTTGA
Organism: Actinia tenebrosa; assembly: GCF_029948245.1. Classification (NCBI taxonomy): domain Eukaryota; kingdom Metazoa; phylum Cnidaria; class Anthozoa; order Actiniaria; family Actiniidae; genus Actinia; species Actinia tenebrosa. Next base: position 8,285,367 of record NW_028292576.1, on the reverse strand, counting down.
TAAAGATGTTATCGCAGCTTAAACGAGTTTAGTTAGTATAGATTCTGCGTTGTTTTAAGAAAAAACTGAATGTACGTAAAATTATTAGTTGCCTATATCTTAATTTTACGTAACCTTTTTTTTTTTTTTTCATTCACAAAACTAATAGTCCTCCCTCGCATCCGTGTTTAGTGTTGGTCGAAGACTACAAAACTAAGAATTGTTATTTGTTGAATTCTTTTAAGCCAAGAATTATTAGAGCTGGAACGGGTCTGTACAAAAAAAACTTTCTAAACCAACTGTTTTGAAGAGAATATTTGGTTGTCAATGTTTGCCAATGTGCTCAGATTCTTTTATCGGCTAAAAACATTAAAACTCAAAGTCCGGTACCAAAGAAAGGTCAACAACCAACGCATATATGGCGAAAAGATATTATTATCATAATGCCAATAGCAATAACTAGCTTTGTTACTCCCACGAGCCAAACAATAAAGTGTGCATTAAAAAATCTTACTCACAATAGAATTGTCCTTGATCTGTATGTCTTCGGTATTCTTAATGTCCCCAACGAAAAATGGCGAATCAGTTTTGTGGGGACGCCGACAGAGTAAGCTATTTTAACTCCAGTCAACAACGGAAATGAGTTCGGAGAGACCATTAGAAGTAAGATAGGCAAAAAATGTTACTAGACTGATGTTTAAAGCTAGATGGCTCAGATTACTCAGAAAAACGTGGGATGAATCACTTTAGGGATGATTTCGAAGTATTCTATAACAGAAAACATGGACAAAGAGGAGACGTGGTTGCGCATGCGCGCCGCGTTGAATATTCGTTTGTTTGAAGTCGTGTAGGAAGGAAGGCCTTATTTCTGTTTGCCACTTGCCTAAGGCTCGCGTCGATGAACTTAAAAAATATATGACTGTGAATAACTTATTTATGAGCAAGCCATTTAGAAGGACTATTTTAAGCTTTCGATTTTAATTTACACTTACTTGCAAGAAGGTTGTCATACAAGAATAGACATTAGTAATTTAGTGAGAAAGGAAAGATTAAAAGACAAAGAAAAAAGTTCAGCTTCAGTGATCTTTTTTTGTTTTTTAATATAATTCCTATCCCACTAAATCACTAATGTTCTATTTTCGTATGACAAAGGTCTTGCAAGTAGGTGTATACAGTCGAGAAATTCAAACAGAATGAAATAGAGATAAAACACTTCCTTGAACTTGAAAATAAATTATCTATATTCTTGAAAAATACTTCATAACAAAAAAATCTCTCCTTAAAAATGAAACTTTTAAACTTCGAAGTTTTCGGCAAATTTCAATAAAGAAAAACACAAGAGAAAAACAGACTCTTGATTTATACTTCTACAAAAGGATAACTTCATCAACATTCTTCATTTATTGAGAACAAATCTTAAGTTTGGGTTTGGGGTAAGAATTAAAAATCTAAATACGTCTAGATAACGGCGATTATGACTGAACTGAGAAGTCAAATCCAGAGTTTCTGAACAACGTCTTCACCTTGAGATCGATTACCATCACACTAAGTATAAACAATCTTTGAAAGAAAACGCTTTTTTCCCTTAAGCTTTCCGTATATTCACTACTCTCTTCTAAGTAAAGCAGCTCAATTATATAACAAAGAGACTGAAAAACCCGACCGGTAATTGTGTCGGCACAAGCCCTAAAACCAGGAAAGACTTTTGATTGATTTAACCAAGACCAGTTCCATTTGAACATCGATGACAAATACATCGATAAGAGAAAACTAGATGCAGACTTGACTTGTTCTATTAGTTTGTATTGTAATCTCCTTAGTTACCTTTTGGAGAAGAAAAAGGGCCCACGTTTTTGATTATCTTGTATTGAAGAAACAGAAAACGCGCGCGCGTGCTGTGTGCTGTCATAAAGCACGCGGGGGTTGGCAGAACACGAGAGAAGTGTTAAGAGAAGCACGACGCGTAGCGGATCTCGAGTGATCTGCCAATCCCCAAGTGCTTTAGTTCACACAGCACTGCAAGCAAGTTTTTTATTTCTTTTATAAAATACAATTTACTATAATCGTTATTTTAGATAGGAATGACGCAACTGAAAGTGAGCGCGCGTGTAGGCTGTGTGCACTCATAAAGCACGCGCTCACAGCCAATCAGAACGCGAGATTGTAACCGTTACTTCATAATTCTCTTCTCTTCTCTTTGTGTCCCTGTTTGTGTTTCTTTGTTCTACTCCCCCTTGTGCTGTGTTTCTTTATTTTCTTTCCTTTTTCCCCCTGTTGCGTTGCGTTGCGTTGCGTTGCGTTGCTTTGCGTTTGCTTTGCATTGGGTCCTGTCGTGTTGTCGTCAAAATTGCGCATGCGTATCTCTCTGCATAGAATATCAGTACCAATTTAGCAGTCAGTCTTTTCGTTAGAATACCTCATTTTTAATATAAGAGAGTTTTAGATTTACGTTCACGGCAAACGTGAAACGTCAGTTGACCAGTAAGCAATTCTTTTAAATTACCGAAAAAGAATCGCAAAAAAGTCCAAGTAGTAGAAAAACAAGAGTATTTGCGCTTGGTGAGAAGGTTTGTAAAAGGTAAAGTAAAATACAGGAAAACTATGAAAACGTGGTCAACGTTTGCCGTTTGCGGGGAGAAAAAAATGTCAATCTAAACTCTCTATTATGTATTCATTTTCGTTTCAAATAATATAGCATACAGCCAGTGACTAAGCTCTGATTCAAGTGTGTTATCTATCATTTAATGTTTTGACACTTGTTTTTTACAGTTGATTACAACTCATTTTATTTTGAATAGAAAACTTTTCTAGTCTTCTGACATTTATCACATATGTCGATTAACTAGAGGTCACCTTCATGTTATTCTTTTTATTACGACTCTGCTGATGTCATGGTTATGCATCAGTATAAACTACAAAATTGAAGCTTACCTTATCTTATATAGCCTGCAAAGCAGGCGTTCTTGTGGGTTTGGGTAAAAACCGGGGTTTTGGGGGAACTTTGGACATTTGGAACGAGCGAGAATTGAAACCGAGCAAGGAGATATGCATTCCTTTTTTTTTTTTTGCAAGGTCCCATTTTTCTCGCGGGCACGTAGTCGAAACAGGAACCCCAAAACCCCGATTTTTCCTCAAACCCATCACAAGAACGTCTGCTCTGCAGGCTATGTCTTATATAACTATATTTCTATCCTATATACACCTAAATATCTGACGAAAATAATGGCTGACAATAAACATTGCATAGTAGGAGCTGACTTTGACAACTTGTTAATCGTTATTGTCTCCAAATATATAAACTCCTCTCAGACAAAATTATGTTGGATGCAAATTCAAAGTTAACATGACAAAACAACATTTAAAAAAATACAACAAAACAATAAGAAGAAAACAACAGCAATCTAACTAAGGTCACAAATTCCATCAAGAAAAACCAAGCCGGGACTGAACCCTGAACCCTGAGCCGGTTGTTTCAAGGTATATATAAACATTTAACATTTGGAGGCTTGTAATGGGATTTCTTTGTATATTGACGAAGATCGACAGTGGTCTATACTATGAACTCATATAACATTGAAACTTCATACGCGGAAGCCAAAACATAACAAAATATATAGCGGACCCATGCATCCATGCATCTGGATCTTAAAAGCTCTCGTTTTACTTTCTAGTACACATAGACAGTTGTTTCCATATCAATCATTCCTCATAAAGGTCCTTTTAGTCATTTTCTTGTATCCAATACTAGACTAAAGGTGTCTTCTACATATGGAAAGTTGCCGTCAACTTATTGCCAATAATATATCTACAAATTACCCGACGACCTGACGAAATTACAGGTTTGCATCTCCTGTACCCTGAGAAATGTCCAGGCAGGAATATTGCAGACTACTAATTACCCTGTCAATGAAGTGCGGATCGGAAGGGCACGCTGGGAATCATTCTTGCAACGTTGAGAAACGCCTTCATGTTTCGCACTCGGAAGAGATGCCTCAGAGATGTAGTAGCCAGGCCAATAGATTCTGGAATGCCGTACACAAATCTGCCGACAGCAACGACGTAGATTTGAACTCCCATCATCTTCAACTCAAATGCGCGGTAAAGGGTCAACTCCTTTTGTACGTTCGATAATCCGTCAGTGATCAAGAGGACCTGCAGAAAAATGTTTTAACATTAAAAGGAGGTTCATTACTGCAGCAATAAGCACTTTGGTGGCTCTGTAACATTATTCAATTGTAAAAGGTTTCTCCGCCTTTCCTTATTTTTTCTTATTTTTCATTTTGTTTTTTTGTTCTCTTCTTCGTTTTCTTTCCCCTTCCCTTCCCTTCCTTCTCTTTTTCTTTTCTTCTTTAATCTTTTCTTTCTTTTTTCTCCTTCCTTATTCTCTTTCTTGAATTACATTGATTAGTCATTTTCCAGTTTTTCGCGTCTTCGTTTAACTCTAATTTCGTTATACTATGACATTTAGTTAAACTATTCAAGTATGTATTCCTAAATTTGACATCGTGAAAAGATGAAAAATCTTGCTTTCGGGCGCTAGTCCTTCGTCGGAGTAAAAGAGCACTGTTTGTCAGCTTTTGTCCCAACGGGATTAATGAACGCTTTGCTTTTAACTAACCCACTCTTTTGTCTTTTGATTGTTTCTTTCGTTTCCTTGCCCACCTTGTTCGCATTGGCTTCTTTTGTTTTGTTCTCAGTATATAAACACTCCTTTCTACCACCTCTTTCTCTTTTACTCCGTCGAAGGACTAGCGTCCGAAACGTCAGTAAGTTTCTTCAAGAACTTTTCACAGTGTAAAATCACCCTTTTATCATTACTGTTTCATTAGAAACACCGAGGCAGCTCACACTAGTTTTTATCTAGTTATCTCCAAAACCAAAAATGCTACACTTACCCTTTTATCCATATTATTAGATGTTATATTACAGAGGCTTTTATGTTCTCCAGGCCAGATCATTAACTACGAGAACTTATGCCTGTCATGTCACCGCACATAACCAATATCAGAAGTTCAGCAGTTAATTATTCGTCTTCTTATCATTAAAAAACTTTCTTGTTGTTTGGGCTGTTTGGCTTGTCAAAATCATCGACCAAGCTTAATGAAAGTGACCGGCAAGTGTGTTTCCTTTCGAATTCTAGTTTTGATGTACTATTATCATCATCAATAACAAAAAACATCATGATTTGATGGGAATCAACGGATATACCCTATAGTACTAGGGCGCAGAATATTAATAACTAGCATGAATAACTGCAGCAGTCGCTTTAGAGACTGAACACGAATTTTGATCATGAGATCCAAAATCCCAATCATATGTTCATCTTTATTCCTTTCCTAATTCTTACCTTATTGAGTGCACCTTTAGTTTTGTTTGATTCGGGGTCTTCAAACAATGTCTTTGCAAGTAAAAGTCCCTTTTGAATGTTAGTTCTTCCAGGAATGAAAGGCACTTTTTTTAGTTTCTTCAGTGTGGTCCTCTTGTCTGCAAAGTTCATTTGGATGAAAGCATCGGTTGAAAATACAACAATACCATACCGGTTATCGTCTCTTGATTTGGCTACCATGGTGTGGATTGCTTTCACCTCTTGTTGGAAATGTCTTCTCCCGACTGAGGAAGATGAGTCCAGAACGAAGACTATGTTACTTGCCTACAATACAAAAAACGAGATGCTGCTGTAAAACTTCAATTAAGTTAATCATAGTTTCAATGATCAAATAAAGGTTTTGCACCATCACGTGACGGCAGTCATAACAGATGGCAGGAACAATATAATCGTTTCACATAAGAAGAAAAATTTGTTCAATTCCAGAGAGCAAAGGGATTGTATTGTCTTGCCATCTAACCACAGGTAGCCCAAGTTGTATTATGGGTGTGGACACGTGATGGTGCAAAATCTCTATTCAATATTAAAAAAACAAGTTTCAAACCAACATTCACTTTCACTCACACTAGATTCCATGCACGCACCTCTCAACTCACGTGTTGCCAACGAAAGGAGGATGAAGCACCAGAGCTCCCGAAGAAATGGAAAGAACGCAACACATCTAATTAACTCGAGCCGAGAATCCAATCACAGTGGTGAGAAACAGTTGTAGCACTGAGCTAGCGCATGTCCCCATGCCCCTTATTCAACCTACGTCTACCAATAAAGTCAAAAGCCAGAGCTGAAGTAGGTTCTTAGTCGCCCAAGCACCGTGTTCTTACCTTCCCCTGATTTGGACCTCTCCTGATTCTGCCACTTGAAAGTCTTGAAATACGCAGCCCCATGAAATAGCTCGCAAACTTTTGTGAGGTGTTGGAAATTGGAGGAATGAGTTGATATTCTGGGGGGAAAAGAATACTTTTACTATAAACTCATTTATAGTACACTCAACAAAATTACTCGACTCTGATTGGTCGAGAGGAGTACAATTATAGCGTTAATTGTACTCCGTAGGAGTACCGAATTAAGTCGCTATGGCAACACGGCCAAAACAATGTCAAAACAATTATTTTCTATCATTTTGTACTTAAAAAACATAAATAAAATTTTAAAGCCGTAAAAACTGATCTTTTTTATGCATTACAGTTGCGCGATGGACTGAATAGACAAAGATGAACGGCGTCGCTTCGCATTTTTTACTGAAATTTTGTTGAGTGAACTATAAACAAACATATACTAATAGCAACTGAACCTAAATATTTGGGCTAGTTTAACTTATAAATAAATAAAGGTCATTAGGAAGAGAGATAATGAGTTAATTAGCCGGGTTGGTGGGTTGGTGGGTTGGTGGGTTGGTGGGTTGGTGGGTTGGTGGGTTGGTGGGTTGGTGGGTTGGTGGGTTGGTGGGTTGGTGGGTTGGTGGGTTGGTAGGCTGTTAGGTTGGTAGGTTAGTAGGTTGGTAGACATTTGGAGGGCATGACGGAAGAAGAAAAGTCAATATTGTTAACCAGTTAAGTGATGTGCATGATGATGTTCAGATACTATTGATAAAATATGCTAAATAGACCAATCACTTTTTCAGAAGGTTTATACAAATGGTTTACTTGTAACCCAGCTGGATACCCTAGACCTCCTGGTGCGCTTCTCTTATTCGCCAATTTTGTCTCCATAAACAATGAAATACATAACTGATCTACGGGATCCCTTCTAATGTACCTTAACCCTGGATCCGGCAATTGCACGGGCCATAATCGGGATCATGATAAAACGACTTAAAGTGAATTAATTCATCCGGCTGTGCATGACCGTGATCAAAAAGTAAACAACGTCGGCCACGCATGATTGGTTGCATGAAAGTGCTACGGATAACTGTAGCGTAAGACCTTTCTATTGACAATGTCACACGCCATTAAGAACGTATTTAGAATGTTATTAGAATATTTAGCGGCGTGAATTCATCCCTAAAGCAGCAAGCAAATAAAGACAAATCTCTGGCGAGACAGGTGTCTATCTATATAGGGCTTCTGTTTCTACATCTTGTTTGGGGAATTCAAGTCTTTGGTTTAACCTTTATTTAACCTTCAAGATTTGAAATGCTAATAAAAGTTGCGTGTCGTCGTAAAGTCGTCATGCTGCATCAGTTATAAACGGTTTGTGCTTGATAAATTCTTGTAGATAGTTTGAAAAAAAAGAGAAGCAACGTGTCTCCGTAAAATACTAATCCAGTACAAAATCTGCAAAACGTAGCTTTAGTTTGCTGTTTAGGTAATACAGTGTACTTCTAAGAAAGAATGTTTGTTCCATGCGCTATTACAATTATCGAGAAAATGGCTATAAAGTAAGGTGCTAGGAGCGGTAAATCATTCGTCTAATTAGTCGAGTTATTAACTTTGTTTGTATTCATGATAGACTTGTGTTTAACCGATTGTTTTAAACAGCAAGCACTGGTTAACACCAACGTTTGATGTTGAATTAAACAGCAGAATTCAGTAAGCCGCCGACACATTCACAATATGCCAGAAACTGAGACCTTAAAATTCAGGAATGATCATAGAATTCATTACATCGTTCATTGTGATTCGAATGGAGAAAAACAGTAGAGAGTTTTTGCCTACGAGGTGTTGACTCTTCCCGAGAAAAACACTATAATATATCAACGAATTATTCGTCTTCGTTACGCTGCGCTTACACCTCATTTAAAAGTTCAATAAACTAATAAAAAGTGTATATAATAGTTATAACGAAGCTAAAGAGATGAAAACCATGGTTTCATAAAGCCATCATGTTAACCATAAGACATGTTACGAGTGTGTGAAGGTTCCAGAAGAAGTTTTAAAAACTGAATTAGATGAACATTTCGACACTTACGCTTGTAGGGATCTTCATAAAAGCTTTCAGTCTCCCAGATATACGATGTACACGCGCTAATGAAACACAAATAAATCACTGTAACTATGGCAAACATGTTGAAGTTATATGCAAGCATAATTTTGTTGTATTCAGCTTGACCAGTTACAAGTCAGTGAAGTTTAACTAGGGTTCCTTTCGTCCGGCAGTGTTCTTGATATGCCAAAAATGGACTTGCTCTGATTCGCTTGAAAAAGTACGTGTATTAGCACTTAATTGCACGTTGTGTTGTCGAGTCAATATTTGCTCATTTGCATGCAAATAAGTATTGAGATGGAGACACATTATCTGAGGTATTAGTTAGTGGAGTGTCAGGAAGCGGTTTCTTAGCAAGAGGCGGGCATTGGAATGCACCTTTATTTGTTTATATGCTAAGCTTACAATAAGATAAAGCTGATATTTACGACTGATGTATATGAGGAATTTATGAGAAACAAAAAGTGAAGACGGAATTGATGGTTTTCAACCATTCCCAAGGGAATTAAATAACAAAAGACACGGCGGCCATGTTGGAGGATATATCAAAAGAATTCACTGACAATTCTTTTGTTTGTTAAGTTCCTCCAACGTGGCCACCGTGAAAACCATCAATATAATGAACATAAAAAGTGAAAGGGCGTTTCCAAGGACTAAACTTAGAGAAGGGTCAAAGCAAGGCGATGAAAAAAGAATATGACAGAAAATAAAGAGAAGAGAAGAGATATTGTAGTGATTGTGGTCGAACAGAGGGGAAAGGACTGAGAAGTAGGGAAGAGGGAGAAATTGAGGAGGAGGAGACAGGAGACAAGGAGCAAGGGAGGATCCGGAAGAGAAGATAGAGAAGAAAAAGAAAAGGTGTAGGTGTAGGTGTAGGTGAAGGTGAAGGAGAAGGAGAAGGAGAAGGAGAAGGAGAAGGAGAAGGAGAAGGAGAAGGAGAAGGAGAAGGAGAAGGAGAAGGAGAAGGAGAAGGAGAAGGAGAAGGAGAAGGAGAAGGAGAAGGAGAAGAGAAAATATGAAATCATTTAAAAAACACATTTTTTCCAACGTCCCTTGAAAGTGATTTGGCCCAGATAAAAACAAACCAATATCAATTTGAGGTACAAGCACTAAATGACTAGCTTAGCAATCCACTAGACGAAAAACAAACAAATTGCTCAGGTACGTATTTTTCGTAGGACGTGCACACGGCGATCACTCTAGCAAACCATACACGTATACATCAGCGCAGGAAGTGCCATCATTATTGCCATCTAAGCTCTTCTTCAGATCTTGTCCATACCAAATACGAAATTCCTGACCAGCCATGACATCTAGAGGCGTGGTAAAGTTCTTGAAGACAATTTCTGGAGACTTGGATGTAAACCCAGGCAGGGAATACTCGAGACGGGCGGAGCTGGAAATAAACTCATCTTGGGGCAAGATCTTTATGTTTTGGTTGTTGGTGATAATAGTCATTAATGTGTCTGTATATGTAAGGAAAGGAGCACAGCCCCAATCGCTTTTGGCCGAGGAATAAGAAAAAGAGCATGATACGTAACCCGATAGATGAACAAGCTTGAATGTTAGAACCTTTCCTGTCTTCTTGACATAGAACGTCCCATATGATGAACCTTTGGCTCCAAAGCAGACAGGGCTTACGTTTATTTTATGCCATTGGTCTAGAAAAGAAGAAAAAAATGAAGAACTCAGTAACTAAAATTCAATGCGCTGTACATTGCAGTGCATTTTGGGGCTGTTTTAGGAGACATATTTTCAAGATGGCGTCTATCTAGTCCCCAAAACTGTGCCACAGAGCACTGTATATCATTATTATTATTATTGTTATTATTATTATTATTATTAGTTTTTCTTTTTCTCTTTTTTTTAAATTTTATTTATTAATTTGTTGCAGATATATTTAGATATTGTATATATAGATTTTGATCACACTCTTCGGCTAGGATCCTACGATAATGCACTATTAAACCTACTGATTGTTAATTAGATTTAAAATAAAATAATAATTATTATTCAAAATATATAGGTATATTATAATAAATAACTTTATTGACAATAATAATTAACTAATAATTCATTATAATATGAGACGTGATAAGAATATTGCTATAATTGGTATATTATTACTATTATTACTATTATTATTATTATTATTATTATTATTATTATTATTATCATTATTATTATTATCATTATTATTATTATGCTTTCAAATCATAAATAGGCTGTTGAACCGGTAACAATCCTTACTCTTACACGAATAATTCCAAAGGTTCCATCAAACCATCCCCCATTTATGTAGAAAAGGAAGGGTTGGGAGACCGGAGCCTATGGTTTCAAGTCCTTATCCAAGAAGTATTGAGGGTCTAAACATTTGCAGACGTAATTACGAAGGCAGCACCTTAAATTCAATTATTTTAAGGTCCTGAATGTTGGCCCGGCTGAGCCGCTTGAATCACTTCCTGTCACACAACAGACAAGCCGTCGCTCCGGGGCCAGTTGGGCTAGCCGAGTAGCCTGCGGTTTGTGGGGAGGATTTGGGGAGAAAATCGGTTGCAACTGCAGCTCTCGGTTAACTGGTTTCAGTTTCAATTTAACAAAAATAAAGGTAGTTCGCTAGTAGTCAAAATATTGTCAAAATTAGACATGCGTACTTATATACATACATACATTTACATATATACTCACATGCAATCTGGCAGAACGCTCCACGGAACCCCTGAGGGCAATGGCAAAGGCAGTGGTTGTCTGGTGTGGTTTCACACGTGCCACCGTTGAAACATCTAGAAGACGCGTCCTGAAATTACGAGAAAAGGAGCCTATGGTTGGATGATCCCTTTGTATAGAGGTACTGTAGTCTTAAACGTCAAAATCTAAAACTATGAATGTTTTCTATTCCTTTAATCTCTTTCTATTATTTTGTTGTTCTTTCCTTCTCTCTTTACTTCCTTCCTTCTTTCTCTTTTAGTTCTCTCGTTGGCTTTCGCCGTTCATGTTCGTATCTTCCTCCCTTTCTTTTTTCTCTCACAAGTCGATTTTTCCCAATGGTGAAAGAACGGTGAAAAACGTCACAATGATGGCGGATTTGTAGTAATTTAGCTCTGCTAGTAAATCGATAGCTCTGATCAATATACCTAATTTTTAACATTTTATAAACAGCTATTTATCCTAAGATATATACGTTATTTTGTGGCTATTATTGCTTTTTTAGTTCTGAAAACTACTATTTTTGTAGTTTATTGTGTGATTTTCTCAGTGATTTTATTAGCGTTAAAATCATAAGAATGTTTTCAAATGACGTCATAATAAAACAGAGCATTTTATCAAAATTCTGATGCGATGTTCAGAATGTAACATTGACATCATTCCCCCCCTCCCCCTCCCTAGAATTTGATCCAGGGCTCATCTAGTTAAGCGTAGCCATTTCGCTGTAACAAGTTCACGGTTTCCGACGCCATATTGCTTGGGGGCAAATTTACAAAGAAGCGTAGGGGAAAGAGATACGTTTTTCGTTACATTTCCATTCTGAGGTAAATTTTCGAGACCAACCTTTGTCTGTCGAAGGAGAATCCTCTGTCAATGTTCAAAGCAATATGGCGTCGGAAACTGTGAACTTGTCTATTATAAACAGAGTAACTTTTTTTGCACGAATAAAAATTCATCATTATCATGATTTTCCGTGAAAAAATAAAGGTTTCAGATTTTCCAAGGGAGAAAGTTATTATTGTTTCGCAACCGGAACATGGCTGCATGAAAACGAAAATGACTATTTCCGACTGATTTTACGTAAAAGTTTCTAAAACTTGTTTTAGGCTGATAAGAAGATATAACTATAACTAAAAACTAGTGTGAGCTGCGTCGGTGTTTCTAATGAAACAGTAATGATAAAAGGGTAAATTATACACCGTGAAAAGATGAAAAAACTTACTGACGTTTCGGACGCTAGTCCTTCGTCGGAGTAAAAGGCTGATATGAAAATTCTCATCTCAAAATTCCTCTTTGACATGTCGACTTTGCGGCTCGATTCGAGAAGTGAGTAATATTGATATGATGAAGAATTGGCTACTAAGCTATACGTAGTCATTTTCTTACCACGGAGCGAGTATAGTGATGATATGTTGTTGAAGACTCTAATGAAACTCCAGAGGGATCGTCTTGGTGATTGGCCATCAACACGCACTCATACAACCCATCAGTGTCCGGTCGAGTCGCAAGGTTTAGGGACAAGCAATCCGAACGACGCTCGCATTTCCAGACACAATCAAACTTATCTTCAGCTTTGCTGAGCTCTATAACCGTTCCTTTTAGCGCTTTGAAGGCAAGTTTCGTTAGATATGTTCCTTCGGAAGGAACACAGGTTACCGATTGAAAATCTAGTACTGATATAATGGCGAATAAGAAGCTTAAACAGATTGACATTTCGGATGATACCAAAAACGAATTTTGAAACTGAGAGACTGCTTTCTGAGTCAAGATTCGAACAGCTTCAGCAGTGCCAAGAAATAAGCGCTATCGGAAAAGATAGATGTTTATTTAAAGTTTCCTTTAATGTTTGATGGCTAAGAACTAATTAATATCACACAGGGAGTAGTGATCAAATCACGACATGTATAATTTCAATTACATCCTCAGCTGCGCTTGCCCACCTTTTTTCCTGATATTTTAATTTTAACTTCTACAATCTACCACTCTATGTGTGCAGGATACAAGGCTCAAAAAAGAGGGAAGCTAGTGAATGTTGATTTTCTGGTTAGGGAGAGAAAAACCAAAGCCATAAGAAAAACCCTCTTCTGAACTACAAACACTGCCGCCCACAGGAAACCCGTGTCAGAAAAGGAAATGTTACTTGATACTACATTTGAATTGAAGTATTGGCTACCTGTAGTTTGTATAGGAAATTATTTCTTATTTGTTTATTAGTTAAAATTGATAATTATAAGACACATGAATGTGGATTCAACTCAAACAAAGAATCGTATTCTCAAGAGAATGTCACGAATTAGACCTAATTCATCTTGGTGTAATGTTTTCCCCTTTCAGACCACATGTCATTCCATGGAGTACCATTTCTTTTAACGGCTGTACAGAACTCGGCTGCACAGCGATAAGATACATAAGTATGGATACAACTCAAGCTAATAATATTATTCTTAAGATATTGTCACTATCTTAATATCTTGAATTAAGAAATATATGACTAAAGTTAATTTTCTCCCGATTTTTTTTTTCTTTTTTCTTTTTTCTTTTTTTCTTCTTTTTTTTTTTTTTGTTACTTTATGTAAATCTTGGGCTCCAACTCCCGGTACGGTTACATTCTCGACTTTCACATCCCCATAATGCCTTGCGTTTTTGGGGGTAACCAATCAAAAAACTGTCCCAAATTAAAAGGTTTCTTAATTGAATTTATACTATACCTGCTTTTATCTGTACAATACTGATTATCAGTTTATTCCAAGTTATTTTTGCATGTACAGATCATCAAGAGTTTTGGTCTTACAGAAAATGTATTGACTTACGAAAAAATGTTTGAAATTTACCTTAAACGTCTTCAAGCTTCTATCTTTTTCTGTTTTTTACTTCTTCATTTTACCTTTGGATACCAAACAAGGTATTTTGAACATTGTCTGATCAGTCTTCAGCAAAATAAGTGGGTTTTTACCCTCTGGGGTTGCCTGTGTTAACTGGTTCGACTGGTTCCCATTCTTACTCTATGAAAACCAAAATGGCGGACAGACGTAGCATTCATGTTTTCACGAGTGTGCTGTAAGAATCACTGTTATTACCTCTTAAACACTAAAATTATATAACTATGACAGACTTCATAGGTAAGTGTTTTCGCTATCCATGTGTATGTTTTTTTATCATTTATGATGTTGAAAATAAACTTCAAACTTGAGTTTCCTGATTTGCACGTGGGACATGCAGGACTCCAACTTTTCTTACACATGTAGTATTCCTTCAGAGTTTATCTAAGTTCGAAACAGCAACCCATGTGTTTCAACTCACAAAGAATGACTCAGTGTGTTTTACTTAGAGTCTTTTTTCTTTTATTAATTTTGATTTCTGTACATTTAAAAGTTGTTTTACTCTAGTCTGCAGCAGTGTTGGTAACGTTACCTTGCATATAGGGGCGCCTTGCATATAGGGGCGCCTTGCATATAGGGGCGCCTTGCATATAGGGGCGCCTTGCATATAGGGGCGCCTTGCATATAGGGGCGCCTTGCATATAGGGGCGCCTTGCATATAGGGGCGCCTTGCATATAGGGGCGCCTTGCATATAGGGGCGCCTTGCATATAGGGGCGCCTTGCATATAGGGGCGCCTTGCATAAAAGGCTATCGGTTGAATGATATATGATATGAATTGTATACTGCTGCAAACTAAAACATAGAATATATCAAATAAGGCTGTGTGAATGTAAAAGATTGAAAAAATCAAACTAAAACATGTGCGATTTACAAGAGTCTATCCGTGTTTTGAGACCGGTTTTAGTGAGAGTGTTTAGCGATCACTGCCTTAACTAAAAGCACGTTAAATCTCGCAACGATCATGTATTCATGCAGGGGTTTATAAGCATCTATTGACTACTAGTGCTGGTTGTATTACATGATTCATTTACAAGGATCTCTTTTATCAAATATAAGCCAAAAGCGCCATTACAGACATAATCTTCATAAACCAGTCACGTAAATATATCAGAGAAATGTTGAAAACCAAATTCGAAAAATTAACTCTACTGCTATGAAACAAACACCATAATGATCTACAGGATTAAGCGGTATCAATGTGAAAGTTTCAAGAGAAATTGATTCACTGTTGTAATCTAGGGGCGCCTACTTACGTTACCTTGCATATAGGGGCGCCTACTTACGTTACCTTGCACATAGGGGCGCCTACTAACGTTACCTTGCATATAGGGGCACCTACTTACGTTACCTTGCATATAGGGGCGCCTACTTGCGTTACCTTGCATATAGGGGCGCCTACTTACGTTACCTTGCATATAGGGGTGCCTACTTACGTTACCTTGCATATAGGGGCGCCTACTAACGTTACCTTGCACATAGGGGCGCCTACTTACATTACCTTGCATATACCATACCACACACTCATTTCCCGTGTTTTACGAACATTTTCATAGAGGAATTACAGAGCGATAATACACGGTCTGTTCTTAACGTCTTATTTTATTTTTTTTGTGTTAGTTGGTTTTTGTTGATCTCCTTGAGGTCATAGCTTTCAAGTCTGCTTGTGTGCAATAAAAATCGTTGTTATTCATGCACTCTTTCTCATTTATTTCGTCGCGTACAATAAATAATTTATCAACACTGCTTACAGCCAGACAATTTTACTTGTGAAGCTAGCTGTATTTTCGCTTTCACTCGTAACATAATCCGGCTGTAATATGTAATCATGATAATCTATAATAATAATATAATAATAATCTTTATTTGTATAGCGTCTATATCAATAATTGTTCTAGGCGCTTAACAATCGATGATAATAATCCATAATATAATATATAATATATATAATGTAATCTATTTTTATTATACATCTTTATCGTAATTCAAGTCCTCGACCATTTTATAGCACGGGGTTGATATCATGATCAATATTTGTATAATAATATGATAATAAACATATCATATTAAACGACCTGGTTTGACAAGATAGTTAATATGTTAACACTGTTCAATACATTGATAACGACATAAATCCGTTGTTTTTCGGCTTGATATGTAGTAGATGAAATGGAAATTGCCCTCATCTGAAGCCTACTCCAGAATACCTTTTACCAAGTCAAGTGGCAACACTAGTCTACCATACACTGAAAAGGCAGCGATCTTGATGGTTACAAAAATAATATGTGCATATTCTTTTATCCCAATGTAACTGTTATTGACTCAACTTCTGGAAGACACTTCTGGAACGTGCATGGGTTGCCCAATGTGCTGGTATCTGGAGCTTGTACCGTAAAAAAGGTGCCTTTTTATCTGCTTTTCGAATTTACGGTACAAGCTCCAGATACCAGCACATTGGGCAACCCATGCACGTTCCAGAAGTGTCTGGTTTGTTTAAGAATTAAACAGGGGAGCGCAGTATTAGCGTGAAATCGCGTTCCTTTTTTAATTTCAAATTGAATCTGTTTCGAATCTTTTTCAAATTTGCTTTGAACCCGGAATATTACTTCTCATGAACCAATTTTTTAATTATCATGAGCTGTAAGGAGAATGAACTCGGCAGATAATATACATGAAGCTGTCATGAAGTGGCTTATCGTGAATAAAAATCATAATTTCTGATGAACAATATTTAAAATGACACTATGAGGTCCAATATTTTGTTTATTTTTATTTTTTCGTCTTTGGTTAAAAAATGTAAGTTGAGTCAATAACAGTTACATTGGGATAAAAGAATATGCACATATTATTATGAATGTTTACAAGTTGTCAAATTCGAAACGTTTTGATTGGTTCTTGAAACACAATGAGATTTATCTGATTGGTTGAACACAAACAATAGGAAAGGAATGTTGTGCTCGGGTAAGCAGCCGCTACTCAGGGGAGAAAGCGTTGCGTGACGACACTGAAAGCGGCTGTGGGGGAGACTAGATTATGTTACGAGTGAAGGCGAAAATACAGCTAGCTTCACAAGTAAAATTGTCTGGCTGTAAGCAGTGTTGATAAATTATTTATTGTACGCGACGAAATAAGTGAGAAAGAGTGCATGAATAGCAACGATTTTTATTGCACACAAGCAGACTTGAAAGTTATGACCTCAAGGAGATCAACAAAAACCAACTAACGCAAAAAAAATAAAATAAGACATTAAGAACAGACCGTGTATTATCGCTCTGTAATTCCTCTATGAAAATGTTTGTAAAACACGGGAAATGAGTGTGTGGTATGGTATATGCAAGGTAACATAAGTAGGCGCCCCTATGTGCAAGGTGACATAAGTAGCCCTATATGCAAGGTAACGTAAGTAGGCACCCCTATATGCAAGGTAACGTAAGTAGGCGCCCCTAGATTACAACAGTGAATCAATTTCTCTTGAAACTTTCACATTGATACCGCTTAATCCTGTAGATCATTACGGTGTTTGTTTTATAGCAGTAGAGTTAATTTTTCGAATTTGGTTTTCAACATTTCTCTGATATATTTACGTGACTGGTTTATGAAGATTATGTCTGTAATGGCGCTTTTGGCTTATATTTGATAAAAGAGATCCTTGTAAATGAATCATGTAATACAACCAGCACTAGTAGTCAATAGATGCTTATAAACCCCTGCATGAATACATGATTGTTGCGAGATTTAACGTGCTTTTAGTTAAGGCAGTGATCGCTAAACACTCTCACTAAAACCGGTCTCAAAACACGGATAGACTCTTGTAAATCGCACATGTTTTAGTTTGATTTTTTCAATCTTTTACATTCACACAGCCTTATTTGATATATTCTATGTTTTAGTTTGCAGCAGTATACAATTCATACATATATCATTCAACCGATAGCCTTTTATGGAAAGTGCCCCTATATGCAAGGCGCCCCTATATGCAAGGCGCCCCTATATGCAAGGCGCCCCTATATGCAAGGCGCCCCTATATGCAAGGTAACGTTACCAACCCCCCTCCTAGTCTGAACTCTTTTACATATTTTTTAGTCGATCGTTGTCGTAGTTGTTGTTGTCGTCGTAATGTTGTAGTTGTAATTGTTGTTGTAGTAGCAGTTGTGTGATAATTATCTATTTCTAAATATCAGTTTTCGCTTATTATTGATTATTGCAATAATATAGATTATTATGGCTTTTTATTTAGTTGCGTTCACATTACAGGAATACATGAAATATGGACAAATATGAGGGTTAAATATTTTGTTATTTGATTTATACACAATAACATCGCCTTTTGCTGAGTGCAGTAATTCACATTCACATTGCCATAGTGCATTTTTGGCTTGGTATTGATGGGCTGCAAGCATTCCCAAGAGTGTCAAAAGACAAAAAATGGCGGCCATTGTGGTACCGTTAACAATGATCTAATGAGAAATCTTTTGTTCAATGGCACCAACATGGCTGCGATGACTTAACATGCAGTGGAAAAGTTCAATAGACCTTATTCGTGGTGTGACAATGTCTTCCCAATTCAGTGTGACAAACCTCCAGAGGATTCATTTTCTTTTGTTTTTATTCTTTGAAAAATTCATGAGTATCCCAAAGGAATGTGAAAGAAATAACAATAATATCCCACAAGTTTCAAAACAATAGCTGTTCATTCCTCTAGAGGTTTGTCACGTTCAATTAGGAGAACATTGTCACACCACAAACAATGTCTGTGCACTAACCTTTATTTAAAGTTACTGTATCATACATCGATTGCAATTTTGTTTTAGGTGTCTATACCAAGTTGAGAGACCCTCAGGTATCTTGGGAAAACAAAATAAGTATTGCTCAGAATGCTTGGAGTGATGAAAAATGCTTTATTCCCAATAAGCAGCAGGTCTTGCTTGACTGGGTCTGTCAGAAACTGGTTGATCATATCTTATATAAGAAAGATAAAAGGTTAGTTGTGAGTGCAAATAAGTGGGGACAGAGGGGAGGGGGGACGGGAGGAGTTGGGGGCTACTTAAACCTTGCTCTTACTAGTAGAGCCATAACTGATCATTGCATGATTACCATTTCCGGGGGCGGATCCAGGGGAGGGGTGCAGGGGGTGCGTACCCCTCCCTGGTTACACTTTGTCCTCCTACTTCAAAGATAGCCAATTTGGTTTTTGCCTTGATTCTAAGGGGTGCACCCCTCCCTGGGTTAACATTGTGCGCAGCACCCCTCCCTGAACAAAATCCTGGATCTGCCCCTGATTTCTACTGTAGTTCCATCCACACCAATTTTTGAAGAATCAAATTTCACTTCTTCATTTAATTGTTGTGCATGAGAAAACACATAATGACTCATATTCTCAATGGAATGACACATGATCTGAAATGACAAGACAATTTATGCCCAAGCTAATTTGATCTACAGTTGAATAAAAACTTTCCAAAGCAGACCACCTTCTAAGTACTAGCTTTTGCTTTGCCTTGCCTTCCCCTTGAATATTATTCTTTGCTTTACTGTTGATGCTTTTGAGGGTACATAAAAATGGACATAGATTCAAACAAAGAGTCTAATTTACAACTGGGAAGGAAGGGCAGGGGAGGGATATATGTTAACTTTATCTTTTTAGAATAGCCATTTGAAACTCATATTTTTTAGGCCTGTCGATGGTGAGCAGATATCAAGAGAGGTCAAAGATCTTTGGGGATACTTCAAGAAGATTCTCCAGAATATATCTACATGTAAGCCTTTAAATGGAGAGGACAGTGTTCATATACCATTAACTTTGATGCCACAACTTGTACAGGTAAGTGGTTTCTATGGTTACCTATTAAATAATAAGGAACAGGCTTCTTTAATTTATATAATGAAATAAGTTGATACACAATACTGTATCTTACATGTATCTACATCTGTAACTAAGATACTGTATTGCACAGATTAAGTAGTGCAAAGTCAGCCTGTAAAAAGTAGGTAAATATTATATATCAAAAGATTTATAAATTCTGGCCATTTTTTGCTTCTACTCTAGGTTTTTGCCAAGGTATTTTTGGATTATTCTAGTTCAGAATCATGTAGGTTCACAAGTGAACAGGAAAGTGATATGCTGAATATTATCCACTGTGGACAGATGATACTTTCAAGTTCTCAGTTAAACACTTCCTTTGTTGCAAAGTTTGAAAATTATGTAAGTAAGAATAGAATCTATTTTATAATAAATGTCAAGTTTATTATAAGATAACAGGTCCCCAAAATTTGCTGGTATCCATTTTTACACCTGGGTGAAGAGTGAAGAGAGGCACTGAGAGTTAAGTACCTTTGTCAACAACAGCAACCAACCTGGGCAAGTGCACTGTTTGGTCTTGGCTTGAGGCTACAAGTTATTCAACATGAATCTATCTACGTAGTCCAAAACTGATGTCTCAGAAATAAAAGGAAAGTACATGTAGCACGTGTGTTTGAAATACAAAGAAAATGAGAAACATCTCTGGAACCACTTCTAACCTCTTAAGTTTGGTTGTGTTTTCCCACTTTAGACCATTCCCCTGAGAGTAAGATTCTTCGTTTGAGTTGTATCAATATTTGAGACTGCTAAGCGTACTGCCATATTGAAAAAATTGCGTCCCTAAGACAGTTCCATGATTTTGCAACCCTCTTACTCATCACCAGTTTTCTGTGCAGCCTCTGAAACACTAATACACCTTTTTGGCTTGGGCGTAATGTTTTCCCATTTCAGACCACATGCCATTCACCTTTAGAATATATTCTTTGTTTGAGCTGTATCCATATTCATGTGTCTTCTCGTGGACAACCTTTGAATAAAGAAATTTAATACTTTAAGGAATGACACATGGTTTGTAATGGAAAAACATTACGCCTAATCTACCAACTGTTGTCATATATTTTTGTTTATTTCAGGTGATGTTCATGTCATCTTTGTTGTCGTTGTTTGTGGTATTCATGATCAATATAAACTCTTTAACAAATAATGAAATTTGCAATGAGATGTTTCACATGCTTGAGCTTTCTTTAAGTGTGTATAATTCTCTACAAAGAAGACAGACCAACCATAGAAAGGTAAATACTAAATTAGTACATAAAGAATATGTTTTTATATGCTTGATACCTGTCAGTGCTACATTAACACACTAATGCTATAGTACATTACAAAATAACTGTTCTAAATCTCGCATTCATGAGAGCACAAAGCATTCTTACATACTTTCAGTTTCGTCATTCTCGTAATTTGTATCTAAAAAAAACCAAAAAAACTTGCTTGCTGTGCTGTGTGCCGTTATAAAGCACTTGGGGATTGGCGGATCACTCGAGAAGTGTCGAGAAGCACTCTGCTACGTGTCGTGCTTCTCCATGTACACTCCTCTCTTGTGCCAACCCCTACGTGCTTTACAACTGCATGCACACAGCATGAGCGCATGTTTTCTATTTCTTCAGTATGTAGTCTGGGACTAGTAAATCCTTGCTGTGGGCTAGTCAAATTTATTAAGACTCATAGTATCCAGTAAACTTGCCTATGGACTGATGACTCGCCTGTAGACGCAAACTCCCCCACTTATATACATTATAAAATCAAGTAGGTCTATAGGTGAGTTCTCTGTAATTCAGTGGAACTTCTCAATTAATTTTTCTTTATCCTCAAATAAAAGCTGTTTGAGAGGACATGTGGTCACATCATTGGTCCATTACTAACAGTGCGCTACATCGTGAAGAATATCAAACTACATGTATACCAGAGTGACGCCAAAAAGATAACCCAAGATAAAATTACTTGTTTTGTGAATCTTCTGCATAGGACATTGTCTGATGCATTATTTAGAAGGTTAGTCCAGATACAGTGTAACTAAATGACACTGAATGACATTGTATAACAACTTATTAAATCATGTGCACTTATTAAACAACCCCAATGATGGTCATATAGTGTTGAAAGCTTGGTTCAATTCGTTTGATAAAATTTATTATTATTAGAATAATTTTTTTTAGACTTTTTGATTGTTGGTTGAGGTAACTGCAAATAATTACCTACAAATGATAATCTGCTAAATGGGCATTATGGTGCAAAGCCATTTTGCTGCAATTAATAGTTTGCTCATGGCCAGGATTTTGCGATGTATTTGTCAACGTGTAGACCTGGGTTCCCTTTTTGATAGATAGCAAAAACAACCGAAGCACAAATAAGGAAAATTGAATGATAAAACAATTACAGCTGTATTAAAACTATTATGATCACAAAATATATTAGTAATTTGTTTGTGTCTTACACTTACTGTAATTGATTGCTCACTCTTGTTCCTGTCTCTCGCCACTAACAAATCACAGTAATTATTTTGATCAACCTCGTCCAATAATTGCTTACTGTTTAAATGGATGATCAAAGTAATTTTTTAGTTGTTGATTCAACAGATCAAAAACAGTTTTCTGTGTTCGATACTCTGATCAAAACACGCAGGAAGTTGAGAGAACACGAGAAGAGTGTAGGAAACCACGACGTGTTTTCGATCAATCATAGTGTGCGTAGTATCCCAATTATTTCATAAATTAATTTTATATTCCTAATCTTAATCATTATTGTTTTTTTAGGGAAAATCTTTCAGACTATTTATCGACACTCAAAGCCTTAAAAGATAAAAAAGATGAAGATGATACCACAGAACCACAAAGCAAAAGAGCATGTTTAGGAAACTACACTAAACTTCTTTTTGATACTTTGAGAAATCTGCTGAGTTGCTCTGACGGCATGAAGCAAGAGGCAGTAATGGACATCCTTCCTCAGTTATATGTTGATTTTTTGAAGGCTAGAAGGTAAAATATAAGAATTAGTGCCATTATTAATATTAGCAAATATAATTTAGTTAACATACAGTACTGTATGTTTTCAAGCAAATACTCAACTTACAGTGCTTCCACAAAATAAGCAAAGAATTGTGCGATTTGCTGTCTTGACAAAGTTGGTTTTTGTGGACATCAATCAAAACATTTTCACAACATTCCATAGGTGTATGCATGCCCTTGAAACCTTTGTGTTTTCTAACATTGTCATGGAAACACTTGATTGACGTCCACCAAAACCTTATTTTGCCGCAAACACAAATGCTATGATTTCACATGGGTGATCGTAATGTGAAGCAATCAAGGAAGCCAAAACATTGTATTATAATGTCTCTATCATTACCACAGGTAGCCCAAGCTCTGGTTTGGTGGGGTTATTACCAGCAGTTTGTAATGTAGACGGGAATATTTGTGCAAAATACTGAATACTGAAATAAATGCTACTAACTTTCCATGATATCTTGTTCTGTGCTTTATCTTGGTCTGTACTAATTTCCAGCCAATTTGGAGCTAATTTGAGCCATTGATTCCTCACTAAGAGAGAAGAATACCTCAAAAAAAATTTCTTTCTTTTAGGGAAAACCAGATGGCTTCTTCATCACTTGAATTTGACTTCTTCACAGAACTGTGTGTTCTTCTCGGCATTGATATTGATAATACGGTCATAAACAAACATGAAAAACACATTTCAAGAATTCTGGAATACGTTCATTATCTCTTGGATGCAATTCTTATTTTCGATGTCTATCAGGTACAGGCTGTATAGTGCAGTTCATAGTTTACAGTTATTAATAATAGTATAAAGATATAGATTTAGTACTTAGAGTGCATACTGTATACCCATGACAAAGTTAACTAACAAATTAAATTGTACAAATAAGTGCAAAGTTGTGTAGGTCTACGGTCTACTGAACTAGCTAATTTGTGCAATTTCTTACAAAGTCTTTCACAGATACATGATTGTCAAGGGCGGATTCATTCCTGAGGTCAAATGGGCCTTCTGTGGTAAAAATGCGACTGGGATTTCTTTGCCCACAAAATTTACCCCTGAGACCCCCCCCTTCAAAAAAAACCTGGATCCGCCCTTGATTGTATATAGCATGCACTCTATAAAAACTTACTAATTATAATAAATGTGATAAATAAAGTGCTCTGATGTGTTTTATCATTAATTACAGGTGGGGGAAGACCATGCTGATGACAGCAGACAACTGAAGTGGTTTGTTAAGTTTACTAAACTCCTCCTTACATACCAGTCAAGGTAGAGATAGAGTTTTTACTATTTGTATCTTTTACTCCTTCCTAACATAGCCATCCTAGCCATATATCCCTTCCTATCCAATTATTTGATGTTCCATCCCCAGTGCATTGTTGCCAACCAACCAACCATTGATCCATCCCAACTTTTCATTCATCCATCTGTCCATCCATCCCTCCCTCCCTCCCTCCCTCCCTCCATCCATCCATCCATTCATCCTCCTATTTGTCCATCCATCTGCCCCAATTGTCATCCATCCGTCCATCCATCCGTCCATCCTTGCTTCTCATCTGTCCATCCATCTATCCATCCATCCCAACCATCGATCAATCAATTGATCAATCCATTCACATTTCATACATTTATCCATCCATCTATTCATCTGTCCCAACTATTCTTCCTTCTCTTTCCTCTCATCCATTCTTCCATCTATTTATTAATGCAAAATGTTATTTATTGATTTATTGATATTTTAATGCAGCTATATTATGATTGTTGCAGCTTTAACATTTATCCCTGTCTTGAAGTACTTCTTAATCTGAATCACTGCATCATAGTACCACATTTAAACACTATCTTACAATGGATGTATGGCAGTGATACATATGAGCAGGTATATATAGTAACAAATACATGTACTACAGTTTAGCAAACATGAAATACAGTAACTGTGCTCAGGGCTATCAGTCATCCGAAAATGTCTGGCCAAAATGGAAACTTGTCCGGTCAAATCTTTGAGATGCTGGTCAGTTTTACCTAATATATGTTTTCAGAAATAACTTAGATATGACAGCACTGAGCTTAGATTATAAAATTATTTGGCTGGTCATAATGACTTTCTGTGTTTGATGTAAAAGTTGGTAAACAGTGGTCATGGCTAGGCCTGGAATACTAATATAGAGACATTTGGCTGATTAATGTTTGTTTATTAATTTTTGTAACAGGATGATGTATCCTCCTGTGATACCTTCCTGTCTTCTGTAGTAAAGACATATGTCAAGTTACGACAGGTTAGTAAGTTATTTTAATGTAAGTTATGAATGATGTGTCGTATGACATGTTTATTATATTGTTAGTATGTGTGTCATGTGTTTCAATTTTACATTCAATGTAATATTTTTTAAACTGGCACATGGACTTAAATTTTCTACAAAAGTTTTCTAAAAAGCTGGGGTGAAGATACTGTAGGTTGTAAATTTATGCAGTAGGGCGTAAATATACTCGGTAGGATGCAGTGATGTAGCTAACTAGCCAGGGGGCCAATGGGACATTGGATAATTCCTAATAGTTGAATAATTACAGCGTAGTATAAAAAGATATTGGAAGTGTCTTGCCATGGTAGTTTTTTGGTTATTTGTTCTGCTTTATTACTGCAACCTACATTACCTACCAGTTATGATTTTATATATTAATTATTACTGTACCATTTCTTATAGTTTGACAGATTAATCAGTCAAATGCTGGAGTCACTCAGAACTACTAAAACTATGAACGGTCCATGGATGGGATTTCCTGATCTTGTGAGGGGAGAGTAAGTATTTATCCTACATTGTATGGACTGTAACATGTGTAAAGCCATACACCAACCAAATTTGGGCTGCTTGCCCATTTACTGATCCAAAAACCTTTAAAGCACACTTTATAAAATTATGATCGTGATACATGTATCCTCACTGCATACTCATTACCTCAGAGCCATAGCTGAGTTATGGGCGAAATCCGACTGAGGTGATGAATATGCAATGAGATCAGCAGTAGCGACCTCTACCAAGGGGAGGAGGGAGGGGATGCAAAGAACCCCAGCTTTGGTGCTGTTGGACCAACTGTGAAAAACCCCACGCATGTTTGGCGATATATAACCGGGGCCACAAAGGATCTTCGTTAATTAATTATGCAGTGAGAATAGCACATATTTTTTGCTAACCTACTTACAGCACATACATGATACGACACTGAAATGCCCATCATAACCCCAGTAATTCATCCAATCATAATTTTGCAGCCATAGTGTACATTTGTTATGGCTGCGGTAAGATATGGTACAGCTAGAAAATTGCCGTCTCTGGCCTGTGTTATTCTTATTTTCCCCCTGTTTGTCCATGCAGGTTGATTAAAGCTTGTCAGTCACTCCCATATGGATTATCCACTTCACTATGGAAAACAGTTAATTCAGAAATTTGTCACCACTATTTACCTGCCTTGCAAGGCCTGGAAGAACAAGCAAAGACTGAACACAAAAGCGAAAACAAGATGGATGATCTTATTTTTAGCCTTGAAGGAGTTGTTGGACTTTTTAGTTTGTTTCTGTTGAATACAACATTGGGTGGAGTAACTGAGCAACACACAGTGGAGACTACTAAAAGAACTTTATCTAGCTTGTATCATGGGTCAGTTGATGATGTACTTGGTCCTCTTTGGGAAGCTTTGTCAAATATGAGAGATAATAAGGTACTATATTTATCAGACTGGTTGTTTTCTGTGGAGAAGGTATGGAGGCTGGAAGTTCTTCCCTCTTTCTTTGCATTCACAGTTTTCTCCTTTCCATCTCTTTCTACCTTTACTTGGTCCATTCTTTCATCTTTCTTTCATTCCTTCCTTCGATCCTTCCTTCCATCCTTTCATTCTCTCTTTTCTTTTTCTTTCCTCATCCCATTTATTCCTCCCATTCCCTCCTTCCTTCCCTCAGGCATTTCTTCCTGGACTTCTTACTTTCTTCCATTCATCCATTCCTCCATCTGTCTGACTTATCTTCTATAATTTATTTTTTACTAACTTATTTAAAAAAATTATAAAGTTTTTTCCCTCCTTATTTTATGAGAGAGTAGAGTCGTCAGGATTTGTTTTAAATATAATATCATTTTCTTCATTTTATCTTTTTACAGGTTTTTGCTCAATCTTTATCTGTATCAGTCCTCATACTCTTTCATGCCTTACAAGAAATAAAGATCTTTCTTGGAAAACTAGGATGTATATCAGATGAGTTGAACATTTATTGGGAGAAATACATCAAGGGATATTTACAGAAAATACTGAGGACAAAGAAACAAGGGAATGAGAGACTGCAATACTTGTTGGTATGTAAAGAAAAAGTCTTATCTCATCATTCGTCACCAAGGTCAGACACAGGAAAAAAAGGAGGGGGGGGGGGTATTGAAATGAGAATAAGTGTAATGTCAAATCCAATGAGAAAGCTGTATGCAAACTTTCTAGGTTACAGCCTGTAGGCAACCCCCCTTTCTCAAAGTCACAAATAATATGAATCAACTGTTTGCATTTGTTTAGTACAATTACAGTAAATGGAAAATATTTTAAGGTACCTATACAAGGCATTCAATGAGTTTTAAAATGATAGGAGAATATATGAACTAGGCAGTAAACTATGATATTAAAAAGAGAAGTTGGAGGTAGTTTAAGCTGTGGAGAATTTTGCTCATTACGTCGTCATTACATTGTTGGTCGACTATGTCTGGTCTCTGCCACTTAATAAAAACCCTAAATGCTAAGAATAATTTTTTAAGGTGACTGCCTACTTTTGGAAATTGATTTAAGCTTTTCTTAAAACTTCAATTTTCCGAATTGAAATTTAATGCTGATTCCAAATCTGGAAAGAAAAATAGGGTGTCCCGAGCTTGTTTTTGAGATAATCAGCATTTAATGGGAGCCTACGCACGAGCTTTTGGAGTAAAACTTGCGCCACCGGAAGTGATTAGAAAAAAAATTAAGATTCATAAGATAATAGTTATTTGCAGACTATATGATTGCATGAACGAAGGCTAGTCAATCCTTCTACAATAATACATGGATATTTTCGACAAAAAGACAGAGAGATACATTGATTTGTCATCTTTTGTAGTTTCGGTGCTCTTAAAAAATCTCATAAAGTCGAACAAAAATCCCTACAAAAATCTATTTTTTCACGTGTTCCTGATTTAAACTTTTCCTAAAATGTTGATATAACCTTGATTTTTAGGAGTTTTTTCGTATGAGCTATCAAAAAATACAGAGTCCCGTGCAAAATTTGAGGGTTTTGCCTTGTTGAAGCTCAAAATGCGTATGGTTCTTCAATAAAATCTTGTAGATTTTTCAGTGGTTTTTGAGCGCGTGCACATCGTGGGCTCAAAACGAACGTTCAAAAGTAGGCAGCCACCTTAAATCATTCTAAAGTTTACTTTCATCATTTGTAGGTTTTGCTTTGCATCCAGAGGACCAGAGTTCTTCTTATACAAGACAGCTCAGCTCATTGTCAAACAGATTTTCAGCAGCTTTTGGATCACATTTTCATTCTAAGTGACACCATTTCATATGATAATCCTTCATCTTGGAATAAACAGGTAAGAGTACATGTTGAGTGACCCTGGCTCATAGAAGATTAGTGTGCACAAAATGAGTGATTCTGGATGTGTCTCCTTACCCCTGACTGATGGATTGAATGGCTTTCACTCATCCATACATCCCATTCCATTCATTGACCTGTCTGACTGTAAATCTATTTATCCAGCTATTTATCTATTCCTTCCTTCCTTCATTCATTCATTCATCTTTCGACCTTTCGTTTGTTCGTTTATCTATTTATTCATTCCTTTACTCATTCGTTTCTTCATTTGTTCATTTTGTTCATTTGTTCATTACTCCATTATCAGATACATTCATTCATTTGTTCCTTTAATCATTCATTCATTTAATTCATTTATGAATCATTATTATTTAATCTCATCCACTCCTCTTTTTATATTTTAACAGGTTTGGACGGTCAATAAAACCAATATTTCACTGGCATACTGGTACTGTTTGTGTGACAAAGCATCACTCTTTCTTCCTGTATGCACAGGCAAACAACGACTAAAGTTTACACAGTGCCTCATCCAGTCACTGGTGTCTACTGATGTAGAACCTTCTTCAGTTCAAACAAGAATTTTTGAAAAGTAAGTCAGTACTTGGAGCTTGAGTAGTATTTTTATGAATCAAATAATGAATAATTATATAATTATTAATGAGGGGGAAAACTTGTCAGAGCTTATTAACAGCGCAGCTCAACTGGGTCATACTGAAAGCATGTAAAGGCGCCTCTGGCAGCTGCTATACAGTCCGTATACTGTATGACCCTGGAGCACAGCTCTCTAACCAGTTTGAATTAGTTAGGGTTGATTTGAGTGGACAGAGGAAAAACTGGAGGGCCAGAAAACCCCTAAGATGAGTCAGTGTTGATGATTAAATCTGCTTAATTGATAAGAAACTTAAGTTTGCAGTTATATTGCAGACAAAACTACCATACCAAGCAATTTGTCTTGCATCATGGTTGTATTATTTTGCTTTAATTGCACGCTTGCAAGTTAAGCAAATTGATGTACTGTGCTTCCAACAAATTTTGTTGGCTGTGGTGTTCATTTGATATTTAATTAATTGCCTAATCTATATTTATTGATAATAATTTTTATATCACTTGTTTATAGTGTCATGTCCATACAGTCTACATCCAAGACACTTCTACATAGTGCTGCATTTCACCTTGTTCCATCCATGCAAGACAGCTTGGTGTCTTCACTTTGGATTCATGTTGGAGAAGTGTTAAGGTATTGTGAGAATGCTTTTTATTGATGTCAAGAAGTTTTTCATGGTATATATTTTTACCTATTCTGACTTGCAGAATTCAAAATGGTCTCACCTTTTTGAATTTTTCATTACTTTTGGGTGTTAACTGACAAAACCTAAAGTCCCATTTTGAACCCCAACCTGGACCTTCGAAATACTAAATATGTGATGGAAAGTCCTGTGCAGGAAAATTTAAACAAAAACCTGAGGTTAAATTATAATAAATTTTCTCTCTAATATCTGGAACCTTATAAAGGTGGCCATCTTACTGTAGATTAATCTGTAAAGGCTACAGTATAATGTCACTGACTGAAATTACTTTTCCAAGATGATCTGAATATTGACATTATATTGCCTTTTAATAAGTTATTATAATATAACAGCATTTCTTATTTTTACTTCTCTCTACTAGTTCATGTAACTTCACTGCTCAACCACACAAAAAGCTTGTTAACATAGTTACAGCATTAGGAACACTGCAAGTAAATGGATCCGTGAATGATGATCTTAGAGATTTTGACAAAGAGGAAGAAAGTGAAGACACAGATTCTGAAGCGAGTGAAGATGAAAGTGGTAATTGCTTTATCAAATTAAATGAATGAGTGACAAAATTATGTAACTATCTTGTGTGGGATACTTGTACTCTGTAACCATACATTCTTTGTACATTCTTGTACATTAAATTTTGACACTTCTCAAAGCTTTAATTCTGGCTCATTACAATGATGATAAACATGTTCAAATTTGTGAGACTAATCTTCAGATGCTGATCTCAAGGGTCAGTGTCCACTGATAGAACGAAGCTTGGGATTGGACAAAATAACAAAAGCAAAGAAAGCATGGATTATGGTGAACAATGTGTATTGTTCTACATGTGAGCTGCGTTCTTTGTTTTATCTCACCATTCATTGTTTGTTCATCCACTCCCTGGCTTCGTTCTGCCCATTGTGGATTACCCGATCTCAAATGACTACATTTTTTGCTAAATTTAAAATGAGATATAAATTCCAAACTTGCCCCAGTCTCTTGCTTTTTTCTTAAGTAATAATTATTGCCATGGTAACAAGTTCCGTTGTGGTATTTCAACTGGTTGATATGGTAACTTGAGTTGTTGTTGCTTAGAAACCCAAGGAATGATTCAATTGCAAAAAAACCTAGAAAATTATTTGAAATTGAATCTTTACTCTAGATCTGCAGACAGACACATACAATTTCAACTTTTTTGGACTATAATAATTATATATAATTATATTTGTTTCAAAGTTTCCACATCTGAAGGCGAAGAAGACATCAGTCAAGTGGCACAAAGCACAGAGAAATCACTTTCCAAGGCTGTCAGTCCTGTATTATCACTTGGAAAAGCATTAGACAATGCTTTAGAAGTACTTGAATCTTCCAAAGGCGTATCCAGCCAAGCTTCTGAAAAAGACTTAAAGGAGAGCCTCAAAATGCTTACCAACTGTCTTTCCGTAAGTTTAATTTGAATCATATGAAACATGAATCTCCTAGAGGGGATTCCATTCAATTGAAAAAGGGTGTGGATGCTCTAGCTCATTATGCCTTTCAGGATTCCAGATTTGGGATTTGATACCCTTAAGCTTTAGGTATCACAAAAGGATCACCAAAGAGTAAACAGGGCATCTTACAGTGTTTATAATTGTCAGGAAATGAGATACCCAAGATTATTAACGACAGCCAGAATGACGGGTTGTAATTCAAGATATTTTTTGGTTCATCATCTGACTTCTGTCAATTTTAGGGGTAAATTCCTTGGTTGCCACGCCCACCTCGACAGGACTGGGGTACCTTTTAGGGGTCATTTTCAAGATTTCCGATGAGCATCCCTGCCCTATCGTATGGGAGCCCAACCCCTCCCTGGCATACATCTCAGAATCCACAATGCAACTTAAATTTAATGCACAAGAGACAAAGAACACACAACAGAACAGTGCTCAACATACTGCTTCACTAAAGATTTCAGTCCGCCAATGCAATAACCTCCCTTTTGTCATATTATAGATGCTTGCTTGTCTGCCACTTGATTGGTTAACAGATGCCAATCACTCTGCATGTATTATTGGTTTGATGGCATGCAATACCTTATTACACAGCTGTTTACATCAGGTGAGGCTGTCTGAGTGCAAGAATAAAATGTAGATGTATTTACAGCTATATACTTGGCATTAGTACATGGCATGTGCTGCTACGGCACAGTCTTTCACTGTTGTGCAGTTCAGTTCTTGGGTCATGCATTAAATTTTTAACTGAACTGCGTGTATGCGAGTTAAGAGTTGTGTGTTTTAAATAGTGAATGCAAATTGACAGCGTGTGGAGCAAACCTCGGTGAGGAGCCCATTTCATGGAGAGTGGTTAAAAAAAACTGATGTTTAAAAAAACAATTTTGTTGGCCATTAGTTTTGGTTATGTTAATATTGTACTTTGACTCATTACAGTACTATAATTTATTTTGTTAGTCAATCAAGGAAAGTTAATTTAATTTTATAAAAAAAATTGTTTATGTTATTTATAGGGAGAAAATAAGGAGTGCCACAGGGCTTTTTTCTTGGACCATGAACTGATAAATATCATGGTGAATGGGTGTATCTCTAAAAAGAGATTCTTAATCCACCATGTTATCAACCTGGATTCCTTCCTTACCTGGATGCTATCGTCATATTTGACATCATGTCAGATAGAGGTATTGTGAATTATCTTATTCTATTACTAATAGCATAAATTAATACATTTTATATTATTGTTTTTAAAGAAGGTAAAAAAAACTTTGAAATTGCTATGAATGATGATATGTTACTGACAGTACTAATTTCTTAATTATTATTTTAATTAACATATTTTCCTTATTTTTTTTAGAGAGAAGAGAGATACCTTGAGCAGTTAGAGAGCACATCAATCCATCTGATCTGTACACTGGTGAAATACCTATTAAAAACTGCATCACCTGCATCTTCTGTTTATAGCTGTATAAACAAGGTGAATATAGGCAACCGCACAAGTGCTGCCCACCATTAAGCACTGCCCCGATTAAGCGCATTCAAAGTGGTGCATTCAAGCATCATCAGACTGAATTGTTCAAAGAGTCAAGCTAAAAAAACTAGCACGGTACAACTCAATCAGGATTCTAAACATTACAATGTTGCTTGCAGTTCAAAGTTCAGTTAAAAGTAGTTGCTAATAAATATTAATTTTGCTCATTAACATTCACGAATGTTATGATTTTCAAAGAGTGATGACCCAATAAGTGCTGCAGCACTGATTTGAATAAATAATATGATAATCATTATGGTGATTTTTATTAGCAAGAAAATTATATGATTGAGGTCTTATTATAAGGATCTTTGTATTTCAGATGACAGACGGCATAGATGGTCTAACAAAAGAATTAAAAAAGGCAACACTTCCTTCTGTGACTGGGATTGTGCATGATAACAAGCCACTTCTTGGGGTATTTTGTGGAGTTATGGATGTTTTAGAAAAGGTATCCATTCTTGTTAGTACAATAGCTGAATTATAAAAAGTATCAACAATCAATGACAGGTGTGCTTTTTCTAGAAACTGTAATTGATCTCAAAGCAGTCTGACACAGCCCCCCTGCAATAGCTTGTGAAATGGCTCTCTGGCGCAGGGGTTGGTTTGGGAGTTGGGGATTGGCTGGGTTATTTCGACCCGGGCACTCCGGAGGGGCGTTTCACTGGCTACCCCTGCAAGGACTTTTCAAACTCATAGGAGTGTCAATATGGTGTCAAAAAAAATCCGGAGTTTGGAAGGTCAAAATGTAAAAACCTGGAAAATAAGCAGTCTCAACTCCCATTCTAAAAGCAGTCACAACCCCTCTGCAAGTTTCCAAACACAAAGTAATTTATTGAAATATATTCATTAATTGTATTTATTACATTTGTACACTTTAACTTCATACATATACTAGGTGATTGCTTGTAAGACCTCAAGGTTAAATGAAGTGAGGATATCTGCAAAACTAGCAACAAATATGGCACCCACATTACTAAACCTCCTTGGTACTATCGCTGCAAAGAATGATAAGAAAAGACACTCCATAAAGAAGGGTTCTTGTGATGCTGTCAAATGTTTGGAATCTGTTCTGCAGGGTTTGCCTGTCTTGATTGATTCATATTCAGCTGTTATTCATATATACAATGTAACACAGACATCCAGGTAAGTTTTAATTTTATTTTCATCCATTCTCTGACCTATCCATCCATCAACCCATCCAAACTATGATCCCTTCTTGTATCCAATCCATCCATCTATTCATTGAGATGGCAGCCATCCATCCATGCCCGCCCGTCATCCGCGGCCCGTCCATGCACAAGAAGGCCGCCAGCAGCCAAGACCACGAATCCCGCCAAAACCATCCCGTCCCTACCCTCCATCCATCCCCTCCCTCCCTCCCTCCATCCCTCCCTCCCTCCCTCCATCCATCCATCTATCCATCCCTACCCTCCATCTCCCTCCATCCATCAATCCCTCCCTCCCTCCCTCCCTCCATCCATCCATCCATCCATCCATCCATCCATCCCTCCCTCCCTCCCTCCCTCCCTCCATCCATCCATCCATCCCTCCATCCATCCATCCATCCATCCATCCATCCATCCCTCCCTCCATCCATCAGTTAATGGGTATTCATTCATCCATTCATTAATTCATCTAAAAATGTTTTCCGTTCATTCATTTTTTATTTTATTTCATTCTTGGTTGAATTATTGACTGAATTCTTCTATTGACTATGCTTTGTTTTTAGAAAACTGTCCCAAACAAAAGAAGAGTTTCAACAATTGCAATGGCGTCCCATTCTACCATCCATTTTAACCTTTGCTATAAATTCACTCCAAAGTCCACAACAAGATACCCTACAGAATGCTACTGAAAAACTAAAAAGATCTTGTCTTCATTTACTGGATGTGTTATGCCTTTCACTGGACACAATGAAAATAGACCTTCCTCATGACTTCCACTGCAGTTTACTGGCATCTTTATTGAGTTTCCTGAATAAATTAGAATGTGAAAAGGAAGAAAATACTGAAATGAGGGGGAAGGCCTTGGAAAGTATTCTGTCCTTATTGCTTAGTTCTCCTTCAGATATACTTGTGGTTCTTCTCAAAGGCCTCAGTAATGAACTGGTAAGCACAACATGAAATATTTGCTGCTTTTAACGATGGTTTTCATTAGTGATGCAATCCTAGTCGGAGCATGACAAAAGAAATCTAAAAAGTGACAAAACATAAACAAAAAAAAAAGTGACAAAACGTTGAAATCAGAGTCAGAAGTGCATGCAGTCTGACTCTGATTTGAACACGTCAAGTGAAAACTCTATTTTGGACATGTATGCACTTAAGTACTGACATCCAGGGATAAAAATGTAACCACTAATTAAAATCAAATACTATGATATAATTTTAACTTGCAAGTACAGTCCATGATAAAACAGGTCTTATATGCAATAGTCTGTATTCTTACAATAATGTTATGTAGCAACATGACTTGTAATACTGCTATTTGGTGATGCTGGTAACTAATTTCATTAAATCTGCATTTACATCTTTGCAATATTTTTGCAGACCTCAAAACCTCTCAATGAAAACTCAGTTCATAGGATTTCAACTTGTGTTCATGTCTGGTCAATGATACTGTCAGGACGTTTTCCAAAACTTAAAAAGAAAGAACTTTGCCCAGTTATTCCTCAGGTCAGTGGTGCTTTTTTGTTTCATTGTATTCTATTTCCCATTTACTTCATTTTTCCCATTTTCATTTCCCATTTCTACATCACAGTATCCACTGTCATTTTCACCCTAAGCTTCAAGTTTTTCTTCATAAACGTATTCTGCCATTTCATATTTTCTGTCATTTTCATTCTCTTCTTTTTTCATTCTATATCTTCCATTTCTTTCATTCATCCTGTTCATCCTATTTCTATATTTCATTTTGTCTCTTTTTTTCAGGTTCTGATGGCTCTTCAATCACTCCTTCAAATGTCTGCAAGCAACATTGACCTCATTGTCCTAACACTTCAAGCTATGACTAAATTATTATCACTAGGAACGGTAAGGCAACTGTTTTCATTCATCTATAATATTCCATCCCATTTCTCATTTTCAGCCACCAATTTAACTGTCCCCTAACCTCATCCTTTTGTTTTCCCCATCCATCCGGGATTCCTTCCTTCAATAATTATTTATGTTATTTGTCTCATTCTATTCTTCCCATCCATTTTGTTTTGTCGTATCCATTAACTCATCCATCCTATTCCATCCCATTGCTTTTTTATTTCCATCAGCATTATGTTCAGTCTCATCACTGTTCATTGGCTTTTCATGGTAGCCTGCTTGTTCCACTGAATGACAGCAAAGAAAGGTATGATCTGACATCCTTTATCATCTCATATAATTGTAGCTACATTTCATGATATTTTTTTTACCATTTTGATTGCAGATTTCCACATTTGTTTCAAGCACAATATGGTCTACTGAGTTCCATTATGTTTCATCAGAGTGAAGCAGTCTATAACTCTGTGCAGGTTTTTGTTACATGTGTTAAAAGTATCCTTTAAAAAAATAGATGTATACTGAGACCAGAGAGAGACTGGAGGGCAAGGAACCTGTACCCTCCTGATTTAAAGGCCGCAGAGAGGGAGGGACTAAAGGGGCTTTAGCCCCCCCCCCCCCCCCCCCCAACCCCCACATTTTTCAAATATCCATTTCTAACTATCCCCCCTCGTCCTCCACACACACACACACACACACACACACACTTTTAGTCTTTTGAATTAGAGCAGTTTTCGTATTACTGTGAAAAGCTCAGTGCAGTAAGCATGAGGTGCAGTGACCGTGATGCTTTCTAGAATTTTGATTGGCTGATTTTTTCACGCGCAATGTGATTGGTTTGGCATTGTCGTGACTTTGGTGTGTCCGTGTCCATGACGTGTTTATGCCGTGTTCCGGGTATTTCGTGCCAAGAATGTTTCACAGTCATACAAAAACGGCACTACAGTAGTTTCCATTATTTTCAAATCTAAGCCTTCCCTTTCAATTCATAACTCATGGAGGGATCCATGTTGCTTGATACATAAGCTGCCTACAACTATATAACTTATATTGGTAGAAGCTGCCAGACATAAGTTGTTTGATAATTAACCTCAAAACTATCAGACATGTTGTGGAGTCTTGGTCAGCATTGCAACAACAACAAAACTGCACAAGGCATTCAAGATGAGTCACTGAAACCTCAGTTGGACAGCGAGCTGGTTTGTGCACAGAAAATGGCCAGGTACAATTATAAAACTGCATTTTGAACTGTCATTTTGATTAGGTGTAATAATCAGCAACACCAAAATATCATCACCAATATTATCACCAGGGCTCATGCTTCTTTTGCGTTACAAAATTCAAGGACTTTTTAAGCACTTTTCAAGCACAAAAATTCGATTTTCAAGGACAAAGTTTTATGTATTAGAACGTGGTTTTCAACATTGTTTTATTGTTAAAGTGCAGCTAATTCAGCCGGGCCACAAGCTTAGATAAAAAACGATCATGACACGCAATCAACCACTAAACAAGCAACCAGAAACTCTTCTATCAATTTTAATCGTTATTTATTTTAAAAGGAAAGTTAGAAATAACATTAAGTTTGTACTAAATTCAAGGAGTATTCCAGGGGTTTTGGCATTTTCCCCTATTTTCAAGGGCTTTTCAAGTGCCCTTGAAAATGTGTTTTCAATTAAAGGACTTTTCAAGGATTTCAAGGAGTAGCACGAACCCTGTATCGCTTAACTGCAGCAGCAATCACCATCACCACCAGCAGCAACATCATCATCAGCAGTAAACAGCAACTGCATCATCACCCATCTTATCATCATCCATTTGCAGCAGCATAACAATCATAATCATCAACAAATGCAACAGCAACATCATCTTCACCATCAGACATCAGCAGCAGCATAGCCATCAATCTCAGCAGCAAACAGCAACAGTATTATCATCAAGCAGCAGTAAGGGGGACTCGCGATCGATGCCGTATATTTGCGGGTTTTACCCGGGGAATTACGAACGCGGGTACAGCAGATTTACGGGAATTCCGCGGTGTGTCCTTACTGCTGCTCTGTTGGGTACTGCAAACGAAGTATAAAATACGTCCTATATAATGGATACCATCAAAAGTATCAAGAACAAGACTGTGCGCAAACTCAGAACCCAGGTTTTGGACAGGTTAGACGCAGACTTTGCCTTTACGACATTTATGGAAGGTAATACGGATGAGACTATGACACAGGAAAGAGCAGAACAGATAATCGACCTAATGCCCGAAGGTAATTACCGTTTGGAGTTGACCTTTATAAAGTATCTGGACGGGGAATGGATTATTGAAAGGGGCCGCAATCCCATTAGAGCGTCTGGTAAAAAGAACCTGTTCGTCTTAAGTAAGGCTACCAACCCGGGAGCATTAGAAGGAATTGACATGTTATTCTATGAGGTTGCTTACCCTGTTACAGTGGTAATTTACGGGGCGTATGAAATGCCCACGCCAGATGTAAAGAAGTTACAACCAATGCGACATCCTGGTAACTGTGTTGGTAAGCTAGTCCGGGAATTCTTTGAAGATGCTTCCCGTGGTGGTAAGTTAACCTTAAAGCGCCGAGAAGCCATTCGAAAGTGGGAGCATTCTACCCGCAAGACTGGAGGAACCATAGCCAATATTAAGAAGTTGGAAGTGGCATTAGAGCGGCGTATCCACGTTAAAGATATCACAGACGGGTTTATTTACTCTGGGACTCACAAATATGGAGGTAGAGGAGCTCCTATTGTTATCTACCAACATAATGGGCACGCTTGGCGGGAACTAAGGTTTCCTAAGAAGGTTAAGACCTCAGTCTACAAAGTATCTCCGTTAGCAGACTTGGTTCATGAGAATTCCATCTGGTTAATGGACGCAGAAGGTAGGCAATTTATGACACAAGACGGTACTTTGTATAGACCCGAAATGGAACAGCTGAAGATAGACAGCGTTTGTGAAGACCTGGGTGAAGATTTTCCAGAAGTATTAAGTTCTCGTTCCCTGGACTTCTTAGCCGCAAAGAAGCGTAATGGCTGGAAGCCGACTCCTAGCGACCTTCCAATTCCAAAAGCCTGCATAGAACATGGTCACGGAGGTCTTTGGAATATGGAATACGACGAGGACGAGTATGTCTCGCTGGATATGAAACATTGTTACCCTGCGTCTTTCAAAGGCCTAGGAGATTGTAAAGAGTATTATGACCGTTACGGACATCCGGGCAGCCAATTCTTTAGGGTAGCTTTGGATGGTACATACGATGCCCCAGCAACAGGATTCGTTAGATTGACCAGCTGGAAGCTAAAGAAGGGATTACATCCCATAATTTACGCGTGGTATGGGAAGCATCTGCAAGAAAAGGAATGGATCCCTGTGCCGCTATTAAAGTTCCTTGAAGAACGGAAACTCCTTACGTACGCTGCTCATGAGGCAATATTATGTCGTCGGGAGTTTACCAAATGGTTGCCAGAAGACAATGCTACCGCCCGCATAGTTATTGGTAAGTTCACTCAGGGCGCAAAGGAAGGGGAGAAGCACATGCAACGCCGCTTAATCACAGATAAAGGAGAATTAAGCTTCCTCGTGCAACGAGCTCACGACCAAGGTTCAATGGTGTCAGTAGAGAAGTGGGATCATTTCACAGATTCCCTGCAACAATGGAATGCCTTGTGTTACTATCAAGACCACAGACCGCAGTATTACCATCTGCGTGCTAGCATGTTAGCTTACGCCCACATTAATCTCTTAGCGATGTTGCTGCGGTTTGACAAGGAAGACATTCCAAGAGTAGCTACTGACTCTTTGTACGTCAAACCTGCAGTGCTTGAAAAGATGCAAGAGTTCTACACCGACGACGAATTAGCAGAAAGCGGGCAATGGAGGGTCAAGGACGAAGAGATAAAGGCCTGGCGAGCAAGAGTAACCTACGACGGTAATCATACTAAAGGAACGGTAACCCCGACTGAGGAACCATTACCAAGTGTCACAGACCCCATTTCTTACCACCGCTTCTCTTATCTTTACGGAACAGGAGGCAGTGGTAAGACTACCAGAGTCCTGCAACTATTCCCTAAAGTAACCGTATTAACTCCTACACATCGTTTAGAACGCGAACTCGCCGCTATGGGCTTTGAAGCACAAACTTACCATAGTTTCTTTCGTTGGAATGGCACTAAATGGGTCCCAGAAGCTATTCATGATATTCCTCCTGTGATCTTATGGGATGAAATCTGTACTGTGCCCTTAGAAATCCTAAAAGAGTTCGTAGACTTCCTAAAAGGTAAGTGCCAGGTAATCTTTGCAGGAGATCCTTGCCAGCCACCCCCAATAGCAGGGGAAATGCCCCACGAATGGTTAAAAGGAATGGTAGATTACGCAGAGGAAATTAACACCGATTACCGTAGCAAGGATCAAGTAAGGAACCTCAAAGCGGAACTAAGGGGCCTTACAGACGCTCAGCAATGTAAAGTACTCCGTAAGAGAGTACGAGCCAAGTCCTATGAGGAATTCTTACAGGCCTGGAACCCCAAAGATGTTGTCTTAAGTAGTAAGCGTGCTTCTCAGGCCCGTATTCAAAAAGATCTGTTAAATATTCACCGCGAAAGATTCCCCACTAATCTCGTACCCGTTTGCTATAAGCCCCGAGATACCAGAATGCAGAAAAGAGACGTACGGGTACCTGGCACTGACATTACTTTAGAGAACGCAGTTACCCACGATAAAGCCTGGGTGCAAATGAAAGACGTAGAAAGGATTACTTCCCACCCCGATTGGAGAC
This sequence comes from Actinia tenebrosa, assembly GCF_029948245.1. NCBI lineage: Eukaryota > Metazoa > Cnidaria > Anthozoa > Actiniaria > Actiniidae > Actinia > Actinia tenebrosa. The sequence continues at coordinate 8,244,929 of NW_028292576.1, read as the reverse complement.
TTGGTTACTGCATGACGGTACATAGTGCCCAGGGATTAACCGTAAAAGAAACGATGTGGATCATAGACCAGCGTTTGTGTTGGAGTAACTTAATTTACACCGCCGTAAGCCGCGTAGAATACGCCAAGCAATTGAAAAGAGCTTGGGGTCCGCAACTGCGTTACGATAAGACCCCAGAAGACGCAGCCAAAGAGAACATTACGAAGAAACTCCTTCGCTACAAGCGCCACGACGAAGAAAAAAATATGACGTTCGACCTCTGCGTGGACGACGTCTATAAGAAAGGGGCAAGGTGTGCCAAATGTAACATACCTCTACTATGGAGGTTTGACCCGAATGACGATCAGCAGTTCTCCGTGGATCGTATCAACAACAAACGCGGGCATTGCAGAGGTAACGTAAGACTGACATGCCTAGAGTGTAATCGGGCGCGCGGTGCTGCGCTACTCTGAGTCTTTGGGGACTATGAGCAGCTCTTCCATGACAAATCCACGACTTGGGCCATTTAGGTAATACAACACGGGTTGCCCTTCCTTGGTGACGGACTTTGAAATCTCATACGTTTCCAAAGACCAGTTAGGATCCGTGGCTCTCTTACTGCCACCTTCGAGTTCCCCCGGCTGATAGAGGTATCTGACCACTATGTTGCGGGGTAGCTTTTTTTCCTTCAGTCCGACCGCCCTCGAACTTCTGACGTAGGACTTGTGCTCCACGTGTTTCTTTTTTATGGCGTCCCTGGGTTTCATTCCCGTAGCCCTGGCCGCCTCGTTGTTCAAAGCCGCGACGACCTGGGGGAGCCTCTGGGTCCATTCCCTGTTGCGTTTGGAGGGATCTTCCAGCTCTTTCCAATACTGGTACCCAAAGAGGCGCTCAGCCAGGGTTTTATTGAATCTTTCAACAATGCTCTGACCCCTGTGGTACTCAGCTTCGGCTCTTCTAATCTTAGTGTCGTGGTCTTTCAGGGTCTTGGTAACCACGCCCATGAACTCCGTCCCCGCATCCACTTGCAGCAGCTTAGGCCATTTCAAGACGCGCTTATAAATCCTACCTAGGGCTTCTGCGACTTCCCCAGAATCCTTGCTGGTTATGGGTTCGGCGTCCTTGTATCTGCTTGCGATATCGACTACGGTCAAAGCGTACCTATAGGTCTTTTTTCTCACCTTATCGTGCGGCAAGAAAAGCAAATCCGCCTGATGAACTTCATTGGGGGTATTTACGGTAAAGCTGGGCCTGGGAATGTACTTAGGCACGGGAAGATAAACCTGCCAGAGGGTTTGTTTTCTTAACCAGTTCTTAGTCGTTTCTTCTGATACCCTGGCCGCGGTCGCGAGTTTCTTGATAGCCGACGCTCCTTTCCAATAGCCTTCAGGCCCATAGTAAATCCTTTTGAGTTTGTCCTCTACGCGGCCCATTATATGAATTCCAAAACGAGATTGATCTTACGTCCGTTAAAATCCGCCGTCTTTCCGTCCACTTTAATGGTGATGTTTATGCTTTCTACCAAATTAGACAAGTCATAGCTCAAAGAAATGGGAGTGTATTCTACTGGGTCAAATGGATTGCCTTGGGGCAGAAACTTGGACATAAGAGAAGACTTTTCTCCATTATTGTAACTATTGGCCAAGTCGCAATAGACTTCGTAAGAGGATGCGACTTTCCATTTTACATCATATGTACTGCCGCTATTTATCGTGGTACTAGTAAGGCCCAGGAGTTCTACCAATGAACTGTCCTTCAAATTAGCGCTTCCATTATTTTTCTTAAATGTCATTTCATGGGGTAATCCTGTGGTAAGAGTATATCCATGCTTTGCTAGCTCCTTAGCCAGTGTTATAGGTGTGTATTGGGAATCTGGTATTTTTAGTTTGGCGGCATTGTCAACGACAAAGCCATCAATTAAATTATACCAAGAATTGTACAAAGAGCAACTAACCAACCGAACCCTTTCCGCGCGGATGGGAGGATTCAGATAAGTGGTAAAGTCATTCTTGTCGCTTTCCAAAAAGACGATCATTATATTAGATACGCCAAGGCCACGCCTCCTGCCAGCCCTGCGACTCCTACAAAGACCAATTCATTGTCTTTTTGTTTCTTAGAAGGCTGGTAGTAATTCTTGAACTGAGGCTTTCTTAACCTAAAGTCGGGGTGCGCCTGTGCATAAAGTCTAAAGGCGTAGTCTGTGTTTTCGAAGTTCTTGTCTGCCTGCATTTTGTCTTGGTAGTTCTTATCCAACCAATCCCTGTAAGCTTGTCTTTTTTCATTCCAAGCTGCAACGTCCCTTTGATATTTCTCCAGCGCTAAGTCGTGTCTCTTTCTTTCGGCGGCACCGCTTTTGTCGCCTCTAACTAATCTATCCAAATATTGACCACCATAATTAGCCCCTGTAAATGCTAAAGCTGCAATGACTCCACCTGCGACTAAGCTAACCATTATACATTAGGTAGGTACTTTTCCTTCCGTAGGTAATCCTTTACCATGATAGCCCCGCCTACGGCAGCGGTCATCTTAGCAAAGTTAGCGAAGCTCTTGCTTGGGTCTTCAGTAAAGTCTTCTTTGAGCACTTTCTTACCTACCCAACCAATACCCGCAACAATAGAAGTAATGATAGCTGCTTCTTCAACAGTTTTCAACAACGCGGTCGACATTATATTACAAAGCGAGAAGGTTATTCCATTTCAGGGATCTTACTCTTTTTCGTCTCTACAGTTGGCTCCTGTATGTAATGCGCCGGGGCCTCCCACTTTACTTTTGGCTTCGTAGCCCGCCATTGTAAGTAAAGGCTGCCTGCTGCTATAGCGACTCCTAACGCGCCAATGACGTACCCAGGATTGATAAAGGATTCCTCTTCCTCCACCTTTTCCTCCTTCTTTGCTTTGTTCTTTTTATTCATCTCCGCGAGCTTCTTTCCGGCAGCGACTCTGCCCGGAGATTTAGCCTTGGTAATCTTGGTATCTTCTACGGGTGGTTGTTCTTCGGTGTCACTCATCTTATATTAAGGGACTTGAAGGACTTGACAAGTAACTTGATGACGACTTGACAATGACTTGGCAATGACTTGACAACGACTTGACTAAGTACTTGAGGCGACTTGACTAAGTACTTGAGGTGACTTGACAACGACTTGACTAAGTACTTGAGGTGACTTGACAACGACTTGACTAAGTACTTGACTAGGTACTTGAGGCGACTTGATCAGGTACCTCAGCAAGTGCCGCCTGGAAGACCTTTTCGACTTCTCTGTCCTTCTTGAAGTCCTTCCAAGATGTTCCGAAGGAACCTAGTACCTCCTTCAAGTCGACATGCTGAGCTACGTGCAAAGCCGCAGAGGCGACTGCCATTAACTTACCGCACTTCAAGGACAACCAGCCGCAGGTTATCTTAAGTTCTTGGGCGATAACATAGTCCTCGCTTATGTCCTTCTGTAGTTGCTCCACGTCGTCTATGGGCAGCGCAAGTCCAAGCAATTTAGTCGCGAACTTAATGGCTGAGTATGCTACGGCGTCCGTGGTCTTACTTGCAAGGGCAGCCTCATACCTCTTATGGAACTTCTTGACTTCCTCTTCCGACAGCTTATTAACCTGCTCATGGGTAAGTTCCCTGCCTATCATTTCTTTACACTTTCCCGAAGACACAAGGATGTTAAGTTGTTCCTTGAGGTTACTTTCGTCTAACTGTGTGGGGACTTCATCTAAGAGCTGCTCAATCTCCATATACATTAACGTCATAAGGAAACCTCAAAGAGAAGATCATCTTGGAATGTTGGTGCGTTTTTAAATGCCGCATGTATTCGTGCAGCTGTTCCTTGCTTATCTCACCCCCGTAGTCAGAGAGAATGGTTTCCAGATCACTCCGACTCGGAGTATAAAATACGACAAGTGAACCTATGTTTTCCCTGAAGGGTTTAGAGACACTGGTAAGCTGCTGGGAAAGCAACCAAACGCTGATATTGTCGTGTCTACCGCTGAAAGCGAGCTTCACTAATTCGGAGGTGCGCTTTTTTACGTCGTCCCCGCAGGCGATGTCATCCAGTATGAGCAAAGTCTGTGTACCTTTAGGGAATTGCTTGTGCCAGAACTTCAAATGGCTGGATAACTCGTTAGGATCTAAGATATCTACGAAGAAGTCGTCATCTTTCACTCCTATGCCCGTCCAGGTGCGGTTATTCACGTAGGTGGGGCAAAGCAGCACTATGTAGTCGAATCGGTATCTAAAGGATCCTAATAGCTGCTCCACTACGAACTGGGTCTTTCCGCAGCCGGTGGGTCCTACTATCAGAGCGTTACAAGGCATGTGATCTGGGTTCATATATAGATGGACCCAGTGGACGCAGTAAGAAGGATTACCGCCGACGCAAAGGATAAAAGAGACACCATAGAAATGCAAAGGGAAGAGATAGACCGGCTGAAAGAGCGCGTGCAGGAGTTGTACGATGAAATGTGTGGTCTGAAGCGCGCGGAACGGTTTGGCGCGCTTTTGACAATGGCGACGTGGGCTAAGGAGTCCATTAAGGACTTCATTCGATATCCCCCATAGATATATGGACTGCATTACGTGCGAACTACCTGCTGACTGCATCATCGTTACCCCTCCGACGCCTCGTAAGAAACACAGCTGCTGTCACTGTAATAAGGTATTCTCTGAAGAAGACTTCGTTGGACATTGGTGTCCCGCGGATACTAAAGCACAAAGGACTTTAGACGACGCTCGAGAAGAGTAAGAGGTCGCAAAGAAGATCTTACTAAGCCCCGGCAAGGGGAATTAGCATAGGTCTTTCTTTTTTATTGTTATTTTGTTAAATGCTGCAAAGAGGTCTCAAGTAAGGACCTATTTTTTATTGTTATTTTGTTAAATCATCGTAATCGAAGAATGGTTAACATGATTATCTTTTTGCTGGTTTCAACAATGAGAAAGAATGATACCTCATCTTTTAATGGGGGTTTAACAAAATAACAAGAAATAATAGACCCTATCCTAAAACCCTCTTACAGGGTTTAACAATTTAACAATAAAAAATAAGGTATATATAATGAAGTGCGTGCAATGTGATAGAGCTTTTAGTAGCAAGCAGCGACTGCAATACCATCTTTCCAAGAAAGTCTGTCAGAAGACCATCAGCACTGTTTGCGGTGACTGCGGTAAGGAACTGTCCACAGTACAGGCCCTACGATATCACCGCGAGCATAGAGTCTGCCTTAAAGGTCATTGCCGCCGATGCGATGAACCCCTCTTCGAAGAAAACTGGCATAAGTACCGCTGCCGTCGCTATGACCTCACAGATGTGGTCTGCGAGACCCACGGCGATTTAGCAGAGCGATGTTGCCCCCTTGAAACCGGCCGGGTGCTCACGCGACGTAAGAAGGAGATCGACGAAGACTTCGTATGCTTCGACGACTATGAGGGTGTAAGGTGGGAGAATAGGGAACACTGGGATGGCATCTGCGACCGATGTGGCTGTATACGTAGCGGCCAACATATTTGGTGCTGCCTTTACGATGGCCCTAAGCCCTTAGATCATTATCTGTTGGTAAGAAAAGAGTGGAATCTACTTAAGGTATAATGTTACCTTACATCGCAGCGTTCCTAGGAGGTGTGACTATTACCTTATCGGCGTATGAAATGGCGGAAAAAATGAGGGCAGACACAGCAGATGACTACTTATCCGCCCATGAAGAGGATTAGTCGCACAACGGATTATCCTCCGCTCGACGTTCGATGTCAAACTTCCATCGGCCGTTTACCTTACCATGACTGCGTAGGTGTGTATATTCTTCACCCTGCAGTATGTATCTCACGCAGTCAGGCGCCCAAAGGCTGTATTCCTGACCGTCGCGTTCTAAGACCAACCTCAAACGGTCGATGTCTTCGAATGCGACGTAATTTTTTATTCGGTATGAAACGCCTTGCAGCAGATCTCGCCAGTATGTTTGTTTAAGAATCATTATACCTATGGAATATCTTAAGGTGCGTGCTTAAGGTGTTGGGGCCTTTGAAGGCCTTTACGCACCAAGGACAAGGGGTACGTACGTCGGCCATGTACTCGGCTATTTCCCTGGTCAGCATATCGTAATCATTGCTTACGATGGTCAGGTAACCATTCTCTTCGAATCTTTCTAACATCACCTTTTGTTTGTCGGACAGGACTCCGTTGCCTTTAGGTGTTTTCAGTTCGATGCACAGCCCATTATATTTTTTATGACTGTTGAGAATCAACAGGTCGGGTTGCCCTGCCTGGTAGCCCTTCTGCCAGCATTTAATGCGCTTATTTGAGGTGTCTTGCAGTTCTCCTAAGCCAGGGACTATGATTGCATATGGGTAGAACCTGCGAACGTTGTATACGACCCGATTATGTAGGTCAGACTCGGTCTCTATTTTAAACTTCATCTTATTTGGGCTATTGAAGCGCTTCTCCAGCTCGTAGTTACCATTCTTTCTAAGCGCAGGTAGGACTTCCTCGAAGACCCAGCTACGCAGCTCCACTGCTTTAGGTAGCTTGGAGCTAAATATCAGCTCATACAACCCAGGTTCCGAAATGAACACGGATTGTGGGTGGATAGTAGAAGGGGAACGGTTTGGGACCCCTTGCATGTCAACCCATCTTTTCTGGTATTTTTCGGAGACATGATCCCTGATGGCCTTCTTGGTGTTCTCGTAATCTAACGCCGCAGCCACCTCCTTTGCTTTGAAATACAATTGGTCGCCTTGCACTAGGCATTGCAGTTTGGTGTCGTCGTTTTCAAATACGCGAAGCATTATATATGTAAGGAATATTCTTTATCCTTTCGCTTGACTCAAGGAACTCGAGTCTAGTAGGCAACGCTTTTTAGCTGATTCATTTCTACACTCAGTTGCGCGTCTGAGACTACGAAGATATATGCGTTGATCTTAGTAGTGTCGCTGGCGTCTTTGGTGCGCTTGATCTCCAACGTAATACCGTCCTGGGTATTTACCAGCCGCAATCCCTGTCCATGTAGGTCTTCGTCGTTCGTCGTGCGCATGTCGATCCACAGCGCATACTTATCCTTAAAGAATTCCTCGGGGCTAATTTGGTCGCCAAACTTACGTGCGACTTCCCGGTACATATCCGCGGGCTTTATCCCTTGTGAGTAAACCTTATTAGGCACTCCGTTAATGCTAACGCCTACGTTAGTGATGTTAGGATTAAAGAACGCCTCAGAGTCACGCAATCCTGCCGTGTATGTCTTTGCGAACAGCAACATTATCCCTGTGAGGCTGCGCCTGGGAAGGTTAATGCTTTGGTTGATGACCTCTTCGACGTTATTTGTAAAGCTGAACGTCTTGTACATCACGACGTGATCGTAAAGGAAAGCCTTCCCGGAGCTGTATTCCATACCGGCGCTACGTGCTAAGTCTTCGCTGTATACCGTTTCGTACTGCAGCTCTAAGTTAGTAACGGAGTATGGGTGGACGGCTGAGGAACTTACGTCCTTTCCCTGTAGGATGTTCGTAGTGTCTGCTAGGGTTACTTCGAACTGCAGCTCGCTTAGCTGCCTTGGGTAGTATGCACCGTGGTTCGTGATAACTTCGAAATCTAATGGAACTACATGCTTAGTACCATAAGCCGTCTTTATTTCATCTTCTCCTGAGGCGCCAGAGGTTGCGCTTCTTACCTTGCGTATGGCATCACTGGCGATTCCCTGCTCTATCCTTTGCGCGCGGTCAAATGCAGTCAACCATAAGTCTTTGTACGTGGTATACAAATCATACCTGTTTAAGTCCAGCAAGGATTCCCCGGCGAACTTTACGCGTATTTTGGAAACAAGGTTTCTACCTGCATTATTGACGACGTAACGCACGTCCGCAGTGTTTGGTTGTATTGCTAGGTCAAACCTTAGCGCCAGGGTGCCAGGAACCAACACTAGGTTATCCGTTAGGCGGGGCACGCCTACGTACAGGGTTTCCCCTGGCTTAGCGCTGCTGGGGGTAAAGGTGACCCGGTGAAAGGTGCGTTCTGCTTTCAGTCCGCCAACCTGCTTAGGTAATATGTTGGGGTTTAACTTTGAGCTTATCATATATAATGGAAGTAGAAGGAACGGATTTTGACCCCACCACCGAAGAAGGCCAAGTCGATATTAACGACGAAGAATACGACGCATGGACTAAAGGCGCGGATACCGAACCTCACATCTACGACATGGCCTTAATAAGTAGGTATGGTGATAGATGGAGAAGCTTCAAGGCCACCTTGAATCGCATGTGGCAATCGAGAAACCACGGCAGCCCCATCCCTGAGTACTTAGAGCTTCAAAACATAGGTGAGCAGGGGGCAACTGCGCGGGAGACTGTAGAGTGGGCAACTCGAGAGCTAGAGCAGCGCTACAGCAACTTCGATGCTGATGATGTAAAGCTCACGGAAAGGGGAAACAAAGTCCGCATAAGCGTTCAAGACATGAGATATCCCGACAAAAACCGCTGGACAACCCCACAAAACCTCTTCGATGAGGAGGGTAACGTTAGGGGTGACGTCTCGAGATTAAAAGGCTTTCAACTAGCTACCCGAAGCGCGTTAGAAAGGTTGGCAGCCTTGAACGACAGGGTTGCGTTAGAAAAACGCGCTGAGGGGTTGCAAGAAACGTTGGATGAAAGGGAGGAAGAATATATGAAGCAAAACCGACTACTTACTGATGCTCAAAAAAGACAACTTGACAGCAAGGACCAAACGATAGTGGAAATAATAGAACAAAGAAACGAGGCTCGACGCGAAAGAGACCAAGTCCAAAGAGCCTTCGATCTTGTCCTGCAAGACCTGGATATGAGCAAGGAGGAAGCCAAAAACTTGCGTACCACCATATCCGGCTCTCTAGAGGAACGGCGGCAGTTAATTACACGAATAAAGACTATGGAAGAGCAAGTCAGACAAATGGACCAGGCTATTGAAGACCTGGAGGGACAAATAGAGCGGCAGCAAGAAGTAATCGAGGACCAAACTCGTACCGAGGAAGAAAGGGAAGCAGCTCAAAGGGAAGTGGAGGCCCTCGAAATACGCCTTGCGGAATTGCGGGCTCAAAAGGAAAACCTGGAAAAGGAGCTGGGGCTTACCACCAAGGAAAAGGTAAAAAGAGCCCTTTTGAAGTATGGCCTTCCGCTGGCATTCGCCGTCGCTATTTCGAGCGTAGTAGGAGTTATCCTATCCGCTCTTAAGGCTACAGGCGCGGGCGTAAAGAAATTAGGCAGTGGGCTGACGGACTTAGGAAAAAAGATGGCAGCCGGTCTTCCTGGGCTGCTGGGTTCAGTTGTTTCCTTGGCACTTAGGGCCGGCGGCGAACTGTTGAAGTTTGTAGGGAATAACATCTGGATATTAGTTGTAGCTATTGGGGTGGTCCTCCTGAAGAAGATGAAGGCTTAGCCTTCTCATTGGACGGTGCCCTGCTTTGAGGATAATGAAAGACGGTATTAGCGCCGCCCTGGTAATTTGGAACCAACGGTAACACACTCATGGTAGAAATGGGCTTATGACTCCAGACTGCATTAGCGGGCCTGCGACCTACGCGATTTATTCCAAACTTGCCGTCATCAGAAGTGACTTGCAACTTAGCATATTTACAATTGGCTAGCATATGAAAAGTTACTGGCGTTAGGTCTTCAGTGGACCTAGTGTAGGGCTCCATCGAAAAATGGGTAACTTTCCTGGTGTTCGTTGAAGTTCGATAAGGAAGCAGGGGCTTATTATTCTCATCGATAAGCCTAAACCCCACATTCGCATGCGTATTTGCATTAATGCTAATAGTGCAAATGACCAATGCAGTGCCCCCAACTTCAACCCACAGTCCAACGTCATGCCAGGCGCCGTTGTCATATCCCTCTTCATCTAAGCGGTGGGTATAACGCGTTTCCCTCACGTATGGATTCATATATTACAGGGAACAAGTTCCCTTCTAGAGGCTCATTACCGTCAAAGTGCTGATGGTCATGTGGTTATAGACAGTATTCCTTTGATTTTCTATGCTATTTATGCAAACACTCCCGGTGTCATCTACTCTTATCTGCAGCTTTACCTTCCCGTGGCAATCAGCAACCATGTGGAAAGTCCAAACGGAAAGATTCTCAGAGCTATTCGTTGGCGGCTCTACTGAGAAATGCGTAGGCTCCCTGTTGTTTGTCTTCGCGCGCATGGGCTGTAATACTCCATTGTCGTCACAGAAACGAAATCCTACATTCGCACTGCTAACGGCCCCAAAAGAAATGCTGCATAATATCAATTTTTTTCCTGAGTAGTTTAAATTCACGGACATGCCCGTGACATCAACCCAAGACGCCTGGGTATATTTTTTCTCACCTGTGTAAGTCGTATAAACACAATCTACTCCAGTTACGTAGGGGTTGTTCATCGCCATATATAATAGCTCAGACCAACGCCCGCGGCGGCTAAGCCGGCTTTTAGTAAGTTATGGTCATATTCCTCAGGTATCGTAGGTAGAACCTTCTTCTCGATTACGTTTTTTGGTTTCCCTGCAGGATTCTCTACGTGCTCCTTCTTTGGCTTCTCCACGAAATGGGGAATGTTCCTAAGAGTGTCAGAGTTCACGTCATTCACCCCAAACTTCATGTCTGTAGTAGCTCGTTGAAGTTTGTTGTTGTATCCTACTACAGAGCCAGTATTTATAGATAAATTACTAGGCATTAACCAACAACCCGGGGCTACTGCATAGTCCAGTCGGGCCTTAGAATTTTGTATAGCTAGTTGGTAACGCTGTACGCCCTTGCTAATGTCGCCCTCCAAAATCGAACTTTCGAATAGAATCAAAGCTTCGGCTCGCGTTTCTTCTGCGGCGCCCGTATTTCCAATTATACTCGATCGGGTGTTTACCTGAGCTCCAAGGATAGAATACACGTAAGCTTCTATGCTGCGGTTTAAACGGGCAAGGCCGGCTTTGGTTAGTCCTTTACCTTCTGGGGGTATGAAATTAAAGTATTGCTTCGTTTGCTCGTCGTTGGTAATTTTGATAATCAGTGGATTAGCCCCTGCATACTTACCGCCCTCGTCTTTGAACAAAGGTCCGTCTCTAACTTCCTTAGTGGTCTTAGCGTTTGGTTCAAAGAAGGTGCTACTGTCGTGAGTTTCTTTGTGATACCCAGTGTTCCATCGTAGATTCAACGCATGAACTTCCTTATCACTTAGCTCGTGTCCACCAATCCCCCAATAAGCCCAAATATGCCCCAGACCATTGTTAGCGCCGGCAGTGCATCGGAAATCCTTCCCTACAACGTCAAACTCCTTACAAAGTCTGTCATAAGCCGGCACGCTGTATTTGTTATCTCTTGGATAAAACGCAGCATCTCCCGGCAGCGCAATAACACCCATTTCATGCAGTATTCTTCTAACCGTGAAGTGAAAATGAAACATAAATATTGAATTCTTCATCAAGCTTGCGCTTACACCACAGCCGCTAGTGGCACACCAAACTGCAAAGTTTAGTTGCTGCGGCCAATAACGCATGTTAGGACCACTTAACCATTCATGAGATTCCTTAGCGGTGGTATGAATAATGGGTACGTCTTTGAAGATATCCCGCACCTTTAACGGAAAGGAATGCTTGTTAGAAATCCGCATGTTCAGCGTTAGGTCCAAGCTTGGGTGTTTATCAAATGAAACTGCGGGTATCGGATAAGTACTGGTACCAAGCAATAATTCCTTTGACCAACTGGGTTCAACATGCGTTGGCGCTGGCGTTGGCTTATGCATTGGCGAATGCTTCAGTTGATCGTCTATTTGATTAACCAGCGTAGGCTTCAAATCCTCGTTGCTGTACATCCTAGAGCCGTTATAGTAAATACCATCGGGTCTTCTTTCGAACTTACTGGGGTCTGCATGTGGAAACATCTTCCTAAATGCTCTCCAATTCCAGTAATCCCGGTTGTCGTGATGTGGCTGCTCCTCAATATCATTCCCAAAAGCGTCGTACATTAGTATATATAATGGATGTTATACCATCAGCGCCTCCACTTTATCCTGAACTTCCTAAGGAACCTAACGAATTAAACGCTGAAAACTTTAGGCTCAACAAAGCAAATTTAATCCTGGCTTACTTGGAAGGGCAGGCAAAACACTACGAAAAAGTTAGGAAGAAATACGTCAGAGCCCGGAGTACGCTACATAAGATTTCGATAACTTCAGGGTCCATATCTGTTGTGTTAACGGGCTCCGGCGTTGCTACTTCGCTTACTGGACCCGGAATAATCGTTGGAGTTCCTTTGGCCGGCGTTGGGGCAGCCTGTGGTATTATCTCGGCTGTTGCTACGGGCATCATGAAACAGTTGTCAAGCAAAATATCCAAGCATGACACGACAATAGCTCTGTCAAGGGCTAAAGTAAATACGATCACTGACCTTGTCTCAAAGGCTTTGCGTGACAGAAAGATAGACGACGTAGAATTCTCGCTTATCTTAGCCGAAGAGGAAAAGTACGAGAAATTAAAGACGGACATAAGGAATAAAAAAACAGTCGTAAGAGATCTTTCCGAGGAATCTCGCAAAAAGATCTACCAGGAGGCAAAAGAAGAGCTTCAAAGAAAGCTTGCTCAGTAAACATCTGCTTTGAAAAAAGCAAGACAGGATTCTATTTGCATATTGAACGTCAGTCTAGAAAATATGCAGATTAGTTTCACAAATCTATTTCACAAATGTGAAACGTTTTCACAAATGTGAAGGAAAATTGTGAAGGTTTTGATTGGCTGAAAACATATGACGTAATCGTCCACTATCTTCTTGGAATCCATCCTAACAGGGGGTGGTTGGGGTCAATTTTGTAAAATATTTCATAGATTACGTCAGGGTAATAAGGAATATCCTTATCCAGCCGACAGAATAACCACTCGGCCCTTTGCATATCTGGGACATGAGGAATACGCCTACCGGTAATTTCAGACAAAAGATAGGGAATAGCTTTGTAATATTTCCCTAGTTTTAATTTTTTCAATGTCTTTCGTAGACTTTGTGGGGTTGGCTCTTCTAAGTGGTCTATGATTTTCTTCTTTACTTCGTTGTCTAAATATACCGGTCGATAACCTTGGATATGACTCATCCAGTCCCTAAAGTATTTTATTCTTTTGTATGGCGTCTTCTTACGACCTCCGTTGGAATAATATTGTTCCCTGGTAGCACAAGGTACGGCATTACGAATATTCTTACCACATTCGTAACACTGCGCTGACGTGTCGTCTTCTATTTGCATTTTCTTACCACAACAAATATACTTATTTGGTTTAGTAGGTACAAACTTGGGTTTCAAGCACTTTACACAGAAATCATAAACAAACTCTTTACAATCTTCGCACTCCATATATAGACTAACATATTTGCGCTGTTGCCCCCAACCACACTTGGAGTGGGGATTGTCCGTAGGTGGATTTTTGACACGGGTCTTGCCCGTGTTGAGATTGCGCTGGAACCCCCATTCCCTATACTACTCATCACAATCACCATGATCATAATATAACCATCATCATGATGTACTACCATCAACATTATCAAAGTCATTTGTTTTCTTGCAGATTGTACCAGGAAATAGCAACGCACAAAACTACACTTTCTAAGGTACGTACATACAATGATATTGTGATGGTAACATGGAACTTAAACACAGGGATGGGATAGCAGAAGTTTTAAGATTACAAATTAATTAAAGTTAAAAATTGACCAATACCCTCCCCCCCCCCCCCCCCCCCCTTCCCCCATCATAGATGTAAAATGTGTGCCCTACTCTAGGTCTATAGAGGTTTTGCACTCTCACATGACAGTAGCCATGTTAGATGGCAGGAACAATACGATCATTTTACATGAGAAATAATTCAATTCCCGAGAGCACAGGGATTTCATTTTTTCTGCCATCTAACCACAGGCAGTCCAAGCTGGATTATGGTGCTGGCACATTATGGTGCAAAACCTCTATTCACAAGAAAAAATTTGTGATGTCATTTTTTGTGTGGCCATTTTATTCTTTTATGACCCTGGCAATGGTCTCAACTCCCCAAAAAAGGAAAAATAAATGGACCTTTAGTATTATAATAATTGAGTTTTCATTTGTTTCATGTTTTAGTATGCACCATACATGATTACAGATTACATCCAACAAATACAGCAAGTCTCTCTTCAAGCACATGTCAAGGTGAGTACTTGAAAGGCCAATGTGGAGAAAAGTGTTCTGAAAGTGTTAAAAAGTGTATAAAGTGTTAAAATTAAAGAGCTGTCAGCTAATAACTAAACCTTTTTCATTTGGTTTAAGCTTTGTTTTACCATCCATATACCTAGCCTGGTTTCATGCTTGAAGATTAAATTGTTAATCAATAGAATTAAAATAAATATAATTATAACTTATTGCGATTTTGAGGCGACAATACAGGTTTATATTGGCGGCTAGTTGGGAGAAAATATATTCCGAAGCAACTACGGCCAATACGGAATATATTTTCTCCCAACGCCGCCAATATAAACCCGTATTGTCGGCTCAAAATCGCAATAAGTTTTGTATCGCGATCCTCCTATTCTTAAATCTTAAAATGAAGAAAAAAGCGATAAAAAAGCCTGATTCGTTTGAAATTCTCACTACCTAACAGTGGTGACCCTAGCAACGGTTTCTGGAAAATTGCCAAGCACATTTTTGAAGTTTTCGCAAAAAAGATTTTTCGTAAGTTTTACCTGTTTTGATTGTACTTTTAACACTAGAATTAACTTCATAACTCTACTTTGTAAAACAAATAGTTAATAAGAGAATTTATATGATTTTACAACTATTTTTGTCATGAAATAACTATTAAAAGTCGAGTTTTCTTCAAAAGTTTAGTTTGAATGAAAACAAATATTTGGCATTGTTTTTCACTCACCTGTAGCAGAAAGCGTAGGACACAGCATATCATGTTCTTATCCTTGTGTATTACAAGTCAGGAAATAAGTTATGAAGATCAAAGTAGTAAAAAAAGGATCATAAAACATGTAAAAAATAAATTTTCTGCCATCGATGTTGAGATTCCAATGTGAACCGTTGCATTCACAAACCAGACTGAGATACCAAAAAGTGCTGTTTTCGCCGTCAATCAAATCTCATGAGCCAATCACGCACAGTAATTTTGAGCCGACAATACGGGTCTATATTGGTGGCTCTCTCTCAATCAAACTTATAGGAGGGTCGCGATACTATTTAATATTGGCTTAATGTGTTTTTGCTATTTTCCAGCAAGCACTGGTACCTGGTGTTTACTGCCTCCTGGACATGTGTGGTGAACATGAAATGGCTCTTTTACATGCTGTGCTGGACAAAGGATCTCGGGAACTCTTTCATTCCCTCAACAATGATTATAACAAATTTCATAAATTCAAGGGAAAAGTATAGGTCAGACAATTGTTCTACATAAACATTATTAAACAGTGTATATATTAAATTATAGTTATTTTTTAAAAGAAGGATGTTGAAGGTTTTCCTGCATGTTGCATGCTGCAACTTGCATGGGTTGCTTACATGCAAGTATAACTTCACCCTTTTTTTTTTTTTTTGAAATTTGACTGTATAATTATTTTTCATTGGTTCCAAGGGATTCAATGGTTTTGTTGAAAAAATAGTTGTCTGCTCATGAAAGCACTCAAATTGGGCAGCAGACACTTGGCCAAGATACTTATGGCCAAAAGATACTTATGGCCATCTTTACCGTTGGTATTTATGAATATTTAGACTGCACTGATTTGAGGCTAAACCTGAGCAAATGAGTCTGTAATCAATGAACACAGCACTACATGTATTGACAAAATTTGAGAAAGGTCTATTTGTCATAAGCTCCATGAGTTTATTTACCAGAGTCTTTCATTCGGCTTCAGAAAGACAAATTAGTATAAGTCATGTTTACAAAACTCTAGCTATAAATTAATATAATAATTTATTATTAAAATTTTAAGATGTTATCTAGTTTTTGAATTTACAATTTCTGTGATGTGTGCAAGGATGCATTCCATCGTCTCTAAGGCATACAGGCCTGACTGCAAAACCTAAGAAAAGAAACTAAAAATAAGAAGAAATGATAATAAAAGAATGATGAAAAAAAGATTTATACACCGAATCGAAATATGGTGACTATTTTCAATAACTATTGTTCTGCACTGACTAGCGACTGACTTAAGCTTGTCATACATATGAAAAGGCTTTATGTTTACAGTTGAACCATGGCTAGTCCGTTGCTTGTCAGTGCAGAACAATAGTTATTCAAATTGGTCACCATATTTCGATTTGGTGTATACCAAGCAATATTATAGAATAACTCTGTACTAAAACAAAACATTAAATTACACGTCAAAATAAAAAATCGAACATAGGCTTTTGCATGTGGTATCACCTGGTTTTGATCTTCTCTTGACATTTCATCTATCGGTGTGCCATCAGGTGTGGTCACTTTGAATTCTATCTCTTCTTTCTCTTTATCTACTAAATCAAATATTAAATACTTTGCTAAGCAAATTGTTTGAATAATGACACACTACAGTAAAATTTTATCATCTAGAACTGTTGACATTGTATCATTTGTCATTAGTGCAATTTTCGACATTCTGATCAACTCAGACATTTCAATTGCTTGTTGTGAAATTGGCTTTTTAAGATAATTATTCCCTATTAGGTATGGGTATACACCTATTCAATAGACCCCTTGCACTGCGTCCCGAGAGGATTTGTTCTGGGGGACAAAGCAATGGATATTTTTTGCATAAGATGGGTCGTCGTCCCCCCACCCCACCCCCATGACCGATTTCCTCTCAGGACTCAGTGCAAGGGGTCTATAGGTAATAGGGCCAGTAACATAGTACTTAGTGAATATCAGTGAAAAAACCAGGGTGACATTAGTAGGAGGTGAGTGCTCACTGCTAAGCCACTTTACTTCTAATATTCTGTGTAGCTAACAGCTATATTTCCTCTAGCATTCCAGCTAATAATAATTAAAAGCTGCAAATTTCTAAAAATAATATTTTGCTTTTGAATGATCACCAATACCTACCTGGTTGTTTCTTTTCTTCTGTGTTTTTGTTCTGCATGGAAAGATAATTTAATTTTGTGACTTTGACAGCTTCTCTCAAAGGCAGTAGAAATTCTTTTTCAAACAGAGAGTAGTTCTTCCACAATGTCGTCTATAAGATACCAACAACTGATAGTTATTTTTCATAATCAAATACTCTAATGTAAATTTACTGTTAGTATATTTTCTATATTTTATAATACAAATGGCTACCTTTGTAGCCATTCTCTACATTAGACCCTCTCTATATAGTCCTTTGCTAGATAATAAGATTCTTAGTTTGTTTCATTTGTATCCATGGATATTCTTTTGTCTATTCACGCATGACAAAGGGATGAAACTCAAACCAATGAAGCAGTCAGTAATGAACCAATGACACATTGTCAGAAATGGACCAAGTTCACTTAGTAGTAATGTTTGGCCCATTTCATACCTTGTGTCATTCATCTTAAAATAAGATTCTTTGTTTGAGTTGTATACCGTTAAACAAAGAAATAATATACTAGGGAATCACACATGGTCTGAAAATTATGGGAAAACAGTTAAATTACCTTGTCATCATGGTCACTAAGCAGTATGTATCGAAGACAATTGAGAGCACCCATTACTCTAAAAAAGGTACACATAAAATAGTCTTAAAATTTGCTTAATGTTATGGAGTAAATAACATGTACTAAACTACAGTGACTTGTCAAAGAAGCAGGTTGCTTGCTTTCGTGATGTAAGGGGTTTTGATGCCAATGGATCCTATTCTCTATAATAAGTGATCCTGGGAATAATACATGGTCTGTAATTGAAAAACATTGCACCACGACATATATAATCTATAATATTGTTCTTGCCATCTACAGATAATCTTGCATGGCTTAAGGTGACTGCCTACTTTTGGAAATTGATTTAAGCTTTTCTTAAAACTTCGATTTTCCGAATTGAAATTTAATGCTGATTCCAAATCTGGAAAGAAAAATAGGGTGTCCCGAGCTTGTTTTTGAGATAATCAGCATTTAATGGGAGCCTACGCACGAGCTTTTGGAGTAAAAATTCTGCCACCGGAAGTGATTAGAAAAAAAATTAAGATTCATAAGATAATAGTTATTTGCAGACTATATGATTGCACGAACGAAGGCTAGTCAATCCTTCTACAATAATACATGGATATTTTCGACAAAAAGACAGAGAGATACATTGATTTGTCATATTTTGTAGCTTCGGTGCTCTTAAAAAATCTCATAAAGTCGAACAAAAATCCCTACAAAAATCTATTTTTTCACGTGTTCCTGATTTAAACTTTTCCTAAAATGTTGATATAACCTTGATTTTTAGGAGTTTTTTCGAATGAGCTATCAAAAAACATAGAGTCCCGTGCAAAATTTGAGGGTTTTGCCCTGTTGAAGCTCAAAACGCGTATGGCTCTTCAATAAAATCTTGTAAATCTTTCAGCGGTTTTTGAGCGCGCGCACATCGTGGGCTCAAATCGAACGTTCAAAAGTAGGCAGCCACCTTAAGTTGCTTAGGGAAGGGAAGTGTTAAGGGAAGTGTTCAGTATTAATATTTATTTATACCTTTCTGTTTCTGGTATGAGATCTCTCTCTCTTCCTACTCCTTTGGGTAGCTTGCACACTTGCAACAAGAGGCTTACCAGTTGCTTGCCTCTGAACCACATGTCATAATCTTGGGACTAAAAGATAACATAAAGATAAAATCAATATGGCAATTTTAACAACAAATTTGGACATTGTGTAGTTCCAGAAATCATCCATACCCACCCCACAGAGGAATTTGGAATTTCCGAAGAGTAGGGGGATGTCTTTAAAAAATTCCTCCGTGAGGGGGGTATGGATAATTTTTGGAACTACACATAATTTTTTCCATGAAAAAAAAATTTATTACTAATAAGAAATATTAATGATGATTAACAAGCAATTCTCAACATTCTGTGAACTCGGTACTGTAGATGTGTGCTGCTCGTTGGAATGCCACTGCCGCCAGTCAAAAAAAAAAAAAATGTGCCGACTGATTAGATTTGATTGACAGCAGCAAAAAAGCAATTTCACTGCAAGCCGTTGAAATGTAGTGACTTCTCAGAATATCAAGAATTGCAGTTACTAGACTTGGTGATTATGAAGTCTCCTAATATAATATATCAAGATATGCATTGAATATATATATGATTAAGGGTACAGTGCACAGCCTTTTAAAATGCTCTTTGCTTGCTTAGTTATCTCCCTTTGCAGAGGTTTGCTGTGTAGTTGATGTGATATCTATTTACTGCAAAATTCAAACTTACATATAGATTCTTATGGACTTCTTCTTTGATGTTATGTATTAACAATCCAGCCACCCCCGCATGAGTACAATCAAGAAGTAAATACCTAATAACAAATAATATCCTAATATTAAATATTCATCATGATAAATAAATAATTTTTATCAATTGGCAGCTTAGAATGAGCTACAGTTAATTACCTCTGAGTGTTTTCATTGTTATGCACAGATTGAGAACAAATCGTTATTATTAGTCTAATATATATTGCACTGGTTAAATGCCTTCACTCAAAGAGTACATCAATTTGTCATTAATGTAAAAATTTTGATTGACAGTTAATAGTGTAGTCTAATCGTGATTAAGTTGAGACTTTTGTCAAGTAATAAACTGGTAGCGATGAATATAGAGCTAATTATCATGCTCATTACAGGTCCCATATTTCAAAAACGATCTTAAACAATGATGTTACTGTACCTTGATATCATGTAACACCCTCTTGTATCTAGTTTAGATATTAGCTGCTGGAATATCCTCATAGCCCTCTGTCTCTGGAAAAAAAGAATTTCAAAACGTAAATCATAAATCAGGTCTCAAAACTTTGTCTTTGAAAATCCTGTAGATTCTAATCATCCTGCAATAACTTGCTCCCAACCTCTCCTTTATTCTCCCTCTCTTCCTTCCTCTTCCCTTCCCTTCCTTCCTTCCTTCCATCCTCAGCTTACACGCAGTGCCTATGTACATATCATTCTCAAAAAAGTACAAACAAAAGGCTACAGATTTGAAATAGAAAAGCAGTCGTGAAAGTGAAGTTAATAAAACAGGATATTACTACGGATCTCACCGAACTGTGGCGACATGTTAAAAATTTGTCTCGCTACCACACCCTAATTCGTCTACTGACACACTTACTTTTGTTACAGTAGTGCGTTCGAGCGTAAAATTGTATAAATTTTATACATATGGAGATGAATAAATTTGGCCGGAAAAGCGCTTTCAGATGAGTTTCGCTCACTAATAATTGATGAAATCGTCGAAAACGCTGGAAATTTACCACTCTGGTTTCTCTCCAGGAAAATCAACACATCTCTCTTGTACTTTGATTTTAAATTCAAGTCCCTCCATCTTTCATGTATTACAGTGAATACCTTACTGGCAATGTGCTAGATCTGAGACAGTGGCAAAAGTAGGCATGTCAGTAGACAACTTTGGGCATGATAGCGAGACAAATTATTGGCGTGTCGCCACAGTTTGGTGAGATCCGTAGTAATATGTGGAATATAATGCGATCTAATTTGTTTATAATTCCATCTACAGTAGATTGCTTATACTTACAAGTATTTTTGATGTACAATATATCATTACATTGATTAATCTCTGTGGGGGAAAACATGATTAATTCAATAATGGCAAAATGTGAATTTATACTTTAGGGAGTAGGGTAGGGTGGGGTCTTGGGATATTTATCTCGTACCAGATTGAGTAGCCCTCTAAGTGCAGGTTAGTAGAGAAACAATGAAACAACTCTACTCACATATAATGCCAAGTCCAGGAATCTAACAATCTCACCACTACTTCACCCGTGCTTCACCATAATATATTCCCATAATATCATATGATGTTTGCATGATGGCGTCATTTGACTCCTAACAAGAATGCCTTGCACACTTTCTTTTGTTCAGTTAATTGTCACCAATTGTCTTACTTTTCTCATGAAGAAATACAAACTAAAGAAAGAAAATTTGCAACTTAGCATCTTGGTATTGGGAAACAAACAATGCCATCATGCAGATGTCATATTCTTCTACACACTTTACGAAGTTTTTGGCTTATTTTTTGCATTGCGCTGAAGTATGGACATAAATCCATGAAAAAAGTATTTAACTACTCCAATAGCAGTTAGGGATTGACAAAAATTTGAAGATTTTTTTCCACCCTCTGAGCCAGTCCAAGTACCTTAAATATGTCCAGTAATCCAGGGGAAGTCAGTAGGTTATGTTCAACAGTTCCCTCTGCTATGTATCGTATTAATGAATCAAGGAGTTCCTGTATGTGTAAAAGAACAAGTTAAGTTTATACATATATATAAGTCTCATCATTTCCATCATATTGATCATTTATTAAAATAAAACAAAAAACAAACAAAAAACAATCAACACTGTATTACCAGTCCTTTGTAAATGACTTGATTTTCAGTTCTGGAAATTAATATCAAATGATGGCATGATTCAGAATTAATAGTATATAACATAATATAAGTGATCTTAATTTTAATAACAAATGCTTATCACAGAAATTATCCATACCCCCTCCCTCCATGCAGGAATATTTTTTTCTAGACCCCCTACAACCTTGGAAATTCAAAATTCCTCTCTGGGGGAGGGGGGAGGGGGGATGGAAATTTCTGGAATAAATTAATACACATTATTATCATACCATGTCTAGGTAATTAAGTTCACAAACCTTTCTAAAAGACATGCTATGTACACCATGTTTATTTTTAATAAATATTTTATGCTGTAGAGGAAAAAAAACAGTGGTAAGGCCATGATGATGATGATTATGTACACGTATGGATCCCAAAGAACCATATCTGCATAGAAAAACTCATAATGTTGCTGATGACAATTTAACACCTATGTTTCAACTTGCAAATGGAAGTAATAATAAATTAGTTATTTTTATATGAAGTCAGTCTAGACAGGGGAAAACTGTGCCCTCAGACTGGACCTCTGCCGCCCTTGGTCAGAATATTAAAGACCTTGGGCACAAGTTTTCCCTATCCGTATCTCTTGGTTGGTAAATAATATATATAATAGATGTACCTCTAACCTAAATACTTGTGGAATATGAGCCACGTTTTCTGCCAGTACTAAGTATCCATAACAACCGAGTCCAAGGAGAGACAGAAGCTCTGAATCAGTCAAAAGAAAAAAAGCACTTGCTCGTAAAATATATTGCAAAACTCTAACAATATAAAACTCCTACTTCTCATCATTTCATAATTTCCGTTCCAAATCCCTGTTCCACACTTTCATTTATCTTATCATTAATTCCCATTTACTTATTAATCCTTCCCCCCTTTTTTCATTCTATCCTGTTTCCAGTGTTTATTTCCTTTCATTTTTATATACGATTCCCATCCCACGTTACAGCCCTTTCCCATCTTTTCACCTCTCTTTAATTTTTTTTCCTAGCTCGTCATTCTTTCCGTTTTCTTACTTCCTGTTTTTCTGTCTCTTCCCTTTTATTTCCATTCCTATACCCATGATATTAACAACCCTTTCCACACATTTTTTGCTCATTCTCATTTTTCATATTTTTTACCTAGCTCCTAATCCTTCATTCTATTTGTATCTCTTCTCCCTGCTTTTCTTTTTTTTCTTTTTCTTTTTTCTATTTTCATTGCGATCCCTCTTATCGGTCCTTTCAATACGATAACCATTCTTACTGTCTCTTCCTTTTATCTTAAAGACCCATTGCCACTTACCGTGATGCATCACAATTTGTTTACATTTTGAATCGTGTCACCACTGAAAAAACAATTCCAACCTTTTGAATAAACTCTTAGATAGTCCCTAAGGCCATAAAATAATGTAAAAGAATCATTTTTGTGCCTTAGTGCTATGTCGGAAAAGGATTTAATATGAAGTTATTATTCAATATATGAATCATTGAATTTCATGGACCACGAAATTCATAGATGTGACCGCGGTGCATCACGGTAAGTGGCAATGGGTCTTTAATATAATTTCAATTTCTCAACCAAATTATTTTCCAATAATCCACATTTGACCATCATGCTTGACTACATCTTCACCAACCTTTTTCATCGTCATCTTCATTCTCATTTCCTTGCTCATCTGCACAAACATCATTTGGTTTTACAGTAGGTGTTTGTTTCTTAGTGTAGCATTCTAAATTCACAGAAGCATACTCTAACAGGTAAACTTGGCTCTGTAAATCTTGTAACAAGCTCTGCAATACAGATCATCAATAAAATTCATTAAATTTCCTCCTTCTTCAAAGGAATGTTAGCCTGGACGCCCCCATTTTGATCACTCAGAAGTTGTTTCAGGGTATCAATAAAATGTATAGGTCTTGTCCTTACCAATATCCTTTGTGCCTGATCTCTGTACGATTCTGTTGATGTTAATTCATAATCTTCTTTGTTGTCCACTGAGTCAGAACTTTTAGCCATGCTAAGGTTTTCAAATGCTAGTGTCTCTAGCATTCTAGTTAAACTAAAATATTCCAAGAAAATCAAAATTAAAACTCCTAATTAAATTTAACCTGAATTCATATCATGCTTGCTCCTCACATCACAGCTGTAATCATATTATTTTAATAGAGGTTTTGCACCATCATGTGACGGCAGCCGTGTTAGATGGCATGAACAATACAATCGATTTACATGAGAAAGAATTTAATTCCCGAGAGCAAAGGGATTTTATTGTTCTGCCATCTAACCACAGGCAGTCCAAGCTGGGTTATGGCACCGGCACATGATGGTGCAAAACCTCTATAATATTTTCCCCTCTGACAAGGAATTGGTCCCATTCTTCTCCCATTTCTCCCTTAAGGAATTAAAAATGTAAGTTAATTTTAAATGCCATTACCATTTCTCCAGCTCCCAGTTTTGTGCTTTCAACTCTGGATCATCTTTATTATTTGGCTAAAATTGAGATATTGAATATTAAATAATTATTAACCTAAAACAATTAATAGACTATAACAAATATTTTTTTATACTCTGATAATGGTTGCACATAGTGCATGCGAATTAAGGTTTCTAGACTTGTGGTTTTAGAATGATATGTATCAATGAAATATGATACTACTGTGTGTGTGCAAACTTTTTTTAGTTGTTAGGTACGAACATGTATGCTGGGTAGCTATACACCTATTTCAAAAACCATTGTCAGTTTGAGATCTGAAATGATGAGTGAATCTGAAACTAAAACTAAAAGTTTGCTTTTATGCTTTCTGGCTAAAATGAATGACATTTCTATTTCAAAGGCCATGCCTTATATTCCTATCTAAAAGGGAACTATGTTGTCTGGCAGGGAATATATTATTACAAATTACAGCGCGCTACTTGGCCTTTAGATTTTAGACCTCCGACCAACAATGTTTTTTGAAATAGGACATTCAATAGTATACAAGATGATACAGAGGTCTGCAAGTTAAATACAACATACCTTGCATGCTCCAGTCTTTGCATCATTAACAAGACATCCTAGGAGCATGAGAACTCTGTCTAGAGTTGATGATAAGTCAGTTTTGTTTTCTCTCATACTTGATTCACTCTGTTCATTGACAGGTGAATGTATCATAGCTATGTGATGTAGAATCCTTGGAATAGCCATCTTGAAGAACTTTGACTTTCTTCCTTTCATTCTCTGAAAAACTTAGAAGAATAATGAAG
The DNA here is from genome assembly GCF_029948245.1 of Actinia tenebrosa. Taxonomy (NCBI): domain Eukaryota; kingdom Metazoa; phylum Cnidaria; class Anthozoa; order Actiniaria; family Actiniidae; genus Actinia; species Actinia tenebrosa. The sequence continues at coordinate 8,220,232 of NW_028292576.1, read as the reverse complement.
ATCAATGAAAAATTAAGAATATTGTGAACTAGGTTTTCTCATTTTCTCCCTCCGCTACCTAAAGGAGATGGTAGAAAATCTAGTCGCCAGTCTTTAGATTACCTATTTTTAAAGTAAAGTATCTACTGTATATTTAATGTTGGTCTACTAGTTCCTTCAGTTGAAATTCAACTGCTATCAATGGAAGCCGGAGGTGCGCACTTTACCCCCTCTCTCCATCAGTGCTCTGTTTTAAGAGTATTCAAAGCTGAAGCTACACGGATTAGAGAGAAGTCGAAACAGATGTGGAGATCCTAAGGATCGAACAATGGACCTCGAGCTCTGAAGGTCACGCACTAACCAACTCAGCTACGCCTGCTCCTGCGCCTGCTCCTTAGGTAGGGGAGGGGATGGGGAGGGGGGAAATGAGAAGAAAAAAAAACAGCTAAAAGCCCAAACAGCCCAAGAAGAAGTTAAAAAGCATCAAGAACAACATGAGATCAAGGTACTGCAGTAAGTCAATTTTTTAATTTTATGATTTTTTCCGCATAAGACAGCACAGATACATTGCTTGGGCTGCCTGTGGCTGCACCTGATACAAATAATTCATCCAGAACATACCTTTTTGTAATGGAGCCAGTAAAGTTAAAAATACTTCTGAATTTAAATTGGAGTCCATTTGTTCAACAATTCCCAAACACACCTCCTTAGGGCTACAGTTCTGGAAAATAAAATCCATACACATTCTATTAATAGTTAACAATTATTTCTTAAAGGCAAAGTTGGTGAGAAGTACAATTTTAGATGTGAATATAAAAAACTTAAAAAAAATCTTACATTTTACATCCATCACTCCCCATACAATGCTCTTCACTGAGGTTCCCTCCACGCACTACCACTACATTCTATATTTATAATGTTACGACACTGACAACTCGTGTGCTTTTTACGGAGGGAGGAAACCAGAGAATCTGGAAAAAACCCGCTTGTGGCAAAGGAGAGAACAACACATCAAACAAACTCAACATATGTGCGGGGCCCGAACCAGGACCACAGTGGTGAGAGGCAAACGGTAAACCACTGTGCCACAGATTCCACACGCTGTGATTAGTTAATTGAGTGACCATTGATTATAAGATTACATTCACCAAATATTTATCGAGCCCCTTGAAGACTCTTGGTAAATATTTGCCAACAATGACTTCGCCTATGGCAAATATTGTTAGCCTGCATATCAGCAGGAGAAATTATACAACTCAAAGACTCTCAGTAAATTTTCACCAATAATCACTTCGCCTTTGGCAAATATTGTTAGCCTACATTCAGCTGGAGAAATTGTACTGCTCGAAGACTCTCAGTAAATTTTTTACCAATTATCACTTTGCCTTTGGCGAATAATTTTTAAATATTTACTGAGCTGCAAGTCTTCAAGCAGTGAGGCAAATATTCAGTGAATAATAATTGTCTTAGACATACCATTATACAGGTGATTATTTAAAAGAAAATGGGCAACATTGGTTTATTAATAATTCACCTTTTTGGCGCTAGCCATCCTGGGGTATAAATTGTTTTAGATTGTGTTACGGTCACCAAATAGTTCATTCATCAATAGGACATTGTTCTCAAATTTCCGTACAAATGTACTGACTCTAAACGAACTATTTACTTGGTTAATGTTTAGTTAGTTCTCTAAATACAAGTAAATAATCATTTTTCTAGCTTGATTGAAGCTTTTCTAACTGCTGTCAAGATAGCTAACTAAAGAAATCTACCTAAATTTTCTCTTTAAAGTCAGTGAATTTGTATGGGAATCCAAGAACGATGTCCGTACTTTTTGGTGACCGTAACACAATCCAAGCTAGCGCTGAAAAGGTGAATTGTAACCTTTATATTGATTTTGTATTTTGAAAGTGGCACAAATCAACAAACAGTGCACGCTCAATCCTGCAGCACGTATCCACCTGTAGGCGATTACTAAGAAATAGCACATACTTCTTGACCAATCATCTTGCACAATTTTTCATACTTAGCTGGGTAATGATACTAATGTGCAATATATATCTGCAATAAAGTTTTAATAATTTGATCTATTAACCCACCTCTGCTATAGCCTCTAGTAAATCACTGTAGTAATCATTTGCTACTTGGAAGTCTTCTTGTTGAACAAGTACGCCAATCAATTCCCATCCAATGAACTCTAATATGTCCTAGCATATGATACAGTACAAATATTTGCAAGTTAATAAAATTGTCAGTGGTATTTTTACAAGAGTTAGTTTACCTATTCAGTTTCACTGTGATCAGGGTATTGAAAGGTAATTAATTGCCACAGCTGGGAAACAGATAAAATACAATGTGGGTCTAAGGAAACTAGAAAGAATCTTACATGATTCCGGATATTAGCATCAGAAGTGACTTGGTCATTGCCGTATTCAATGTCTGGGATGTAGGGTTTTGCTTTAAAATTTTTCTAATATTTATTTTCAATTTGATTTTTCCTTCTGTTTTTTAATTTTTTGCAGAACATGGGATTTCAGGAAAAATCATGCATTATTTGGGTTCCGGAACTCCTTCCAGACCCTGTGAGATTGCCTTGAGTATTGTTTCTTTAATTTATTAACCAAATAAGTTTAGCTAAGAGATGCTTAAATATGAGGCTCAAACAAAAACAATTATCCATATAAGATAAAGTCACATGACCTCTTAAAAATGGGAATTTAATATTACATTATTATTTATTTAATATTATGTTGGGGGGGGGGGGGGGGTGTGTGGCTGTGATCATGAAAAACAATAGATATTTTGATTACTCTTTAAACTTTAATTTTTAAGAACTCAAGGGGCTGGGGGGCTAGTGATTAAGTCCATCCCCCCACCTCCCCACCCCTACCCTACCCCACACACCCCCCATGCATCTGTACAAGTCTGTACTAGCTAGTAATTTCTGTCATCAAATTGGTTCATGTCTCGTACTGCAACTTGGCATTTTTCTAGTATTTGTCTCACTCTAACCAGCAACTACTTCAATGTAAGATTACTTTTAGCGTCTGCTTACTTTGTTTTCCTGTTCCAACAAGACGGCTGTCAAGGTCTTTAAAATGTTTCTGACCTCCAAACACCTTTGAACAGCAATCACGACATGGCAGCCTTCATTATTGTCTTCTCTCTGTGTCGAGCCGAAACCAATTAGTTTACTACCTTAGGAAATTATTCAAAAGTAAAATGCCTAAAATACTTACGAAATTTGCGAATGAACGGCGTAAATCTTTAATTACTTGGTTTTCCATGACTTCCTCCATCTCGTCCGCCATATTGGCCGTGAGATCTGGGAACGAACTAGTGTCTTTTCCGTTGTTATAACGCCACAGGAAGCCCGTTTTAAATATCAAAATATGCCAGTCGTGTCTGTGTCGCATTTCCTGGTCCATCTGCTCACACAAACTGCTAAAATATATTTTTTTCATTCACGTAACCTCCACTTGAAGCAATTCGAACTTTGGGAAAAAATCCTTTTATGAAAAAATGAAGAAAAATCTCATAGAACTGATTTTTTTTTTTGGGCCCAGCAGTCGTTTATTTCCCATTATACGATTGATTAATGTACCACTTTTTATGGTTTCGTTTTATTTGAGTACAAATAAAGATTAGACGTAAAAAATACAATGCAATTGCTTAACGTTAGCGAAGTTTTCTTCATAATCAATATGGTAAGGGAGAAAGGTTTCGCAAGTCAGGTCTGAAGTCTACATGACGCCTCATCTTCCTCGGTCAATGTTTTTGAAATTGTTCAACTAGGGACAATGTATATTTTTATGGTCACTAAGATCGTACTTTAACCTAGATCACTGGAGATTAAACAGTAGGACATCGAGATCAGTGGCGGATCCAGAACAATTTCAAAGACGCTGCGCACGTGACTGTTACCTAGAACTGAAGACAGACATAGCGTCCTCTTTATTTAGGGCGTACCTTATTCTTTATTATTGTTATTGTATAACTTTTATCACCAAGGGAGCGATAGTAGTCGCCCAATTCACCCCCTCCCCTGGATCCGCCCTTGGACATCTCTTCTAGGTCAAACCGAGTGCACCCACATAAAGTCACTTACATCACAAAGCAATACAATGGTAGATATCAGAGTTACAATCCTTCCCTTCAAACAATCGTTTCAAGTCGATAGGCATTTGGAACAATTCAATGAAATATATTCAAACTGACCCAAATACAACAATCCCTTGAAGGCGGCAATATTGTGTAACTAGGACATCTTTGTCTTTTTAGGACCCCTACTAAAAATCTTGCCACAAACTAGTCTGCACATTGCTACGAGGATATAAGACACCACTGCAAAAACTATTCCTAGAACAAATAAAACATCCAACATGTACAACTCATAGAAAGGTAATGTCATGCTTTTTGGTTTAAGATGGTCCAGGTTACCAACTGCCTGGACATATTCTATGAGGTCCGCTGCTTCCTTTACCGGAGATCGTGGGCGCAGTTTTAAGACTCGAGACACGTGACTTGCTCTTTTCTTGTACCTAAAAGACAGGCGAAATAAATAATGTAAGATTATGAATAATATCTCTCTACATCTCTCCCTCCCTCCCTACCTTCTCGTTCTTTTTTTGCCGGATTCTCCTTTACAGCATAGTGTGTATTATTAGAAGTACCATCAACAGAATCTCGTTATTTCCGGCTTTTATTCCATGCAGCACCTTGTGCAAAAGATAAAAATGACAAACCCCATACCTTTCCTCGTATATGACTTGGTTGATAAGACTGACTAGCTGGTCAGTGGTTGCCTTCGCAACAGACAAGACTTCACCCAGGCCATCGCTTTTAATGAACCTCCCATTATCTTGCTGGTCGCCAAAAAATGGTGAGCAGATCATTGGTACTCCATGGTATGATGCCTCAGCCAATCCATTGGCACCACCATGAGTTATGAACAATCTTGTTTTCTTGTGTCCAAGAATATCATTCTGTGGGAGCCACTTTTGCGTTATTACGTTTGGCGAGAGTTTTCCTTTAAACTTATCTAGAAAAGAATTGATATGAAAAGATGAAAACCTTTGTAATTTTAAAATGACAGTGGTATGTGTAGACAGGGGTCCAGCCTAGGGTGTCTGTACTGTTACCCCCCCCCCCTACCCCCTCCTCCCACCATTGGAAAAATAAGCGTTTTGGCGGGCAGATGGAGAAGGGATGACCTGTTGAGGTTACAAAGGATCAGAAATTCTTCCCTATACCCAAGCTTGACCAACGCAATATAGTGGAGGTTATGCTTCTCAATAATTTGAGCCTATAACATCCTGTACTTACCAACTTTCCATATAACTCTTTGTTTTACTTGAGAAAAGGCCCGGTTCATTACGACACTGATGTCGTCGCTAAGGGTATTTACTATCGAACCAAAAGAGACCAGAATGACACCATCGTCACCAGACTCTTCCATGAATTTTTCAAGCTCGGCTGGAAGAGGTTGCGCTGGACCGTAGAGGAAATTACCCACGTCGCGGACGTATGGGGGTATAGGCTGTGCAAAGTCCATTATAAAATCCCTCTGCATCAAAACAAGATCGGCATTGGCCAACGTATCTCTTATACTTTTTCCAGGTGTGACTTCATGCTTCAGCTTCAGCTTACCATACGTAGGATACATGAAATACTCCATCGCAAACACAGCCAGGAAATAAAAGCCAACATTTTTGATCTTATTGGCCAGTCCCTTGACTGCTGTGAGCTCTGACATCATTTGGGGAATGTAGACTGGGTTAGACGAGATACCGAAAACCCTAAACGTCGGTGTGCATAGTGGGCTCATTGTAACTACAACATGTGGGATCTTATATTTGTCAGCTACCAAGCTTGAACATGGGTAAAGGCCATCTCCAATCACGATGTCAGCATCCTGCAGCTCTCTCTGCGCGTGCTCGCTACTAAGGAACAAATCACAGTAATCTCTTTGGTGTTGAAAGACTTGCGAAGCTTGAGACATAAATGCTTTTTGTTCTGTACTGGACATGGATTTGAAGTGATCAAGAACGCTTGGCTTGCCCTCTATGATTGGTGTCTCGAAGACCTTAACATTAGGTTTACCAAAGGCAAATGCATCTTCCTCGCCAACAAAAATTGAAACCTATCGGAAAAAATTGGCAAATGTATCAGGTTCACTATATTAGGTCAAATAAACCTTCCCAAATTCGCTTGATTAACCAAGAAACAATGGCATCTTCAAGTTTAGATGAACTTTACCCCGGGTCCATAAGTTTAGTCCGCTCCGGCGTTTGCTGTTCTTTGGAGCCCAGATGAACTTCAACAAATGTCAAGTCGTATTTAGCTAAAAAAAACTAAGCTTACCGGGGTTTGCATCACATATACTTTTAAATGGAAAAACAAAGAAATAAAACCGTGTTTCTGGGGTATGCAAATAAATCTCACTGTTCATTGTTATTCTTACATGGTAATGTTTTGATGATTTTACTGAAATGTTTTGGAAATGTGTGGCACAGAAAATATCTTTTCAGTACTATATGTAACTTGTGGACATTGTAGCTTTGATAACTTTGTCCTTGCCTCGATCGTTGGTTATTAGTATCATGCTACTTCAGAGGATATATGTAATCGTGAATTAATTTATGTAAAAAATAGTAAGTAAATAATAATAATTGAAGGTCAAGCTGATCCCTATAACACAAACTAATACTAGTGCTAGTGTAGATTATTTAGTTCTATAATTACGATACAAAAAGGTATTAACCGATTCAACTAGGAGGATACATTATCGTGTTGTTACTGCTTCAAACGCTCCTAAATAAACAGCATGTGTACTTACATCATGTCCTCGAGCCTTGAGTTCGTCTCCCAGTTTTGCCATAACCATGTAATGACTACGTCCAAAATGAGGCATCATGACTATCTTGGCTGCCCAAGAACAAGTGACCAATAGAAAATGTAGAGTTAGAAACGCTGGAACCTTCATTGTACTTGACTCACTTGGCACTGGGTCTTGAGTTGAACCTCATTTGCATGTTTTAAACTGAAATCGCTCAACCAATGTTACTAATCAATCAACTTTAATATCTTTAGGTCACGTAATGCCTCAGGCAGAGCTGAGAGCCTGTTGGTGAGGTCGGTTGTATCGTAGTGTACGGGAATTGTCAGGGGAATTCTATTCAAATTCAAATTTCAAGTAATCGGCTAGTAATCGTACCCTACGATAACATAAATTAAACTATATAATAAATATTTATGTGCACGCGCTGATGATACATCGTTTAAATATGATTAAAAAATGAGACCACCCAACCGAATTCACTTCGTGGTCTAGGGGTTAGGGTTAGGGTTAGGGTTAGGGTTAGGGTTAGGGTTAGGGTTAGGGTTAGGGTTAGGGTTAGGGTTAGGGTTAGGGTTAGGGTTAGGGTTAGGGTTAGGGTTAGGGTTAGGGTTAGGGTTAGGGTTGGCATTGTAGTAGTTCTTTGGTGCCGAAGGTACCGAGTTCGATTCTAGGTGTCTTCACTTAATTGTTTTTCTAAGTGAGGAGAACCAAAATTTCTAAGTCCCACTATTGTTTTCGGAAACCTATGACGTACTTCGTTAATCCGTACACGACGATAGTACCGTGAGGTTGTCCGGTTTGTGAAATTAAAGTTCGAGAATTGACCAGAGAAAAATTTAGGAGGAAGTCCACCTAATACTTTATCCAGAGCTGGAAACTTACTACCCAAATTTCAAGATGAAAAAGGAACTGTGGACGTGGTTTCAATAATAAAATGGACAAAATGCTGCAACAATTTAGTTTGGTCTTAAGTTTACGGTATGTTGGTATGTATATTCTCAAAGATAAAAGTCATATACAGTCAATGTCATTAACGTTGTCCACCGAAAAAAGACATTTACACATTTACAAATTTAGACATTTATAAAATTTGTATGTCTCAATTTTGTTTTAATCAACTAAACATTTAGGAATTTACACATTTAGACATTTAAACATTTAGACATTTAGACTAAAAGAAATATCACGTGTTTCCTCGAGCGTTCTGGCATAAAGCAAATGCTGAAATACCATTAACCATCTTAAATCCTCACTAAATGGTCAGGGCATTCTGGATTTTCGATTCACGAGTTGAATTTTACATTTAAAGTTCAGGCTGACGCACACGAGGCAAAGAATACATAATGAAGTATGTAATGTACGCGACAGGTCACCAGGCCCAGAAGAGTTGTCCGAGAGACACTGGGTACTATTGCGATAGAACTAAGATAGTTAACACAGCACGTGAACTTTAGTTATGAAATTTAGTTATTAAGAGGAATATGGGAGATTGTTATTGAGTTTTTCTTTTGGATTCGATAGGGACACATTCGGTAAGTCTATTATAGTTTGTATTAGATCACACAGATTGATTCTAAGAATATCTTTGATTGTATTTATAGTGAACCGCGCATCGATACACGACACATCGACGCATCAACACAGCATACTTTCGAGAATTTCTATCTTGTGGCATAATAACGACATGAGAGATAATGAATATTCGTTTAATCTGATTAGGAAATAGATGTATGTATTGAATGCGAGTTTCATGAAGGACCCAATAAATATAGATTGATGAAAGCATAGTTAATATCGATGAAAGGCAAGAATATTTTCTACATTAAATATTTCTTTTGGTCTAAAGGTCTAAATGAGTAAATGTCTTTTTCGGTGGACAACGTTAATGACATTGACTGTATCAGTAATAAAATCAAATAAATAAAAAAATAAATGAACAGTGGAAAAATATAATCATACATGTTTCTATACAATGACTTTATTTCGTACATTCACTTAATCCGGTAATGATGTTAGGTTTGACTTTTCATTAATACCACCCTTTCCGAGTTCTCTTTTACTTATGGTTTAGAAACACAGCCGTAGAGTGCACGCACTAAAACCGTGAACATTAAATAGTACTAATAAGTACTATTTTATACAGAATCCTTTGTTTTCTATTGTTAAATTATCACCAATTAGTGCTAAAAATTAGTATTTGTTTTACGGATTTAGTGTGAGCACTCTATTGTACACATTTGCAAATGGTCTATTTAACTAGGTTTATTTACGATTCAGTAGTTTTACAAAATGATAAATCCGGCGCGCTCATTGGTCCCAATATACGTCTAAATTTATGCTGCTATATTCACCTACAGGTTAATATATAAACTCGCGCACAAAAAACTCTCTCTCCGTTATTCATTAAATTCACTTGTTAAAAATACATACTAAAACAATTATTCGCCTCAGGCTCAGTGAATATCAGGGAATATTTACCTCGCCGCTCGACATTTTTTTAAGAATAGATTCTTAATTTGGCTTGGGTGTAAAGTGTTCCTACTTCAGAACAATTGACATTCCTACACCCATTTATTTGTTAAACGGTTGCACAAGAGAAAACAAGTGAAACTAGATGCATACATATACGACACGTGATCTGAAATGAGGAAACATTATCCCCGAAAAAAATAAAGCTTTTTTTTTTAATTCTCTCGACTACTCTAGGTACGGTAATACGTGAACTTCTACATCTTTCAATAGACAGGAAGAATGGTATGGAATTTGAAATCTTATCGATTCAGCTAATTTTCCGCTCAGGGACACCTAACACTGAGTTTTCAAGCTTGCTCCTCGTACTCTGAGGGTTCCGTTTTGGAACGTCTGTTACTGGGTTTCTTTTATATCTTAAAAGTTTTTTCAGCTCAAATAGAACTTTGTCATTGCGGAATGCATAAAGAAAGGGGTTTAAGCAAGAATTAACTCCGTAGAATAACAGCCCAACAGTGTTCCAAATAGCGAAGCGAGTTACTGAACTACCGACAGTTTCAAGATTTACGGTCCAATAAACTATCGCCGTTGGAGCGACACTAAAGAATATATTCGTACTTACGACAAGCAAGATCATCTTGGCCATTCTTACATCTCTTTTTATCCCAACGTTAAGTCCGGACTGTCTGACTGTGTAGAACATGTGACCGTACAAGATGTATGAGCACGAAGAAATAGCTATACTCACCATTTGAAGGTAGTGCACATAGGTACTATGACTTTCTGGACTTTTGTAATTAATACAAGAATAGTCATCGGGAACTAGGTACATGTGTAAAGCAAAGGGTAATGATACTATAATAATGATTATAAACCAAATGCCTGTCAGCAGAAGTTTGGCAATACTTTTAGTTATCCTAATTCCTGGATTCATACTGAACACAATACAGAGATAGCGCTCTATCACCACGAGAAACCCTACAAGAACACTTAGGCACTGCGCTGTGATAACTAGAGTTAGTAAGCTACCACAAAAAAATCCTGCAGACAACGACATCTCAATATACTCAGAATTTGAAATGGTACGACGAAGCACCGTGAGAATAACCAGAAATAATCCAAGAAGGAAATCCCCCAGCGCCATGTTACACACCAAAAGCATAGCTACGTTCTTTCTTAAGGCTCTACTAGATGCGACAGTTAACATGACAATGGAGTTAGTAACAATGGCAATGACACCAATTGGTATGTTGGGTAATGTCCATTTGATGATTTCCTGCAAGCAAAGATGAGAAATATGGACAGAATAATAAGAGGATGGATAAGGCCTGCTGCAAAATGCGGAGCAGAGTTTTGCATGTAAAGGCACTTCTTGACAAATGACTGAAAAGTTGAGTTTCCAAAAAGCAGACAAATTAATACGAGGTAATATAGTGTATCGAGAGCAATTAATTTGAAATCGAAATATGCTCTTATTAACATCCAGTGAGGAGTAAGGATTCCTTATCAAGGAACACCATATACAGTTGCGTCTGATCGGATCGCTATAGGACACCAGTCCCTTGAATGTTGTGAGATTCGAGAGGCTTGCAATTTGCGTGATTGGTGACGATAGTGGGTTGGAAGTGACATCGAGTTGTATAAGGAATGACAAATGTTTCGTGACGTATATGGTGTCCCAAGTTTGCATCAAGTTGAAACTTAAATCTCTGCAAACAAATAAACAAGCACATAGATAAATAAGAAATAAAAACAGTTTAGATGTCCATATTTTTAAGCATTGATAGTGTTCCCCAAAATCTTCCTGGAAAATTTAAATAATTCACTTTTAGTCAAGTCTCCAGTGTCTAGTCGTTCTAGCGTTTCGCACTAATTGGGGACACTTTCCGCTCACACGCACTACCACTTCATTCAATATTAAATTATATTTGAATCTCATTTGCGCGTGAAAAGGCATGTGGGCAATGATGTGTCAACCATTTGACCGATGAAGCGCACATTAGAAAGTGATGCTGCAATCGCGTGCCGGCCACATACTGCGCGCATTATATAGGAATTGCATGATTCGTTCAAAAGTCAACCAATCACAGCGCGCGTTATATCTTTAATCATTTAGCTAGTAACCGCGCGCCCCTTATAGATAGACAGACAATTTTGGTTCGTTTTATACTGACGCAACGCTTTTTTTTACAAAGTGTGATGTTGTCTTACAGTATTTGAAGACTTTCAAGTCCGCGAAATGCATCTTTTCCTATGTGTCGTATTCTGTTATGAGACAAATTCCTAGAAAGAGGATAAATAGAGATTATCACATGTTAAGAACTTGATATCGTTTTTATTCACGAGTTTTTCCGTATCATATCGCGAACGAGCGAGTCCTCGAGCGATATGATACGGAAAAACTCGTGAACAAAAACGATATCAAGTTCTTAACATGTAATAATTTGTTTATTACACATTTAGGCTCGATATATAACACACACAAAATGTTTTATTGTCTTAAATATCCTTAACCGACTTACACCATTTCAAAATGTTAAAGAATTATACGTTTCCAATTCAATATCATTCAAAATATCAAAGCTTAATTAAAAATGTAAGAAGCACAAAATTCATCATCTTGAATTTGATAGAAATAAACACTAAATAGAGATTTATCTCGTCACTCTTGACTACTATCGCTAGATTCTATAACATATCGCTTCCTTTTAGCTGGCACAGCAGGTTGAGCATTGTTGTTTATGTTGATCTCAATACTGCTTCCAGAAATCGTAGCATTAGGAAAAATGCTAGGTACACTACAAGTTGTAGTCGAAAAAGATGAAAATTGACCAACACTAGAAGACAAAATTACATCTGAATGTGATGATTTTTGAACACAGAGTTCTTTGGGCTGTGATTCAGAACTTATGATGGTACTTATCTGTTGAAGTTGTCGAGAGTTGAGAGACAAGTAGTTGTTTATGCTCTGAATGTTCTTGTGACCAGATATCTGCATGATTTGGTTTGGAGGAATATTATTATCATTCAGCTTCTGAAGCATAGTTTTACGTGCAGAGTGGTTGGTAAGATTGTTCTTCATGGGAAGTTCTGCATTTGAAGCCATTGTTTTCATGAATGAATACAATTGATTGATTCCAACAGGTGTTTTCTTGAACCAAGCCTGTGTCACCTTTCTTTCTTTCACGTTGTTTACAGCTATGTAAAAGGGGGAATCGGCTGTATTGCATTCCTGTGGTCTTTTCAGAGCAAATTCTTTGTATAGTTTAACTGGACATCTTTCTTTTCTCTCGATTTCATACATTCTTGGTTTTACAGAACGAATATCTCTCGGGTTTTCGCCGGTTCTCGTTTTCGTTTGGCGTTCATTATATTCCAGGTATTCAAGCTCCCCACTTTCATCGTTCTTAAGCTGAATGTCTCCCCAACAAAGGTCTTTGTGTTCTTTTCCTCCTCTCATACCAAAGTTTAGAGTATTGTTAAGCCACAGGGTGTTTAACATAGCCTCTGGAGATCCACTTCCCAACTGACCTTTTCTGTATAACTCATCTATCTCCTGCTCAGTAATGGAGCGTGCAGCGTTTGGTTTGCCTCCTTTTCCTGAAGATTTGAGCTCTTTCCGCTTAGCCTTCAGCACTTCGCGAGTACCGGAAAACTCAACGGAGTTTATGAGGGAATACCCATATTTCTTTTTCCTCAGGTATCTCTCGATGCTTGCTATGATTGAGCGGAGAGAAGATGGCTCGTAGTTGGTTCCATCTTGCTTTCTTACTCCTAAAACAAACTCTTGCAAGTATGAATCCAGCTCTGTAGGAGTAATTTCTTCTGGTTCTCTATCAGTTTTGCGGCTTAAAAAAGCCTTTAACAATGCCATGTCTTGATTCGTTTTTCTACTCAAATTTTGGTTTTCACTCTCTTCCAAAAATTGGGAAATTCCATCTTCTGAAAAGATGACGAATCGAGGATTTGACTCATCCATCTTCGATTCATACGTCGAGAAAACGCCGCAAAGCTACCACATCTAGCGATGTGACGTCACTTGAATAGAACAAACAATGTGATTGGTTCAAGTAAAATATATCGCAAGATTTGATTGGACAGTTTACCGTGAAGTGATATCGTATCACTTCACTGATATGGTTTTTATTCACGGCTTTATTTCACGGATATCGAGCTTAAATGTGTAATAAATATCCATATAAACTTTAAATCTTAAAAACATCATTTTTAATCTTGGCGATAGAATACTTACAGAGTTACAAGCCTATCGAATGAGAGAAAAACGTCATCTTCAATGCCATCAATGCTGTTATTAAAAAGATCCCTATACGATAAACAAAGAACATATAAGGGACAGTAGATAGAAAAACGTTTGCGCATGCATGCATTTCAGCACGTTTTCTAGGAATTTTGAAGAGTTTGAGTAAGAAAATAACTGTTTGTTTTATACTTCAATTATGTTACTGACCGTGACGTCACCCCAGGCTTCATTAAAGATGCGAATTTTGACTGGTTCACAGAAACAGCTTATACAAAGCATCATCATTATACTCAAAGTTTCCACAATGTTTTATATTGTAAATTTGATGTCTCATGCATAATGGCTAGTGTTTAGTATTAAAAATTAAACCAAATACACTCAAAAGCTTGGGGTGACGTCGTCACAGTCATTAAAATAATAGAACCTTCATAACTTAAAGACGCAACATTCAAATGAAGAAATATTTCACCATTCAACTATTCACTTTATGTAAAATCAATACTTAAAATATTGTATCAGGGGTTAGGTGCACTTTAATAAAGCGAGACATATTTCAATTTAACATTTTCAACATGAGTTGGTAGACTGGCCTTTTCGTTTTCAGTTTAAAATAATGCTTAACTTTATTGCAATTCATCTCAGGTATTATTCATAAATTTTTTATTACTATATGAGCAGTTGGAAGTATGGATATCGTTTTTCACCCTGAAAAAGGACGAGGGAAGACACTCTTCAAATCTGCAGTGTCCTGACTGCGGAAGTAAAGCCTGTGCATCATTCTAGATCGAAACTGAAGTGATGCCTTATCCTAATCCACTCATACACTAAATGTTATTCTCATACTCATTAATAATTTATGAGGAAACCAGCCAATCAATGGGCTATTTGTGGGTCACATGATGCTCAGCACCATTAAGGCATGGCTCTTTTGAGGAAGTGATGGAAAATCAGTTATTTATTCATATCTTTGACAGTTTACTATGAATCTTTCCCAAATTTGGCTCGTAGTAGTAATTCTTCAAGGCAAGCAATTACCGCATATCTGTTACCATGGAAACCAGGTCACGTGACCACAAGGCCGCCATCTTGGATTTTTTTAAAAAATCGTTTGTAGTCGTATTGAAACTACTTCAAAAGTCCTGAAAATCCATATTCCTTTTGATATTTGCAATACCTATATGGATCTAATTGGATATCTTGGAAATTATATTAAGTTTAATTCTTAGAATATTTTTAATTTTTTGGAAAAAATAGAAAATATTCTAAAAATTAAACTTAAAATAATTTCCAAGATATCCAATTAGATCCATATAGGCATTGTAAATATGAATAGTAATCTGCATTATCATGACTTTTAAAGATGTTTCGGTACGTTTACAAACGGCTTATTTAAAAATCCAAGATGGCGGCCTTGTGGTCACGTGACTTAGTTTCCATGGTAACCAAGGCTCTAAGGTTCCTTCTTTTCACAAAAGACATTAACTTGCCAAGTTTGGGGAAGATTCGTAGAAAACTGGCTATGATATAGCTAATCAGTTTTTCATCTGAGAGCCATGCGTTAATGATGCTGAGTGTTACTTGAAACCTGATAAAGTAACTGCATGGAACAAAATTAATTCAGTCCGCGCGGACTTGAAATCCCGTCCAGTCCGATATTGGAGGCTTTGAAATATTACTTCTTCGTTTGCACGTTACGTCATTGCGGCCATGTTGGTACCATTTAACAAAAGATTTCTCATTAGCATCCAATGGCCGCCATGTTTCCCGATATTATATATGTATATATATATATGTCATGCCTTTTAGCGTTATCTATTTTTCATTAGTAAGTGTTTCAAAAAAATATGTAGAGATACTTGTCAAAGACTGGAGTACTTTCAGGCTTAGAATAGATCCGACAACTGCCTACTTATATTTTCGAAATTACTCAAACTTGTCTTCCTCAAATATGCTAATGCAATCATAGTTCCTTAAACTACCAAACATAACAATAAAAAGCACGCAAAGGCATTTGGGATAGTTCTGGATCCTCCTCTGATCTAGACCTCGCTCCCTACCATAACTTTCAGTTGCTCAGTGGTTAGAGCGTCTGGCTAGTAAACAATTAAGAGGGTCTCTAAGGGTTCCAGTTCCAAAAAAAGATTAGCTTGATAAAACATAATTAACCCCTTTAACAATAGAAATTGCATTACAAAGTGTGCACTTACAAAGTGTGCACACTATTCTTGTGAGGAAGAAGCTCTCCAAGATCTCTCATTTGTCGTAAACGACACTTGACAAACAATAAACCGGTGTCCAATGTAGGCATACGTATACAGCTACTGTTCCCATAATAGGAGTTGTTAACGTGATGGTCAGGTGCTGAGCATGTTTCAGACCTTACTTGGATACTAAGTATCACCATTGAAACCAAAAACAGCATTATCTATGAAAAAATATGGTTTTCAGTGCATGGTGATGAAAATAGACTTTCATAACTAGTGATGTAACGATTTTACGTAGAAGTCGTTAAAGAAGTCACTGAGATCAGACAACAATGATAACAAGAAAAGAGAAAATGAGTAAAAAAGAAGAAAGAAATTCATATTTAAAAAGAAGGCAACCGATAAAGAATAGAAAAAATAATTACATAACATAAAGCAGTAATTTGACCAAAGCATACACAGTTATAATTCAATATCGGTATGCGATAAAGATTGTTAAATTTATGGCTTACCTTTTTCTTTTAGTCTTTTTATCTATGTTCGTCAACGACAACACTAGACCCTGCCACAGTTTTTCACCTTTTACATGGACTAGTAATAGCAACAATCAATCAATAATGCTGGAAAAAGTACCTCAAAATTAGCAAATTTACCAGGTTTAGGAGAGATATATGAGAAACAGGCGAAGATATAGCCATGAAAAGTCATTGAATTTTAGAGAAGTTTATATGGTGTGGGGCACACACTTGCTCCCCACCATATATACAAACGTCTGTAAAATTTCCGGAGCTAGATCGTTGCCATTTTCCAACCTACCACCCCCTAACTTGGCAAATTTGCTAAATTTGAAGTGCTCTTCTGTCAAAAGGTGTTCGAATCAATTTTTGCTAATTTGCTAACAACGATTTAATCACAACGATAAAAAAAAAACCCTCAGAACCCATTTCCAAATAATGTTCGTAAAGACGCATTGCACAATCTGTTTTGTCGCTTGCTTATGATAATCTTATATTCTTGAAATCAGTGTATCTTCAATCACAACTGTTAGTACGAATCAAACGGTAAATTCGGTAAAAACGAGAGAGAGAGAGAGAGAGCGAGAGCGAGAAAGAGAAGAAGACGCTCGCACGAACCCGCCCATTAATATTCGACTATGCTTCTAACTATTCTAATCAAATTATATAAATTAAAAAAGAATTCAAACATATTAACGCTAAAAAACTAGTTTAAATACTTACAGTTTGTCAGGATGATATTTCGCTAGCTGCGAGAGTAAATTTAGTTTTGTGTGTGTGTGGTTCAATATATTTGCCTTGAGCCCTTCCTGCCTTTGTCGTAAGACACGTACCAGGTGTATTTATAGCGTCTTAACCTAATAGTCTATATTCGATTATAAAAACTGTCATTATTCACTCAAGTCCAAGGGTTTTCACATTTCATAAATGTGACATATTTAAGAGTTTTAGGATAACGCGCCTCTTCTCTCAAGTTATGTGAATTATGAAGACCATTACTAGCACTCTATACAGTATAATCATAATAGTGTTTCATTAACATGTCATCCGTCCAGTAAATTTATCCATTGGATAAGATTTATCCGTCGGATAGTGCTATTCACGCTTTGTACAACTGGAATGAGTTAAAATTTAACTGAGTGAAAAACCAATAGCAGCCACTTGAAAGAGCACCTTTACTTTGGTAATTCTACTAAGATTCATTATATGTCAGGTGTTATATCGGCCGAGAAAACTTATGTCGAAAAGAGACAAATCTACAGACGTTTGTATGTGTCACTCTGTGGAAACCACTGTTAATCCCATTATTAAATATAGTTGTATTCCTTTACAAAAATGAGGATAATTTAATGTGGTGTCTACTATACTATCTTCATGATTATAATATGCATATATTTTGAAATTAATTGGGACTCTGATTTGTTTGGTGATTTCAAAAGATAAACGCTTGCACCTAGAGCTGTTCATTTCGCTTCTCAACGCCACATCTCCGGCACTTCAAAACCAAGTGCGTCATAATCAGTTGAAAATAATTTCCTTATTCTAATTCTTCATTAAAATATTTTCATTCCTTTCATAAAAGACTTGAAAACTTAAGTTTACTAGATTTTAAGATTCAATTTTAACAGTTTTCATTTGTTTTCATGTGTGAGAAGTTAGATTCGGAAATCTCGAACAACAAACATTCCTGGAAAAGCTCAATAGATGGCAAATATTTGATTTTGTTCCCCATTTTATTTTCATCTTTCAGCTTTATCTAAATTGGGCTCTCAGTACCATTGGGAGCTTCGCTTTTAGGCAGTGCCTAAATTTATATATTAAATTTATATGAAGGATTTTTTTTCCTTCTCTTTTTCGAGACATGCTAGTGTATGTAAGTAATCAGTATATCTGGTGAGTGGTCTGATCTTATCATATTATTAGTAATTATTATCATATGATATTATTAATTTTAATAAAATAAGCATAGCATGAGCAAATGTGCCATAATCGAAAAAGTGCGCTTAATGAGCTGCCGACATAATACAATCAGTTAGTTATCGAACTCACAACAGAATAACGAAATATAATATCATGCAAATTTTTATATATTTGACTTTCAACATGTTTGTGCACGTACGGCTAATATCGAAAATCATTCAATTAACCGTATATCATTTGGTCATAAAGCCAAGTGCAGCTACGACGAGCGTTTTGTCCACAGTCAAAATGCATCAGGAACAGTTGATTTCGAAACCATCAACTAAGACAGTTGCCGTCTTCTTTTTAGTGTTGGTGGTGTTAATGTGTTGTGGTGAGTTTGTACGTATCGAGATGATTCTGAAGCAACAAAACACGAAAATACAACAGTTGGAGAACAAGATGACCTTTCAAGCAGTCAATGTAGACAAGATGGCTGCAACGAAAGGAAAGAGTTTTGAAACAAATGCAAATTGGATTAAAGAAGAAGGGATAAGGAAGGTGAAACAACGGTTTCGCCGAAATGTCTTTCAAAACGAAGAGGAGGGGTCCTCAGCTGATGAGAATCATACCATTTATAAAACAATAGAAAGTAAACTGACGAACATGTTGAAGGAAGAGATGACCAAGGCCATGTCATCACTGCACACCGCAAAGTATCTTATTACTGTTTCGGGTCCTCAGGGACCTCCGGATCCACCAGGGGTTCGAGGTAAAAGAGGAAAAAAGGGACCAAGAGGAGCCATAGGTAAACCAGGTAGAACAGGCAAGCAAGGACTACCTGGACTAAAAGGTGATCCAGGACAAAATGGAGCTCCTGGTCATCGAGGCATGCCGGGACCAAAAGGGGACCGTGGTCCTTCGTTAGAAAATCCATCAGTTGTCATCTTTCCGCCTCATTTGATCGTCAGTGAAAGCAAGCCAGCCGTTTTGCACTGTTCTGCAAGTGGATATCCTAGACCAGAGATCGTTTGGAGTAAAGTGGATGGTTTATTGGCCCCCAACAGATCAATGGTTGATGATAATGGTAAACTGTTGATAGAAAACGTCACATTTAATGACTCAGGGATATATCAGTGTCAGGTTTCTAGTATCCTCGGGAAAACCCAGACAACATCAAGACTCGAAGTGAACATTCGTCCAAGGCTGTTATTAAAAAAAGGACCAATCTACGCTAAGATAGAAGACAATGTTACTCTTCCCGTGTGTCATGTGACTGGCCATCCACAACCGGAAGTTGTATGGCAGAAACCATTAGGGCAGTTACCAAGTAAGCGTGCCAGTCTTCGAGATAATATTTTGACTTTATTAAGCATTAGAAGTGAAGATTCTGGTACCTATCTTTGTAGGGCTGAAAATCAACTGGGATTCGAAGTAGCAGGATGTATGTTAGTCGTGGTACAGTTGCCAGTATTCATCGTTAGACCTCCGCTTGTCATAAACGTCACACTCGGCTCGACCATCATGCTCAATTGTTCAGCTCGAGGTGACCCTCCAGCGTTCATCAGCTGGAGAAAAGAAGAACAGGATGTTCCAGCAGGACAGCATGAAATCCGTCATGGGTCATTGATAATAAAAAATGTTGTCAGCTCTGATTCAGGTGTGTACCTGTGTTCCGCTACGAGTGCTGGAGTTGCTGATACAGAAGCTAAAACACGAATAAACATTGTCTACAGAGATTGTGCACAGATTTACAAATCAGGAGAAAGACCTAGCGGTGTGTACACAATACAACCCGACAGTCAAGGATCCTTTCAAGTCTACTGTGACATGACAACTGACGGAGGGGGTTGGACAGTGTTCCAGAGAAGGCAAGATGGATCAGTCGACTTTTATCATGGCTGGCAGCAGTACAAAACCGGTTTTGGCAACCCGAATGGCGAGTTTTGGTTGGGTAATGACCATATCCATCGACTGACAAAAAGAACAGCCTTAATGCTACGTATAGAGCTGGAGGACTGGAATGCAGTAAAGTATTTTGCCAAATATGGTAGTTTTAGTATTGGTCCTGAATCAGACAAGTACAAACTAAAGGTTGGCTCGTATTCGGGTGATGCTGGAGACTCAATGAAATACCATAATAACATGTTTTTCACTACCAAAGATCAAGATAACGACAAGAATAGCAACAATTGTGCGTCCCAATATACTGGTGCTTGGTGGTATGGGGCTTGCTATGATTCAAATCTGAATGGGAAATATTTGGGAAATACAAATGATGCCAAGGGAATTTGCTGGACTCAACTTATGGGTAACTTTAAAACATTCAAGCGTTCAGAAATGAAAATACGATCCACAACATTCTAATGTTATTTTGATATTCCGCGCTACGCGTCGTGCGTCTTCTAACGCTTTTCGCTTGACTTATTCACCACTTCGGCACTAGCCATCACGTGGTATAGATTTTATTGCATTGTGCTGTGATCACCACCAGCTTTTCTTAATGCTATTTAGAGAAACAAATAAACAAATCAAGTAAATAATTTGTTCGAAAGTAAGTACATTTGTACGGGAATCAAAGAACAATGTCCGACCTTTTTGGTGACGATAACACAATCCTACATCATTTATCCCACGTGATGGCCGGCGCCGAAGTGGTGAATTAGAGCTCGAGGTTACTACATAGTAATAACAACGATTTATTTAATATTTTTGATTTCACATTTAGAAAATGTTAAGTATAAAATGGACGCACCAAATGAACTAATTAAATTCAACTAATCTAATTCAAATTATATATGCTCATATCAAATATAACTTTAAATGACTAGTGGCTAACACTACGAAAACTCTTAGTTCATTTGGCCCGCTCTAGGCATTCAAAAATGAAAAAGTACAAATAAAATTGCTTTATATTAAACGAAGACTAAACCTATACATTGTAATTTAGCTGAAATAATGTCTAACTTAAAATGCATTATGAAAGACGGAGGAGCTCCCGATACTAACAGAAAGGACTACCCGATCTGCCTGGCTGCAGATGACGTCGTTCTCATTGACGAACATGAGACTAGATTACAGTTTGCAATTTATTATAAGTAATACCATGGCACCAGGGAAATTAGTGATTAAACTTCCCCGAATAATAACAAGGGAAATTTTGTAAGTCCCAAGTCCCAAGGGCGCAGCCACTGCAAATGGCACTGTCACTGCAAATGATGAATTTATCCATGCTAGAGCTAGTAGAATTAGTTAAACTGCTAGTGCATTTGACAAAATGCTACGAATAATTAATAAATTAGCATAGGTCGAAAAGTAAATCACAAAGATGCGAATTTTTCAAGCAGTTGCCACCACCACACTACTTTATGATGCACAACTGTCAGGGAAGAAGAAACGCCGTCTAAGAAGAATTCTCAATGAACAGTTGGATGGACCAAATCTCAAATAAGTACATAGTATCATATGACCCGTATCTGCCCGGGCGCGCGCTCTTAAAAAACTCTTCGGGAAAATGGCGTGAGCAGGGCCGTACGGCTTTGAACAAGTAGGGCCGTACGAATCCGTACAGCCCTGCTCGAAACCTGCGACCGTGTTGACATAATTTGCAACTTTTAAAATATCTTTTCTATTTAGGGTCATATGATAAAATGCTTATCCGGACTGAGTTAGGTCGGGCCGTACGGGAAAATATTTGGCTTTCGGTCATTTGTACGCACCTCGCTGCGCTTGGTCCGTACGGCATCACCTCCAGCCAAATATTTTCCCGCACTGCCCTCCCACTCAGTCGATAGGTACATAGTATCAACGTGCTAATCAACCACCTGTGATGAACATACTAAATAATAAACGGCTAATATGGTTTGGTTTGCACTCGGCGTAGTAAGGATGTTACTATCCCCGAATTTCCTGCAGATCCCTTAGTATATTTAGAACCCACTGAAACACGGATCGCGCGATCAATATCTAATCGGATCTACGCCAAATGAATACCGACACACTGGTACCTAGCCTGCTCAAGTAATAATCCACGAAATTCAAAAAGAAACCTTGGAAAAATAATGTAGTTATTTACAAAGAAATGTATGGAGCAATGTTTAGTGTTGAGTGTATGACGTCTATAGAAATTCTTCAAAATATAATACTTCCCATTGGAATATAAAGAAAAAACTTTATCCAGTGATTATTAGACCCTTAAAGATTATTCCATTGAAGCTGCAGCCGAATTAAATTTCGGAAATTTTACGTGCTAGTCCCCTTTTAAGAATTTTTTCCCCAAAACAATATCTACCAGTAATGAGCCGCCATATTGCTCAATACGGAGATGGAACCTAGACTCTTTCACAGTCTCTCGCTCGTCCGTTCCGTCTCCACGCTTAGAGACTGTAACGGTACAATGACCGAAAGGACTTATGAGTCCCGAAAACATGTACCCGGCGTACTCTGGGAACCAAAATACTCCACAGTCTCTCTCGTTTTCGCCGCCATCTTGAAAATATTGAAACGAGAGAGACTATGGACGAGTATTTTGGTTTCCAGAGCACGCCGGGTCCATTTTTTCGGGACCCATAAGTCCTTTCGGTCATTGTACCGCTACAGTCTCTAAGCGTGGAGACGGAACGGACGAGCGAGAGACTGTGGAAGAGCCTAAGATGGAACCAATCGCAGTAAACCCATTTAATTATTTATTTTTTACGTGGTTTTCAAATTACAAAGGCATTTAAATAAGTTAATGATTAATGTCATCAATGAGTATTGAAGCTGAAAATGCATTCTCAAATTCAGAAAATTTACAAAACTGTAAATTTTTTTGTCAATATATTGATTCTTGTTGAATTTTCTTGGGAGAATGTAGTGGATAATTATTATCTCCAAGCAAAGGGTAGATCATGAGAGACCGTGTAACTGGGATACACTTCGCCGTGTTGAACAAACATAAACAAAAATATCTTGATGTTTTGTCATTTCGAGTTCTTCTGGTCAAAGATGAAAAGCTGTGTGAGCTATCTTGTGTTGGAAGCCATCAATGTTTCTCGTTCAACTTGGTAGCCGATGGAGGAATGTTAAGATGTGAACTTCTTTCAACCGACATGTTCAATTCTTCGCAAAAATTTATCTACAAAACTAACTCCGTGCACTTCAGCATTAAGGTAGATATGTTTTATTTAAATGTATCACACTGACTAGTGTTATCATCGTGGATCCAAACTATGATACAGAGCGAATTTTGGAAAGTTTTATTTTATTTGTTATTGAAATGTTAGCCTATTACTGCCGAAAATCACACAGAGATATTTTTAGTTTTGGCTTTTTTGTAGAAATTTCACTACGATTTACGTACAACCCGGCCCTGGTCTATTGATATCTGAGTGAGTTTGAAGAAAAATCTTAAAGCCGTTTTGAAGAAAACGGCAAAAATGTCAGTAATTTTTAGCAAAACTCTCATATTTGAGGCCTACACGGACCATTAATAAATAATGCTTTATTCAATAAGTTTATAAGATTTGCATGTCGCTGATTTTTCGTAAGACTCATCCGCAATACTTGAAAATAGATATGTGAAAACCTCAGGCAATCCATTCACTTTTGGTTGTTCCACAGTGTGCAATGTTTCATGTGCTTCAAATTTTGGATCGAATTTTCAAGCGGCGTCCTAACTTTTTTCTACCCTTGGCTTTCGAGTATTTAATTCGAATGGCCGTAATAACTAAACACTTTTAAAAACACTTTAAAAAGTGCTACTCTGACGAAAATCACTCAAACTTGGATTCAGCTGAAACTTCCTAAGAATACTCTTTAAAGGTCCAATAATCACTGTATGAAGTGTTTTCTCGATATTCAGGACGAAAGTATGATATTTTTACGATTAGTTTTTGGAGTCTGTGACGTCATACGCTCAACATCAAACATTGCTACATATATTTCCTTGTATAAAAAATCCCTAATTTATTTTATTCCTATGAAGCCCAAAGGGTGGCTAATGTGCTTATTTCACATTACTTTTGACTATAGTTTATATTTTGGGGGTATTTGGGTATTTCTTTCTCGGCTTTACTACTGATATTTTGATCATAAACTACAAAGAAATGTATGGAGTGATGTTCGATGTTGTGTATGACGTCACAGACTCCAAAAAATAATCTTAAAAATATCATACTTTCGTAAAATATTCAAATAAAGTACACTGTTAGAATTTAGTATATCGCGATCATATGAAAAATCCAATTCATTTGACGCAGTAGTTTTGCGAAGCGAGCGAGAATAATAAACATTTTCTTAAATTTTTTAGCAATTTTAGTTTAGTAATTTTAGTTTTTGGCAGCCATTGTGCTGGTACGTATATCTATTATAGAGAGTTACGCTAAAATTTAAAATAAATATTCGCAATCCCACGTGCAGCTGTCTTATCGATTTACGGTGTATAGTCTTTGGCGAATTTTTTCAAAGGAATAACTCTGAGATCTAGCCATATCTAGAGCAATACCATATCATGAAAATCATTATTCTAGCCGGCCTTTGAAAATATAACTTAGTAAACCACTAATTTTCATACCGAAGTAGGATGGTTATGACTACGGTATATTGTTTCTTTTAGCCATTTTTAGAATTTCCCTTTGAAATAGAGTATAATGGAATTCCAGAAGCTTAATTGTTTTCCCGTTGAGAAAGCTCTCGTCGTGATAACCAACGTGATAATAGAATTCCAGAAGCTTATTTCCCAGTTGAGAAAGTTTTCGTCATGACTAGCTAACGGACTCGGTGGGGGGACGACCCGATTTAACTGATTGATCGTTCCTAATACAAAGGTGGTAAGACTGTCAGAAAACATCGGGAAACACATGCTTACTGCACTACTAAGTAACGAACTTTTGGAATGTTGACTTTCGTGGCTCAACAAGGAAACATTCGGAAAACATTGTTTCCATGCGTCTTGAGGAATTTCAAATTATGGGTATTGTTGAAGTTGTAAATACTTTAACGATGAAATGCCGAGATAAATTTTTGGGATTGAACTAGCCCTGATTGTACTAATTTTATTTTTATATATTGGTTTAAGTCAACATGCTACCCGATGCCATGCAAGAACAACGGCACATGTATTCCATTCTACAACAATAACACTCATTCCTGTAACTGCACGTATCCCCCATATTACGGGGAACAATGTGATAAGGGTAGGTCAAATTCCATTACTATCCATATTATCAAGTGGTGTCTATGATAGTAAGCCCATTGCTGGGAACATTCCCATATAAGAAACGGGTCTGCAAGCATATGAGCCAGCCCATTACTAGGAGCATCCGTCTTCCATACTAGAGTGGGTCTGTGAGCCAACATATTCCCAGATCAGGAGCCCATTACTAGGAGAATCCATCTCCCATATAAGACTGGATCTGTGAGCCAGCATATTCCCAAATCAGGAGCCCATTACTAGGAACATCCATCTCCCATACTGGGTATGTGAGATAGCATATTCCCAGATCAGGAGCCCATTAGGAGCATCCATCTTCCTTACTGGGTCTGTGAGATAGCATATTCCCACTCAGATCAGGAGTCAATTACTGGCAACATCTGATATATTAATATTTGGTTTTCGTTGCCAGTCGAAGGCCTTCATTGGAGTCCTTGGAGTTTGTGGTCAGACACGTGTGGTCCTAAACCGATCCAGACATCGTTAACAAAACACCGATCAAGAAACTGTACTTACAATAGTCCACGAGGAGAGGAACCTTCTAATGAATGTGTAGGGCTATCGGTTGAGACACAAAACTGTGAATCCATTCCTATGACAGCAGAGGAAATAGCCGGTGGGTACAGATTATACATGTAACAAACAATCAAACACTAGCAAACAATCCAACAACCCAACAAGCCAATACCATTCAATAGACTTTATTAGGTTCCTCGAGGGTATCTTCATATCTAATTTACAATGTTGAAACAATGAAAAAAAATAGGGTCGCTAATTACAGTTGAAATTTAATAGAAAAGAATGAGAATATATAATGCCTAATAAGGACGAATTATAATAGAATACTATAATTGCAAAACAAAGAAAAATAGATAAATGGATAAATAAATCTCCAAGGTATTAAAACTAATTACTTAGCCAGTTGCGCAACAACACTGATTAAAAGATTACGCTTAAAGGACGGCACAGAAGAACAATTACGTAGCTCATTAGAAAAAAAAATCTAGATGTTCGCGCCGCAATAGACAAACGATTGTTGGGCCAAAGCAAAGCACTTTCACAAAGCAAATTCACTTTGAAATTGTGACCTCTTAGAGAATAAGTCAGTTAAATAAGTAGGAGCTAAATTAGATATAAATTTGGACAGCATCTCTGATGTAAAGGAGGTCGGAAAAATGAAGGAGTTTTAATTGCTTAATTGTAGTAGAATTAATTGGTCAAACTTCCTAGTTTACCTGACAATAAGGGAGCAGCGCGCAAAATTCTGTACTAACTGAAGTTTGGAAATATTGCACTTACTAGTGCCAGCCAGATCTAGGAGCAATAAAACAATTTCGCGAAAACTAGGGCCGGAGTTAATAACAGTGAATAAACGACCCGACAACCCGACAACCCGACAACCCGACAACCCGACAACCCGACAACCCGACAACCCGACAACCCGACAACCCGACAACCCGACAACCCGACAACCCGACAACCCGACAACCCGACAACCCGACAACCCGACAACCCGACAACCCGACAACCCGACAACCCGACAACCCGACAACCCGACAACCCGACAACCCGACAACCCGACAACCCGACAACCCGACAACCCGACAACCCGACAACCCGACAACCCGACAACCCGACAACCCGACAACCCGACAACCCGACAACCCGACAACCCGACAACCCGACAACCCGACAACCCGACAACCCGACAACCCGACAACCCGACAACCCGACAACCCGACAACCCGACAACCCGACAACCCGACAACCAAGGTTTCAGCCAATAACCGGAACGAACCAACATACTCATTTTATATAACCTAAATTAGTACTTAATTTCCCTCATGCAGGGTGTGATAGCTCTGTTGGTCTTGAAGACAACAGGATCACTGACTCACAGATGACAGCATCTTCCTACTACCCCTCTCCAGGTATAACATACCCATGGTATGCCCGCCTAAACCATCACATAGCATGGGCACCGTCAACACCATCTATTGGCGAATACCTTCAAATCGACTTCAAAAAGAAAATGAGGCTTACGAAGATTGCTAGTCAGGGAAGAAGTAACTCTAATCAGTGGGTTACAAAATATTCCTTGAAGTATAGTGATGATGGTAGTACATGGGAAAACTATGGTAGTGACAGCTATATTAAGGTATAACGACCGATTATCGATGTATTTGTTTTAGATCATATAGAATACCTCATAGTTTGACATAGACTGCATTTTTTCCCCTTTAGACTTTAGACTAGTTTATTTTGCACACAAATTAACAATTTTACAAAACGATTTACGGGAACTTCGCTCTTCAAATTTCCCTAGAAAAGTAATAACAGATAAAGGTTACACTGATCGTGAAGTTAAGTGTGCACTGGTGGTAAAAGAGGTGGTCAATTAATGGGTTCACAAATTAAACATTCCCTAGAAATAAAGTTATAAGACAGAGAAATGACAGGGCGGAAATGCTTGTTGTGTATAATTGTTATATATAACGAGAAACGTTTGGTTATATATCAACACCAATCGGCGCACACTGCTTTTTATTGCGACTTCCCATCCTCGTATAGATAGAACTTCAAAAATTCCATAGGCTAACAAACATGTCTAGCGCCGGCCTATGCTATACTTTGTCCCAAGAGTATTGTCTCCACTCTCCCCCGTAACATCCCTTGTCTTGATCTATCCCATTGTCCCCGAATAGTACCATAAACTCTCTCTACTATCTTTTAGTGTCTCTCCCATGCCTTTAGCCTGCCGCGCAGACGTTTTTAGTGTCGGCTAGGAACGAGCTGACACTAAAAACGTCTGCGCGGCAGGCTACCATGCCTTTGACATCCCTCGACTCGAGAATCTCACAAGAATTCGAAAAACCGATATCGCACTCATCGGCTTTGAGATTCGATCTTATCCCGCATCTTCTTCAGAACTGTAACCCATATTACTTGGGAAGTGTTCTGGTTGGAAAATCTGAAACAAAAACGAAAACGAAACTGGTCCGCTTGAAAACGGGCCAAATACACCGATGCCTACGGACCTATCCTGCAGAAACGTGCAATACAACTACTGCGCATGCTGTATTTTAAGACCACTCGACAATAATTAGTGATCTATTTTTTATCTAATTCCTAGGAATTTGATGCCAATAACGATGTATCCACAGTAGTGACTCATACCCTTGAGGTTCCAATAGATGCGAGGTACATACGGATCATAGTAGTGGGATATAATTCCTGGCCAGCGATAAGAATGGAATTGTACGGGTGCACTTATCCTTGATGAATATACGGGAATCATATTCCCATCCCATATACCATTTAATTGGAGAAAAAATGTATGTTGGTCACCGTATGGATGATATGCCTGGAAACACCTGGGGCATATTTTAGGCACCGTTTGCTTGTTTGATTCCGTCTTTTGGGTCTTGAACAACTTGGTCATCAAGCTTTATAGGATGTTTTCACGTTTTGAATACGATTTACCTCCATTTTCAATTTTGAATATTGAACTCAATCCAGTTCGTCAGCCAAAAAAAGATAGATAAACATATTCCTGGGGACTGGGGACTGGGGACTTCAGACGTCAGGGGACTGGGGACTGGGGACTGGGATTCGGGACGTCAGGGGACGTCAGGGGACGTCAGGGGACGTCAGGGGACGTCAGGGGACGTCAGGGGACGTCAGGGGACGTCAGGGGACGTCAGGGGACGTCAGGGGACTGGGGACTGGGGACTGGGGACTGGGGACTGGGGACTGGGAGCCCTGTTTAGTCCAGCTCTGTACCAAATTTGGTGCTTTAGTTACTTCTGTCAATAACGATCTCATGGACAACTAATCCTGTAAGAAAGGAAAATCGAGAAAAATATTTATAGAATTGCATTTTTTATTTTCGTTTTGGAGCCCGGAAATCGTTTTTCCATAGCTAGCCTTCTCGACTTAACGGAAATTGAAAACTAATCGAGAAATCTTGGCCAAGAATCGCCAACGAAGGAGACTCTGCTGGAAGGGAAATAGCACTCTGTTGTTCTGACAATGTCTTATAATCTGGATTTTTTTTTTTTCAAAGCAAGCATTTTTTATTTGATTCTGCATTTATATAAAAAAGTAAAAGCTATTTAAAGGTTTATCGATCCGTATTATGCATCTATTATGTCAATATGAGGAAACATTTCCCTTTCAAATTACTTTGGTGGATATTTGCTTACAGCTTTGTCAAAGGCAGCTTTGACAGTCTGGTAGTTGGTCTTGAACCATTCTGTTCCTCCCCCAGCTTTAATATTATAAGCCTTGAGCTCGTCATGGGCACGCCTTTCAGCAAGATTCATATTATTCACCTTAGCCGCATCCTTTAAGATCAATTTCCTCCAGTTTCCACTCTGTAAATTTTGCAACCTTAATTTTAGATTATCTTGATCCTTTGTGACGCCAACTTTGAAGTATTCCTGGGATTCGTCTTCTTGTATGATGTACAAAAGCCCTGGTTCATTTGCGGCCATCAACACCAGGTTGCCATCTTCACAGTCCTTCGCCATCCTTCTTACAAATGTCGTTAGAACAGAACTAAGAGACAGCTGAAAAACAAACTGGAACAATGATAAACAGTTTCAGGCCTCACTACGATACTTTTCTAATTATATTATGCGTTTTATTGGAAATCACCATAACTTTCTATCTTGCGCTTCCTTTCTGCAGAAGTCGAAATTTGTTTTGCAACTGGTTGTTGAAGACTTCAATTGCAATTGAAGACTTTTAAGGAGTTTACTAAGCCAGTCAAATCAGAAAATATTCATAAAATTAACCTGAGATTAAATAAAAAAATTCCCATCTCAAGCTGCAGCTGTAGATAAATCTTTTTTTTCGGATTTCCGGCCAACGAAGACTAAAGGAATATCTACAAGTTTTGTGCCTAAATTTTTTACAATAGTATTGCAGCCTAGTGTGCCGTCTATAATCTTGAGTTCGTAGATACAAATTCCTTAAAACAGCCTTGACCAGGAAATGATAACAGTTTTAAATTTGATTGTTTTCTGCATAAAAAAGGTTTCTTGTAGCTATATTTTTAGTGTATGTTGCATATAGAAATATAGATAGGTTATCCCAATACATTCTTGTAAAGACTACTTGGTTTACCTTGTATGTTGCTGATAGGACGGTTGCTGGTGATCTTTAAATTTTAAGACCTTTAGCTACTCGTTTTACAGTTCCAGAATCTATTGTTCTAAAGATAAAATTACCTACCCCGCCCCCAAAGGCGGAAAAAGCGCGAACAAAAGATCAACACGAGAACGAATTCACGGAATAACAGGATGACACTAGTGTCGTGAGTAATCAGATATTGTTATTTGTATCTACATGATATTGCAGCCTCTTAATGTTGTTCTACGCTACCCTAGAAGAATATTTTTCTACCCTAGAAGAGTATTTTTTCCCCCGAAAAAAGAAAGAAAGAAAAATATGGACAAAATAACATTCGTAGAATAACAGCAAGGCAGTGTCATGGATAAAGTGAATGAACATGTTCAGACCTGTCCGATATTACTTTTTTATCCATGATATTAAAACTTCTTTTGAGTCCTTGTTATATTTATAATATAAACCAAAACATAAAATTTGGCAGAACTTGAATCATTTTCTATTTTTGGATACTGTCAACGTTTCACTTTCATCAATATTTATCAAGATGAAACTGGATTGGAATGACTCCAAAAATGGCATGGGTTGATTTTATCATTAAAAAATATCTATTCGTGCCGTGGCTTGTTTGTTATACGGAGAAATCACGTTTTGGCAGTGGCACCATTCTAATAATGTTGGCTTAAACAATAATCTGACTAATTCTTTCAATATCCTTTGATGTAAGTGATATTGCTCGAGCCAAAACAAAAAGTAAAGGTCGAAAACTTATAACGTAATTTACTGATATAGAAAGCACCGGTGGCGTAGCGGTGAGAGTGCTCGCCTCTCACCAAGGCAACCCGGGCTTGGTGTCGTATTTAATTAGAGTTGTTTGTTGGTTCTCTCATGTGCTTCGAGGGTTTTATGAGTTCGCTGGTTTTCCTCCCTCCGTAAAAATCCACTTCTATAAATAGACCCTTTTCGAGTTCCAAATTACTGCTGTGTTTCTCGACTTTGATTTTGTGAAGAATATTCACGTTTTCCAGTCAAGGTCCGTCAAGTTTCAAAGTGTTCGTATTGTTGAACTTGTGCATTCTTTACTTTACCGTTGGTATTTGCGAGTAATTAGACACTGATTCGAGGCTTTGCCTGTGCAAATGAGTCTGTAATCAAGAAACACAGCAGTAATTTGGAACTCGAAAAGGGTTTATTCGAATTGGAACCAGCCAGTGGAAGAAGAGCCACTCTGTAAAATCCACTCTTAATCCAATTATTTATTTATTTACTTTTTATTTATTTATATTACTTCGAGACTGCAGGAAGTGAATGCCTAATTCTCCCGAGCCACTGGCTCGTGTCTTTAAAAACGTTCCAAGGTGCGCCTGTGGATGAAGTCATGATTGTAAATCGTTAGATCGAAATGCGGACAAATTAAGCCATGGACGAACCCAGTGCACGTGCTAATATACTACAACAATGTTTCGTTCTCAATTTGTTTCTCAAGTTGTTTCCAATTCGTGGAAATCGAAAACCATGGATTCGACTGATATTGATTTTTCCCCGTATAAGCAAAGCCTTTGTTTACAAAGTTTGTCAATCACACAAGGCTTAATTTGCGACTTGTGAAAAACGCTATTAACTGGTGCCACAGAGGTAGGGGCAGTGGCAGGGGCAGGGGCAGGGGCAGGGGCAGCGGCAGGGACAGCGGCAGTGGCAGCGGCAGTGGCAGTGGTAGGGGTGGTGGTGGGGTATTGCCAGTGGTAGTGGTAGAATCGTAGTACAATTAATTAAAGGGATAGAGAGGACTCTCACATGTCAGACATGAGCATGAGGTAAAATATAAATATTGATTTTTGCATGTTGAGTTTGCACATTTTATTATCTCCTGTGGACATATCTCTAGAGCTCTAGCTACGTGGTTAATAGTGTTAATTTCGATATCGTCCATACTGGTTGTCTCGTCATAAGTACTCCATAACACCACTTCCACCTCCCTTGCACTGAAGTCACAAAATGAAAGTTTATTATCACTCCTATAGACCAAATTCAAAACTCGCGCCGATGTGAGGCTTAAGTTGTGAACAAAGGAATCTGGCGTGATTCGTGACTTTTGAATCACGCCAGATTACTTTGAGTCACGCCAGATCCCTTTGTACACAACTTAAGCCTCACATCGGTGCGAGTTTTGAATTTGGTCTATATATTACAAAAAAATACGTTGTTGGAGCCAAAGTCCTCAAATGAGCAATAGGTGATGATAGGTCATTCCAAGATGGAAAGAACTGGAGGTTTTTTAGGAATACCTTTGTAGATCGACTACAAACGACACTGAACTCTCGCAATAACCCTGTTTTAGACTATCTATATATTAGATTAATAAGCAACACCAGTGATTGCATCTAGCTATCATTAGGCCTTAGAATGACCTATCTCCACCTATTCGCTATCGTTCTTTGCTCCTACGACATTTTTTGAAATTGGTATATTTTCTTTAGTAACAAAAGCAACGGGTTTGAAGATCATTAGCAGAGAAGAAGACACACAAAATCCACTCATAACTTAATAACTTACACCTTTTTCAGTCTGCTCGTATAAAATAATTCATTGTTTGTTAAAGGGAACGGGAAAGCTTCAATAACAGCTTTCAGGAATGACAGATTTAGGATTTAAAAAAAGGGGGGAAGGGTTCATTACAGTGCGAATCGAAAAACTTGGGAGTTGATTCTTTCGTGTGTAAATATTTTAACTTGATCGCCACAAAAGAACAATTCTCAAGAGAATGACATGTGATCTGAAATGGGCAATGCGAAGCTAGGATTCCCTCTCGGTCCTAGCCCCTAGCTAAATCCATCATTGAAAAACAACTTACATCTTCTTTGCATTCTTTATAATTACATTTGCATTCTTTTCTGCAATCTTTCGCTTTTTTAGGACAACTCTACAAACAAAAACCAAAAAAAAAACAAAAAACAAAACAAACAAAAAAAAACAACAAAAAAACTTAAATTAATCAATTCGCTCGGGACAAAACAATGGTCTTTTTTTTTTTTTTTTTGCATAAGAAAAGACAACCTATTGTTTTTCCCCCCCAGAACAATTCCTCTAGAAAATCAATGAGAGGGGTTTATATCAACAAATTAGATAATAACTAGACGCTCTGAGAGCGCGTACTCGGGCTGCAATAGGAGTAACTGATGCAGACTGAAAGCAAAGCCTGTATGTGGCTACTGTTTTTTTTAGACCAAACGGCATCACAGGAGTCCTATACAAGCTTTGAGAGCTGGTCCGTCAATTTATGTCTGACATTGGTCAAATATTCGTAAAGTTATAACAGTTTTTCATGTGGTCACGTGACTGGTGACGTCATATCTCACATGATTGGCACTGTGTGTAAGCAATGTCCAGCAATGTATGTCTGACATTGGCCAAATATTTGTAGAGTTTTATCTAGTCACGTGATTGATGACGTCTATGTCACATGATTGGCACCTGTGTGTAAGCAATATATGATGACCAATTTGAATGACTGAAGTTCTGCACTGACTAAACGACTGACTAGCATCTCATACATGTGAAAACGCTGTTATGTTTTCACGTGAACATAGTCAGTGCAGAATATGATAGTAATTCAAATTGTTGACATACTTCGATTCAGCGTATATTGATTTATCTTGTCAATCTCAACCGTGGAACAAAGAAATGATACTCTACCAAACTGATTTGTTGCAAGCCTTCCCAAGAGAGTTAAAATACAAAAGTATGGATGCTAATGAGAAATCTTTTGTTAGATGACAAAAACGCTCCGTCGAGAGGCCGCGATGACGTAACGTACAATCGAAGAATACCGTGTGAAAGAAAAACATGATATTCTACGGAACGACAAGTGGTCTGAAATGACAAAATGTTAGGTCCAAGACTTCTAATGTAGGAGATCTTATTTATAACATTTAAAAAAATATACAAAAAATTATCAAAAGAACTGGATTTTATGATGACCGGCCGACAAACAAGACAATAACTAGAATGGAAACTCGCCGAAAAGCCTTTGTTCTCTGTGTTTCTATATACTTGAACCTAGTTACATCTAGCGTCATTATAAATATCGGCCGGTGGAGTCTGAAGATTAATATTTTTAATTTGTTGCGACAAAAATAAATAGCTTAAAAATGAACTTTCGTCAGAAAGTATTCTTGGGATGCAAACCTATGACTCCGCAAAAATCCCTTGAGATGTAGATGATAATCAAACAGCCACCATGCTGGTTGATCTAACAAGAGGAGCTAACGAGGGAGGTTTTGTGCGTCTAAGTCGACGCAACATGCTTCCCAACTGAATATCTTTCTTTTGATCTCCCCTCAATAGTACGAGCGGCTACTTTCTTTTATATCCTTCCTCCTTTTTATACTTGTCAATGTATAGCTCCCCCCTCTAAACACCACCAAACCTCTTAAAACAAATAATGCCTTAGAACGGCTTTCATTAACCCGCAAAACAAAGTGTACTAATTAAAGTGTCAGATAAACACAATAGAAAACAAAAGAATTAGAGTGAAGTAGCTAAAGTGCTAACTGATATGGTAAAGTGTATTTCACGGGTTTATGTAAAAAAATAGCGATAAAATAAGCATACGGTTTAAAATACAGTACTAGTCTCCATCGGGTACCAAGGGTTGATTTACATCAATTGGTGTTGAAAAGTTTGGATAATATCGGAAATATATTTATATATAATATGTATTCCCCTTTATTTGAAAAGTCCTTTTGTTGCCTTGAATGTCAGTGGAATACCCCGTCGTTTTCTCAGCAGCCGTGTTTCGTATCGGTCAGAAAGCTAAAAACAGCTGCTGGGGAGGCTAGATACCCCGTTAAAACAATGATCAAAAGTACACCCAAGTTTTCAGTGTCAAATCAAGTGCAAATTGTTAACAGGCTATCCCGTTGACATTGAAGAAACTAAAGCCCTTTTCAGATAAAGAGGAATCACAGTAAAATATAGCAAAAACGGAAATTATGAAATAAAATAAGACATATATATGTAGTATGATAAAATATGGCGATCAATATGTGTCGTAAATTATATATCTAATAAATCAAATTAAATACGAGGCTAAAATAATTAAGAAATTGAATAAGAGGATTAGTAACTTTGTCGCGTTCCCCCCCCCCCCCCCCCCCGTTATGTTCAAGGGTGTTATAAATGTAGTTATGAGATAAGGTTTTCTACTCCTTAGGGAATAGAGTCTAGAGAACAAAAGGTTCCTTGAATAGGAATAAGAAGGATGTCTGTTAGAAGCAGAGTCATTATTGGAAAGAAAGTGTTCAAAAACGGTGGTGTTACTTTCTTGTGCTGGACGATGACCAGTAATAAGTAGTCGAAATATCGCACACCGTAAAACTAAGCAGACAGTGACGCCAACGCTTGTCCTCTGAGTTCAGTCCTTGACGACGGTTGTCAAGGAGGGCGAAGCCGGTCTATTCCATACGTTGTTTAGGTTTTTCATTTTATCATTTCATACTCTATTTAACCAAAGATCACTACCCTGATCCGCCCTACGTACACTAACAAGGAAAGATCGTCGTGAGTGGTCGTCAAAAACTTTTTTGAGCTGATTTGCAAAATTTCCTCAACGTTCTTAAAATATGTTACCTTTTCACACTGTTTTTTAGTCTTCCTGCATTCCTAAAAAAAGTCGTTAGAAAAATATAATTAATTAGCGAGTCCGTCTTTTCATACATTCTAAAAACTACTCTCGAATTTATGATGTGGCTAGACAATAAAAAAGTAATTTATTATTCATTCAAAATGAATTTTTTTACCTTGTAGCACTTTTTTAATTCTTCTTTTTCCTCCTTGTCCTTCTTCGGGTCTTGATTGAACATGCCAAAGCTTTGAGCTTCTAAAAACGCAGCTCCACGTTCAAGTGCTTGAAGACGCCTGTTCGTGAGCGACGTGGCATGCGTTAGAGCCAGGCACACGGCTATCACAACAAGTTCTGATAGGAACTTGTTCATTCTGATGTCCAAATCAGACAAAGGCTGAATCTAAAGCCTATATAGTTTATAAAATATGGTATCAACTATAACTAGGAAAAAGGCGAAGTAAGAGAAGACAACAATGCGCGCTGCAACATTCCAAAAAAAATTGAGTATTAAATAAAAATATAAGAGGAAAAGGAAGAAAAGAGGAAGAGAGAGAAAACGAGCGAAGGAAGAAAAAAAAAAAAAAAAAAAAAAAAAAAAAAAAAAAAAAAAAAAAACCTGAAGAAAATAAAAGGGAGAAGGAGAAGGAGAAGAGAACTACAAGGACAAGGGGAAGGAGAAAACGTAGAAGAAGAAGAAGAAGAAGAAGAAAGGAGAAAAAAAGCAAGGACGACGAGGAAAGCAACACAGCATAAAGAAGGCCGAGAAAAAACAAAAAACAAAAACAAACTATAGCACCAAAAGGATCTGAGTGTGAAAATCTTGAAAATAATATTACAGATGAAAAGAATGTTAAAAAGTACCGGGGCCAATTGCAATAACAGCAAAGTTAGGAGAAAGAAGAATAGCCAAATATAAGAACTAATTAAACGCTTTGAAAAAGAAACGCGATGAAAAATATTGGGGACTTACTTCAAAATGCGTCGATATTTTCCAGTAAAGTGACAGTAATAGTCTCACCTTGCTTCATATAGCAAAATTGGCTAATTATTTTCAAAAGTTATTTAAAGTAACAACAGTGATTGGTTAATTTTCATCTAAGTATTTTTAATGTTTATGAATAAGAGTCATTATAATGAGAAACTAATGTTAGGCCTGGCTAAACGAGGAAACAAGTTTCCAGAAACATGTTTCCCGTCCCGCGCGCATGTTCCCCGATGATTCCAAGTTTAGCCACATGCGAAACTGCAACAAATTTTGCTTCCAAGACGCAAAAATTTCATGCTTCCAAGACGCATGGAAGCAATGTTTCCCCACGTTTCCTCGTTTATCCACGAAAGTCAACATTATAAAAGTTCGTTACTTAGCAACGCTAGCTTTATTTTGAAAGTGCGCATGCGCTAACCGATATTGAGTAAATATGTTTTCAGATGTTCCCTGACAGTTTTGCCACCTTTGGAAACATTTAAGTCAGGGTCTTAAAGACCAAGATCACGAAAATATTAAGACCTATTAATATATTACTCCAGACCAAAATTAAAATTGTTTAAATATAGCTTGTATTTCAATTATTACTCGGGCTTTCAAAGAAATACCCGAGGTATAAATTGGGCTTTATTTGCGTTCTGTCACAAATCGCAGTTGCGTTCAAAGCGCATGCGCAAGTTCTATGCGCGTGCGTAGATTGCGCCACATAAGCACATGGTCGAGCAATGGCGGAATTTTTCAAAGTTTCGTTAGAAGGATGACAGTGTTCACGAAGAATTCTTTCGATTTTCTTCTATGAAGCCCGAGTTCACGCAGATATGCGTTTAGTTTTAAAATCAAAAGGGATATTTAAGAGAAGTAGGCTGAGAAAACTGAAGAGACGTCCTTTCGCTAGAGCCGTTATTTTTGATATTTTTTATGAAAAGAATAAAAGAAAACATTGGACTAACAGATATCAGTATCAAGTAATCATTTGATGGCCAAAATATGAACTGCTGATTCTGAAAAATATGTTAAGGATTTCTTCGGTTTGCCGAGACTATTACAAAGAGAACAAAATAAAAAAAAATAAAAACATTTATAAGCCTCAGATCGCACTAAAAAATTGCCAGCACATTAAAAAAGGTACAAACTACGAAAGATGTTTTATTTTAAACTTTATATTCGAAGGAATGATTCAATTTATATTTCTATCGTAAGTGCCATACATTATTTGGTCGAGTGTTAAATTGAAGTTTGTAATATCGTTAAATACCCCCATGAAATTAAATGCGTTTTGTTCAGATTAAAACCACACTACATCATTAAAGAAATTTAAAAAATATTCTCAAGGGCGTTGCATGTTTTTGGCGGGCAAGTATTTGTCTTCCCGGTTCCCTGGCCGTTGCGAATGCGTGGTTCCCAAGGAACACTTGTGTTGTTTCTTGTAGCAAGGCATTCTATACTCTTTGATGGATAAAATGTTGACCAAATAATAACTACTCACCACGATCATGGATACAGAATTACGACAAATACGTGTGATGTCCAGAGAGGAAGACGAAATAGAGGAGCTAGGCAGTGTAAGGCTATTTTTTTACCATGCAAATTGCGAGTCTGACGTACATGTACCAAACACTTGTCATGACAATACTATGGTCAACTTTTCTCATATCAAACTTAAGCTTAACTTTTATAATAGATGTGGAACTACAGACCTCAATACTTTTGAACACTCTTTTACAGTTCTGCTTTAAGATGCAGTGTTAGTCTATGTTCTACATAATACAAATGTCCCAAATGTTGACCATACTGTAGATACTTGGCTTTTATACTGCACTGTAAACAGTAAATGTTGTCTAAAGTTTTATTTAGTGTTGCACCCTTAAACTTGATTATCTCAATACTAGTAAAGATTCTTATTTTAAGGTCCCCAGATAAGAGATCATGGACATTAAATTGGTTTAAAGGTCTGAGATGTGTCAAAATGAGATACGTCTGATCTAAAGATAGAAGATATGCCATCTCAACATATATTGAGAGCCTCCAGCTTGCTTCGAAATAATTATTTTCTAGAAATAACAAATTTAAGTCACATGAGCTAAGAGACAAAATATCTTTTGATTCAATACTCCATTTCTTAAAATGATAATTCTCAGTTATACTAGCTAAGAACAAATTTGTTTGAAGTCAAGAACTTGCTCAAAGTCATGTTTTTAGGGTGAAGTGCTGGTCCTACTGATCTCAACTGCATGCACTTCATTTCTGTAGGTCGTTACTGAAGAGGAAGAAGAAGGAGTAAAAGATTCAGTTATATTCAATCCAGGATCCTGCCTCCACACAAAGAAGTTTGCCTGTGTCTTCATACCATGTGTTTTGCCTCTCTTCTATCTTGCAGGGGAAATGTAAGCATTATATCAATATAATTATCGATTTTTAGTAAAAATATGCAAGTGATTATAGAAAATCTCACACGCTGATTGGTCAAGAAACTCACACTATCACACGATAATCGATCATCTCGAGCGAAAATCCAAAATGGTGACCAGCCGCTTTGTTGCTGTTACTGGGGGGGAAAAAGCCTTTTATCTTCTTTTTTTCTTTTTCTTTTGAAAGAATCACCTGTTTATTTATACTAAAACAATTATTTGCCTCAGGCTCAGTGATTATTGGGGAATATTTGCCTCGCCGCTCGAAGACTCGCGTCTCGGTAAATATTCCCCGATATTCACTTGGCCTTCAGCAAATAATTGTTAAATATTGCACCACCCACCCCTCCCATGATAGTCTTCCATGATACGGCTGTAGTTAAAAACTTGATGCAGGTCTATTCCCAGATTTCCATGTAATTATTATGTTGATCCGCATTTAAGACAAAAATCTTGAAATTGCAAACTAACTCTGTTGTAGTTGCTGAACATGAAGTTATGTGAAATGAAATAAAATGAAATAAAAAAATAGCTCATGTAGAAAAAATTGTTACATCTCCTGGCCATTTTATGTTCCTCTATTCCTTTTTTTATTTTTTCAATTTTTTTAAAGAAATTATATTTAAAAAAAATCATAATAAAGAATTAATCGTTTATTTTTACATTGAAAAATAACTTTAGGTTGTTTGGAGTATCTGTTCTTTGCCTGATGGGAATGTACTTGGTTGAACATACCTCTAAGAGCAAGAAGAGGTATTATTGAACATAGCTAGTAGAATTGTGATATTTAAGTTTCTTCTTGAATTAATAATAGCAACTGCAATAGTGGTCATTAGATTACACTGTATTATTACGTCAAGCATCATAAGCATCCTACCCTTTGAGCAGAGTCTCCTTTTAAATTTACCTCCTCCACGGGCGAGAGAAGGAAAGGAGAGGAGGTAAATAAAAGGAGACTCTGCTCAAAGGGTATAAGTATCTCAGACCTTATGTATCCTATGATTTTTATGATCCTCCTACAGTATATATATTCCCTATAATTGAATGTATTTCCTACTTCTAGCATTTTTGTTGTTTTTGAAAAATTTCCCGTATTTCAAGAACTTGGACAGTTTTTTAAAAATCAAATTTGTCCTAAAAGTAGCTTGGATGCTTGTACCAAAATTAATAATATGCCAGTTATTTTTTATTTGAGGCAATGATATATAAAGAAATCACTGTCAGTTTCAAAAGGGTAAAATGGAGGATTTTAAGTTTATTTTTTAAAGAAGTTTTCAAGAGTCAGTATTTTGAGACATGAAGACTTACATAAATAAACCTCATACTAAATTTTTTTAATTTCTACTAAATTTCATGCTCCCCAATTAAGAAATAATTAGACTTGAAAAATTCCTCTGACTGCCAAATTGGGCTCGGCCTACGGCCTCATCCAATTTTGTCAGTCCTCAGAAGTTTCCTCGTCCAATTATTTCTTACATGTAATTGGACAGCATGGAGTCCTATTACATATACTAATACCTAGTATATATATATTTTTTTGCAGTTCTATTGTGACATCTGTCATAAGTGTACTAGCATTACAATTAACTATCCTCTATAGTCTTCTACCATACATATGGTGAGTTTTATTCATTTTTAAACAATTAATGATTGACAAGTTGATTATCAAAACTACAATAATTCAAAACAGCCTCAAACTACAAATATTAGCTGCATACACTGTATATTAGGTGGATGCAAAAAGATTTGTAAAGCTACTGTAGGTATCGTTCTAAATATTAACTTGGAGGCAAATCTAGCACCTGTTTTCAAAACTGAATATATTTCATATTTATATTATAATTTAGTTTTATATGGATACAATATACAGTTAAATATAACATTTAAGGTGGCTCGATACAATAATTTTGAAGCACAACTCCTCTACTTGTATTGCAAAAAGCGCTGCACCAGATATACCTTGGCCAAATATGAGTTTATACTAAGTGTAGGGATAGATGGAAGTTTTAAATCGTGTGTATTTCGTGACCATTGGACACGCCCTGAAGGCACAGTGACCTCATGTGATTATTTTTTAAATTTATTTTTTGGCGTAATCTGGCCAGACCCAGAGAAACGGAGTTCACTATCTGAAACATACTATGGTAGTCTTCAAGGTCAGAAAGTTTCAGAGATTTTCATTGTTCAGTTTTAAAATTATTTGAGTTTTAATATTTTTGGATCGTTAATCTATGAAATATCAACGGAGTCCTTGATATCCACAAAATGCATTAATTTCGGTCTCTGACAAACTATTTTTAAGATATTTTCGCTTATCAATGTAGTAACCAGTGATGATGAGAAATCGAGATCAATCGGTTCGCCTGATTGCAAATTAAATACAACATTAGAAAAGTAAGCATTTTTTGCTTTTACTACATATCATATTGTGTCTATTCACGTCGGCGCGATAAAAAATTTTTCTGCGCGACATTATGATTAGTTTGGGCACTGTACTATTGATTTTTAATAACTTCATAATACATTTTTAAGTCACAATTTTAAAACAGAAACTATTAAATATGGGCCACTTGAATCCTAGTCATTTCTACTGTGTTACAATTCAAATAAATGTGAATTTTTTTGTTACTCTGTTTAGCATTTAGTATTTATAAAACTCTTGGTAATATTTGATGGTATGAATAATCTGTCTGCAGGAAATCCTTGTTTAACATTGGCCTTGTTTTCATCTATAATGTCTTCCTTGTTTTGTCAGGTACAGTGATTATTTGACAATATTTTTTTGCTGAAGGCGAAGTGAATATCAGGGAATATTTACCGAGATGCAAGTCTTCGAGCGGCAAGGTAAAATAATATTCTCCAATATTCACTGAGGCTGAGGCAAATAATTGTTTTAGTATAAATACACAGGTGATTCTCTCAAAAAAAAAAAGAAAAAAAAAGAAGATAAAAGACATATTTTCCCGGTAATAGCAATGAAGCGGCTGGCTGCCATTTTGGATTATCGCTGGAGGTGATTATTGTGTGATAGTGTGAGTTTCTCGACCAATCAGCGCACGAGATTTTCAATAATCACCTGTGTATTTTTACTAAAATTTGTTTCTTATGTATTTTACAGTAAATATGGGTTTTACTGTAGTTTTTACCAA
This sequence comes from Actinia tenebrosa, assembly GCF_029948245.1. Lineage (NCBI taxonomy): Eukaryota > Metazoa > Cnidaria > Anthozoa > Actiniaria > Actiniidae > Actinia > Actinia tenebrosa. The sequence goes on along the minus strand of NW_028292576.1, from coordinate 8,177,574 downwards.
CAAAATCAATATTATTTATAATAAAAATAGCTCCTTATTAACTGATTGATTGTTGGTTGTTGCTCTTAACAGGAGGGGTTGGTCTTTTACATCTAAAGCAGTTGCAATATGAAGAGCCAGGTTTTGTTGTGGTAAATTCAGATCCCATTTGTTGCTAACTATTGTTAATTTTTCATTTCTCATTTCATCTCAAATCTGCCAGTTCTGCAATGGAATTGCTGCCTCTTATCAATGTTCAGACTTGGTGTTCAATCTTAGGTGGAGTAAATGCCTGGGTCTAGTTCAGGCATTGCAGTGCATATTTCTGGAGCCAGTTTAGGGGAAAAATAGAGACAACATCTTGGAAAAATACAGATTTAAATTCATTTGTTATTTCCTGCTCATTCCTGCCAAAAACATCCTGATTAACAAATGCCTGGTTGAATTTTAACATTTAATAAATAATGGGTGATTTATTTAGGTTATTTTTTTGAAAATTGTGCGGAAATGACAAATAGGGCTGGAAAAGACAAATAGTGCGGAAAGCGATAAGTAGTGCAATTCAGTGTGATTTTAGATCAAAAGTGCGGAATCATACCCTTGCACTTTATCAGATGCTCTGTCAATGCCAACTTGGCCCAGTTTTTCCCTCTAACATAGCTACAGGAGGTGTCTTTCCTGTGCTAGTTCTTTGGTTTCCTCTATGAGCAAATAAGATTTCTTATTATTATTTCCGATTCAATCATCCTTAAACGAGGGCCACAGGTTTGTTACAGTGTAGCTAGTGGCTATTGATTGCTACCCTCAGAGAACAATTATTTTGATTTATTTAAACAATGATGTAAAGGATCAAACACTAGGGCGAGGCCTTTATTTTTAAGAATGCCCTTGCCTGAGTGTTTGATTGGATTTAATAACCAGCCCCGATCAGTGATTTAGGAACAATGGATTTGGATTTCATATTGATTTGATATGAATGTCCCTGGGACAGCTCTATCTTTTTGAAATATAGGCCTGTACCAGGACATTATTTAGGATAACAACCACATTACATGATGGGATTGGGGGTGTGGATAGTTATTAATATTTAATATTTACTTGAAATATTTCTTAATATTTTCTTTTTTGTAGTATCTGGAATACATCTTGTTTGTTTCTTACCCACTTACTGGCCAGTTTGTCATTTCTTTTTTGTAGTATCTGGAATACATCCTGTTTGTTTCTTACCCACTTACTGGCCAGTTTGTCATTTCTTTTTTGTAGTATCTGGAATACATCCTGTTTGTTTCTTACCCACTTACTGGCCAGTTTGTCATTTCTTTTTTGTAGTATCTGGAATACATCTTGTTTGTTTCTTACCCACTTACTGGCCAGTTTGTCATTTCTTCTTTGTAGTATCTGGAATACATCTTGTTTGTTTCTTACCCACTTACTGGCCAGTTTGTCATTTCTTTTTTGTAGTATCTGGAATACATCTTGTTTGTTTCTTACCCACTTACCGGCCAGTTTGTCATTTCTTTTTTGTAGTATCTGGAATACATCTTGTTTGTTTCTTACCCACTTACTGGCCAGTTTGTCATTTCTTCTTTGTAGTATCTGGAATACATCCTGTTTGTTTCTTACCCACTTACTGGCCAGTTTGTCATTTCTTTTTTGTAGTATCTGGAATACATCTTGTTTGTTTCTTACACACTTACCGGCCAGTTTGTCATTTCTTTTTTGTAGTATCTGGAATACATCTTGTTTGTTTCTTACCCACTTACTGGCCAGTTTGTCATTTCTTCTTTGTAGTATCTGGAATACATCCTGTTTGTTTCTTACCCACTTACTGGCCAGTTTGTCATTTCTTTTTTGTAGTATCTGGAATACATCTTGTTTGTTTCTTACCCACTTACCGGCCAGTTTGTCATTTCTTTTTTGTAGTATCTGGAATACATCTTGTTTGTTTCTTACCCACTTACTGGCCAGTTTGTCATGACCAGTGTGTCTGCACTTTTCATGGGTTGGTGGAGTGCTCCATTTTTTTGCATTTTTTATGGGTAAGTAACTATACTGACAAAATACCTCTACCTTGGGCGTAATGTTTTTTTTGTCACTCCCTTGAGATTAAAATTCTTGGTACTTATTGAAGTATACACTCACATATTGATTCACTATCATACAGTACAGTACAGCCCAGAAACGTGTGCATTTATCGGGATTTTTGCTCGAGCAGATCAAGATCTGATTGCACCGAGTGCTCATGATCTTCTCGCAATTTGTTCGCACCTTTCTTTATTGTTCTTCACTGTGTGCTGGCTAACCCTAAGGCTGACCCTGAGAAAATGAGTCTGTATTCAAGTAACACAGCAGTAATTTGGAACTCAAAATTGGTCTTTACATATCCATGTGTGTGCAACTATTAAACAAAGAAATGATATTCAAGAGAATGACACATGGTCTGAAATGGTATAATATAACACCCAAGCCAAAATAAAAGAGGATTTATGAATTATATATTATGAATTATTTTTACTTGTCTTGTAAATTAATATAACAGGAGAAACTTGATTTCAGGTTTCTGTTTATCCAAGTGTTTATGCCTCCTAGTCGTCCATCCTTTCTTCAACAAGATGGATTTCATAGACCTGGACAGGAAAAAGTATCTGATGGTAAGTGTGGCTTCCTTCCTTCCTTCCTTCCTTCCTTCCTTCCTTCCTTCCTTCCTTCCTTCCTTCCTTCCTTCCTTCCTTCCTTCCTTCCTTCCTTCATTCATTTGTATACATTATTTTTTAAACCATTGCATTGTCAGGTTATATTCTTGGACCAATGGAGAAGACCCTATTCTTCTTCAACATGCTATCCATTCCTGGATCAATGTTTATCATCATCTACTTGTTGGAATTTCTACATCTGGTAACATGGGTAAGAAAAGTTGTATCTCAAATTATATCTACTGTTCTAGCCAATCTGAAGAGGTTGTCAGTAACACCAAAACTAGTTTTTAAAGGCTAAAATACACATAGTGCGTATAAGACTATAATATTAAGAAAGTGAGAATTCACTAGTTTAAATTATGACTATTATATCTACGCTATCTCCTGGAAAAACCACTGGGTTGATAAAAGTCAGGACAGAGTTTACTCACAGATCAAACCCTGGGCACAATGTAATGAATATCTTTCTCTTTTTTTCAGCTTAAACTTTTGTTGTGTGGTGTCTTTCCAGTTTTTCTCTGCACTTGTTTGGATTCAAAAGAAGTCATGGATTTCCTAGACTTTCCATCGAAACGAGTTTCACAAGTAAGATGGTTATCTGGGCTTCTCAGTCTGGTGAGTTCACTCTTCAACCAACCTATTATCCTACACTGTACCTACCCACCTACCCACCTTCCCACCTACCCTCCTATACACCTACCCCCCTACCCACCTATACACCTATACACCTATACACCTATACACCTATACACCTATACGCCTATACGCCTATACGCCTATACGCCTATACGCTTATACACCTATACACCTATACACCTACCCCCCTACCCACCTATACACCTATACACCTATACACCTATACACCTATACACCTATACACCTATACACCTAACCACCCACCTACTATACCTACACAACTACACACATAAGTACCTAACCACCTACCTGCCTGCCTGCCTGCCTTTGCCTACCTAAATGAACCTACCAACCTACCTACTTTTAATATTTACTATTTGTTTAGTTCCTTGTCCTAGTGATAATGTGGTCTAGTGGAGTGCTGTCTTTCAAGGTGATCCCAGTATTGATAGGCTCTGCAGTACTGGGCTTGGTCATGGGTATATCTGCTAAAACTGCTGAATCCAAGGTAAGTTTTTCATTTTGGGGGAGGGGGGAGAAGGGAGAATGGAGGGGGAGGGCAGAGAAGTGAAGGGAGAGGGAAGAAAAGGGAGGAAGAAGGAGGGAGGGCGGAGAAGGAAAGGCAAAAAAGAGGGAGGAGGGAGGGCAGAGGAGGGAGGGCAGAGGAGGGAGGGTAGAGGAGAGAAGGCAGAGGAGGTAGAGCAGAGCAGGGAGGGAGGAGGGAGGGCAGAGCAGGGAGGGCAGAGGAAAGAGGGAGGAGAGGGGCAAGGAGGGGGAAGTAAGGGGTTGCAGGAGAATCACTAACCATTCTATTAATTGTTATTCCGCACATAGGTTCATCATGTTTCAAGCCTCCTCTTTGTCTTTCTTCATGTATTCTCACTGTGGACAGTAGTATTTAACGTTGGGTATCCTTTATAAAGTGCATCCACAAACAAATTAACCACCATCGACCAACGCTAGTTCAATATGACACTGAGTCTTAAACTTGAAGGAGAGTGCTTCCCCCACTACTATACCACTTGTGTTCCCCAATGTATATAATAAGGACTTTATTAACGTCTCAAGCTTATAGCAGAGCACAAGTACTGTACTAATGGGTGTTTATAGCTGCTTATTCTCAATTAAGCTCATTATTTTCTTGACAATACAAAAGAAACCTGTTCATAACTCCCTCTGTCCATAACCTTTTATTGATACTTCTTATGTCCAGTTTGGCTGTGCTGTCTGCTATGGCTGTTGTTATGTCTAATAACACGAAAAAACTGCATTTCAGTTTGGTCTTGATTTTGCAGTCTATTGGTAATTATAACAGCTGTGTGTTACTGAAGGGGTCAACCAGGAATATGAAGGGGCGGAAGGGGGGGGGGGGGGGTTGGCATAAGACAAATCTCTATCAGCACATAGCAGTAGCAGTGAAAACAGTGGTAAAATAAATCATCGAAGAATAGATTGAACGAGATAAGGTTTTCATGCATTTACTATATTTCATAATAATAATAATAACGTCTTTGCTTTAGAGAGGGTGACACAAGACAGAAGCCAAATCAGCACTGATAAATTTGTGGCCCTCTATGTTTAACGTCTCTAAGTAAGACGGGACCGCCGTTTTACGTGGTCATCCGATCCACGGCGAAGGTCTAACCATTTGCAGAGATTTTTAGAGCAAAGGCAGCACCTTCTACTCAGATATTTTAAGGCCCTGAGTGTGAGTTCGGGCGCAGAGGCTTGAACCCACGATCTCACGCACAATAGACCGGTGCCCAACCAACTGAGCTAACCGAATATGTGGGAATTTATTAAGTGTTTATTTTTCTTTAAAAACATTTTAGGTATGGTTATATGTGAGCACCTTTTACTGGGCCAGCAACTTTACTCGGTACACTATGCATTGCTAACAGGCCTTATAACAATTTATGTCACTGCAAGGTATGTGTAAACTGAAAATGTTCTTCATCATAACATCAAAAATGAATTACCATTGCTTCCCAATCACAAGTGGGCAGTCATACAATTCACCATACATTCACGCCACAAAGTAGGTTTTGGTGGACGTTATATATTCAAGGCGTCTCCACGACTTTCTATTCCATAGGCATGTACTGTACCAGTGAAAACTTTGTCTTCCTAACAATGTCATAGGGACACTTCGAATGAAGTTCAACAAAACCCTTTTGCCAAGATGGCAAGATGTACAATTTCGCAAGTGTGATTGGAAAGCAATTTAATATATGAAACTAAATTATTTAGCATGCTGTAATCAAGAAGGCAACACAGTTGAAACGCCCAAGGGTGCCCATTATACGTTGTTATAGGATGCTTCTTAACCCTTGACAGAGCACTTTACAGCAAAAGATTATAAATGCTTTTTTAACCTTCCCTTTTCCTTCCTCTTTGGCTTCACTTTTCCCTCACTTTTATACCTCGTACAATTATACTAAAAAATCATTTTTCTTCTTCCTCGCTTTTTTCTTTTTGCGACATTTTTTACCATTAGGTTGTACATTGTTGGTGTGGCTAGTTGGCATGTAGCATGGCTGTGTTCAAGTATCCATTGTAGTAAACTATTCATGTGTATATACTTCTTCTTACCACAACATGCACTAGAGCAGGGATTCCTTCTCCCCAATATCCTTCGAGTCAATCCCACTTCACTCAGTCTACTGTTCAGCTTGGTTGTTTTACGACTGTTAATCTTTTACGACGAGAAAACAGTCAGTCTTACAGAGGTAAAACATTCATGTATTGCTGTTTGTGGACACAATTGGTGCATGTGTCGACCTTTCCTATGAGAACATGACAGTGAAAGGACAAAAGACGTTGCCGCCATGTTGGTTGACATGACAAAAGATAACCAAGACCAAATCCCTTGTTCAAGTCGACCAACATGGTGGCTATGACGTCACATGTACAAGGACAAAAGACGTTGCCGCCATGTTGGTTGACATGAAATAAGACACCAAGACCAAATCTTTTGTGAAAATCAACCAAAAATGTGGCTCGAGTATGACGTCACATGCACCCAAGGAGAAAGGGTTTCAGTGAATGACGCACCTCGTCCCCCCCTCTACCATACTTAGACTCCTTTAGTTCTTGTATCGTGTGTGATGTAGTAATGTAACGCTAGTATCTTCAACATCCTGGATCCATATTTGGTTTATGAAAAGAGAATTCCCCTTTTTTATGAAAAAAAGTCTCTATAAATTTAAGCATATTGGAATTGGGAATTTGAGTGACGGAGAAGTAAAAATTTCTATTTTTAATGTAAAGCACCAAAGTTATTTCTGTTTTTGTTTTTTCTTGTTTGATTATATAGGGTGTTAAGATGTGTTTCGGAATAGGTGCAGGTCTCTTTCTTGTCTATGATTCTCTTATTTTACCGCTGTGGCTGGTGTTGACCAATCAATGGCCATCTACTGCTGATGCTGCAGGTACAAATGTAAACTTTATCCAAAAATACAGCTGCATTATTATTTAAAGTCATATCATTTTGTTGTCATTTTTTGTCGTTACTTAGTTAAGCCACCTTCTTGAGGGAGGAGGCATGAGGTGGATGTGGAATGCCACAGAGGCTCCAGCTTTGGGACACTTTTTATAAAACATTGTTTTGGTTCTAAATGACACTGAATTACAATGTATAAAATCATATAACGAGTGCCACAGACACAAGGTTTTCGCCAGTCATAAGACTCATTCTAAAAATAGAAACTCACAGTACGAATGTGGAGTGCCGCATTGCTTGGGCTTTGGGCCTGTCAGAAGACAGAATGGGGTTTGTCAATGGTATCGGATTCAAATTATGTCGACTTTAATTTCTCCCATTCTTATTTCAGCCACTTTGTTATTGTTGTGGGGCCTTTTATGTCTCAAAGTATCTCTTGTACAACTATCGCACAATCTTGATGCCAGAAAGCTTAACATCGTGCTCCTGTGTGGAGGGGTGTTGGTGGAATTTGTTCAACCAGAATTTAATCCATTTAAGGTACGTTATAAACTGACATTTCGAGACGTCTGAAAAGCTATTCTTTTCCGAATCCTAAAGCCTGGTTGTCAACTTGCGACGGAATTATAATAAATAATAATAGTCTTCATCGAGGAAACGTTTTCATTTTGTGAAAATGAACTATGAACAATGAAAAATGAACATGAACTACTTCCGACTCGGACTCCGATTTCTTTCGCAAGTGACAACCATCTTCCGAGCAACCAACGCAATCCTGTAAGTTAGCCGTGTCCTGACTGTTATCGGCCCAGAGGTTGTTTCAGGATTTGATCTGTAAGTTAGCCGTGTCATGGCTGTTATCAGCCCAGAGTTTGTTTCAGGGTTTGATCTGTAAGTTAGCCGTGTCCTGGCTGTTATCAGCCCAGAGTTTGTTTCAGGGTTTGATCTGTAAGTTAGCCGTGTCCTGGCTGTTATCAGCCCAGAGTTTGTTTCAGGGTTTGATCTGTAAGCTAGCCGTGTCATGGCTGTTATCAGCCCAGAGTTTGTTTCAGGGTATCGATAAAAGCTATGCGCATTTCTGTGAAGTAATTCCCATGCAAACTAAAGTTGACCGTTTTTCACGTGTTTTTCTCATCTTGTAGGTTTGTTGGAGCTTTGTTGTCTATTTTGTTTCTCTTATTTGGCCTTTACAAGGTTGGGAATCTCTTTTGGCAGAGTAAGTATACTGTGCTAATGTCTCTTGATATCGAAAAGTCCGGTTCTTAGTGGAACTGTTTTAAATGAATGATATTCGAGTATAAGATGGCAAATATCTTAAGTGGCGTAGTAGTGGTGCACTACCCTCTTAACTCTAAGGTCTGGACTCGGCGCATCCTATGCTGGAAGAGTTTGGTGAGTTTCAATACCTCGATTCATTATATAGCTTTTACTCCGAGCTTTCCTTCTTCCGCAAAGTGCAACACGGTAAACTCTGAATCGATATATGTGAGTTAGCTGTGCGCTGACTTTGCCCAACCACATGCAGAGGTGGTTTCGGGGTTTGATATGTGCGTTAGATGTGACCTCACTTAGATCAGCCCAGAGGTTATTTAAGGATTTGATCTGTGTCTTAGATGTGACCTCATTTAGAGTGAGCTTTTCCCTGACTTGGATCAGCCCAGTGGTTGTTTTAGATATTGCAAAATGTAAAAAATATCACACGTCTTTATTTGTTCATGGAATTTTGTCAATTCCATATCGTGACCGTGCTGATTGTCGTGACCGTCCGCATCGTCACACAACGTCACGCATGTCCTTGTCAAACAGTACAAAACATTCCGATGCTCGACTCCGCCTTTTACTTCTCTATATTTTCCTTATCTTGCTAGATTCAGTTGCTGCATGTTAATTTTATATTCTTGATATCAAAAACGGTTTAGATTATTCTCTCTTATTTTATTATTATTGTTTTATATTTTTATAGAGACCAGTGCCTGCCCTGGTTATTAATGATATCAGCTATAACAGCTTTAGTAGTATTGGTCAAGTTGATCAGGGTCGAGCAGTACTCTATTTTGGGAAGAATGATGATATCATTTTTGGTTGGATTCCCCATTGGTCTAAAAACTGCATCTTTGGTGAGAAAAAATATTTTGAATATATTTTTTTTTTTGCTTTTGTATTATATATTTCTCATTTCAGATCACGTGTCATTCCCTAGAGTATCATTTCTTAGTTTGACGGTTGTGCACGAGAAGACACATGAATATGGATACAACTCAAACAAAGAATAGTCCTCCTCGGCTCTGGAGCGCTCGAGCGTAATATTGTCCCATTTCAGACCACGTGTCATTCCCTTGAGAATAATATTCTTTGTTTGAGTTGTATCCATATTCATGTGTCTTTTCATATGCAACCGAGCGCAGCCGTTAAACAAAGAAATAATACTCTAGGGAACGTGGTCTGAAATGGGAAAACATTACGTCAGAGCCGAGGTCTATTATATTCTAAGGTGAATGACATGTGGTCTGAAATGGGAAAATATTACGCCCAAGCCAAAAAGGTGTATTAGTGTTTCAGAGGCTGCAGAGAAAACTGGTAACGAGTAGGACGCGTGCCAAATCATGGAACTGTCTTAGGGACGCAATTTTTTTCAATATGGCAGAACGCTTAGCAGTCTCTCATAAGAAGTAAAGAAAACAGACCAAAAACCAAAGTAAATGTGAATTGATTTCAAAAACTAAAACCTGAGAAAAAGGCAAATAGCGTCCTCTAAATAAGCCGCTATCATTCAGCGAGCGCCGCGTCCTACTCGTTCCCAGTTCTCCGCGCAATCTTGAAAAGCCCAATTATTTGTTTTGTTCGTCATTAATGACAGCATATGAGATATTAAATAAACTAATATTACTTTTATATTGATATAAGCTGCTTCCGCTGCACCGTCCTCCATTTCTATGCCTCAGTTACGGTCTGGCCTCAACTTTAGTCATCTTTTTACTCGTTTCTTCGTGGACAGAAGTAGTGACTTCTCATCGCGTTTATCGCGGGTAAGATTTCGAAAGCTTTGCCCTTTTGTGTTTCGTTTGTCTTATAATAGAACTTTTCTGTGTGGTTACGAAATAATGGCTCGGCTCCAAGTCTAGCTTGGACTTGACGTATTCGTATAGGAAATCGCACGATCTAGAGAAAATAGACCCTTTTCGAGTTCCAAATTACCGCTGTGTTTCTTGATTACAGACTAATTTACTCAGGCTAAGTATCGATTTTGTGAAGAATATTCATGTGTTCCAGTCAAGGTACGTCAAGTTTCAAAGTGCTCGTATTGTTGAACTTGTGCATTCTTTACTTTACCTTTGGTATTTGCGAGTAATTAGACACTGATTCGAGGCTTAGCCTGAACAAATGAGTCTGTATTCAAGAAACACAGCGGTAATTTGGAACTCGAAAAGGGTCTATTCGGAATTTATAGGTACAAATGATGTTTTGAAAGGTTTCAAAATTGGACGAGCCTTTGGGCGATCAATCAATCTATAAATTCCGAATTGTACTCGAGATCGTGCGAGTCTTTATTTATAATACAATCAAAAAATTTGGGCAACTTAATTGGTACTCCTCTTGTCCAATCAGAATCGAGTAATTTTGTTGAGTGTATTATAATACATTTATTGTACTCCATCAAGTCCCACCTCGCCTTGGAAGCATTGTTTCGTGGTCACTTAAGCGAATACAGTCGGGAAATGTCTATTCAGTATCATATTCATTTTCGTTTCTCGTATTATCCTATTCCATTTAGGTACAGTTACGTTGGGCTGATAGTTAGTTTATTGATATCGTTTTTCCTTGAGTCTTCTATGGATAAGAATAGCCAAACAAGTCAGAGAGGTACGTAAATGTTCCATAAGGTTCCCTCCACACGCACTACCACTAAATTCTCTATTTACAACATGCAACACTCAACTCACATGTTGAGTTACAGTTATTTCAAAAAAGGTTGAATACTGCTTTATACTGAATAGTGCATTCCAAGACCAAAGTGCATTGTGGGTCATAGTGACATTGTCTAAAGTAGGATTAATAATTATTATTTATTCTATTTTTAGTATATTCCATCTGAAACAATGCACTCACTACATGTAGAGAGTTAATTGCTGTTTATTTCCTTTTATTTCAAATTAACGAGACCCACAATGCCCTTTGGTCTTGGAATGTACTATTCAATATGGAGTATTCAGTAATCAATCTTTTTTGAAATAGCTGTAGACGCTGAATCGAAATATGGTGACCATTTTGAGTAACTATCATATTCTGCACGGACTTTAGCGACTGGCTAGCCTCGTGTTCACGTGGAAACATAAAAAACGTTTTCATATGTATGAGAGGCTAGTCAGTCGTTAGTCAGTGCAGAACAATAGTTATTTAACTTGGTATCATATGTTGTTTGGGAGAATGGCATCGTGTTGCCTGAGGTAGTCAAAGACATCATCTTTTCTTTATTATCCTTGTCCTCAACACAGGTTGTTAATAACAACTTTTTCTTCTTTTTTTTTTTTTTTCTTTGTTAGGTACGGAGCACAGAGGTTTGCTTGCTTCGTCTCCATTTTTAGTCTATCATCTTGTACTTCATCTTATTCTTGCTATAAGTCTCATGAAAGAAGCCCCTCCGTCCAGAGAAAGTTTGGTAAGTTCTTTGAAACTCGTTACTATCGTCATTTTCCCTTCAGATGTTTGGCTTTTCATTGACTTTTTGCTGTTTTTTTTCCTTTCTTTCCTTCCTTATTAACCACAAAGAGTTATCTAACATAAGGCCCTCTGATTTGGACATCGAATTACAATTTAGAAAAGTTAACGTTTACGGGAGAGGATACATAAATTTTCATTTAAGGTCCTCTTATTGCTCATAGATAACGTCCTTAAAATGTTTAAAACTCAAGTGGAATCAAGAACACAGAGAGAGGTTTCACTGGAAAGTTTTGAACATTTTTTAAAATGTTCAAATTCCACTTGAATTTTGAACAAAAGACGCCATATCCATATCTATATCGTCTTAAAAGACGTCATATCTATGATCAATTAAAGGGCAGTCAATGCCAATCTTTGAGTGATTTTTTACTATGACAAAATAAAATTAATTTTAAAAAAATAAAAAGCACAGCTTTTTTTTAAAAAATGGAAAAAATTAAAAAGAGAAACGGTTTCAAGCGAGCGCGCGCGCTGGCTCTGTGAGCATGCAATTCGCGACGATGAGCACGAATAAGGTAAGTGAACATCACAAGTCATTGATTTCTCTTCCTATTTTTCTATTATTTGGTTGTACTTCACATCAAGTGGTAAGGTCTTTTGTTGCATTCCCCAGGGGACACGAAAAACCAAATTCAAGGTTGTTCCTAGAAGCAGATCACCCTTCCATTGTGTTGATGGAGATTAATTTTGTTATATTAATATTGATGGTGTTTTAGGAGGACACCAAAGGCAAGATGCCTCCAACAACTGCTCTCTTGAGTTCCTCATTTCTTGCCAATATATCTGTAATGTTGTCATGTGCCCTGGGGTTGATGTGTACTCCAGACCAGTACTGGGAATTATGGGTAAGTAGGTCTGCCATTCCCCTCCCCCCCTTCCCCTCCCCCCTTCCCCTCCCCCCCTTCCCCTCCCCCCTCACTTACCATATGTACATATCTGTAATATTGTCATGTGCACTGGGGCTGATGTGTACTCCCGATCAGTACTGGGAATTATGGGTAAGTAGGTCTGCCACCATCCACCTCACTTAATGTACATAGATGAATGTACAAATATGTACGTTTTTAAGCTGTGAAACATAAAGATGCACAGCTAGCTCCAACTCTGAGTTTTCATCCTGCAACAGATGGAGTATATAGCTTTAGAAGGTTAAACACTGCACATTGTTATTACCAGTATCCCAGAGACATGTATGTGTAAATTTTACCAGAAGCCACAAATGAGTTTGTTTATATGTTCCGTCACAGGTATCGCTATGTACCTGTATCTTTCTGTTATGGAGGCCTGAGGGATTCAGTATTTATGATGCTCGCCGTATTAACATCAGTCCAGCTTTACCTGCTTGTGTCTTCTTGTGCCTGAGTCTGTATGTTGGCACGATTATTTCAGCTTTTCCAACAAGTACAGGAATATTATCAAGCATTGGTAAGCAAAGCAAGTTGTTTACTTTACTTTTGAGGCAAAATCGGATCCTTCTCATCCCTTTCCCTTCATTGTTCTCAAAGATTCCTTACTTACTTCACCCTTACACTCTCCCATTCCATTTTTTACTCCTTCACATTCCTCCTTCCCTTCCTACCTCCAACCCTTCAACCCTTCATCTCTTTTCTCCCATACTCATCCTTTGCCTTTTTCTCTCTTTCACATTTGTCCCTCCTTCCTTTCGTCTTCATTCTCTTACATTCTCTTCCTCAATCGCAAACTCTTTTTCATTCTTATTCCTTCCCTCTCTGATCTCTTCACATTTGTTCTAAATTTAACACCAATTTTTAACACCCTTTTCTAGGATTTTGTTTAGAAATCATCTTTCTTCACTGTGCTCTTCCCACCTATTACGGCCTAGCGCATGCTCTATGGAAGAAAGAGATGCCGCTGGCACTACAACAGTGGGTCGTTTTCTGTGCACCTGCGAACGTAGTCCTTTTATTTTACTGCTCGACCTTAGCTGGCCGTGTTCTTGGAGTACTCGGAATAGCATCTACTTACTGGATATTTTTTAATGTCGAATGTAACGACTTTAAGAACACCAGTTAATACAAGTAGTTTTGTAATGTTAGATAGTTCATATTCAGAACATAAATGTCCAAGAGAGCATAAATATTATTTATGCTGTCTTAAAATCTCCTATTTTATAAACTAATCTTTTTTTCCAATCGTGCCAGCGGTCAATCAAAGGCACTATATTACCAATTGATTGACAGATGGTGGAGCAAGTTTGTCAGGGGCGCAAATTAATGTCTAAGTGCCGTACCGTATTTCTTTTTGACATCCTTTTGACAACTTTGAATTGTCCTCTTTACCGCTAACCAATTAGGTATCAGCGCTTCACTTTCACTTTTATGCCCCCCCCCCCCCCCCCCCCCGTCCGAGACCTTGTCAATTGGTTGCAATAACTTTTATCTTTTCGCTTTTCTTCCTCCATTTCAACATGAAAGCCCTGATTGGTACCAATTTAACTGTGGTTCTCCAATATTAATGTGGTTGAGGCAAGAGAGCATAAATGAGAAAGGGAAACTTCTTAATAACGGGCGCGCCATGTAAATTTCCGGTTGGGCTATTTTTAGCAACCGGATGCAGTTTAAATTTCGCCTTACCCTACTCCCGTGTGTCATCAACTTGCGCACGTGCGCGCTTTCCGTTTTCTTTTTTAGTGATCAAAAAAAAAAGAGCGCGCGCACGAAAGTTGATGACGCATGGGAGTAGGGTAAGGCGAAATTTAAACTGCATCCTGTTACTAAATATAGCCCAACCGGGAATTTACATGGCGCGCCCGTTATTAAGAAGTTCCCCTCTCTTATTCATGCTCTCTTGGTTGAGGGTTCTGTTGTTGCCTTTTTAGACCTTTCTTAACGTGTCATCTCGGACATCTCAGTCCCTGCTTTGTTCAAAAACATGACCTCTTTCCATGGTATCGTTCAGAACTCTTTAAATCAACATGAATATTTATTGATTCATTTAAATGTGGTGAATATTCACCTAGATAACGTCGATCCTGAGGCGAATACTTGTTTTTGACTTGAATATCTAGCAGAGAAAAGACGACATTCTGGATAAGTTATTTATTAAGTTGAAGTTTGTAGATCTCAACACTCTTAATAAGTATTACGTATTATATAAATATCTGTACTTACCGACAGTAAAGAAAACACGAATGAACTAGAGTTTTTTCTTGTCGCTGACAGAATCTGGCGAAAAGAGCCGTATCTGCTTTATCTTATTCAGTAAACGCCGCTAGCGTTGTATTCATAGTCTGCACACCGACGAGTAATATGCGGCCTTGAGAAAAGTAGACTGTTGAAAAGTCGGCTATTTAAAGCTTTGCACTTGAGCATCTTTTTCTCGATTTTACAAACGAAAGTAAAGTGTATTCTACCATTCAAGGTAAGGGAAATTTTTCCTTCCTTCCTTCCTTTTCCTCTTTACATCCTTCTGTGCCTCATTCTCACTTTCCTTCGCCTCCTAAACAATAAGTTTCTTGGTATTTTACCTCATTTAATATTAATATTTGTCCTTCATTCGCCTGCTATTTGCGATTCGGGCTGGTTTATATTCGGTGCTGTTGAGTTTATCTGGTGTGAACATGCGCTTGGGTCTTTTACTCGATAAACTTAAAAATATAGCAGAAAATGATTTTAAAATTTCACGAGTTTGGTTGCTCAGCTCCATTAAGACATGCATGGCTCTCGGACGACTGTTTAGCCATAACGTAGACAGTTTACAAGAATTTTCATTAACTTGGCCAGTGAATGTCTTTCGTGAATCGAAAAACTGCGGCAGATGTAAATTGTAGAACACGTCCCAGGATAACAACAAAACAAAGGAAAAAAAACAAAACCGCACAGCAATGCTGGCGTAGGTTGACCAGAAACTTCTAGCATTATTCTCTGATGTGAGACTCTACACGTAGTACCGGATAGTTCGTAGCAAGAACACCATTCCTAGACACATTCACCGTCCTCCCTAGTCTCCCCCACAGCCGCTTTCAGTGTCTTCAGTGTCGCCTTTCGTCGCTCACTCGCTAAGCTCGCAAAATTCTCCGATCCACTCGAATAAAAAGAATCCTCGGGAGACAAGGAGGTCGACTTGGGGCATACCTACAGCACCGTGATTCGCCAGTTAGCTACCACTTACTGTAGTAAAATGATCCGTCACTTGCTTAGTTTTATCTACGCTGGATGGAAATTTGTACCAACACTGGTATAAATATAAATGATTCCGTCAGACTTTTCGCCTAACCCAGGACAGTAATGCGGAAATTAGTACATTTTGGAAGTTCGAAATATTACTAGTACATTCAGTATTGCGTTACGCTAATATTTTTGCTGTAGAAAGAACGAAAGAATGAAATATAATGAACTAAAGAAAGAAAATGAATGAGTGAGATAGCGAAGGAATGAAAGGAGTAACGAACAAATACAATACAATAATAGAATACAAGTGAATCAAAAACATGAAAGGACAATGATGTATTTTGAACAGAGCATAAAAGCACGGGCGTTGACCCCTATTTTTAGATTAACATTTTTTTATAGTGGCCGATTATAACCTCGTAGGCAATTTTAAAAAGAATGGGAAATACTTGGAATAAGTGCCTAGCCTACGCGACTGCGGCTGAATGGCATAATTAATTTTGACCATCCTTAAGAAAGCGTTTTAGGATCTACATTGCATCTTGACTCCATTATATTTCACACAACTTCCCCGGAAGAGGACCAAAATTTTCAGATGGGCGCACGTCGGCAAACATTTTGATTTTACATTATCTTACCTAATGTCTTCCCAATTTAACTCTTATTTATAAGATTTTCTTACTTGCCCTCTTTCGTGCTTGTCATGAATTATTTCTTTCCTCTCTCTCTCGTTTTCTTTAATTGTTTCTCTCTTCTCTCTTTTTCTCTCTCTTCTCTTCTCTTCTCTTCTCTTCTCTTCTCTTCTCTTCTCTTCTCTTCTCTTCTCTTCTCTTCTCTTCTCTTCTCTTCTCTTCTCTTCTCTTCTCTTCTCTTCTCTTCTCTTTGTTTTCTTTATTCTTTATTACCTTTATACTT
Source organism: Actinia tenebrosa (assembly GCF_029948245.1). Lineage (NCBI taxonomy): Eukaryota > Metazoa > Cnidaria > Anthozoa > Actiniaria > Actiniidae > Actinia > Actinia tenebrosa. The sequence goes on along the minus strand of NW_028292576.1, from coordinate 8,161,057 downwards.
TATTCTAACATATATGTTATATAAAGTACCGGCATTTTTCAAGCGTTAAAGACCAAATCTTCAAGCCGAAAACTAGCCAATCTTCTTCGTCAAAAGTCAAGATATACCTGACAATATGATCGCTATGATTGCTCAAATTTTAGACGTATTTCCAAAGTTTCCCGCCTTATACTCTCTGATTTTCCTTCATCCGGTATATAGAACACCGCACCGCCTTCGTGACCAACCATTTCCGCGATATCATATGATACCTGTCATGACATCCCCTAAACGAGGTGGTGTCGGCTCCAAATATTTATTTCCGTTGCTCATTACATTCCATTATATTCGCGACAAAATTACTTCCCTAGTAATTAAGACAAATTTATAGAACGATTGAGGGTAGGGTAGGGGAGGCAGGGACGGATCCAGGAAAAAGTAAAGTTGAGCTTTAGCCCCCCTCCCCCCTCCCCCTTCAGCCATTTATAGTTTTATTTGATCGACAGAGAATAGAAAGCATATTTTTGTAATATTTTTTCCAACTTTTGTTCTTCGTTTTCGTTTTAGCGGAAAGAGAAAACGGCGACGCGCTGTTCGCTTGTGTTGAATTGTGGTAACTTTAAAAGCCTAAAAGTGCGGAAATAAAATCGTAAAGAATTTGCGCTAAAAAGCCCAAGCTCAAATACCGCAAACGACTATATTTTGTAGCACATTTTCTTCAGAGTTTATTCATTAATTCATTTAATTTTTCACACGTGAAACGGAGAGTCGTTGTCGAGTGTCCCTAGTTCGACGCTCTTTACTCAGCACGCAACCCTCGATTCACATGTTGATTTTTGAGGAGAAAAGCACTCAAGGTTGAGGAAGAGAGCGACAAATCAAATGAAACTCTATTCACATATGGCGGTAGGACTCGCACTGGTGAAAATCCAACATTTTACCTCTACACACCCTTTTCACTTGTACTGCACTAGTCGATTCAAACCCCCAGCCCCAGATCCACGGGACGGGGCGGGAATTTCCCCTGTACTCGTGGAAAGATTTTCTTTTAAACTTAAGTTGTTGTTGTTAAAATTGTTATCTGTCGAAGAAGGCACTCAATTCCCCGTATAACCGTATATTTGCGCTGTTAATTAGTAAATTCCCGATCCCATCGCGTAAAATCACTGTCCTGTCCCGGTTGTCGCTAGGTGTTCTAGGCTATCAGATAGAATTAATCTTTTCCAAAAGAAAATTTTAAATTGTCCTTATCAGTTTTATATCTTATCAAGATCGTATCTATATCTAGAATTAAGTTAAAAGGCATTTGAACAACCCACATCCTGTATCATGGGTGTCCACCAACAAAGCGCTATCTATCGTGTTTGAAGTCGTCTGATAATGTAATTTTGTGAGTGAGGATCGGGGCGGCCTGTTCTGGCCATTATCCGGGTATTACACGGTTGCCTTCTTACCAAAACATTATCCCGAAAGTATCTAGAATTTCGTACAAACAAACTCTACCAATATTATATGACACACTTATAAAATAGCCAAATAACTATTAAAGAGAACGTCATGTAAAAGGAATTTTAATTGTAACAACCATCATCAAGCTCTAACGGAAATAAAAGTTTGAGCAATAAGGAGTTTCCGGTTCCGTTATTTGGCGCAACTGAACTCTGAACTAATGACGTAGAAAATTAAATATAAACCCTTTAGTTAATCTGATGCTACAGTAAATCTTAGAACTTCTAGAGAAAGGTCTCTTTTGCGGATCAGATATCGACAAGTAAAGACGTTCCGAGCAACGCTGACGGTAAGTTGGACCAAAAGATATTTCTTTTGACCTTAAGTTCTCTAGTTTTACCAATAATATTTGAATATAAAGCTTATGAGAAATCTTTGAGTTTAGAAAGCAAAATGTTGAAAAATTTGAAGGTATTTGAGCGCTTCAAGCAAGTCTAACATACAGGTCATACAGTGCATGCATCTTCTGCATTCTTGAAAAATATCTTGCGTGCATCGTCGATGACCAACATCAAGCGGGTAAAACATATAAGTTCATTTATCGGGTCTTCATATCTTCTCTTAGAGTTCTTTATCTTTTTTAAAATTCAACTCTCTCAAAAGCGATTTAAGCTGGGAATATTTATCAGGCAATCTTTAAACAATCTCAGTCCTACTGTTCAAGTGTGATTGCAAAATATTTTTTCGTCTTTGGAGAGACTTTTCATTAAACCTCGTAATTGTTTCTGTAAATATTATCATTCAAAATTCGCAAACACTTTAGTTAAAGAAGCTCTTTTTGTAAGAGATTTCTTGGTAGATATAGATTCCATGTTCCCAGCTCTGAAAATCTTTTTGCTGGATGAAACTCGATACGAGCAGACTCGCGTTAGTTACTTGCAATCGTGATCTCATGCAATTTTTAGGAGCGTCCAAATCAGAGCAAAACTAACCCTAAACTTGAACTTCCACCGACATTGCGATGCCCCATCTACGACTAAGTAATTTAGGTTTGATCTGTCTTATTTTGTTGTCGTTGTTTGGATAGCTTTGGTGCGGGTGATGACAACCTTAATACAACTTCCAGCTGGTTTTTTTTTTTTTTTTTTTTTTTTTTTGCATGTGTGATATATTTTGATTTTGCTCAAGGCAGCAAGAACCTCTTAGCCGGTTGATAACCTTTCGACTTCGCCGAATCATCCAATCCTGTTTGTCCAGTAATATTTCTTCATATCATAATAAACTTCTTGTATCAAATAGCTAGTCCCTTCTTTAATGCTTCTAGGCTAGCTTCCTACTAGTAGAGTGAGAGAAGGACTGCAGACAGGCACGGCCCCTGTTTCCAGGGCAGACATTGCGAGAAACATTTTGTGGTATGATCTTTTTTTCTGCCCAGCCCTCAGCCCTGCCTTGATGTAAGACCATATACCGCGGTTGTTTGTCCGTGATCTTCTCGACCTTCTGTCCTCTCAAACCACTAAAAATAACTCTTACCTTACCTTTCAGAGATCTCTGTGCCTTCATAAGATAATATTTCCAAAAATAAAAAGCGTTTTGATGGAAAGATCAGCATATCGGTTGTGCTTTGTGGTTCGAGCTTTCGATCAAACCCGGGATAACCGGACCTTGATCATGTAATTTTATCTATTCCCTTAAAGATTATTCCATGAAGTTTCAGCCAAATTAAATTTCGGAAGATTTTCGTGCTAAAGCACTACTATTTTATTAAAGGATTAATTTCCTTAAGCATTTGCGCAATCTTTATACCTCTCATCGCGTTGCGCAAAAACTATTCGCAAAAATCTCAATCATTTATTGTACTAGTGTGCTTGCGTTAGAGTGAATATATCTAGTCAATTGATAAAACACAGTATTTTTCTTGTTTCAGATATGAAAATGAATTCTCTTCTATATTTATCATTATGTTTGAGTGCCATGTTCGTGTGTGTACTCTCTTTGAGTTGTATGTCCTGTGATCAGGTAAAATGCAAGACTCCAACATGTAAAAGTGGTAAGTGAAGTAGAATATTTCATCATCTTTTTAGCGGGCGCACACCGGCAAGAAAGAGGAGATAGGGGGGGGGGGGGGGGGGATAAGGGGGTTGTGGATGGGGGAGGTAATGTGGTAGGGACAATTATTATTTTGTTTTACAATTGATTATCTTAGTACAAAAATTTGAAAATGAGAGAAAATTGAGATGAAAAGACCTGTGCCGCTTCAAGGTGATGGAAAGATCTGTACGAATTAATCGCTTTCTAAAATAAACCCCTCAAAAGTGTAGGAAGATTTACTGAGAAAGAATGGACTCTTCAGAGACTGTTACATCGTAAACAAAATTGCAAGTTCTTTTTTTGTTTTGTTTTTCCTGGGCTAAAAATACGGTCTTATCTTGGGGTCTTATCCTTGCGCACGAACAAAAATGAGACACGTGTATCTTATCTACTCTAATCTTTCATATGATTCACTTAAGATAATAAGTCTTCAGTATTTGGCCTATATCAAGGCATGATAGTTGAATACATCCGCTGCAAGTGAGGTCCAAGAGAAAATAATTAAAACAAACAAGATCAAAAGTGATGCCGGAAACATTCATTCCAATTGAAAACAGGGTAAACATTTGTTCTTTAAACACTGCAAACAACACTATAACCGTCATTTTTTTAAAGAGGGTCGCACTTAATAATAGCCAGAGGCTAACAAACCTGTGACCCTCCTTCCATGATAAAATTGGAATTCAGGAGTTGATTTTTGTGGAGGGAGGAAAACCGGAGAACCGGAGAAAAACCCTCGAAGCACAGGAGAGAACCAGCTAGAAACTCTACTTGCATACGACACCGCCTCCCGTGCTTCCCAATAATGGACGTGCTTCAATAATTGAGCAAGGGGTTGCGTTAACCCCCCCCAAATATAACACTTCACCTACGAAAAAAATATCGAGCAACCTCTCCTTTCAGTAAAGAAATATCGAGCAAACACAAACAAATTGCATGCAGGGATTGCTACAAAAAAAATTTTTTTTTTCAAAAAATGAAGAAGGCAACTAAAAACTTTACAGAATCGTGACTTTGACAAATTTTGCTTTATGTTTTAATAGTGGTGCTGACCGTTTGGACTCATATTATACATAGTTCAAGTTTGGTGGTTGGCCGCGGTTATCGAGTTGAGCTTTGCTTTGTTTTATTACTCCTTAAACTTGTTTTTTATATATTTTCTTAACAAAATCGGTTTAACAGCTATCTCTAAAAGAATCTAGCATCACTTAAAAATTCAGCGTCAAGAAATTTCAATTTCTCACAAGCTTAGCTTACAAGCTTTTATAGTAGCGGAAAAATAGTCGACAGAAAGTGCGTCCGTGCATCCTAAAACGTTGTGAGACTTATGTTTATCAGTTTGAATCAGGGATTTTTATAGCGCTTTCACTTTGTGGTGCTTTAAAAAGGTCTAGACAGGAAATATGATGTCTCCAAGGGTTTAACTAAATATTTAGAAGAAACATAACCCATATTACGTGCTCTGTTTGTGGTATCTTGTTGACGAGGTCGGTGTGCATGTAAGGTTCTCTTTCTCTGATTGAAAAACATAGTTCTTTCAATTCAATTTTTTACGAGGTTCCGAAGAAGTCATTACGAAGGAAAGGAATTGCACCAACTCCCACCACCACTCCCCCTTGGGCATTCTCGTTCTCGCACACGAAAATGACTTTTATGGCATGAAAATTATGGCGTTTGAGGGCCAGCACGCAGCGACGTCTTAAAGGCTTTGATCTGCGATTGATTGCACGAACGTGTCCTCCTCTTTTCGCTGTAGTTTAGATGTGGTTAAATAAACAGATTGTGAGTATTAAGGTAGATTACAGTCACACGCTTAATGCACGCTTTTGTCACGAGACGTGTAGGTATAAGACACCCGCACGCATCATTAGGAAGGCGGAGGAGCGCGTCACGTCATGTGATCCACACCGTCCAGAAGCAAAGAGGTTTATGATTTATGACTAATACCATCCTTTAAGTCATTCCGTTGTTGCCAATTTGTGGAATTTTATTTATTTTATTAAAGTACGTGTTTGATCGGCAAGGTTTTTTTACTTTGAAGTAAAGGTCAAGAAAAACGGAGGTCTGCGACTATCATCAGTTCTTCTTTTTCGTTGTTGTTTTTTTTTTCTTCTTCTTCTTTTCTTTGTTCCTTTCTTAGCCGGTTTCTTTCGTTATTTTATTTTTTTTATTTTTTTATTTTTTATTTTATATATATTCGAGTTTTTCTTCTTTTATATATGGAAAGTACAAAATTCTTAGCTTTCTTTCCTCACAAGAAAACCAGTATTTTACGACCTATTTTATTCATTAATTTGCTACTAATATACTTGCCGCCCTAGCCTCTATCGTAGACTCTTATTCATTGCATATTGATAGCGGATGAACTGCTGTTTTGCCGTTTGCAAGATAATATTGAAGGACCTACTAAGAGGCACTTGGTTGATGAGCTGTTTCGTCTTTGCAAGATGATATGACAAAGGACCCACTCAGAGAAACTTGTAGATACTCATTCCGCTTCTTGATAACCAAGCCACACGTCTAGTCCTCTACACTACATTCCTGCACTTTCTTATCTTCGTAACAAACACTTAAAAAATACTAAGCGTTTTCTTTATTTCTCTTGGCAAATGTTCAAGTTCCTGCAGCTTCATGTCCACGTTGTTTATATATGCCCTAAGAAACTATATTTTTGGATGCATTTTTCTTTATTTAGAATTGTCGTGATGGGTGTCTGTATTTTTCTGTAACGGCTTAGAGGTCAATGCTAAGTTTTGAAGTACAGTCTGTAAACATTGAATATCTAAGATGTTTAAAACCTGGGTCAATGTCTCCATCTTAGTTTCACCCTTAGTAGAGTAGTTCCCCGTTTTCCTTCTCTCAATGTGTCCATATTCCTTATGAAGCATATTCCCTATTAAGCATATTCCCTATTATAGTAACAACACTGGACAACAGTCTAGTCTAAGGGTCACATAGCATCCTGGGTCAAGAATTGTACACAGAGTGCTTTAGGAGTATTGCAGTCTAACTTGACAATCTCTTAGCGCAGGCAATGGAGTGACTGGGCGGAAGACTATATACGAAAGCGTCTATTTCGTCTCTTGACGATTCTTCGTACCCAGATCTCCTTATTTTAATTCGTCGAGGAAAGCCGAGAAGCTCTGGGTTCGACGAAATGTCACGTGATTGTTAAATATACATTTAGGCGCGTCGTGTTGAACCCCACCTATTGTAAACTTATCTTATTTTTTATTCCATAGGTCAACGTTAACTTATTAGTATATGTAATAGGACTCCATGCTGTCCAATTAACAAATAATTGGACGAGGAAAATTCCAAAATTGGATGAGGCCGTAGGCCGAGCCCAATTTGGCAGTCAGGAATTTTTCGAGTCTAATTATTTCTTAATTGGGGAGCATGAAATCCCATTAACTATTAATTATATAGCTGCCTAATTAATCCCATATCAACAACGGACCTGTCCAATTAAGAAAATAATTGGACAGTTACCTATATGGGATTAATGAGAAGCTGTATAATTAATTTTATTTATTTATTATTGATTTTTTCATCCTTGATATTACTAGGTGTTGGTTTTAAGGATATGTGTGGTTGTTGTGACACGTGCGCCAAGACCGAACAACAACACTGTGGTGGACCATGGAACATGAACGGTATATGCGACAAGGGTTTGTCTTGTGTGGTGCGACGTAAGAATGGAAAAGTCATTCCTGATCGAGGCATCGGTTTATTTTCTGGAAAATGCGAACCAAGTAAGTTGAATATGATAAAGTATATTGTGGCTGTTCAATGGGACTCGAAACTTGCCGTTAGTCCTGTGCCAAACCATCTGAGCCATGAATAAACTAAAAGAACTATCTACAAAGCTTTCGCTGTTGTATCACAGCGTGGGACAATCACAACAGAGCTAGGCTCCAAACTAGATGAAAGCCCAAAGATCGAAATATAGAATTTAGAAGTTGATTTTTGGGGAGGGAGGAAAACCGGAGAGCCCGGAGAAAAACCCTCGAAGCACAGGAAAGAACAACAAACAACTCTACTCACATACTACACAGGAGAGAACCAACAAACAACTCTACTCACATACGACATCGAGATCGGCAGGAATCGAACTCGGGCCGCATTGGTGAAAGCCCAACTAACCGGTGCTTCCCAACTAAGCCAACCACCTGTTTGTTGTTCTTGTTTTTGTTCTCTTTTCATTTCATTCCCTTTTTTTCTTTTTCCCAATCATTGGAATAACAACTTACTTGTGCCCAATCGCCCCTTTCAATTCTGTTTACAGACAAATGTGCAGGTAAAAGTTGCCACATTCACCAAACGTGTACCGTAATCGATGAAACAGCAGTGTGTGAATGCCCAAGACATTGTAAAAGCATTGACGAACCCGTATGTGGACTGACCAATGGCATCGAGTATGAAAATGAATGCCAACTAAGGAAATACGAGTGCAAACTTGGAAAGGAGATTGGATTTAAAAAAGGACCCTGCAAACGTAAGTTGGAGTCTTAATTGACGATGTTCGTTTGTTTGTTCGTTTTTGTTTTTGTTTTGTTTTTGTTTTTTATTGTTGCTCTTTTTTGTTGTTTTTGGCTTTTGTTTTTGTTTTGTTTTGTTTTTTTTGTTTTTGTTTTTTTTTTGTTTTGTTTTGTTTTGTTTTGTTTTTTTTCGTTTGTTCGTTTATCTGTTTTAATAATTCATTTGTTTGTTGGTTCGTTCGTTTGCTTTTTTGTTTACTTCTTTGTTTTTTTGTGTTTTTTTTATATGAGCTAATTCTTTAACGCATCGTTTTGTCTTTAGGTTGTTCCATGGGAGGAAAGCCATACAAGTTCGGTGAAAAGATCACGAAAGGACGATGTGAATCATGGTAAGCATGCATCTAATTATCATTCGGGTATATTTCAAGAAACGTTATTTCTGATTTATCATTAAAGTCATTTGGCAGGAGCAACGTTACAGGTGCAGTTAAAGGCGTTCCCCTCAAAAGCTTCAAGATACTGATATAGACTGCCTCGTGTATAGAGGCTTTGCACCATCACGTGATGGCCGCCATGACAAGAGGCACAACAATAGAGTCGTTCTTCCCTGGGAAACTGAATCCTTTCTCATGTAAAACAGATTAGACCAGGTTTCAATTGTTCCTGCCTCCTGTCATGGCTGCAATATCGTGATGGTGCAAAGCCTTTATAGACGCTTTAGCTTTGAGTATGCGTCCTTGCTTTCAGACCACGTGTCATTCTGTTGAGCATCATTTCTTTATTTAATGGCTGTACATAAAAAGACTCAAGAATTATGAATAAGAATATAACTGAGATGGCAAAAAAGAAAAATATGACGCCCAAGTTAAGGAAGTCTTTCACGACATCGAAAGAACATTTTTTCAGCTACCTCTAACTTATTCACTTTTAAATTGAATGTCCAAATTAGCACTTGTTACCATGGAAGCTGGACTTGCAAGAACATCTGCGCAGCACCCGAGCCACTCGTACAGCTTGCAGGTGAAGGTGCACGATGCGACATCAGCGGTAAAAAAATCCTTTGCGACCCTGGAATGGTCTGTCAACCCAAACCCAACCAATCAAAAGCTAGTCCTTTTGGAATCTGCACGCTGGAGAAAACCACAGGTACAGGAGAGTACGTTACGAATGATTAATAGAAGGATGGTAGCTAAGAAAGGAAATTTATGAATTTTTAGCTAGAAGTGTCACTAGCTAATTAGGGAATTTAGATGGACTGACATTTTGTCAGTTGGACCCAGAGTTTTTTCTGATTTCCCTGATCTTCCTAGTGACAATTCTAAACCTCACTGAGAGTTACTAAAAAAGATAAAGGATAATTAATTTACATTGAAAAATAGGGAAATTGTGTGAATAGTAGGTAACACGTTGTCAGTTTTGTACTGACATTATAACCTCGCTTGTATACGAATGACTTCAAATACAAAAGAACTCAACTGTGATAACAACAAATTGGGGGGGGGGGGGGGGAGAAGGGGAGAAGAGAGAGAGAGGGGGGAGAGAAGAGAGAGGGAGGAGAAGAGAGAGAAGGGAAATGCAGAGATAGAAGGGAGAGAAAAGAGAGAGAGGAGAGAGCGATATAAGAGGAGAGAGAGGCGGGAGGGGGAAAAAGAGAGGGAGAGAAGAGAGACAGAGGGGAGAAGAGAGGCAGAGGGGGAGAAGAGAGACAGAGGGGAGAAGAAAGAGGGGGGAGAGAAGAGAGACAGAGGGGGAGAAGAGAGAGAGGGGGGAGAGAAGAGAGGAGGGAGACGAGAGAGAGAGATGGGGATGAAAATATAGAGAGATAGAAGGGGGAGAAGAGAGAAAGGGAAAACTCAAAATGGCTTCCATTCAAACCTGCCTTACCTGAACTGGACCGCCTGTCTAAACATTGCTAAATGAATGAATAAGAATCTCACTTTCAACTATTCTTTATGTTTCAATTTCCAGACTCCCTTCCAACACCACCACGTCTTCCATGTCCTCTCAGAAAGTGTAGGCCTTGCAAGTATGGATACATCGTGGATGACAATGGCTGTCAGACCTGCGAATGCAGAACCAAAAGTAAGAACACTTTTACCAATATCTTATACGATTGACCTTTTCTTTTTTTTCTTATGTGTCTTCTCATGCACAACCGTTGCATAACCGTAAATTAAATAAATGATACGCCGAAGCTAAAGAGGTCTATTGTTATAATGAATTTTCGATCCCACCCAAATTAGAGCGCGCATTCAATCTGTCACTCTCACGGCGCGCGTCATATAATGAACGTTATGCATTGTTGTACTCTATTTTTAGTAATTAATATTTAAGCAGGAAACCCATAGAGTGCTCGCACTAAATCCGTGAACATTAATTAGTACTAATTAGTACTATTTCATACAGAATCCTTTTTTTTTTCTATTGTTTAATTATCACCATGTAGTACTAAAAGTTAGTATTTGTTTCCTCTCCAAATGAGGTTTTCAATGGGGTCCCGCGTTATACAGCTAAAAAACTAGAAGATTTGACTGCAGTCATGTGTCGAAAGTCTCTATATCTAACCATGAAACAACTATTCTCATGAGGGAATACAAAATTAGAATAAGAAGAAAAATTCGCGAAGCATTATGGTCCTATTCAGAATCAAATTCTTCCCCTTTAGGGAATAGAATATCTCTTTATTTGGCATATAAAAAATTCATTTTTCTCTTTGTTCAACATGGCCGAAGCGAAGCCTATTTTATAGAAATATATAAATAATATTCTTCAACACCTGAAAGATCCCTCAGTTTATTAATATTTTTTTACTCTGATTCATTTTAGAATCCGCCTGCGTCCTACCCAAACAGACCGGTCCATGTCTCGCATACATACCACGTTATTATTACAACCCCAAGGTTGGGAAATGCATGAAGTTCATTTATGGCGGATGCCAGCCCAATGCCAACAACTTCAAGACAAGAAAAGCTTGCGAGAGAAAATGCTTGGTTTAGGAGAAAGTGCTCGTATAAACCGGACATTAAGATCAACCAAGAATCATTCGCTACATTCTCTGTTACTCAAAGGCTAGGGATTTTTTATTATCTATTATAGCAAATGTTGTTTTGCCGTAAACATTCCTATATCGTATAACTATATAGTAAACTTACTTCTGTTAAGTTTTTGATTCCTTAAAAAAAAGATAAATTTCTAACCAGAAATTTAAACACAAGTACTTAATCGTGAACTCCTAATGACTTAAGAGATAGGAGAAGTGATATATGAAAAGCTATAATAATGGATTATCGCGACATACATTCTGATTACAGAATGTAAAAGATTCAGGAGTAAGAGTGGTTTTTGTAGTTCCTGTTAAAATTGGATTTGTCGACATTTATGTGTAACTTTTATTAATAAAGTTTGCACAATTGAAAAAAAAAAATTGTGTATTCTTGTTGTCCCAGTTCCTCCATACTTTGGGGGAGGAGAGAAAATTGGTAACAATATTAATCTCGTCCTAGGACAGACTTTATTCAGCGTTTTGGCCCGCCCACCCCTTCCCCAATCCCCTAGAGCGACCCTACGCAGGCTACTCGATCAGGGACTACTACCTCTAGAAACTAGGGAACGGAAGGGGAGAATGGAATAAAAGGACTAGAGTTTCTCGTTCTCTTTGGATTACTATATCTCGCCAGTTATCTCACATTTTTGCTGTCAATTTCAGGTCACGTCGATAACGTGAGCTAGCACCAAGTTCATTAGAACATTGTCAGAATAGACCAGCTCTTTCTTTACCTTGGGCGTATAATTTGTTCACATTTCAGACCACGTATTATTCCCTAGATTATAGTATTTTCTCAAAAACCGATTTATTTACTCACCACTGTCACGCGCAACAGGCTGACGACAGGAACTATACCCATTCCCAGTTTAAGGACTAAAAAAACTGTGTCAAGCTGATATTGCATTGCGGAACTCTTTTCGTCGGGGACAAAATAGACGCCATCTTGGAAATATGTCCCCTTAAATAGCCCCACAGTGCACTGCATGGCAACTCGACCCAGTTTTTTCATCGACCTCAGAATGGCTAATTGTTTCGTGTAAATACCGCAGCGCAACCGTGACGTCATAAAAACGAAGACAAAGGCGAAATTCGGACAAACCAACTTACAAGTTTACTTTCAGCAGATAATTTTCACAGCCGATCGCAGTTGATCTTAGTTTACATGGGTTATTATTGTAACTTTAAGTAAAAATAATAAAATCGGTTCGTATAATCCTCGTAGCGGTTAAACAGAATGCAATGTTTGTCCGAATCTTTAAGCTATTTTTAGAATCAGTGCGCTGCGCTATTGACGTACAACTTGCGTACGACTTCAAATGACAGACAAAACTTTATTGGCATATGTTGCGAGCAACAGTTTTGAGGATATTGAACTAATTCGACGATACGGCGGCTACTTGAATCGCAAAGCATTATGGGGCGTTCAAGGGTCAAATAAAGGCTTTGTTACAGTAATGACAACGATTGATATTAACAGCTCACCTCAACAAAAGATGAACTATAACTACGGCACATTGATCACCGTTATTCATAAACTGAAGAAACGTACGAAACTCTATCTTCGTTTCAGGTTTTGCCACCTGGCAAGATGGCCACCGTATCGTCAAAGTAGTCTATTTATTAGTAGAGTATAAACCGGCCTTGATGGTTGCGCATGAGAAAAGGTCTATCTCGTGACATGCCCTTAAGAATAAAATTCTTTGTTTGAGGTATCCATATTCATGTCTTCTCATACGCAACTGTTAAACAAAGAAACGGTACTGTGTAGGAAATGACACGAAATGGGCAAAACTTTACGCCCAAGGTAAAGAGGTTTATGGTTGATGGCCACTAACGCTTCGAGTTATGAAGGCTCATGCTGTTTGATGGCAATTAAATATAGCCACCCTCTAAACTAGTAAACACGTATTAAACTAGAAAATCCCGGGATTATGTGTTATCTCTGAGACCAACGTATAGCCACGAACATGTACAGTGTTGCAGTTGAATAATGGGGTAAATTTAAATCATTTTATTAAACCAGAGCAGAAAGAATCCAAGAGTCAAAATGGATGCGCCAAAACTATATTGTGTAAATGCACCGTCAGCTTCCTAGTTTAGAGGATATCGTCGTCAAACAAGGACCTGTCGACGTTTAATATAGTTGCTTCACCTTTGCCTTGCTTTAGATACATATTAGCAGTTACTACATAACCTTACTGATCTTCGTAAGACAGGGAATCAAGGGTGGTGTAGAGGTAATATACTAGCCTCTCACCTTTAGGGTCTCGGGTTTGATGGGAGAGACAGGGAGAGCCTACGTAGCAAGCAGTTGATGTACTGATATATTGATAAAAGTTGTTAATGCAATCACTATTGTATTATACTGAGAACGACGTTAGATTTTCTGAATACAATACATCTACTAAGTGCTATGTAGGTTCTGCGACCCTTGTTTAGGTTCAGTCGGGTTTTTCTCCCTCTGCACGTATAAAACCTACACTACACACTAATAAATTCCAATTATATCTGGGAGGTAGCAGTAGCCTGCTTTAACCAACACAGAGGCCAGTTTTCAGGGTATCGATAAAATTCGAAAATTGCCTTCAAATTTGCTTTATTAGATCTATTCGCACAGGGTGTAGCTGAACATCAATCCCGTCCTCCCCTTACAGCGCGATGCGCCAAAGTATCAACAACCTTCAGAATGTATCCGCACACCTCTAAGCAGCGAAAAAGTCTGAGTGTTTACTTGCCTTGTTTGGTAAAACTAGCCAGTTTCGCATCGAAATGTGCGAATCACATAATCGCCGGTCATACTTTTGCACGTCGCGCTGTCGGTAACAGTCATCCTTCATCTGCTGTAAGAAGATAAACAACTTCCCTCTTGACATGCAGCTTCCCAGCTAATCGTATATAGTTAAATAATAATCGCACAAATAATTGATCTTAATTCAGTTAAAGGCGATTAAACCGCCTTTGGCTTTAGCGTTCCTGAGCTAAGGTAAAAGGGCGGCTGGTACAGCTGATGCAGCACGGAACGTCTGTATCGTGAGTACTCGAATGCAAAATTTGCTATAAAAAATCGTCAAGGATCTTTATGTCATTCGATTACGAAGTATATTCATTTCAACTTTTCTCGGCATTTTCGGGCTGGGAAAAAAGATGACGAATATTAATTCAAAAAATACGCTCAGAAGAGCAGAAATTAGTAAATAAATTAGAGAGGGGTAAGAGATGCTTCATTCAGCTCGCACTTTCGTGAATTCCACCTATTCATTATCGACATAAATGCGTCCAATGCGCATGCTCAAGACCCGATAGGTAGTATATCATGTCAAACTGTATCGTTTTTAGGTTAAGCTAAAATGTTACGTGTTTTGGCGCAAAAGGGCTGTTTTAAGTTCATCAATAAGGTAATCTGACAAAAGTGCATTCCGAGGGCCTTTAATTGAGGCGAGTCACGAATTTACGGCTTATATCTGCTAGGCCCGGATCATCAGAGATAAGAGTTATCTCGGCCACCAATGAAGACGAAGACAAGCAACTCGGTACGTAAACTTTCAAACTCAAACAATACCAATAAACTCTGGCTTCTAACTGGTATAATAACGTCTTCACTGGAGCAATAAAAAAATTGTTTGGAGAAATAGATACACGGTAATGAAAGTGTTCTCGTACATTGAGCTGATTCCGTTCGACACCAGCGGCTGCTGTGTCACGGAACGTCTGGAACATTTGACATTAACAGCTATTAACAGGACTTTTAAAATAATTACACTGTGAGCTGTGAATAAAATAGTTCATAAAGACGCGACGAACCCCAGTCCGATAGATGCATGTGTAAAACGACTGGGAAATAGAAAGTAGTGGCTCGTTTTCAAGATAAAAGTTGCTGTTATTAGTAATGTTTTTGTCGACGCTCGTGAGCATGAAATGCGTCACATGGCTGGCGTTCGGATGCCTATCGTCTCTTTATTCAAACACACCTGTTTGCGAATAAGAGCCCTTTTCCATAAGGAAATCCTTATTCCGCAATGTAGGTGGCAGTCACAGACATTGGAGTTAAAGCAATTGTTTGATCGTTAGTAGTATAATTGCCTCCACGCTTCAAATGACGGTTCAACGCCTTCACGATCGCTTTGTTGAAATCTGGCTTCATGAAGGAATACACTAATGGATTCACAAGTGAGCTGAAAGCTATCGTGAAGAACGATATTATTTCCAGTGCTTCTGGGATAACGTCTATTCTGTCGAATATTTCTCCTGCGGTGGTGATGAAGATTACTGGAAGCCAGCATAGAATAAAAGATGCAGATACAATCAAAAATACCTTGGCAACTTTCGCTTCGCTTGTCACTCTTTTCCTCTCTTGTTTTGAACGCTTGGAGGAATTTAACGAAAACTGTTTTCTGAGTTTGAGGCTTCTACGAACACGACGAAAAATCGTACAATAAGCAATAATGATAAATATATAAGGGATTATGACGCCAATTAGTTGTAGTCCAATAAGGTAGATCTTGTGAATTTTCTCTCTTCGGTCGGTGTTCCAGATCAACGGAAGAAGAGAATACACGATTGGGATGATCCAAGATGCGGGCACAACCTTGAGGAAGATCCTGGATATTTTAAAGGAATATTCCAGAGGCTGATTAAGAGCCAAATAACGATCGTACGTCACTGTGCAGAGGTTTGCAACACCAGCAAGAAGGATAATCGACACCAAATAGCCGATGAAATCAGCAGTTCCAACAGGATTAGTCAAATAACAAGGGAAGAGAACGCCACCGACTAGAATATCCGAGATGGCCAGAGACACGATGAAACCATTTGTAAATGTTCTTAGATTCTTGTTCAGACAAACAAGAAAACACACCGCAACGTTGGAGACGACAATGGCAATGGAAAGAATACTTAAAGGAAGTACTATGTATAGCGGTGTAGTATACATCTTGGACTCGTTCGGTTCGCAGTTCTTGTTCGGATGGTTCCAGCGAGTTCGTGGATACTAAAGTGTACTACAAACCCACCAGCCCTAATAGTATTTACTAAATCTCTTTTTCCCGGCGTAACAGCTATGAAGGTTTTGTCAGCCGAGAGGTTTAAAGGCTGTGCCTGTCCGCCAAGGACTGAGTAATTCTCAATCAATGCTGTTTTTTGGTTTGATACCTTTATCGCTAGCTAATTAGCATATCCTAGAAGGTCCCTTCTTTCAATTAAATCTGATGTGTTGCTAATGAGACAATTAGGACTGTCTTCGAGACGCGGATGATAAGAAGAGAATTCAAAGCACTACACTGGGACAAGCCGTTTGCATTTCTAGTCACCAATGGGGAGCTTTCGTTAACTTTTTAAGAATAAAAGAGTTTTTCCACAAGCAGAGATAATTTGTTTTTTGAATCGAATAAATCAGTCCTAACAACGATAATCATATTTTCTATTCCATTCGTTCGTGAAAATACATATATCAGTTAAGTATGGATGACACATTCTGCCACGAAGAATCATATTTTGTAATTACGTGGGCTATAGATTTTCCGCGAGCTGAGAAAATAGAGCAAACATGCCAGAACCACCGAGCTTCCAATTTAATTTTGCTCTCAACTGCGACAAGAAAAAAGTCTCCCATTTATGATGTTGGGTGAATCTTAATATCAAAATACGAAATGATATTGAAAAGAAGTCCTAGCTTTAATATTAGTATTCAATATCCCAGGTATTTGTTTGATCTGGGATTATAGAAGTGTCGGAAATTCGCCAATGCAATTGCGAAGTTTCCAATCAGACTAGCTACTCGCAATAACTGTTTACTCGACTAATCATTGGACAAGCCTCAAAAATAGAAATCCTCTTTTTTAATTAAACAAGGGAACTCTCATTTACCTACGAGATAATTTTGATGTTTATTTTGATGAAGAAAGTCGGTAAGAGTCTGTATTTTTGATAGTAAACTTGTGTCATGCGGGTCGGTCATTATAAGTGAAAATCGTTGGTCGTTAAAAAGGTTCCTTACCGTCACCCAAATTGGCACCTAACTATCTTTTCGATATAGATCCATATATCAGGCTAATATACTAACAATCTGATATCATTTTAATTAAGAAGGTTTGTTTGGATCATATCTTATTAACCGCAAACACTAGATACACCTTCAATTAACCAAGCCGCTTCGTGAGAAAAATGGGGCACCGCTTTTTTTCTTGTTTAATTTTCAAATTAATTCTGAGCGTCGGATTCACTACAGAAACAACGAATACTTAGACATTTAGCTTGTTATGATTGAAGTGTTTCAGTGACTAGTTCCCTGGGGAGTGAACGATGTTATACGCCGCTATATATATTTCATTTTTGCTGACCGCTCCAATATGAAACTCAGTTTTCATTAACTCAAGTATAAAGACAGGCGATTTTATTTTACTTAGAATTCAAGATAGCTCAAGACGATTTAAAAAATTCCAATAATTTTTTTAGTGTTATTCGATATTAAAGTGAAAGTTTTTCAAACACGATTCGATTAAGAAAAAGAAAAGAAAAGAAGAGAGACAGAGAGAAAAAAAGAAAAAAACAAAAAAAGAAAAAAGAAAAATAATGAAAGAAAAGAAAGAAAAAAAAAAGAAAAGAAAGAAAAGAAAGAAAAAGAAAGAAAAGAAAAAAAAAAAAAAAAAAAAAAAAAAAAAAAAAAAAAAAAAAGAAAAGAAAAGAAAAGAAAAAAGAAAGTATGAAATTGTAGATACTCCTTTCATCGCAGATAATAAAGTCAAACGTTTCTTCGGTACTACTTGGAAATTTTGAATGTTGACTTATTGTGATCACGCCAACACTGTGAACGCACCCATATGACTGGGAAGTCCCTTCAGCATCTAACAGCACACACTAGGTGTACATCTGAATACTTTATTAGGACTTCATACATTTGATCCCAATAAAATATTTAGGCTTTACTCGTGTGGAATATTACTGGCGACAGTTTAGCTAATGATATTAGATGATTAGAGGTCGTAGTTTAGGGGAACCTCAAAGGGAATCTCTAAAAGACTCCACGTTATGATTTTGGCTCCTTTTAACGCGGTGTTTTTAATTTCGATTTTAAAATCAGAGTTCGGGTTCAAACAGTCGGAAAGCGAAACCTTTTTCAATTGCCGAATTTAGATAAATATATGCCTGTAATGTTTTATAGCATGATGGTTGCCTAAAGATGAAAGATGACTAATTGTGAATATAAATTTGTAGAAAAAAAATGACCCAAGACATTTCCATTGTCTTTTTTGTAAGTTCCCCTTCTTGTACTTTCAATTTTGTTTCAATTTTTTCTTTCTTTCTTTCTTGGCCTCTTTCTTTTCTTTTCCTCATCTTATTTCCTTTCTCTTTTCCTTCTTTTTCGCCCCCGACTATTCTATAAAGCGGATTAATAATTTCTTACGTTTATTTTTTTCTAATATTATCTCTTTCTCCCCTTCTCTCTCCTCTCGTGTTTCCCCTCTTTTTAAAGATACAGACCTCAAGAGACCATGATCTTAGTGCTCTGGAGTTCATTTTTCACGGCTTTTCTTTCTCTTTTTCCAATAGTGTTTTCATTTACGGTATCCCACACTACTCGGAACCATGATTCCAGTCAAAAAGGGTTAGAAAAACAATGACAATTAAAAGACAAAAGCAGTTGCGTTACTGATAATAGGGGACTTTAAGATTTGCAAAATCTACGACGGCGACGTCAACTGGAAGTGTAAATAACTTCTCTTTAGGGTTCTGTTCATTGGAGATTTCATTTCAAACATTGTCAGTAAAGTCAACTCATCCACAAGAAAGACAGACTTTGAAGACGTCTGAACCGTAAAGTCAAGTTATTTACACTTCCAGTTGACGTTGCAGTCGTAGATTTTGCAAATCTTTAAGTCCCTAATGTGGCTTCCTCACGAAACTGAATAAATCACAACACCAAAATATCAATTGCAATTTTTTAATATATTTAAATTCTTTAATTCAATTACAAAGAGAAAAGCGAAAGTGAATTTTAGAGCCGTAAAAGACGACGATCTGCTGGTGGGCACGTCAGAACATATGGAGCCCGCTTTAGATAAAAGTGAAACGTAAAAAAGTTGCCTTTTAATAATGTAAAGATGAAAAAACTTACTGACGTTTCGGACGCTAGTCCTTCGTCGGAGTAAAAGAGAAAGAGGTGGTACTGCCACGAAGGACTAGCGTCCGAAACGTCAGTAAGTTTTTTTATCTTTTCACGGTGTCAAATTTATCCTTTTATCATTACTGTTTCATTAGAAACACCGAAACAGCTCACACTAGTTTTTAGCTAGTTATCTCTTCTTTTAATAATGTATGTATTTAGAAATAAAGATAGTGTCTTTTATGATAGATACGAACAGGAGAATCAATCAGAAATATAGCGTAAAGCGATATTATGGCTCGCTTTGATTTTAAATTTCCATTATGGTACTATGCAAAATGGCGATTTTTTTCTATAACTTACTTATATCTTAAGTGGGCTCCCTGCGTCTAGACCTCACTGACCATATTCAGAGTCAAGTTGCTTTCTTGGAATAAATACCCCAACTAGCTTATTTCAGAAAACCCTCTTAGGACTTAAGTTTTAGTTTCTATCGTTTCTACCCGTATAGTCTATTTTGCCAAATACTTGGCTACAATTTTTGACATGATCAAGTTTCATTATTTAAAAAAAAAAAACACGTTTCTTCACCTTTGCATATTAATAGCCCTTACAAGCTTGGGCGTCAGTACACTCAAGCTGAAAAGGTGTAATCTTTGATTAATCTGCTAAAAAGAGTAAATTCCAATATACAAGAGCTTGTCGTTAATGTTTGATCAGATCAATTCACAAAAGAGAAAGTTTGTCATAGTAAAATGAATTTGAATAAGGTGCGTCATAAAAAAACACAACCAGGTACCAGGCCCCCTCTTTTTTACCCGCACCCAGTAGACGGAGCTTAGTAGTGGCAGTAGGGAACTTTGGATTTGCAAAATCTACGAAGGCGACGTCAAACGGAATTGGAAATAATTTCTCTTTGGGTGCTGTTCATTGCAAATTTCATTCAAAACATTGTCAGTAAAATCAACTCATCCACAGGGAAGACAGACTTTGAAAGCGCTAAACTGCAAGTGAAGTACATGTATTTACACTCTCGGTTGATGGCGCCGTTGAGATTTTGCAAATCAGTTAAGTCTCTTTGTGTCAGGGAGAGAACGCCTTGAATTATAATTAAGTCATAAAAACTGATGTTGAAATATTTGAAAATGTGAAGTATTTGAATTTCTTTGTGTAAATGTATGTAGGATTTGTTTACTAAAAATATTTCAGCATATAAATTGTGTTATTCAGAGCAGAAATACAGCCGGCTTTTATGCAAAATGATTTTATCCTGGTCAAGCATGGCACAGGCAGCCCAAACAAGGTTTCTGTGCGCGGTTTTTAAGGTATAGGAGTTATGATGAAGAAAACATGATGAAAAAACTACGGCTCAGGTCAAACGTCGAACTTCACATGAGTTTCTTTGATGTGATTAGGTTCGGCTCCTGTGAAGTCCGACGTTTGACTCAACGGCCTCAAATCACGCTGAAACTCACCAGAAGACTGAACAAGGTATAAGCAACGATTGAAGAAAGTTTTGAAGCAAATTAATGAGTGAAACATTTTATTGTTATATCTCTATCATAACTTCCATACATTCCTTAATAAACCATACACGAATACCTTGTTTGGGCTGCCTGTTCGAAAAGAAGCCTAAATGTTTGCCTATGAACATCTTTCCTACAAAGGATTTTCTCAAAAATGTGGCAATAGCAACTTAGAGTTTAGAGAATGTAAAATTGCCATTTGTTTTTATTGTGAAC
The DNA here is from genome assembly GCF_029948245.1 of Actinia tenebrosa. Classification (NCBI taxonomy): domain Eukaryota; kingdom Metazoa; phylum Cnidaria; class Anthozoa; order Actiniaria; family Actiniidae; genus Actinia; species Actinia tenebrosa. The sequence continues at coordinate 8,140,171 of NW_028292576.1, read as the reverse complement.
TCCCCAGATCAAAAGTCCTATATCTACCCTTGACTGGTCTTCCATGCAAAAAACAGCCACGCAAAGCCGGTCCTTACTTTGGGGGGTGGGGTGGAGTGGTTAACGACAGCTGTCCAAAATTGTCTCTACTTAAATACAATTTTTGTTTCTTTAAAAAAAATATCAACTAATTTAACAGGTCAGTAGTGTGAAGATTCCCTCCCCTCCCTCCCCTAGTACTCAATCGAAAACTTTACAAGGCTAAAAATGAAGGACAAAAAAGCCCAATATTTACAGTTTGTTGCCATGGCTACCAAAGAGATCTTTAGTTTACTTTAGTACACTTTAGTCAATAATAAGAAATCTAAAGTTCCTTTGAGTAACATTGTGGCTTACATATTATTAGTTTGATTTACGCTCAGAAAATACCCATACACCCCTTCCCTCACCCCTAGTGCCATCCCCTCTTTTAAATTTAGCTTCTCTGGGCTTCCTGTTGCAAGTCTCTCTCACCCCAGGCTCTCAACCATTTTCATTTTTACAATAACTTAGAAATTTCTCGCGCACCGATTGGTTATTTTTATCATCAATAAGAGGACAGACAGATAAAGCTGACGTCAACGCGCGCGCGGACTTTCCGTTGGTTGTTTTGATCAGTAAAAATGAGAAGTTTTTACCATTTTTGTTATTGTGAAAAAAACAAATAGAAAACTGAAGTCTATTTGTTAAATACACAAAAAGCCCACAAATGAAAAAAATAAAACAGAGAGATGCCTGTGAAGGTGCAAAGCAGGGCTTAAAATATCGGCCTGACAACAGGCACGTAATGTGTGCCCAAAATTGGAACTTGCCTAGTCAAATCTTTGCTTTGCCAGTCATATTGACCAGTAATGTTGAGGGTATGATTTAGCACCATATTACAAACTCTCACATCTATTATACTCACATTATAATAATATTCTGTATAATCCTTTGGCTTTGTTTAAAAAAAGGCAGCTGATATTTACAATACTATATATAATAATAATGATACTAATATAATGATATACTAATAATATACCTAGCTTTAGACATTTGCTGTCAACTCTGTTAAGCTCCCACTGCTCATGAGTTGATGACCAAAACTCTCCTGCTTGAAATCATTGGGTGATGGAGTCAGATCTTTCTCAAACTGCACTAGTTGACCCATGAAATTGAGGTTTGGGGATATTGTGGGACGTTTTTCTTTAACAAACCTAAAAAAATTATTGGTCAGTTCATTTGTTCATTCATTTGATCTTATTTAGGGATGCATGGCCTCACATTTATTACATTAATAAGTGAGGTTTGATTTTTTTGTTGGCTCCTTTTCCATCCATTCCTTCCTCCCTCCCTCCCTCCCTCCCTCCTCTTTACAAGGTAGACTTCAATAAAATAAAATAAAAACCAATGTATTCAGATTATATTGCAAAAGGAAATATAAGAGGTTACCCCTATTGTGAATACATGTATCTCCTAAGCTCAAATTTCAAATTAGAAGTTGATCTTTGCAGAGCCAAGGGAGAAAAACCGGAGATTGGAAAGAAAAATCCCAGAGGCAAATGAGAGAACTAGTGTGGTGAGAGGCGAGAATTCTCAACTCTAGGCCATAGTTCTCAAAAAACAAGTACTAAGAAAATACAGCTTCAAAGCTTAAATCACTTGATATCTATACACACCCTCTGGTGATTAAATCACTTGCTCAGTGGCCAAAACAGGAATTACATAAAATTAAGAGTGACTTTTCTGTCACATCACTGAGCTCTACTTTAGAGCAGTTTTCAACAACACAGGCCACACAACATATCAAATTCCTTTTCTGTATCATTCATCTCTCTGTTCTTATAGACCCCTTGCATGTGGCGTCAAAACAGCTTGATCTGGGGGACAAAACAAAAGAATTCCAATCTCCTGAGTATTGGAATCTATTGTTTTATCCCCCTGCATTCCAAAGTGCTGCAAAGGGTTTTATCCATTTATTCTGGTATTATAAATTAATAAACAAACCTGTAGGCTTCGTCTAGTGGAAGACCCAGATGCTTCATGATGTAAGCAATGGCTATTGTTGCTGACCGCGACTTGCCAGCAAAACAGTGAACTAAAACTCTACTATTTGCTTCACGAGCTTTATCTAAAAATGAAACATAAATCAATGAACGAACTTAAACAAATGATTAAAGTATGGAATTGCCCTAGTTCACTATGACGTCACATCAAAACAATCTATTGCTTAAACGCAAAGGATCATGGTCGTCTGAGGGGGTCAAATCAATGCAAATTCACTGAAAATTGTTCTAAAACCCGTATCAATCCACGAAGAGAAGTAGAATAGCCAGCAAACGCTCAGAATATTTTTTAGTACATATTAACACATATTATATCTGAAAACCAGGCCATTTTAGATTAAACTGTTTCGCTAGGAGCAAATTTTGTTGGATTTTCTATTGGATTTGGCGATTCTATCCCCCACATAAACAAGCAGTGACGTCATAGTGAAATAGGGCAATTGCCAACAGTTTGAAGGAACACAGGATACTACTCATTTATGTACATAAGCTACAATGTATGTTAGATTATACATTAAACAAGCAGTCTGGCAAACCTTTAAATTTATTGATACCCTGAAACAAACTCGTGGTTAATCAAATTTAGGGTATGGCTAATTCAATAGCAAATTGGATAGTGTTAGGATTTTCAGAGGAAGGAAAACCAGAGAACTTGGAGAAACCCCCTTGAATCAAGAGAGACCTACATGTAACACTCTACTCACATGTAATTTAGTGAGTACAGTAACCTAGATCCTAGAGGTGAGAAGGCAGTGCACCACTTTCTTACAGTTTTCTTACAGCTTTATCAGTGAGAATGCATTCTGCTAATACTATTGTCAGTATGGTTTGTTATGACATACATGCATATGATGAAGACCAAGCTAAGAGTGTCCATACACTTTGGCTGTTGTTTCCCAGCTTGGGACAATCAAAACAGAGCTAGGCTCCAAACTATAAGGTGAAAGCCCAAATATCCAATTTGAATTTAAATTAGAAGTTGATTAATTTAATGATCAGGGAGGAAAACAGGAGAACCCAGAGAAAAACCCATGAAGCACAGGAGAGAACAACAAACAACTCTACTCACATACAACACCGATACCAGCAAGACTTGAACCCGGGGCCAGCATTGGTGAGGGGACACTAATTAGCATTGCGCACCACCCATGCTTCCCAAAACTAAACATCATAATAAAGTGGTATTCCCGTAAACTAGAGTAAATCTCTGTGTTTGCTTACCTATAAATTCGAATGCTGTTGGTAGCCAGTCAATTATGTTTTCCTGTACTGAGTCTCGTACAGGTATTCTCATGTAGTGTGTGCTACTATCTAGATTCGCAGGCACAGGACAAAGACAACTAACATTCAACACAAAGTCAATGCCGTTAGCTTTTCTAAAGTCTGCATCAAGAGCATGCTCTTGTGCTCCAAGATATAAGAATGTAAGTATGTGTGACGGTGATTCAAACTCTGATGTCAAACAGGGTTGAGACAGTATTGTTCGTGGACTTTTGTGGAAGGTAGAGTTGGAGTGTGATTCACAAAGTTCTGGGAACGTCTTGGAAAAGTAAGAAAAACCTCCTATGGAAATAAAATAGATGGCAAAATGAGAAAACTATATTCACTTAATTCGTAATACATGTATACTTTACGTACAGTATTGCTTTGAGTGTTATCCATAATAATTTTGTACAGTAGCTGTACAAACATTCAGCATCACAATTACTATCAACGAAGAAATAATTTTCAAGGAAAAGATAGCTGATCTGAAATGATCATGGAAAAACAGTAGATGGATTTCAGCCTCTTAATGTTCAGTTGCTGAGCAGAATGTTGTTACTTGAATTCAGAACCATGCATACTGTATACTTTGACTTCAGTCACAGTCTTTGCCTTCGGTACTTTCCTCTAAGTCTGAGTAGTTTTGAATACAGTAATCTGTCAATGCTTTGTCGATAATATTGACTATTAATGATCAACTATCAGTTAAACTAAATTTATATCCAGAGCTAAAAATAATGTACGGTCACTGAACAATATGTCCTGCCAGAATTAGAGCTGTTCCATTCTTTGCCTAGCTTTCCTGTCTGTTATTTTGATGAGTAACATATGCCAGAAACAAGTTATAGCCCAGCTATAACCAGTCATCATCAATAGCGACTCAGATATGTATGACCAGCTATTAATTTTAGCTGTAACGTCTATTAATATGGACAACTTACCCTTTAGAAAACAAACATCCTTGAAGCTCTTGACCAACTTATTTAAAATAACAAACATAAAATTGTCCTTTGCTAGTGATGACGTGTCCATAGTTGACTGGTCGTAAACAACAACCTGACAATGGTCCTGAGTTGTTTCTTCGGATGTTCCTTTAAGGAGTTCATGAATTGTAATTTTGTTAGAAATCAGACGTCTTTTTATGAGTTTTGAACAGCCAATATTAATGGATTGTGTAACGTGTCCATCATTATATTCCAAAAATGATCTGCTATCGATTATGAGTAGTTTTTGAAGGTTATGTCCGAGAATGTATTCTGCTAGTTGCTGAGAAAGGATTGATTGCATTTTACAGTTACAGGTGTGAAGATGAGCAAGTTTCCAGTTTGATTCTTGAGATTGGTAGTTGCTAAATAAAAAAGAAAAAGAAAAACTGTTAATAAATATAACACGTTCAATTTTTAAATCCCTCTCATGAATATCTTAATTTCACCTGATGGATATTACAAGATTATTAAGATTAGAAGAACTTAGAGCAATGACTACTGTAATTTGACAATTCTCTTAGTAATGTTCATAATAATTATATATAATAATGGCAATAATAAACTTCAGTATTTTTTAAACTATAAACAGCTAATAGAAGACATTTACTATCTTGACCCAAGCAAAGGAAAAATAAAAAAAATAAAACATTTGCCCATGTGCCTCGTTAGAACCTGGCCTGAATTTTTCTACATACATTTTCTGCCTTCACAAACAGGAATCCAACAGTTCGATGCCTGCAAGACCAGAACCTGATTTACAGTAACTTACAATAGGTACATGTATGATATCCAGGCTGACCACTAAAACCTCGTTTTATATAAGGACAGAAATTGACTAACTAATAAGCTGACTTAGCAAAATGTCTGTTTCATGATTCTATATTTAGAATAATGAAAGCATGCATTTCATCAGCATTTCTTTGAACCAGTCAAGAGTTTGAGCAAAAAACACCCAATTTAACCAGAATGTCTAAATGTCTGTTTTTGTTTAGGAAGGAAAAACAGTAAAGGAATTTAATAATTATTGAAGATTGAAGACCCCAAGAACTTATTTTATAACTAAAGATCAAGAATTCAATTATTATTGTTAGAGTTAATAATTTAGCGATAAAGGAACAATGTAGTCACGTGAAAAGGAATTACCCCTCCCCAATCAGGTCGGCAGTTATCTTTTTGTTGTTGTATTGTTTGTTGAGCATCATTTTGTGTGTGTGTGTGTTTTCAAATTACGCAAACAAGTTACTAACTTTATTTTCATCATGAAAAATGTGATTTTCTAATTTAGGTATGTTCAAAAATAACAATTTGCCGACACCATATTACATAATTATTTTGGGTTAATTTATTCTTAAATCTTCAAGGACTTAATAATGTCAATGTAGCTTCAGTTTTACCGGAATTTTATTTTGACATAAAATATTAATAATAATATATATTATTAACTAAAGGTTGTTGATCTGAAGCCTTACAGTGATGACCAAAATAGCAACATTTATAGAAAAGTGGGAAAATCAGGTATATGCAGCAATTGATAGCCCTATTATAGAATTGACTTTATTTCATTTTTATTAATGGCACCTTTAAGCTCTGGATCCCCTATTCAACTCATTAATATTCATGACCAAGGAAGACACAATCAAAATTACATGCACTGTACAGAATTTTTCTTGTCCAAATATTCCTTAATTGGACAGCATGGAGTCCTATTACATATACAAATGATTGGCAAGGCATTTTTTTTTTCAATATTTTTTTACATTTAAAACATGCAAAATTGTCTTTTTTGCATTATTAGTACCTTAATTTGGATTTTTTTTAGTAAAACCTAACCAAGTACAATAATTATAATAAAAATCGAATATTTGTGTTTTTGGAACATCCATGTTACAAGTATATCTGATAAAACACTGCCACTCAAGTTGTAAACACTACAAATTAAATTCAATACACTTAAAATGTTCAAATTAAGAACAATCTTTTTTTAAATTTGATTAAATTAGATACAGCTGTAGTACGCACTCTTTGATTGGTCAAGAAGTGTGATATAATAGTGAAATAAGCACTGAGTTGCTGACACCATCCGCACACAGCAAACTTTGCAAAGAATTGTAAGAAAACAACATTAACAAATACAGTTGAGACCTTTCTTTCTTTCTTTAACGTAAATTACAATAATTAAAGATGGATGCAGGTCGTCCAAAACATACAGTACAGTACAGAAAAGTACAGTACTCAAGAAGTGTAAGAAGTATTTGCCTATGACTCATGCTTCTCTTCACAGCTTCCTTCATGCCTACAGTACATACATTACATCACTTCCTGCATGCTTAATGTTACTGATTAATTCATTAAATGTGATATGTATCCATAACGTCAGTTGTATAATGTGATATAAGCACTCTACACCTTATATGAGAACATGCGTAATAAGTAATACACCTTATAGCAAAGTGTGCAAAGCAACAAGCATACCGGGGAGAAATAATCAAGCAAGTAGGTATTATTAGTATTATTTTAATATGGTTGTTCTTCTATATAATATTATAGAATGTCTAAGTGCATGATGCTTTGAACCCCATGATTTTTATTTTAATTATTGATTATTTTTTCTTTTTTTCTTTTTCGCTAGAAATAAGAACAGACACAGGTAGTCCAACTATTTTTAGTTGTTTTGTTCCAGTCTGAACATTCTAGACCTGTTTTATTTTTTGCGCATGATTTATAGATCCTGTTATTCTGTTCCTGTTATTCTGTTCCTGTTATTTCTACGTGTGCCTATCTAGATTTTGAAATATGTTTTGCCTGGGCATATATTACGTTTAGTCCTAGAAATATATATAAAATACTAAGAATAATTTAAAGTGTATTTTATTTCAGAAAACTTTTGTATAAAGTTATATATATATATACTATCAATTGCGGAAAGGTCGTAATATGTGCATTTATGCATACGTACATTGTACTTGTAAATATCTAATGAAATGCAAAAATGGAAAAACTCCAAAAATATAGTTATGTACACACCTGTATACTTGCAAGAAGGTTGTCATACAAGAATAGAACATTACTAATTTAGTGAGAAAGGAATACATTAAAAGACAAAAGAAAAAGTTCAGCTTCAGTGATCTTCTTTTGTTTTTTAATATAATATTCCTATCCCACTAAATCACTAATGTTCTATTTTCGTATGACAATGTTTTTGCAAGTAGTATATATTTTCACTTTTTTGGCCTAAAAATTCTCTAATATATATTTAATAACATCTCATTGTGCTCAAATCATATTTTTTTGTATATTCTTCATGGATTCATCATCTCAAAAAATAGCATTTTTTTGAATGAAGGAATGGGTAAAGAGTTTTTTTTTCTTCTTGTTTTTGCATCCAATCAGGTATTTGTATATACTAATATAATCATGTATAAATTTATACCACAACCTTCCTGCAATCAAGAACATATATATATATTACTTCCTAATTTGGTCAATAATAAATTAATTTAAAGCAAGGTACTTTTTATATTCATGTACAGTGTACGTAAGGGTGCTTTTGGTGTTAAAGAGCAGCTATAAAATTAGAGGTTACTATAAGCATTAATAATAATTATCAATCAAACATGCACTTCGTAACAACGTCTATATCTAAAAACTTGCTCAATACATGTACATATTTACTATACTAGACATTGATATGAATTATAATTAAATATATTCCTTTATTTCCCAAATAGAACTCCTTTTTTTCTTAAATATATAATTTTTGAGTATAAACAAAAAAAGTTTAAAAAAGTTTAGGTCAAGAGTAGATTTTCACAGTAACCTACAGTACATGTACGGTAATCCATGTTCAGATACTGTAAATATGTTTGCTGATAAATTCTCACAAAGAAACAGGTTTTGGCACATACAAGATATTATGTGTGCACAGAACAAACTCCCTGTGTGGTGTACCTCCTGTAACAGCAGGGATCTCTATCGGTTTCTTCCTGTTTCAGCTTACAGCACTTTCAAGAAGGGTCTCTTTTGTATAGATATTACATCAAATTAATTTTCAAGGATAAAAATAATAATAAAAGGAGTTTAATTGTTTTACTAAACTCAACTATACACTCAATGCTGAAAATGTGTGGCTTTTTATAATATGATTTATTCATATTTTGAAAAAAAAAAATTTATTTTATTTTACTTTACTAAAAAAGTCATTTATAACTTGCAGTTTCATCAAAGTTAATATATGTGTGTCCACCATAATGCCAAATGTCAGTCCAAAGGTCTTCTAGAACTGTGAGAGTAGAGATCAACATGACATACATTCACAGCTTATCTTTTGGTGTTATAAATGTTTACCTTTTTAAAGTTTACTCAAATTCAAACTATTTCGTATGATATAGATATGTGTACACACATGTACTTTTTACTCTTTCAAATCCTTACATAATTTATTCAGTCATAGCATTCTTTTAAGGCAGTATCATCAGTCATGGCCTAATTTCCAATAGTGTGGATATAATCACTAGATAATAATATTACAAACTGTAATGTCCCCGGCCAAAAGATACAGTAGGAATGAATTCTTTCTCAAACTAAATGATTTTAATAGATCTATATTCTACATTAAATTCAATAAATGAGAACAGTTAATAACAGTTAAATCTGTTACCAACCACTACAATACACTAAATTTAGACATGATAAATTCATTATTAAACATCAGATGAAACTACAACACTGTAAAAATAAACCTGCCATGCCAATCAAAAACGTTCTTGATCTATTAAATTTTTTAGCTGACATGCCAATAAAAAACAAAAAAGCAGTTTCTAGTTTCTAAACGCGATGAATTCGCCTGCAGTGAGTTTGTTTAAGACTTATCAATATAATCTTCAAACATTGATGATCACACTGTCAAAGAATGCTTAGTAATTGCTATCACCTCAAATATTCAGAAACATTTGAAGATGAAGATAACTTGAGGGTTATTAAATTTCCTTAAGGTAACTTTATATGCCACATCAAGTTGAGAAAGGAATGTAAAACTTCATAAATATTTCAAATTATATTTATTCCTTATTTGGTATACATAAAATAACTTTTTTAATACCAGTATAGTGGGTCAAGAAAATGTCAAATTTATAGAAAACCCTTTTTAGTTGATATTTATATAAGACAGCATTTAGTATTTTTTATTTTAAATATTAAATTAATCTTAAGGTTTTGCTTGTATGTGTCAAAAATGTTTACTGAATATATATGGAGTCTAGCAAAAAAGGCATTAAAAACATATTCAGTCTGTATTAAATAAAAACCTAAAAAAATATGGAAATAAAGATGGCTATTATATATTTGTTCCTTCAATTTGACAAAACTCATCTCTCAAAGATCTTGTTTGCCATTAAAATTTTTGAATACTTTACCATGTATTTATCCAGTAATGATGAAAAAGTAAATTATACACCGTGAAAAGATGAAAAAACTGACGTTTCGGACGCTAGTCCTTCGTCGGAGTAAAAGAGAAAGAAGTGGTAGAAAGGAGTGTATATATGATAGTTTTTAGCTAGTTATATCTTTCCATGTATTTATCCCATACTTTAAATTTGGTATTTTTAAAACATTCAACAAATTTAAAGTTCAAAGTTCCTTTGAGTTTTTGAACATTCACCTAATTGATTCGGTTTTAGTTTTTGCTCTTTTTTTTTTTTTTTCCATTTTTTCATAACCTGGGCCACCCCTCCCTTTTGAAAAATATGTAAATAATAAAAAAAGTTCACTTTTATATAAACAAACGAAAATCTTGGCCCCAAAATTTTATCATGCAACAGTAACAAATATATACTTCAATGACAATTGTAGAATAACAAAAGTCTTCACGTTGACCATTTTTTTGTTTTCAACTTTTTTTTTCGCACATTTGAAGGAGATTTGCCCACGAAAAAACCATGTGCTCCATAAAGACAAAAACTCAATATAATCTTCAAAGAAACTGCGTTTTTTTGTTTCAAAATAGAAACTTGTATTAAGAATGCACAATGTATTTCGTCATTTCGGCTACAAAAAAGTAAGAAAAAGCGGTACAGTCAGTAGAATTTAGTAAGCTCATTTGCAAACGACATTCATATATTGTGTGACTTTTATATAAGCTTACTATTTTTCTACTCAAGCGTAGCAATAAATGAGCGCAAAAAAACTACCAGCGGAAGTCTACTATCTACTGAACTACTCACCTTATAACTGATGCTGGTGTTACAACAAGACTCTAAAAACTTTGAGTTTTTAGAAGGATGTAAACTTACAAGAAGCGAATAAACATAAGGTAAGGAAGACTGAGGTTTTTGGAGGTAAGCCGCACCAAACAAGGAAAGTTTACGCGAAATCTTCAAGGACTTAGGTTAACAGTGTTAAAGGACTAAAGAAACAGATATAGCGATTCTAGATCTAAAGTGCTGAGTTAAGTACAATCATCTAGTATGACCGTACGAAAAGCAGAAGAAAGAAAGGCAGAATTTAGATGAAGCAACACAACGATCCTCTTTAGTTGGTTCTATTTTTAGCGCAATTCAAAGCGCTACGTCATTTACAACCAATCATTGATCAGAATATGCCAGTGACTCGATATAGGGAGGGGTGCCTATGTCGACCTATAAACCCCTCCTAATACCTCCCTACTCGATCCTAACAACAAACCAAACATATCTATACTTAGGCTAGGAACTACTCAATATGAACACAATCGAAATTATCATAAGAAATCGAGATATTTTGAGTTATTAATTTTCCAATTGTAACGTCTACTCCCCCTCCCCGTACGTTTTTAAGTGTTACGCAAGCAACCGCAAGTACCTGGTTACGAGTTTCAAAATGGCTGCCACGATATTGAGAAATAATTCAGCTAGTTCCCTTTACATTATTTCACGTAGCTTAAAATCAAGGCTACCAAGTAAAAAAATTACAAGACTCTCATCTTCTTGTATAGACCGTGAGTATATATGGAAAATTTGAGGACAATTGCATCAAAATTAGTATTTTTATTTATAAATATCTTCCGCAAGAGTCGATTTTCTCAAATGGCTCATAATGAAAGAGGGTAAAATGCGAAAAAAATCTAGTTTCTTTATAGTTAAGACTTCCTTATGATATTACCTTGGCTTCTTAATCCAAAATTGCTGAGCTAATCTTAGTAAAGTTTCATTTTCCAAACACGCGAAAGTGAATTATTACAATGGACGCCGGTTATGTCATAGTATGACTCTGTACGCTTCCATAGTGGTGCATTGTGTTACTTTATTTACATATTTTTTAGCATTGATGACGACGTATCCAAAATTAAACATCCACGAAATAGTTTGTTAGGATTGGAACATGCTTCCGTCACGTGCCGCCGCGAATGTGGAAAAATACCATTCACACGCGTTCTGGATGACCAATCACAGACATGTAATACTAGCTCAAAAAATTTTGGGTCATCATTTTATAGCGTGTTCTAACATGAAAGGATTAGATATCATGATTGATCAATTGATACCTGTTTGCCTTGGTGATACTGTTAATCCTTAATTCTAGTTATCTAGAAATACCTACTGGTTTCAAACCAGTATGTTTCAGACAGGATATAAAACCACTCAAGCCTGTATCATTTCTGTTATAATATGAACTGGTTTGAAGCCAGTATGTAATGCTTGAGACACAATATATCTAAAAGAGATAACCAGCTAGTCCAGCCTGTGTCATCAGGGTTTGTAGTTTTTTCCCCAGTTATCCAAAAAAATATCAATAATTAACTTTCATTTCACCAAAATTTTGTAAGCCATGCCACCATGTTGGTCCAACTAACAACAGAGATTTTTCTTTAGCTTTTGTTATATTTACCATGGGTATGATTGCAAACCACTTATGATGGAGAACACAAGTCATTGTTTCATTAGTTTGACATATGTACAGCACTACTCCTTAATATTGTGCATATATATATATATATATATATATATATGCAGCTACCATGGGAAATTTGTGGTCTTTTTTGATTTTGTACAAATATGACTCACATGACTGTTGAGTCACTAATTCATGTTTCATTAGTTAGCATGTGACATATACTCTATACACAAAGCTCCTTGTGATGCTTAGACTCTTTACGGTCTATGTATTTGATGCCTATATATGCAGCTACCATGAAAAATGTTGATTCTTTTAAATTGGTGTAAAAAACGTGATAAACATGAGGATGCAGCCTTCCATTCAAAACACGTAATGGTCAACGGAGCATGAATTGAATTGATATCAACAACACATAGTATTACATACTCGGCTGAAATGGTATATGGAAATTTATTTAATCCCAGGCTTTACATTTATGTTACAACCGCAACCCTCTCCAGCTCCCCTATTGCAGTACCATGTCTGTTTTTCAGCGTAATTTCTGAAAGATATGTAACTGAACTAATAGTCCACAGCAGCACTGCGACCTATAAAATATGAATAATATATTCATTCATAACATGCTATCATGATTGCTATTATGTCTTTCACCATAACAGATATAGCTACCCTTAAAACTTGCAGGTCGGGCAGGGTAAGAAAGCCAGGGATGCACATTCCACAGCCCTGGTTCTCATGTACATGTGCTTGTCTGTATATCTGAGGTGTTTAATGCCTGTTTTATTTTTAAACCAGCTTCCATCGGCCTCAAAGTTGATCAAAAGGAATTCCAAAGAGTAGCACTTAGTTTTGCAAGCAATGAAATGGCACCATTCATGAGTGAATGGGACCAAAATGTAAGAATATTATGATTCTTCTCATTATTTTTAATGTAGATTCTCAGTGTTATTAGGGAAGGTACATGTGTTAGGGGATGTGGGATTTGCAGTAACTTTTTAGTTCTTGACCCTCTAATGATTGTTAACAAGGAAACAGCTTTCTTCAAAATGAAAAGGTTTGACCCTCCACAAAATGTTCAATTCTTTACTTACAGTATGACCCTCTCCACTGAACCACCCAGCCCTCCCCTCCCCCCCCCAATAAAGAATGTACATTCCGTAAGCCCCAATGGTTATAACAGGCCCACTAGTCTGCTGATGCAAATATATTTCCAGCTGAAAAGTTGGTTATTCCTCTCCATCTCAAACTCTTTTTTTCCCATCAGTTTAAGCCTCCTACTTATAAGTCATCAAAAAACCCATACAAATGAGTATAAGCCCAGAACTTACTTGTGTAAGCTGGTTCTTATGGTATCTAAATCCTATTTATAATGTCTTAGGAACATTTCCCTAAAGATGTCTTGAAGAAGGCAGCATCACTTGGATTTGGAGGTATGTATGCTAGATTTAGAGACATCAGTACTTACAATTACCAAAGTCTAAGAAATTTTCGTTGTAATTCGAGCAGCCCTTGTCCCAGTCTTGAATGTCATAGTGTTTGTTTGTTTTTATAGCAATTTATGCTCAAGAAGAATATGGTGGAAGCAATTTATCCAGAATGGATGCCTCTGTGATATTTGAAGCTCTGTCTACTGGATGTGTAAGCACGGCAGCTTACTTGAGTATTCACAAGTAAGTGATAGATCACTAAAAAAGCAAAGCAAAATATTATCATCATTTAAGGAATGTTTGCTTAAACTAGAGGAGTATGACAAGTCCTGTATTCTCATATTTGCATACTCTGCTTATATAGAGGCTTTGCACCATCACGTGATGGCAGCCATGACAGGAGGCAGGAACAATTGAATCTTGTTAAATCAAATTTTCATGAGAACTCAGTTTCCCAAGGGATAATGACTCTACTGTTTAACTCTACTCTTTGACTCTACTGTTGTTCCTCCTGTCATGGCTGCCATCACATAATGGTGCAAAGCCTCTCTCTATATTTATACACATGTGTATTAGTGGTGTTGCATCTCCGTCTTGAGGTCGTGTCATCTTGTTGCTAAACCTGTTTGTTCTGTTGGTTTTATTTAGCATGGTAACATGGATGATTGATACTTTTGGCTCAAAGAAGCACAGAGAGAAATATATACCACATTTAGCAACAATGGAGGTACTGCTATACTTCATCCATCCATCCCTTCCTTTTTCTCCCTCTCCTTCTCTTTTTCCATCTATTCATACTTCCCTCTATCCCTCCATCCATCCCTCTATCCAACCATCCATCCCTCTATCCAACCATCCATCCATCCATCCAACCATCCATCCATCCATCCCTCCCTCCCTCCCTCCCTCCATCCATCCATCCATTTGTTCATTTTTCATTCATCCATTTATTGTTTTCAATTTTCCACTTAAGCATTGATTTAATATATTTTCACTTCAGAAATTCGCATCCTACTGTTTGACGGAACCAGGTAAGAGCCAAGCAAGCTTCCCATCTAAATTTCTACTACTTAGGGCCGTAGCCACCATGAGGCAAGCGAGGCAGTTGCCTTTGTGAAATGTCACAAATGTTCCTCAAAACTCTGTAAATTGCATTTTCTAGGGTCTCAGTTACAAAATTTTCCCCTCGTTGCTCCTGCCTTCACTGCCCGTTTGCCTCAGTCAACAATTTGGTCTCACTTCAGTCCTGCTACTAATACTGATGTCATAGAAATCTCCTTTTCTTCTATAGACTATTTCACTTATTGCCTTGGTACTTTAAGCAACATTGCAAGTTTTTGTTATCCTGATTGTGTTCCAGATAGTGGAAGTGATGCTTCTTCATTGTCAACCACAGCCAAGAGAGATGGTGACCACTATGTACTTAATGGATCCAAGGTATTTTAAAGGAGTACCACATACTTCTACCATATGAAATATAATTTATTTTTTTAAGCTTATTTCAATGTGATTTTGTTGTAATGCATGACTTAAAATACAAGATACAATGGCAGCCCTAAAGGGAAGAGATAGCATTAAGCACAGTTCTGAATCTCTAAAAAAAATTAATAAAACTAAGTCATTTTGTTATTGATTTGTTGCTTCTTTTTGCTTCAATACCATGTAATTTACATGGCCTACATATTACTGATGAAGGTCGCATCACGGCAGAAAAGTTGAAAATAACTCAAAAAACCAGTGACAAGCCCTTGGTTTCAAATAAGTTATATTTTGCCTTATTACCAAATCTTCAGTTTTGGTGGTACCTTATTGGCTAATGATGGTTATTGTTGATAGGCATTCATCAGTGGTGGTGGGGATACTGATGTGTACCTTTGCATGGTACGAACTGGAGAACCAGGTAAGATTATACCTTGTGTACAACCATGTGATTCAAATTCCACTGAGATATGACTAACAATGAATCAACCATCATGTTGGTTGATCTAACAAGAGCATAAGTTAACGAGGATTGCTTTGTTATCGTCAAACAAGATGGTGGATGTGACGTAACATGCACATGCTCTCTTGCTGCTACTGTTGCAGCTGCTATATGCATACAATTACTTTTCACATATGAAAGGAATAGGATAGGAGCAAGTGTAGCTCAGTTGGTTAGTGCGTTGCCTTCAGAGCTTAAGGTCCACTGTTCAATCCTCAGAATCTCCACGTCTGTTTTGACTTCTGTCTGTTCTGTGTATAGCTTTAGCTTAAATACCCATATAATGAGGAGCACTGATAGTCTGAGAAGGTTACGTGCGTGCGCACCTGCAAGCGCTTTATTCATGAGCCCTTGGCTCGGGAGAATTAGGCAACCACCTTATCAAAGTAAAAAAATAGATTTGCCTCTTAAGAGGCAAGTGCCAAGTTCTTCTTTTCAGTTTTCCTTTATTCTTCACACTCATTGTCCTTGGAGAATGTCTTTTCTCCTTGCTGAAGCCTACTAACAGTCCTACTCATACTTTTTCTTTTTTTATTTCATTGCTGTTTTTCTCAGGACCAAAAGGAATCTCTAGTGTTCTCGTAGAAAAGGGAACCGAAGGACTTTCTTTTGGCGATAAAGAAAAAAAGGTTTGCAAATTCATTGTCTCTATATTTTCTTACACATATATAGTCTACATGGTTCGTTACTCGTCGAGATTTTCATTACTCTATATATACGATAAGTATTCATGTTTTTTCTTTTAAGATGGGATGGAATTCACAGCCGACTCGAGCAGTTATATTCGAGGACTGTAGAGTACCAGTGTCTAATCGTATTGGCGAAGAAGGCGATGTATGTACATTCTATTAACCATTTCAAGGTTACGGAAAAAACTAGGTTTGGTATTGCAGCGCATTGTGGTGCTGTTTTAGGGGACGAAATAGACGCCATTATGGAAATATGTCAACTCGACCCAGTTTCTTCCTCGACCTCGTAACGGACACACTTTTACAAATATCGCAGGCGCAGATATGAAAGCGGGCATTTTCGTCCGAAATAAGCTATATTTTCCCAAAAGAGTTTTTTATCCTGCTCCCAAACTATAAGAAACTTCAAAGTATTTCTCTTTTAACATAAATTCAAAATTTGTATGTTTTTTCCATAGCGAGCGTAAAATCTTGACCGGAAATGCCTCATTTTCGAATCTGAGCACGCCATACTTTGGACGCGCATCTTGAAATGGAAAGAACACGGCACGGTGCGGGACAGAGCGAGATTACAGGTCGTATAGCCAGAGCAAGTTTCATGTTAGCATTTTAAAATATTATCTGTGTATTCTGATTGAAAGTATCTGCTAATACCAAAACAAATGCTATATATTGTTTCAGCTAAGCTGAGCTGTAAACAAGATTTAAAATAAGAACTTGGTTAAAAAGCAATTATCTTTTGCTATTCAGGGTTTTAAAATTGCAATGAAAGGACTTAATGGAGGGCGTATTAATATAGGTAAGAATTATTTTTATTACAAAATTATCTTCACGTTTACCTTGCCCCTAGTGACCAAACAAGTCTATGTTATTGTTATACAACTATGGGCTTTGCGTCAATGTAAATCTGAGCACAAAAAATGTTGAAAGTTATTTAGTTTCAAACTATGCCTTTCACCAGAGGTTTCATGACATTTGGATTATCGGCTACGCTTTGCGTTCCAAAGCTCGTGGTTCGTGCAGACCCTTGAAGCCCTTGAAAAGTCCTTGAATTTATAATACAAATATGTAGTTTTTTTAAATGGTGCTTGAAAAGCTGTGAGATTGGTTTGTATCACGAAAAAGAGACGCTTACGGTTTTATATCGCACACACCGCTTGTTTTCAACTTATGTGTTTCCTATATTTCAGCTTCTTGTTCACTTGGTGCTGCTCAAATAGCGATAGAAAAGACAATCCAATATGTTAAAGACAGAAAACAGTTTGGAAAACCTCTTATGGAAAATCAGGTAAATGGTCAGTCGTACGTTAAGCATCACAGACCTTAGGAAAGGTGCTGGGGCTTTTTTCAAGATCAAAGTTGTTGTAAAAGGGACACTTTGCTTTGCTAGTAGCTAGCGTAATATCACCTGGGAGGAAGGGATTAGGGGCTGAACATCGATACCCCTCATTTCGTGCCTTGGCCGTAATTCTCGCGCAGTCAAAAAAAAAAAGGGACAACTACAAAAAATAGCTTTAGAGACACAAAAAGGCGTTATAATAGTAGCCGACGAAGGACTAGCGTCCGAAACGTCAGAAAGTTTTTTCATCTTTTCACGGTGTATAATTTACCCTTTTATCATTACTAGTCATAAAAGAAGTTATACGCCCACTATCGAGGCTATAGGTTTATTTCTATTTTCATTGTGTTTATTTCAGCATGTGCAATTCAAGTTGGCAGAAATGGCAACCAACCTAACGGCATCTCGACTGATGGTTAGACACGCTGCCAGAAGCTTAGACAGTCATTCGCCAAACGCTTCTTCCCTCTGCGGAATGGCAAAACTGTTCGCAACGGACCATTGTTTTCAGGTCAGTCAGGAAACGGATTTAGGGGTGGGTCCATTCAGGGGTCTGCGGTCATTGTTCCCCCTCCCCCCACCCCACCCCATTTGATTTTGGTCAGTATAGAGGTTTCTCTAGCGCCGAAATTTTCCGCGCCGCCCACTTTCCCCGGTTCCTGGATCTGCCCCTGTCAGTTTGTAGCAAGATAGTACCTTAGAAATGATTTCTAAAAGACATATTATATTATTACTGCGTTTCCCCCTCCCTTCTATAAGCCCCCCTGTTTTTAAGCCGACCCAAAGACCCATCTACGGGACTTTAAAGTACACCTAAAATAACGTAGTCTTGCTTGGTTTTTAGATAACGAATGATTGTCTTCAGTTACATGGCGGGTATGGATATCTTAAGGGTTACCCTGTACAGCAATATGTACGGGACACGAGGGTACATCAAATATTAGAAGGTAGGTATAATGAGTGACATCTGTCAATCAAAGACTACACATACAAGGCATACAATACAAATGCGCACCAAATATTGTAAGGCAAATATGGGTGACATCTGTCAATCAAAGACTACACATACAAGGCATGGCATACTTTACATTACAATAGTTCACAGATATTGTAAAGTAGGTATGAGTGATATGTGTCAATCGAAGCTTAGATATACAAATTATATATTTGCTTGTGCAATATTTACAATACGTGTTAGAGTAGATGAAAGAATTGATTGACATATGTCAATCATATTCAAGGTCTACCTGAGACATTCAACACACCATTCCATGCTTATGACATTTTCAACGTGTTCTTCTGCATCTACTAATGCTTGTATGATATTTATTTCTTCTACAGGGACAAACGAGATAATGAGATTGATAATATCCAGAGATATCCTTGGCTCATGATATTGAATCATGGTAAAATGTCTCCTTAGGGTTTTTAGTGATACTACGACTATAAAGACATAATCTTAATTTTGGTTAACTAAAATCGAACTAAAAATTTAATTTGTTGTGAAGACAATTTCCCAAGGGATATGTACCAGTCGTATTCTTCGATTGCACGTTACATCATCGCGGTCATGTTGGTGTTGTTTAACGAAGGATTCTTAGTAGCATCCATTGTTAATCGCACCAAGATGGCTGCCATGTTTTTGTCTCGTGACTCTCTTGGGAATGCTGTCATTACTACTTATTACAAGAATCCGTAAACATCTTTATATCTATCCCTGTTCGAATTTCTAGATCTTACTTCTAAGTGGCCAACTGCCTGTATTCCTGCCGTTGAACTGTTCTTTTCCTGTTGCTATAACTAATTGTTTTAAAGTGAATCAGTGTGTATTTGCTCTGCAGCATACGGAATGTTTATGGATAGTAATAATTATTTAATGTAGTTAATAATATTTTTAATTTATCTAAAGGTATATAGTTTCCAACGTGACAATAGAGTGAAGGCATTTAACTCGTGGAATAAAAATTATTAGACAACGTGTAATAGAGTGACCACAGTAAATCCGTGAAACTTTAGTAATACTAATTAGCACAATTTCATGCAAATTCCATTGTTTTCTATTGTTTAACTAGCACTATCTTGTACTATTTAGTAATTAGTGTTTCACGGATTTACTGTGGTCACTCTAGTCAAATAGACACACACAAAAAACATGAAATTAGGGTCTACTAAAAAATATCTATTTCACGAGTTTAGTGACTTCACTCTATTAAAACCTTATGAAAACAGCACTGAGAAGCTGTTTATGTTCGCCTCGTTTTTGGTGTAAAAATTATTTCAGAAGGTGTAAATCAGTGATATAGAGTGATTTTCATAAACTCGTGAAACAAAATTTAGCTAATAAGAGAGAATTATTTTTGTATTTAAGCAGTGAGCGCCAAAAACTATTTTCTTGAAGAAAGGCTGTTGTACAAGGCTAAAATCTTGTTATTCAGAAAGTTTAACTTGTTTGGAAGTGGAGATGACCGATGAAAGTGGAATCAAAGTGTTAACCCAAAGCAAAAATGTTATTCGAAAATGAGGTTTAGGCCTTCATTGGCTTACTTCCCATACATTTTCTATAAAAAAGCCTGACAAAGCAACATTCTAACACAAATGCAACAAAACATCTTTGTACACTTGAAAATACCGCTTCAAACAGGCATTTTATCATAGTACATCAGTTTCTAACTGTTTGAAAAAGGTTTTGAGTGTTAACCCAAAACGAAAATTGGGATCAAAACTCATACGAAAGTCTAGTTTTTGGCGCTTTTTGCCATTATTGCTCATTATTGAAAAAAAATTCCCTTTAACTTCTATTAGCGCATAATAACATTTATTTCACGGGTGTGTAAAATACTACTCTAAATCCTACAGATATATTGAGATAAAATAAATGGTTTGTATTAATTTTTAATATCCTGCCCAGAAATCAACGATTGAATAATAAATAATAAACATTAATAAATATTAATAAATACTTTTGAAGTTATGTATTATTTGTGTGTGCAAGTAAATTTTGCCATTTTGTCAAAAAAAAAATTTTTTTTCCACCAAGAACAATTAAATATGCTATTTCTAAAAGATATTTGGTTGAACATTCCATGGATTGCGTTTTATTTTCTTTATTTTAGAGTATAAGCTGTCATTTCTCGAACTGAAAACCAAGAACTAAGGGACGGACCATTAGATAGTTGATGGGGGGGGGGGGGGGGGGGGTTGCGTAAATCCCCAAAAAAATATTCGAGCAACCTCTTCTGCTAGAAGAAATGAACAATATCTAACTGTACGCAAAAAAATAACGTGCAAGGGTTGAGCCAAAAAAATAAATATCATGCAACCAAAATTCCTGCAACCCCTCATCAATTCAGAATGACCAAACAAGATTCATCCCATTGATGCAGAGTCGTAGTTGGTCCATATTCCCATGATCATTGTCGGTCTCACCTTTTAGCTTTCTTGGTGACTAACTTGAAATATTGAAATAAGTATGTACACAACTACTTGCTTAAACAATTCTTAGTTTATGACTTTGTATGACGTGATCGATTAATGTGTCTATTAATGCATAATTTCACTGTTAAACTGATGTTTTTTTAAATAAATATTATTGCTGTATCAATATATGTATCGTGTGTGCAAACAAATTCGACTGTGATGGTAAACAAATCGCCCCCAAAATGCGTAACTGATGAAAATTCGGCAACTTTAACGTCAATCAAATATTTTACAATAACTTGCGCGCTGATTGGTTATTTTTTATCATCAATAAGAGGACAGACAGATAAAGGTGACGTCAACGAGCGCGCACTCTTTCCGTTGGTTGTTTTGATCACTAAAAATGTTTTTATAGTTTTTATTATTGAGAAAAAAAATAGACATAAGTTTTTTATGTGTCTGTCATCTTATTGACGATAAATTTCGTCATCGCATCGTCAAAGTAGTATGCGGCACGAATCGTGGATCCACACTACTTTGACAATGTGTTGACGCAATTTATCTTCAATTAGAGGGCAGACACAAAAAACTGATGTTGATTTGTTAAACAAACAATTTCGATTGTAATGGCAACAAATTGGGATAAAAAAAGCGCGATTGTTTCATGACATTTTGACAACTTTAACGTAAATTAAATAACTTTGTTGCGACGAAATGAAGTGAGAGAACTTTAGTGAGTTCTTCTAGGACACAACATTCTTCGTACGTTTTGCAGGTAAGGAAGATTAACAAGTCCAGCTAGAAGCTTAGGACTTGTGGGTGATAGTTAAAGAAAATTTACACGGAAATGGACAATGATGCCTTGCAGACTGCAACCTTTTCTCTAAAGTTTCGTCTGCACGCTGGGATTTGTCGGCGCGTGTAGGTAGTCACTGTGCCCCATTCAAGCCCGAAAAATCGGGCCGCCAAAAGAAAGTATGTAAGGCAGTGCAACAGATTGTGATAACGTTAGAGGAAGATGAGAGGTTGTCCTCTTGTTTCTCACGGTTAATTATGTTAGCGTACAATTATTATGCCATCATTGTGGGGAAAGTTGTAAACGACATATCTGGTGTAGTAGACAAAGCAAGAGAGGTAAATGCCAACAGGTAGATCGGAAGATGTGTCTGCGTGTTGAGGCTTTTTCATGTAGGGGTAAAGGATTATTATTATAGTAATTGTTGCCCAAATTCACTGGAATGAGTATCCCAACTCTTTTGTTTTTGGTCATTCACGTGTTTATTAGGATCTGTAGCAATCAATTGCAGCTCTTCAAGCTTATATCCGCCGATGCCCACAGCAATCATCGTTAAACCTAATGAGTTAAAAGGTAAAAGGAGAAAATGTAACTATATATAGATCGTTTAAAACTGGATCAAGTTGGCATTGCATTGCATTGTGAGACTGTTTTGGGGAACTATTACACGCTGTCGTTAATTTTGTCCCCTAAAACAATCCCATTATGCATTGCAATGCCAACTGACCCAGTTTCCCCTCAAACCTTGGAATGGCTATTTCGATGGCTGTGTGGCAAGATGTTTTGTGACATAAAGGAACGTCTGGTATAGTCTTGGTATAAGGCCAATAACTTTGAGGGACTGATCAATATGGTGTCGTTAATACAGAACCGCACATGTTCAAGTACGTTATATCTTATACACCTGTTGCGAAAAGCCGTTGACCGGGGAACTGAATATATATTTGAAATCTGGGGCCACGGGATATCCGCGCTGCTAATTGTAATATATGTGTTCGTGTTATATATTTTTAGATAATTAATAATGTAGATGAAAGGCCTACCTTGGAACTTGCACCACTCACTGATTAGCACTGTACCCTCTTCCATTACTTTAATGTTAATCCATTTATATCTCAGTCCTTATGAGTGCAAGGACCTTGGAGTGTTTTATGCAGGGCGCTTAAACCCTACCCCACACGCACAGACCCCCAACGTAAGCCCCTTCTTTTTGAGGTGATTCTAAGATCCTTGGATTATCGCCCTGATTCCTATCTAAAGCATAGTGGATCATATTCCAAATTTACTTGGTATCTCCTGATTATGTATTGCAGCTCCTGTTGAGTTGGACATTGATTTCCATGAAGGAGCAAATGAAACAGTCGTCTCTGCCTTCGTCTCTCCCAGCAGGCCACGGTACTTTGTCTTGCCATACAAACTCTTTCAAGGCATAAAAAATCTCTACATTGAGGTAACTATTTATATTATTGTTAGGGCCACAGTGATAAATCTAGGGAGTGTAGTGGGGACAAGCTTTCTCCGAATTATTACAATTTAGTAAAAATACACAGGTGATTATTGAAAATCTCGTGCGCCGATTGGTCGAGAAACTCACACTATCACACGATAACCACCATCAGCGATAATCCAAAATGGCGGCCAGCCGCCTTGTTGCTGTTACCGGAAAAAAATGTCTTTTATCTTCTTCTTCTTCTTCTTCTTCTTCTTCTTCTTCTTCTTCTTCTTCTTCTTCTTCTTCTTCTTTTTCATTTTTTTTGAAATAATCACCTTTGTATTTATACTAAAACAATTATTTGCCTCAGCCTCAGTAAATAAATATTCCGGTAAATGTCCCCTGATATTCATTTCGCCTTCGGTGAATAACTGTTAAATATTGTATTAGTATTTTTAATTAAATTTAGAAAAAGTTATGCTGTTTATCTTGGCAATGAAAAAGGCATCACAATTAGATTTCTCTTCAGAGAATGTACGATTGATGGTGCGAGTGGATCGATTCTTTCTGAAAAGCGCATTACGGAGAGTCATGATCATCAAATGTACACCGTTCTCATAATGGCTGAAAAGGGCACGAAAACGAGGTCACCCAGTCATTAGTTCACAATACAAGATATAAAAGTACATTAAATGAGCTTATAAGAGAAAAGTATAGAAATTTAACTCTTGTTTTGACCTGTATTCGCGCTATCCACCTTTATTCTGAATGAGCAGCCTTGCTCAGCCTTGCAAGATGACTGGGTGACCTCGTTTTTGTGCGCTCGTCAGCCATTATGAGAAGGGTGTATAGTAATCCTAGTAATTTATATTCGTTTATTTGCATGGTAGGTTACCCCCATATATGGAACAGTAGGCATTTATGCATCGAGGAATCTAGAAACACCTGGCCCACAAAACTATACGTACAAGATAGACCCTCTCAGTAAGTCCCTCTAGATGTACACTTTTTGGGGAAAAAATGGTACAAGTATGCTTTTATTTAGTTTACTTTTATATATTCTTTCTCGTTTTTGCTTATTTTTACTTCCATTTTTTTCAGATGACAGAGAACAAATGGTATTATACATATCTGACCCTTGTGAAGGTAACATGAGATGTAAAAATACAATAAAGAGTTAACGTGACAATGAGATGATAATGATGAAGGGGGAACAGTTCTGATGATGATGATGATGATGTTTAATTAGTTATGATGACACGTGATGATTGTGATGGATGATGAAAACGTGAAGATGATGATGATAGTAATGATTATGTGATGATGATAATGGTTGACGAAGATGTTTTGTTGGTAGTGATGGTGATGGTGAGGATGATGAAGTGATGATATGATGGTGGTGATGCGGATGGTGGTGGTGGTGTTGGTGATGATGATAATGGTTGACCGCGATGTTTGGTGGTAGTGGTGGTAATGTTAAGGATGATAAAGTGATGATATGATGGTTGTGACGAGGATGTTGGTGGTGGTGATGATATGATGATGATGACTGTGGTAATAATGATAATGGTTGACGGCGATGTTTTGGTGGTAGTGGTGGTGATGTTAAGGATGATGAAGTGATGATATGATGGTGGTGACGAGGATGTTGGTGGTGGTGATGATATGGTGATGATGATGATGACTGTGATGATGATGAAAATGGTTGACGGCGATGTTTTGGTGGTAGTGGTGGTGATGTTAAGGATGATGAAGTGATGATATGACGGTGGTGAAGTAATGCTGTCGGCAGTGATGATACTATGATGATGATGACTGTGGTAGTGGTGATGATGATGGCGATAATTATGATGGTGTAGATAATGGTGATGGCAATGATGAACATGTTTATTACAATTTATCAACTGCAGGTTACTCAAACACCACCTGTCCAAACGTCTACCTTGCCATATATGGAGATTCCTCAACACTCTCTTGCTCAGGTACGTCTTTTCTGTCCAATCAATCTACAATTTAAAGATTTAAAGCAGTCGATGGCTATGGGGGATGCTTAATCAAGGTTGATAGTTTTGGCATTGCTGTTACATAGCACATGACGGGCAGTGTCTACCTGTCCTTGTAGGTTAGCACATATATGGTAAGGTCATGAGACATTCAGCTGACTGGTGACATAAAGATAGCTCATGAACCACTGCATTTATTTGTTTCAAGCATATTATTATTGTTATTATTATTTAGAACGTTTCTGCACTCTTCCTAATCAAATCAAGTTCACAATAAAGAAAGGTATGTTTCCACTACGCCAAGTTTGTTAGTGACGAAAATATGGATTCATATTTGGGAAATGGGAAAAGGCAAAGTGAGAATGAATAGATGAATGAATAACTGAATGAACGAAGAAACAAGGCAAACAAAAGAAATAAGAAAGGAAGGAAGGAAGGAAGGAAGGAAGGAAGGAAGGAAGGAAGGAAGGAAGGAAGGAAGGAAGGAAGGAAGGAAGGTAGGAAGGAAGTTAACAGTACTGAGGAGGAAGAAGACTGAGAAAACAAACAAAGCGATGTCATATTAATTAGTCATTCTAATTTGTACTTCTTCAATTATTATTGTCTTTACACTGATTCATGTTTCTATCGTTTTGCAGGTGTCAAACCGGCCTACGGTACTGCCTGCTCCTCGTTCCACAAATCAGTTTTCCTTGCCATAGGAATCCTTATCGTACAGACATTCAACCACGTTATTATATAAATGAAAAAATATCTTTCTATTTACGTCAAACTGAGTCAATGGACTAGGTTAAGCCAATATACCTTTTCCTTTCCAAGCCAGCATCTTTTTCCCTTACTGCATGGAATATAGAAAAATCAAAGACTCCAAAGTGCAAATTAATCAAATGATTTATCGTTCTGATATGATAGCTATCTAATCTTATTTTATCGTTAATCATCCAATAAATTGTATTATAATAAATCCGTCCTTGTTTTTACGAGGGTAACGCTGACTATAACGAAAATGTGGCTCTGGAATTTGGAATTTAGGAGATGGTTTTTTGTGAAGGGACGAAAACCGGAGAACCCAGAGAAAAACCCTCGAAGCACAAAAGACTGAACCATTAGAAACGTCACCGCGCCCAGCAAAACTCTAACCCGGGTCCTTGATGAGAGGCGAGCGCTCACCGCTAAGACACCCGTGCTTGCCAAACGAGATACTCACGATACTTATATCTCCGTGAGTACAAAATTTGAGTCCAATTTCCTTCAGTCCGTTCCAGTCCAGTCCAAGTTGCACATTTTTGAGTCAGTCATTTCGTAATCACTACAGAATTCAGCATTCTGATTGGTCAAAATGTTTTGATGCACATTAAAATCCAGCCTCTTATCGATATGTATCATATTCTGATCACAATCTCATTTGACGTCAATCACTGACAAAAGATCAAAAATTGGATTAAGTTGTTTTAATAAAAACCGTCAATGCATACAACAATTTTATTACTTTTATTTTTGATTATATCAATATCTTATTTTCGAGGAATTTCTGTACAACCTTTTCGTTATGGAGTTTGGAATGAAGTTGTTTTGTAGGTAAAACTTTTATTATCTATATCTGATTATCTTCATGCTTTGAATTTCTTTGTTATATTATACTTAAGAATCATTTCAAAATTATTTCCTAGGTGAAGGGTCTAAAAATTGAACGGCAAAACCGATGAAAAGAAAGGCAGACCTGAATATTGTTCAAAGGTGCATGTGAGAGATCAATAGACTTCTGAACAATTGTCATGCAAGGTCACAACCAAGAACCTTTGACTTGCCCAGGGTAAGAATGCCAGCTGAGATAAAAATTAATTCGATAGCTAAAAACTTACCACAGTAATAGAAGGTTCAAGGTCCCCAGAAGGAATTCAAATGGCCGCAGGCACGAGGTAAATCAGACTTTCACACAAAGCAAGCTCGCAACCTTATTCCTCTGCTCTGTTTGCTCAAGGCAAGTGTACTTATGAATGTGCCCACGTAAACTGTAAATTGACCCAGCATATTGCATTTTTGCTAATGCATTGTGCTTAAGAAAACACGTTGATGGTCACGCCGTTCCAACCCTAGCAAATCTTATAATTGCATTCTTGAAGTTCGTATGGGTTTGAAATTATTTTCTTCTTTTTCATTTACTGAGTTGATATAGAAAAGATCTCGATTTATGGTGCTTTTTTTTATACATGCAAAACTTTATATAATTTTCGCCCTAAATTATTTTGTGTCAGAGCATGCAATTTTTGTGTTATATTTTATATACTGAAATAATATAACTTGAAGGGTTGTTAATTCTTTATTTTGCATGTACATGTTTCATTTATAGTTGGTTTTTTTTTTTTGTTCTGTTTTGTTTTTGTTTTTTTTTTTCTTCTTCTTCTTTCGTTTACTGAATTATGTCTAACCTTCCATAGTTCTTGTTGAAAATATCTTCGGAATTTTTCTAGAGCAATTCTTTTACTGCAACATATCAAGGGACAATTCGTAATCTATTTGTATATATTGACAGATAATGTCAGCCAACAATTAATTTCCTTCACATTTCTACTCCACCTTCCACAGAAGCTAGTCCCCCGCTGTCTTTTAGTCAGTGATGATTGTTTTTGAAAAAATATCATCTTATTGTACAACAATTTTTTAGGCACTGTATAAAAATTTTGCAAAGTAAAATAGAGCTGTTATGAAACAATGCGTAGCAACGAAGCAATGAGATATAGGAATGTGTATCCATTAAGACATCTTGATCGATATCTTAGAAGCTGGAAGATAATGTCAGTACTATACGATAAAATCAACCGAGTTAAGAGACCAAGTTGTCCGGATCCTAAAATTTAACGTTAACTTTTCCAATAATGTTAACCAATATATTAACTACGAAATAACTTGTACTGTACGTAAAAACAAAATGGCTTCAACTTCAAAATTCTTTTATCTTAGTTGCTATAGTTACCTGAATGACGTCAGCTAATATTCTGCTTTTTCTTACAACGTAAATACTAGGCCTCAAGATGATGGCGTTGTATTACCTACACTTCCACAGAACCCTTTCGATAGCTTTTTGTTATGCTAATTTTCATTGTTATCTTGTTAACATTTGAATCTGAAAAGAGACTTTGAAAAGGATTGTAGTAGTTTAGGTATAAAACGTCGTTATGGATTGCCTGTGGTAAAAACAAGATTCAGTCGGATCGACCTAAAAACATTTTCCTCTCCTCTAGTGAACAGTGTACTAATTTTGTACTTGCAAGAGTTTACTTGGACTTTTACTTTTTTACCTTAATGCGCATGACCAGAATGACCAGCATTGAACATTTCATGCATCCCACACGCAAAAGAGTATTGTCGGGTGTTTACGCATCAGCGGCGCAAGCGATATATTGGGTTTGCTGGTCATAGCAAGAGGTTAATCATCTACGGTAAAGGCGCCGACTAACCTCTCCCTTAGGCTTCGGCCGAGCTTACTGATCAGTCTATAATTCCTCCCGGGGTAGCGGTGTCGGGGTCGAATTCTCCGGCATAGCCGTAATTCCATACGACGGTTCAGCACTCGATGTGTGGAGAGTATTGTCCTGTATTTTGTATAATCAATAAATGAAATATTAATGATAACTAGTTGCAAGTAAAATGTTGCGAGTGGATGTAATAATAATTGTAATCGTTGGCACGTGTGCAGCGACGGAAGGCTGTAGATATGAACATGAGATGGATGTTTTATTTGTCAACCGCAAACTTAAAGATGATGGTGATGATGATGATGATGATACTGATGATCGATTTAGGTAGGACTAATCTGGTCAGCAACAAGATACGAAGATCGTTTTTGATTTTTGTTTCAATCCAGTAGACAATTAAACGCATGCGCTGTGGTATTTTCCAGAAATATTGATAAATTTGGTGAATTATACTAGAGTTACTCGTGTTGATCAGGAGAAACGCAGGCTTTGCGGACGAGATTGAGGAATTAGAAGAGGAATCATAAATGCACGCGCATGCGCTTTAAATGTAGTTCCTAAGTTTATTTTTTTCTGGCCACACTTCTAATTCTGTTTTAGCGTTCATTTTTCTTGTAATACGTATATCGGAATGTTCTCTATTCTGCTCTTACGACAAGGAAAGGATATGACTTTTAGATGTGACGTCAATAGTCCTCTTTAAGTTGGGCGTGATGTTTTTCCATTTTAGATGACCTTTCAATTTTATTTTGTTTGAATGCGCGTGTCTTCCCAAGCTTAACCGTTAAACAAAGGTGGAAGTGATAATCTATGGAAGGACACGGAGTCTGAAATGGAAAATTTTAAGCCTAATATGTAAAGAGGTTTAGAATTGCAACATCACTACATGCAGCTTGGGCTGTCTGTAGTTAGATGGCAGAGCAATAAAATCACTTTGCTCTCGGAAATTGATTTCTTTCTCATGTAAAACGATTGTATTGTCTCTGCCATCTAACATGGCTGCCGTCACGTGATGGTGCAAAGCATCTATATCATTTATAAAAAAACGGCTTCCGTGTCCAAAACGAAAACCAGTTCTTTAAAGATTTATCTTATTACAAAAAAAAAATCTCAATATTCTTTTTATGTGCAAAGTTCTAAATCTATCAGAATTGAGAACAGTTTTCATTTACTTTAGCGGTTATTGTGAGCAGTTGTACGTCATGACAGCTCCCTAGGTTGCACTACCCAAATATGGCCAATTTTTCATTTGTCATTAAAAAGAGCGCGCGTGACGTCAAAAGTGCACGGGCCATGTGACTAGGGCATATTATAAATACCGCTTGTAACACTGCAAAGATTTGAAACTGTTTTAATATACATTTGGTGAGTATGTCATCTCATTTTGAAGCCAATCCAATGCCAAACTACATGTTTCAATTGGATTAATAATGACAGTATTTTTATTGTGGACATTTGGTCTGTACCTAGATCGACTGAGAGCCAAGCAGCAATATGACCAGCCGTGGATATTATTTTGTTCTTGCGGTCTGCATTTTATTGGGTGAGTTTTTGCTCGACGCTTTCTCTTATTAATTTTGCAGGATTTTTACAGTTTATCAAGGCTGAAATGATGCAGATAAATCTTTTGGCGCATTCCTTTAGCAAAAACCAGTGAATACCTGAGTAGCATCAACAATTGATTAGAGCTCCGAAATAATCAGATTATCAAAGTGAAAGT
Source organism: Actinia tenebrosa (assembly GCF_029948245.1). NCBI lineage: Eukaryota > Metazoa > Cnidaria > Anthozoa > Actiniaria > Actiniidae > Actinia > Actinia tenebrosa. The sequence continues at coordinate 8,109,710 of NW_028292576.1, read as the reverse complement.
CAACGCATGCAATCAACTTTGGAATAGTGTATTTATATGTAATTCAATCATATCTATTTGTAATAGACTCCGTTTAAACTAACTCTAAGCTAAACAGACATTCTTGCTAACATACTAACATAAATACAATGAAAAAGTAAAATGGATCAAAATGTTTCCCCTACCTCCCCTCCCCTCCCCGGAAACAAATTGGTAGTGTCAGTCATCGATGCCTGTGATATTGTAATTTCAAGGCAGTATTCTGCATGAGAACGGAAGAAGTTACAATGAAGGCACTTGAACGCATTTTCTTTATTGTCTGTCGATGATGACAGAGGATATGACATATATTGTACGGCTCAAACGCCGGTCTCCCGGGCAGACACAGCTGGTACTAAGCACCAAAAGGCTGCAACGCTCTGCTACATATCCAAATGTTTTCCCCCTGGAAATCCAGACGTCACGTTCAAAGCAATTTTCGCAAAACACTCAAGTGCATTTTCAAATAAATTACTATGTTTTAATTCGATATTCTGCCAACTGCTGGGGAAGTCTTAAACAACACATGATCATTTCGCTAATACGGAAGCTCCCATCGCTAAAGAATAGCGATGCGCGGACGTTCTAAAAATAGATTACGTCAACTTTGGACCCCCCGCAAAGGTCGGACAAACATTGCTAAAGAATAGTGAGTCGAAGGGAAGAATATATAGTTGTTGTCGAATATTTTGTGCTGTAAATGGTCGCGACAAAGCACTGCTGTTGGGGAGAGTGTAAGAGTGATTCTAGATATCCTGATTTGCTTCACCCGGCGCTAAAGAAGAGATTGCAGGAAGGTAAACCGATATTTCTACCGTTCCCAAAGAAGTCCCAAGGACTCGAGAGATGTACTAGATGGGTTAATGGTGGTCGAGGTAAAGCTTTTACAGTAGATCGTGTCACAAAACACACATATATATGCTACTTGCATTGGCCAGGAGAGGCAGGACCTACAGAGGAGTTCGATGTGCCCTTGAAGGCAACTCTGAGCCAAAGGGAAGTATTGAAAGCGTCAAGACGAAAGCGAAAGCCGCCACGTGAAAGACATGCGGACGCCGTTCCTTGTAAACGAAGTCGATCGGAGGCAAGCCAAGACCAACCATCTTCAGTCATCAACGAAGCTAAAGTTGATAACAGCACTGAATTTAATGAAAATCCCACACCAGAGGATGACTTACAGAAGCTAGCTAAAAGTCGTGAGTTTGCGACACAAACAGATGTAAGCAAGCACGAACTGGCCCTTAAACTCGAAACCATGATGATGAGAAATGCTGCTATCAACTCAAGAGAAGTATTAACAAAGGTGGTTAGTAACGTATCTTATGAAATTGTAAAGGAAAACTCAGAACTAATGAAACACTTCGTTGGACTGACTTCTGATCACTGATCACTGATCACTGCGGGCAGGAAGCGACTCTAAGGCATACACGTGCCCGTAGTTAAACAATGATGGAATATTATTCGAAGGAAATAGCCTCCAGTTCTTCTCTGGTGGATCAGGTACGAGAAATTTGTTGTGGGCTAAACTACATCCATTCTCTCGATCTTCCTTGGCTTTCAGCCATTTTCCATCATCGATTCCATGATCGAGTAAATGGTGATTTCCACTGGCGATACAGTCCTTGACACGAGTGATTAACTCTTGACGTTTGCCACTTTGTTTTAGGCCTCTGCACTTTAACCAGCGCTTTAGTTGCTCAACCGTATAATCTTCAGGGCAGCTGGTAAATTTTGAGCCAGGAACGTCGTCGTTTTCGGTCAAAATAACTACTTTTTTCTTCAATAAACTATCTTGTTTTGCCATACAATATTATAGTAAATGTATAGCACATCCGGTTCGAATGTCCGACCCTCGTATTACGTTACATTTTAGTGACGTCACGTCCGCGCATCGCTATTGTGTTTATTCGTAAAATTGCATATCCACTCCTTCAACAGGTAGCAAAAGTGTTATTTAACAGGCAACACATTTATCAACGAAATTCTTAAAAAGTGAGAGTCTTCTAAAGCTATCGAACTCCTCAAACCCCACCATATAAAATCTTGTCAAAACTCCAAGTAGTATTCGGGAGTATTCGAGAATTTGATTAACCGAAACAGTTTGCTGTTTGAGTGTCAGTTCAAAACCGCAGTCACCTCATCCAACCTGACAATGCTTAAGTTTTTGTGTATGTTTTTTTAGGGTCCTGTGTTCTTTTACAAGCAAAAGATACAAATATATTGAAACGGTGAGTTTCCGGTGTCTTTCTTTTTAGTTTTGAATTACTTCAAAGTATGAGGTTTTCCCTCTAGGTCTCTTCATATCAGTGCTTTGTTTTCAAAGCATTCTAGTTCTGATGAAAGGACTGATATAAAGCTAGACGAATTCAATAGTGGAAAACTGCGCATGTGTCTACCGGGAGAAGAAGAAAAAAATCGATATAGAGGGGTAAAGAAGAATTTGTATTGAGTACTGAAAAAAAAACATTGAAAAACTACGGTTAATAAAAACAACTAGCAAACGAATTGTTTTCTCTCCTCCTTGGGACCGTTCACTGAAGGGTCTGGCCAGCGGGACTGGGGAGGGGGGCTGTCTGGTTTAACTTAGCCCGTATTGTTATTAATTACAGACAGCTAGTACCTTAACCTTTTATTTTCTCTTATTTATCATATATGATTTGTAATTGTAATTGTAATGGATGGTACAAATAAACAGTTGCTGGAGAAGGGAGGGAATCATGCATGAAAAAATCAGGCTAAAGAGTGGGGGGAGGGGGGGGGGGAGCACAAAAGAGTCCGAGTTGCACAGCACTTTTATATTAAGCAGTATGGGAACTTTTTTTTTTTAATTTAAAAAGGGGGGTTTCAGGTTTCCGTAATGGAAAATCCAAGAAAACCACACCACACTCTCCCCTCCCCGATAAAAAAAAAACAGTCTACTGCGCGAAAGAAATTTCTCTCATCATCATTAGAAAATGGATAATTTCTATTCTACTGCAAATATTAATTCATGTGATTACTATTGTAGAGCCAAGAGGAAAACACCAACAGTATATGACATCTATGCACTCAATCACTTCATTGAACTCGTAGAGAAGATCGAGAAGAATGTGACTAAACTTTACGACGTAGCGACCTACATTCGACAGGTTGGCTACGACAACGATTACTGGACCACTGTAATTGGTAAAAAAATAGTTATTCAGGATATGATATTCGTGATATGATATTGATATGATAAACACCTAATTGAAAAAACGTTGTCAGGTTAAAAAAAAAGGTTATATCATCAAAGCTAAGACTGAAGGGGTGCATGGGAAGGCAAACAATTATGCCAATTTCATGCGTATTGCAGTTTTCCCTTCCTGTGCACATTTTATGCATCATGGCTTTGGCATTTTGTTAATCTAGGTCGACCGACTTTGCTCTACTGTAGATTTTTACATGTTTATATGCAAATATAATACACATTTCGGAGTACTCAAAATCCTTTTCGGTCTTAGCTTCGATGATATGCATGACCTTCTCGAACCCGACAACGTTTTTTCAATTAGGTGTATACACGAAAGCGGCAAGATATTTTGGTTTCTTTGCTAATCGTTCAACGTCACGCGTTGTAACGTTGCCCAATAGCTAAACGAAATTTGAGTCGTTTTGAATTGTCTTGTCATTACCACGCGCTGGTACTATACAGTCGATTAGCTGTTATGCTACTTTGCTCCGTGGTGAAGACAAAAAACTGACATCGAAACAGCTGTCAGCGGTTGCATTTTGACTTTCAGTTTGGGCTCCACTATAATGGCGTTGTCGTGTTAAGTATTCAACGCGTAGTTTAAACATTGCTTATCTTTTATTTCTATGTTAGCTTTGGCTTACTAGATCTTTTACAGACCCCGCGTTTCGTACACGGTCCTTGTACATACACATATAAGGCGTGATGACGTCAAAGAACAAATTGATTATTATTGTTTTATTATAGGAACTGCACTTCCCTTACCAAGCGGTATCTTATCAAGAACAGAAATTGATGTGCTCCGAAACATGGTTGCCCATAGATACGATAGGTCACGTGAAATGGGAGTCATTCTCACGCCCGCTGGTAAAACAATCGCCATTGGTCACGTGATTAACGGGATCTGTGCGGGAATGGTTCGGGACAAGGAAATCACCCTTGCCAAGTGGTCGCCAGGTGCTGAAAATGAGATTGATAATCTGTTCGCAGCAACCATATCCAGGGATGTTGCGCAAGCCGTGCTGGAGAAAAAGAATGATGCATCTCTCCCGTACTTTGGTCCTGGTGGATCATGGGATGACACCAAATGCCCCGAGGTATATACGCGTTCCCCAGACGTCAGCACCGGAGCGTCGGATGCGGAACTCCTGGGGGATATAGACGGGTTTCTTTTGGGATATTACCTTCCAAGGTGGGTAAGCAAAGGCGTGCGCCTGGGTCAGTTGCTCAGGATGTATTACTCGACTGGAGTCTGTTATGACATGTCAGTTGCAAGCTGTAAACGATATAGCAAGTTCAAAAGCTTGGTAGATGGAGAGGGTTTGTACGAGGAAATATATGCGGTTGCTAAAGCAATATATCTCAAGAACTCGGCAAGCTACCCCAATGTTAAGAGAGAGGACATTTCAAAGGCTACGAAAACTACTATTGAGAAATTCCTCCCGTACATAGGTAAGTAGAGTTATTAACCCATTCAACTTGGCTAAACTTTTTGAGCTGTATCCATATTCATGTGTCTTCTCATTCACAACCGTTAAACAAAGAAATTATATTCTGGGGATTGACACGTGGTCTGAATTTTTTTTTTCATTTTTTCAAATTATTTAAGTTATTTTAAAATATTGCGCCCGATCTATCTATAAGGGTCAATAAATTCTACAAACTAACGTTACTTTAGATAAAACAGGAATTATTTGCCTATAGCTTGAGTGAATCGAATTTTAAAAAGCCGTGAAGCAACAATCTTCGCATGCTCATTCGTATTTTTATCTTTCGTCAGCAAAACTTCAAAACGATCAAAAATGTCCTGAGAAAGAGGAGGGTAAGTAAATACCATTTCATTCTTCTTTCTTTCGATAATTACTCGGGCTTTTCCGAAGGAAACGGCCGAGTTATAAATTGGGCTTCGCGTTTTGCGTTCAGTCACAAATCGCCGTCGCGTTCACAGCGCATGCGTTGATTCTATGTAGTGCGCATGCGTGGTAGTATGCGCCGTAAAAGCACATGGGCGACGAGTAATGGCGGATTGTCTCAAGGTCTCTCGTTGCTGACTGCGAATACTATGGAGTCTATGGAGTTTCACGGTTAAAGAGAAAGCCCGAGTTCACGCAGTCATGCGTCTAGTTTATTAATGCATTTCCTTTTTTATTCACCCATGTAATAACACACAAGTTTTGCATTCGAAACATACCGTTGTTTTCAAGACCACAGACTCATTTGCACAGGCTTAATAGCCTTGGTTATTTCAAAACGTCATGTTTTTTGTCGTTTATTTCAAAACATTGCATTTCCTTACATAAATTACAGTTTTTGCGAACTAAGCCGGTGAAGATGAGTCTTTAGTCATTAAACACAGTGGTATTAACCGAATGAGAAAAGGGCTTAGTGTTATTTCTCGCTCTCATATGTATATATTTCTCTTGAACTTATTTATATTTATTTTTTCACAATTTGTTTCTTTCATTTTTTCACCATTCAATCATCATTTCATTTATTCATCCATTAAAACAATCCATTCAGTCATTCCTTATTGGTTCCTTTTTCTTTCTTTCTTTCTTTCTTTCTTTCTTTCTTTCTTTCTTTCTTTCTTTCTGTTTTGCTGTAAATTCCGTTGCTTCCATAGACTGTACTTAAACGCCACGAATCGTATACTGGATGAATTTATTATTCTTGATCCTTGAACTATTATTCGATCTGAAAATAAATGCATAATTACTTATAATACTTTCATTCTATACAAATTCATTTACTAGCAACTGTACTTACTTGTGTGCCGGGTATACAGTTCTCTTGTTGTCCTGGTTAGCGTTTTCTATCTGGTTAGCCTTTAGTATCCTGGTAAGCTCAGTGCTCGTACATCTATCTCTGAAACAACTCCTTCTGACTAACTACACGTGCTCATTTTACCTCTATTTTCTTAATGTCAATCAATATCAATCAACCCAATAAAGAGAGTAATTAATAACTAACTTTCCGCAATATCTATTGTAATCGTATCTTGACAGTTAATAACACTGATTCAAATCACTAACTAAGAATTTTAATAAAACGAGATGGGATGCAGAGGCGGAGGGAGGCAGGAGGAGGAGGAGGATGGAGTGAGGTCGGAGGGAGGGATGGAGGGAGGGGAGGGAGGATGGGAATAGGGGGCGTGATGGAGGGTCTTTCTATTTTCTTTCTTCTATTGTTCGCTTTGGTTCTTCTTTCTTTCTTTCTTTTTTCTTTCTTTCTTTCTTCTTTCTTGTTTCTTTCTTTCTTTCTTTCTTTCTTCCTTCCTTCTTCCTTCCTTCCTTCCTTCCTTCCTTCCTTCCTTCCATTTCGTGTTCATTTTTTTATTTGTCTGTTTATGTTTTTATTTGCAAACAAAACGTCCGTGTCTCAAAGAGAGATGTTACATTTTAATGATCATTTATATGATTTGTCGATTATCTATTTTATCTACTGTTGACTCAGGATGCGAGCTGCCAGCAAATCTGGTGTTTGTGATGGACGAGTCAACAAGTATAAGAGATCGCCATTTCAAAGTTGAAAAGGATTTTGTCAGGTAATAAGATGATCGACACTGCAGTAACGATTTAGCATCCTTTGGAATAAAAAAATATAAAAGATCTCTGAGTTAGACCTGAGGCCTGAGTTTCTCGTCAATGCACACCGATGACTAGACTCATTTGCACGGGTTTAGCCTCGTTTATGGTAGCTGTTCATAGATACCATTAAAAGTCAATGGGATTTCAGGTTGCATATGCTTTACATTACAGTACGTTGACATGTGAATGATTTGCTCTTAAACGAGGCGAAATTTGTGCAAATGACCCTGTCGTCAAGAATAACAGCGGTATTTACCAAAGGAAAGGAAACTGCTTGCTTCAATGGATTTAAGATAGAGATGTTACGTTGTGACGTATTTTAGTATCCAGCTACTTACAAACACATTAAAATATAGCTTAGAATGTTCCCGTAAGTTATATAACCTCCACTTGGAACAGTTAAAACTTTGGATAACCAATCCTGACGTGAAGAAAAAGTAAGAAAATTAAATCTTAAATTTTTAGAACTGCTTTTCGTTTTGGACCTGAAAGTCGTTCTTCCATACGTTCTTCACACTTAAGAGATCCATTAGCCTTTGTAACGGTTCTTGGGAGAGAGAGGGAGGGCCGGAGGGTACTGGGAAGGAGAAGGGGAGAGGAACTGGGGACGGGGAAAGAGTCAACGCAAAAATAAAGAAGTATTGGTAAAGGCAACTTCAATAATTGTTTGTCATTATACATTTATAATATGCGAATAAATATTAAATTTTGCCTTCCGTTCTCTCTGTTTTGAACTTGAGTGAACGTGAATAAACTACAAATAATTCTTATAAGTCAATCTCACACGCCATCAGAGATTGGTTGATGGTTTTCAGCCAATCAGAGTCGACATAGTGAGTAAAATAACCCATTAACTGTTTTGTTATCCAATATTTTTGACTGACAGAGATATTATCGATGCTTTCAACGTATCACCACAGCAAACTAAAGTCTCCATTGTAGAATTCTCCAACAGTGCAGCCATCGACATCGATCTCCATGACTACAGTTCCAAAACCAGGCTTAAATGTGCTGTTAATAATCTACGACAAAGAAGTAAGTCATTTGCTATAAACTATTAACCAATGCCGTTGCCGTTGCCGTTGCCGTTGCTGTTGCTGTTGCCGTTGCTGTTGCTGTTGCCGTTGCCATTGCTGTTGCTGTTGCTGTTGCAGTTGCTGTTGCTGTTGCAGTTGCTGTTGCTGTTGCAGTTGCAGTTCGAGCTCAAAATTGAAGCTAGTTGATTTTTTATTCTTTTTGCTGTGTTTTCTTATCTCTTCAGAGGGTTACACCCACACTGCAGAGGCCTTGCAGTTAGTCAAGGATGATATCTTTTGGCCCTTACAAAACAATCAGGCTGCTACAACGACTAGTAAAAGCGATGTTTCGAATATCGTAATCCTATTGACGGATGGGAAGTCGAATGATCCTGATAAGAGGGCTTTACAACGAGTGGTTAGACAAATGAAAAACGAAATCCGAGGTAAACAAATATAACAATAATAGATATGCTGGATAAAGACAAGTATTTGTAATCATTAATATTAACGCACATTTTTCTTTGGCCGTTTTACAGACCTCACGATGATATCAGTGGGTGTTGGTAACTATGACTACAATGAACTTGAACTGATAGCAACAGACCCTTACAAGCACGTGTTTACCGCCAACGACTTCACTGCGCTGCTTCTGTTGGTAAAGAGACTGCAAACCCGAACCTGCACAAGTAAGGCGATCATTATGTGACATATTTGAAAATATTTTTGGGAACATTGGAGTGAGTTTTTCAATAAGATTGAACCGACTGACCGACTGACCGACTGACGACTGACCGACTGACCGACTGAACGACTGACCGACTGATATAATAAGACAGACTGAGAACTTTGGGGGGAAAAGGCTAGACTGACTATAACGCAGTCTAAGATCTAATAACAAGTAAAATGATTAATAGACCACAATTTTGTTTGTATTTCAGCTCCAGTCCAGATGGATTTGGACTTTAAAGTCGAGGGCAACAACACCATCGTCACAGCCTACGTCTACCCAGGAAGTTTTAGATACTTTGCGCTCGCTCCGAGGTTTTTCTACGGCGTCAAAGACATTGATATTGCAGTATGTATTCACGTGACTTCGTTTGTATGTTTTGTAGTATAATGGTACTTGATTTGATTGGCTAATAGGATCCCTTGGATTACCTGGTTCTCATTCAGTTAAGCTGAACTTGAGCCATACCAAAGACATACTGTACTTTCTTGCTTTCAAGATCTTTAAAATGCTCTTACTTAGTCTTAGTATTTTCTTAGGTTTATTTATTTTGTTTTGTTTTGTTTTTCACGACAAAACACAAGTCTCAAAACTTTTTCGTTTCTCACTCAACTAAGAAGCGTATTGATAATATTGGTGTTTTATTACTATAACTATAACTATTACTATTACTATTACTATTACTATTACTATTACTATTACTATTACTATTACTATTACTATTACTATTACTATTACTATTACTATTACTATTACTATTACTATTACTATTACTATTACTGTCAACCGCTACTATTTCTAATATTTTAATGATTTTGATGATTTATATTTTTATAGATTAAGCCCATTTACGGCTCACTTAAGATCTACGCATCTCGCATCGCTGACACACCTGGCCCTTCCAATTATACCTACAAACTGGATCCGATCGGTAAGTATTGATATTGATCATCTATTAATATCCATTATGTCATTGACACCACTGTCGCCCTTGCACATAGGTATAGTAAGATATTTTCTCTTGAAAATCATGAATAATAATACTCAATAGCCACTAGTGATCGTTCGTTCGTTCATTCGCTCGTTTGTTTATTTGTTTGCCTGTTTGTCTAGCGTGTTGTTACAAAATAACATACGAATGAAGATCTAGTTTCATGAACAATAATTATAACTAAAGTATGGAGTATTGTTATAATTTTTTTATATTTTTTCTTAGCAATCGGCCAACAAATGTCGCTGCACATCTCAAACCCTTGTTCAGGTCAGTAAGCAAAAAGCTTGCAACTCTTGTACTGTACATTGAGTTAGCAATGTACTGACTTAGATCAGCCAGATCAGCCAAGAGCCTGTTTCAGGGTTCAATCTGTGAGTTGGCCATGTCCTTGTCTCTGATCATAGTTAATGGAGCAGAATGGTTGGGAAACCCCCGCTCCATAACGGTAACTGACAGTATGAGTTTCTTTGTTTTTCTACAGGATACAACGAGACCACGTGTCCACCAGTGTATCTTGGCATCTACGCAGATCAAGTTAGCTGTGCTTGTACAGGTACACACACCGTGTCCCGTCCGACATTAATGCAAAGCCGTAGAGTAAAATATCCGGATTTGTGCTTTTGGAGATGAGAAAAGGGAAAGGGAAGAGCACTAAGGGAAGGGAAACGAGAGGAAAGGGAAAAGAATAAGACGTTGGTTTAATCACGCCTTCCGTGTACAGAGGGAAGGGAAGGAAAGAAAAGATACAAGGGTATAAGCAGGTTCTTTGAAAGGAGGGGTGGGGTGGGGTGGGTGTGTGCGGCGCGGCGCGGCGCGGCAGGGAGAGGTGGGTGGGTCACCAGGGGGAGGACAGTGTCTTTTACCCCAAAGTTTCAACCAAAATCAGGTTTTCACATGTATTTGAATGGAAATGATTCTCTAACTCCTATTTTGATTCTAATTTTACTCTTTGCTAGCTATTTTGCACGTAGCAAAGTAAAGTAAAATTACTAACATTCTTTCTCCTGGTCATTCAGAGCCCGAGTGTACCGTCCCTGGTCAAATCAAGTTTACAATTCAGAAAGGTAAACATCTTCATATCGTGAGCTTTTTGATTCCCGTTAATTTTGATCCCCTGGTGAAACCATAGATAAACGTCTCCTGCTTTACACATTTGATGAAACCCCATTACGCCATGTAAAAGACAATTGGAAACGTTGGAGTATATAACGTCCTATGATACTCCTATAAGAATCCAAAATTCTATTATTAAGCTTTAGCTGTTGTATCACAGCGTGGGACAATCACAACAGAGCTAGGCTCCAACTAGGTCAAACACCAAAGATCGAAGTGGAATAAAATAGTTGAGTAGTTTGAGGAGGGAGGAAAACCGGAGAACCCGGAAAAAAATCATCGGATGACATATTGCCTAAAGTAAGACTAAACATTATATACTTCAGACTAAATATATCTAGTCTTGGATCATTGTGTTATATATATTTTTGTTCAATTCTCAGGTACAGGTGGAGTAAAACAAGTTCAAGCGTCGCTTCTGTTCGTTCTTATCAGCCTGGCACTGTCCTACCTTCTTTAGCTTCTTGGCGTAGTTTCTTATACAAACACATAAAAAGGACGTATTATCATTATGTATCTAGTATAGTATAGAGCGGATGCAATTAAACCGTGAAATAAAACCAAACTAAATACTAACTAATAGTATCTATTTAGTGACTAATAGTCACTATTACTCAACCAGAACATTCATCATACAAAGACAAATCTTTTGTTTAACAAATATTCTGGTTGAGTGATAGCAACTATTAGTCACTAAATAGATACTATTAGTTAGTATTTAGTTTGATTTTATTTCACGGTTTAATTGCATCCGCTGCATGTAGTTGCATAGTTTTCGTTGAACTAGTTTAAAGTTATTTTTTAGCATTTTTTCAACTAATAAAAGTAGATAGTAGATAAATACAGATGCTGCTAGATGTTATTTCTGTTAGCTTTAATTTGATTTAACATGCTAAGAATATTTGTTTTCTCGGGTTTTTTTATGTGTTAAAAAACTAAAGCAGATCTCTAATAAGAGTTAAAAATACAACAGTGAAGCATGCATGAATTTAGTGTATTTCCCTTTTTCATTTTCCTCTTTCCTGCATCTTTGCAGCACTGATCGCGACTGAACAGTTGTAAACCTCATTAGATAGTCAAAGTTAATATTATATAAACATTATTATATATGAAGAGTGAAGAGCACATTCGTTTTCATATTATATAAGTGATTTAGATTATAATAAAAAACGGTTTCGTGATTTAACAAAGGAGTGTGGTTTTTGTTTCATCTCATGCACTTTGGTCAAAACAACACTTTCCTAAAATAATGGACAATGTTCTCTTGACACTCACAAACATACGTACAGTGCTGTGTGTGCAACTGTTGCGCAAAATTTTGCTGACACTGAAAACTACGAAGTTTAACGATCATCATCAAGATTGTCTACATGATCATGATTGCCACCACAAACACCACGATCATCTTCATCGCACAACAAACGCCATCAGATCATCATCGTCATCTTCAACATCTTCATCTTCCTCATCACCATGATCGTCGTCTAACATGACCATCATCGCCACCGCAAACATCATCACCATGACCGTTTCCATAATCCTCACCGCAATCGCCTTCATCTTCATCATCACCTCACAGCAAACACTTTCATCATCATCATCATCGTCAACATCTTCACCATCATCATCGTGATCGTCTTTATGATCATCATTGCTACCAAAAACACCATCGTCATCATCTTCGTCACCAGCTTCACCATCATCACCATAATCGTCTTCACTATCTTACAATATCAGATCATTTTCTCCATTAAACTATCAATGGCAACAAAGCTTTATTATCTTCTTTGAAAACCTATTGATAATGGTACTTGACAATCAAGTCACGGTCACTGACATATAGTTACTGAGATATTACTCCTTCAAGTTTAAATGCCTGCTTGAAGAGCAAACTATTTTTGTAACTTACGTTTTACCCTAATATAATAATCCATGGGCTCAAAAGCTCGGTTATTATATTATTTTAATTAATGGATGGCTCTAGAAAAAGTTGAGGATAAAAAGGAAAAATCGTTTGGTTTTAGACAGTCGAGAAATAAAATCTCAAAAACGATATTGTCCATCGTGCATGCATGCCTTAAATGGTTGTCTAGAAGCATCCCTCTGACGTGAACACTTCTTTCTTTATACTTGAATGATGATGTTGATAAAATATCACGACGAACAACAGCACGGTAACACATATACGCAATTGTTATAAAGGTAAGTCTGTAAGTATACACTAGTAAACACTCTCTGTAAGTATATACTAGTGAAGTTTGATGAGAGTAATCAGTACGAGAAAAAACTTGTTTTCTTCGCTTGTCGACTTCAGCCGTAACCTTTATTTAAAATCATCATACACTTATGGCAGTACGTTTTAGTTCTTTTCAACATTATATTCGAAGTCAAATATCAGTTTTTGCAACATCTTCAGCAACAAATAACAGTCGTTTTGTGACAATCAGAGTTGCTTCGTCCCACTCTAAAAATTACCACGCTCAGTTGCTTATAACTGAAAATCCCTTGAATATAAATTCTCATCGACTCGCACCGACTATTCTTCTATTTTAAAATGGTTTATTTTCTCAGAATGTTTGTTAAAAATCAAATCATATTTCTATTTTTCAAGGTTGAATTAAAATTCCAAGCAACTCGTGATCGTACCCAGCTGGCTGTGTGTCTTTTATTATCGTTATATTACCGGCAGACCAGAATAGAGACCCTGTGATACTAACGATGGTCAAGCAGGCAGCATTTACTGGCGTGCTTTGCATGCTCTCAGGTACGACCATCCTTATTATTAATCAAAATTATTATCGATATTTTATCTCGTAACAAGTGTTGTCGTTCTTAGTGTACTACCTACTGATAGCTTGTTACTTATAGAGTGTGTAACATAAATACCGCTAAATACTGCTAAATTATGCTAATCCTATTGTTTTCTATTGTTTAATTAGCACTATTTACTACTAAGTAGTGCAAAGTGTTGCACACTTTTAGTGTTTGTACTCTATTTACTAAATTCTAGATAGTAGATGTGATGACTTTTCGAGATGTACGATGTTCTAATACCTAAGATGCAAATATTTTTTTAAAAGAATATATAATAGCGTTCTGAAAGAACGCGTATTTAAGTCAGTTCAGCTAGCTATGTTATTAAATAAGTGGTGATAACTAGTAGAATACTAGCGTGGAATGCGTCGGTGTTTCTGAATAAAGCAGCAGGAACTTGTGGATAAATTGAATCACCGTAAAATACTTTGTGAAACTGACGTTTCAGACGTTAGTCCTTCGTCGGAGTAAGTACATTAAACACATGAGCCCTCCCAATATTATTTCTACAAAATCCTTACTGTACCTTACTGTAACTTTAAGTAAAAATAATAAAATCGGTTCGTATAATCCTCGTAGCGGTTAATCAGAATGCAATGTTTGTCCGAATCTTTAAGCTATTTTTAAAACCAGTGCGCTGCGCTATAGACTGCAGTCAATCAGGGTATAGAAAGAAAGTGAACACTTTATTTGATTAACGAAGTATGTTGCCTAATTTCCTTGCTGCTACTGTTGTCTCGATCAGCGGCATGCAGCAATGAAAATAGCGACAACTGTGCCTGGATTTATAAATAGACTGCGTTCTCAAGGTTGCGTGCGCGTCCAAATTTAAGGAACTTGACGGGCCATGATACCAGAACGCGAGCTTAATGATGAATATTATCCTAAATTTCTATGAAATAATTTCGATAACAATTCATAAAATTGATAAATTTCCTCTCCAAGTATAAAACTGGCTTCTCAATTTCACTGAATTTGCGTTTTTCAGTTTTGGGGCCCGTCAGATTGGATGCGCACCCAACCTTGACAAAACTGTCTGTTCTTTAAACATGCAGTTGTTGAAGTGTGATAATCATGGCATACCTACATCCTTCATTCATGCATTGTTTAACAGATGAGAAATATGAGCCAAAGACGTCAATGAACTAAAAGACCGTGATAGATATACACCTACTTGCAAGAAGGTTGTCATACAAGAATAGAACATTACTAATTTGGTGAGAAAGGAATACATTAAAAGACAAAAGAAAATGTTCAGCTTCAGTGATCTACTTTTGTTTTTTAATATAATTCCTATCCCACTAAATCACTAATGTTCTATTTTCGTATAATAACGTTCTTGCAAGTAGGTGTATCATGGAACGGGCATTATCAATAAACATTGACCTTTAACTTAAAACATTGTTAGACCACGTACGTAAACTTGGATGATATTTGTCACTGTCTATTGAGCATAGAATGGGAAGATGCTACTGCTTGAGTTGTACCCTGACTGGTTTCCAAAGTAAATATCTTCTGAAAACTATATTAGGTTGACTTTATGTCAATAAAGTCAGAATAGAAATAGAAACTATATTAGGTTGACTTTATGTCAATAAAGTCAGAATAGAAATAGGAGAAAAAATTAACTACAGTTGAAAGAGCTCAGATCGATGATCTGGGGATATATGGCATTAGGGCGACGTTACACGAGACGATTTGCAAGTATGTTTTCTCGCGCAATTGCGAAAATTTCGTAATTTTTGTCAAAACCTCGCAATTCAAAACGACGAATGTTTCGCGGCATATCGTCGTAACAACGTGTAATGTAGCATGAACTTCAAAATAATAAAATACAACAGAATAATTGTCGATAATAACCTAAAATTTAAGAACCTGTTAGGCTAAAATTTCATTTTTAAGCTCCCTTCACATAATAACCATTTTAGGCTAAAATCCTAAAACAGGTTCTTATTTTTTAAAAAGAAAAAAAAAAGAATCAATCTTTTCAAAAATATATATTTATAACACAGCCTGTACACAATAATGCTATAAACACTATAACTGTACATTAACTAGAGACGTTAAAAGAGGACCACGAGTTTATCAGTTGAATTACTGTCAAGTGTTATCCTCTATAAACAAAGTTTATTATTATTATTATTATTATTATTATTATTATTATTATTATTATTATTATTATGGTTACTGTAAAGAACATGTCCTCATTGAATAAAAAAAATCCAACTTAAAATGAAACTTTATTTCATTTCTTGAACAAAAGTTAAGAACCTAATTAAGAACCCAGTTAGCCTAATTTAACACCAAATACCCGATTTATATAAGAACCTGTTTTGGCTAACTTGAAAAAACCTAGGTCCTCATACGCGGGTTTTTACTGTATCGTCTATAGAATATATTATTAAATTATTAGAAAACAGCAGAGCGCTAGAACAGTCATATAGACACTGACTAAGTTAGTCTTATTTTTTTTCATTACGTAACTGGATATTTTGAAAAGCTATCATCATTTCTTTGGTATTGACTTTTTTAATTTCTCTTCAACAGTTTTTATCATTTCGAGTGCGTCGGAGGCTGAAGCATCAACACGGTAAATATATAAATAATTAGGAAATGAAATCCATGACCATACGACAATTTTAGAGTAAATACGAAATGCAAGATAGAACCAATAAACAACTATTGTAAAAAAGGTTGGCGAATATTTTATGGCATGTTGTATGCTGCATCTTGCATATTGTTTGTTGCTTGCTCAGCTTGAAATGTATGTATTAGTTTATTCATATGTAAGTACTAAATTTCAGCACAGAAGAAAATATAAAGAAAAAAAACGTGAAGACAACGTTTAGGAAAATGCAACATGCAACATGCAACATGCAACATGCAACATGCAACATGCAACATGCAACATGCAACTTCAAATACCCATGAGCACGTGTATATTCATGTCTGTGGTACTCAAGATTTGAACAACGCAGAGAACAAGAAACATATAGTAACAACATGATATCTATCAACGCAAGGCAGGAAGGATTGATGCATGCATGCATGACAGGAAACAGTTAGAAAGGGAGGGAGGGATACAGGAGCAGTACAGATATCGACCGACCAACAAACTAAGGCAGGCGCGGGAGGCATTAACGAATGGACTAATAAAGGGAAAAATAAGGGGTGGATGGAGATAGGGAGGGATGAAAAAATGCGCGCTTGAGATAGCAGACATCATTGATATAGAGAAAAAATAGTGCAAAGAACAGAAATCGTTAGTTATGCGACATGGTCCCTTTTGACTGATCATCTTGTTTCTAGCACCAAGAGAAGTATTCCCATTGTCTACAATGTCTATGCACTCGATCACTTCATCGAACTCGTAGAAAAAATAGAGAGGAATATATCAAGCTTTTACCACATTGCAAATCATATACGCCATCTGGGCTACACTGATAGCTATTGGTTCACTATCGCAGGTAAGTATGAACTACTTAACGAATATTTTTTTGTTCTCCTTAGCAGCTGTTTTTAGTTGCGTTCTATTCCTCCGCGGTCCACTCTCAAGACTAAAGCATGGGTAGCGCCACTAGCAACGCATGCGCAACCCGACGCAAGCCAATGCAGCGAATCCGTTTCCTCTCTATGAAAAGAAACGAGGAAAGCGCAAAGGTAAGAGATATATTTTTTCTTGCGTTGGCTTGTGTCGCTATAGCCTCCTACACAGACGTCTTTAGTGTTTGTCACGCAACGTTGTGACAGACACTAAAGATGTCTGCATAGGAGGCTAGTGTCGCTAGCGCGAGAACCAGGGTGAAAACCGCTGCTAAGCACACTGCATTCTTTCGTGGACGTTTTTCCTTTTTTTCTTTACTTCACTCAAAAGCCGTTTAATATTAAAAACTTCAGGGGCATCTTCAAGTCTACCAGACGGAATTTTAAACAGTGCGGAAAAAGACGTTCTCAAAAAGATGGTTGTCCATAGCCACGAAGGGTCACTTGAGTTAGGAGTAATACGCTCATCATCTGGAGAAGCAATAGCCATTGGTCACGTGATTAATGGAATCTGTGCAGGGTTTATTCGAGAAAGGCGAACCTCACTCGGACAGTGGTCGCCGGGTGCTGTAAAGGAGATCGATAACCTGTACGGAGCAACCATATCCAGGGATCTTGCGCAAGCCGCACTGGCGAAAAAGAATGATGCATCCCTCCCGTACTTTGGTCCTGGTGGATCATGGGATGACACCAAATGCCCCGAGGTATATACTAGTTCCTCAGACGTCAGCACTGGAGCGTCCGATGCTGAACTCCTGGGGGATATAGACGGGTTTCTTTTGGGATATTACCTTCCAAGGTGGGTAAGCAAAGGCGTGCGTCTGGGTCAGTTGCTCAGGATGTATTACTCGACTGGAGTCTGTTATGACATGTCAGTTGCAAGCTGTAAACGATATAGCAAGTACAAAAGTATAGTTGACCTTGAGTCATTACAAGAACAAGTTACTGGGGTGGCTGAGGCGTTCTATCTCAAGAACAAGGCAAGTTATCCAAATGTTAAGAAAGAGGACATACCAGACGCCACAAAGACCATCACACAGCAGTTCTTTCCTTATGTGGGTAAGCAATTGACACCTCAGTCGGACATGAGTGAAAAATCTCTGCACATGCACATAGTCCGCACGCAAATTAGTCAAAACGTCTTCATGTTATTTAGAAATTAGTCCTCAAGCCCGAATTGGCTATTGACTCATAGGCCACGAGGGCAGAGAGACCATGGCCATGGCCATGAGAGTAGTTTAAACATAAAGACGCAAATAAGTGTTAAATTAAAGTTAAATTTTATGTTTTGATTTTAAAAACCAGCACTTTTCTTTACTGGTAGGTTATTACTTATAGCCTAGTAGTATAGCTCATCCAATCAGAGCGCAGCATTGGATTGGATTGGAAACTTTATTTAATGAAGGTGACACGTGACAGTAATTTTGTTAACTGATAAACTTGTGGCCCTCTAATATTGATGATAGATCTCTAGTTGGATTTGACTAATGTAAACATGATTCAAACATGGCCGATA
Organism: Actinia tenebrosa; assembly: GCF_029948245.1. Lineage (NCBI taxonomy): Eukaryota > Metazoa > Cnidaria > Anthozoa > Actiniaria > Actiniidae > Actinia > Actinia tenebrosa. The sequence continues at coordinate 8,091,168 of NW_028292576.1, read as the reverse complement.
AATGGACTTCACAAAATGACAAAAGTTAGAGGATGTTATTGGGACTTTTAAACGACCAATTCTTTTATATTGTCTTGATTAAACAGTGTCTTGGTCTCACAAAAGTATGATCGCGAAATGTTGTGTATACTCAGAGAATATGAACACTTTTTTCTTACTAAATTCTTCTTAATTCTTAGAAAACTCACTAAACATCATTATTTATCCTAAACAGAAAACATTAATGGGCCTTCGCAAATATGTCCAGAGAAACAAGAAGGTGAGCCAAGCATATGATTGTCATATGACGTGTAAGATCGATATATGTATGCATTCTTACTTGCTTGTAAAATGTACTGAAGATGGCGTTAGACACATGCACAACCAAACATGTCTATTAAAAAGTTCATATTGTACAGTAATAACCCGCATATAAGAACCTGAAATTTTCGATTTAGCCTAAATAGGTTCTTATACAAACGGTACTTAAAGCAAATTTAGCCTAAATAGGTTCTTAAAATAGGTTCTTATATTTTTATATCAATTCCATTTAAATATATTACATATATCATAAATATATCAATATCATCTCATAATACAATATAAATCAATGATTTCTTACCATACAGGGATGTGTATAGGCAGTCCTGTGCAGGTGCAGCATACAGTACATGTATGTTGTTAACAAAACAACTAAACAAAATCAATTCCAAATTAAAAACTGTATGGTTCTAGACCCTGAGGTTTAACCATTTCATCATTTGTGCCATCAGCTGTCATTCTAATGAAAACAGCCAGTCTTTGAAAAGAGTTTCTTAGCAAACATCTTGTCTTTACAACAACCCCACAAATAAGAACCTAACAACATTTTACCCTAAATAGGTTCTTATATGAATGGTGCAAAAAATGAAAATTTTAGCCTAACAGGTTCTTAAACCCCAGGTTCTTATACGCGGGTTATTACTGTATCTTAAAATATTAGTACATTTAGTGTTTTTTTCTCGATTCTAATTGGACCTGGCAATAGTCTTGGGCCCCTGGCTCAGGAAATAGCAGGCAATCCTACTAATTGTAAAAATTAATTAATAATATTTATTAAGTGTAAATAAAAGAAGTTAAAAAAAAATTCACGCCAATCCTCTCCGTTCTAGTCTCCCCCACAGCCGCTTTCAGTGTCGTCACGCAACGCTTTCTCAACTGAGTAGGAAGAAAGCGTTGCGTGACGACACTGGCGGGGGAGACTACTCCCTTCGCGATCCACGTCAAATATTTTCATTTATTTTACAACTCAATAGTAAGTACGTTTATTTTTGTTTTATAGGATGTGAATTGTCATCAAATTTGGTGTTTGTGATGGACGAGTCTGGAAGTATTATATATTTAAAAAGATGAATTCGAAAAGGAAAAACAATTTGTCAGGTAAAAAAAGTAAGTTTTGGACGTTATTTTGTCCACTCTCAGAACAAGCAGGGGGGAAAAACGAGAGTATGTGTTACATAGAAGATCTTTTAGATCTTAAAAAAACCATCAGGGATTTCTTGTCATTCCTGGTTTACATGATATCCACTATAATGAACCATCCCATGAACGAAAGAATCAGCGGAGGATAGAAGGATCATGTCAGCCAACATGGCTGCGATTTTTTAATTTTTTTCAATATTCTCCGATAGCCTGGTTTCTATGGATCTAGAGCGTTTTCACGTGACGTGACAGCGGCCATTATGGGGTACCAAAATGATACATTTTCTATCCTCGGGGAATCGAACTCTATTTTTATGAAAAAATTGGGCGAAAAGTATCTATTGTTTGGTAAACCAATATGGCTGCTTTCTCACGTAAGTGAAGACGCTCTATACACCGAATCGAAATATGGTTGCCAATTTGACAATACGTCTCATATGAATGTAAAAATTAATTGACGCTTTTACGTTTCCACGTGAACACGAGGCAATTCAAAATGCATGCCATATTTAGATTCGGTGTATAGCTGCCATCTCGATCGAATCTACAAAAGTTTTTTGTGGTTCCTTTAAGTGTTTCACTGATTCTCATGGGAATAATATCAAAATACCTATAGAAATTCAATTCAAATGATTCTTTGACTCCAAGCTCTTGATAAGTTAGTAGCAAAGGACCGCCGGACTTAATTATTTGTTGAGCCTAGTTGAGCGACGACCTTGAAATTAGAAGTCCTGATTGATGTATCCGTTTCTGTTATGTCACTGAACAGGCAAATCATTGATGCTTTTAACATTTCACCACGTCAAACAAACGTAGCCGTTGTGGAGTTTTCTTCCGATCCAGACCTTGCGATCAATCTCCAAGACTACGAGTCCAAGACGAGGCTTAGCTGCGCTATTAACAATCTTCTTCATAAAGGTAACTATAGAAACAATGATCACGTACGGAGCACCATCGATTGGGGGGAGGGGAGTGAGAGGAGGTTAGTATGTATCCAAGCCTAAAAGCTAGGTTACTGCCAAGGACCAAGGAAATAATCATTTTTTGAGTCATTACAAAACTATGCAATTGCAGTATCATCAAATAATAGTGGAATCTATTTATCTTAGGCGGGTTTACACACATGGAAAAAGCCCTGCGATTAGTCAAAGATCAGATATTTCTGCCCATCCAAAGAGGAAGTTTACCTGACAGACGCGACGTCTCCAATATTTTGATTTTCTTGACGGACGGCCAAGCGACTAATAAGACAGCTTTTGTACAGGCAGTACAAGAAATCAAGGAAGAAGTCAAGGGTACGTAAGATTTCTTTCTCTTTTAATTGGTATAAACCTGGTTTTCAATCATTCCCAAGAGAATGGAATAAAAAAAGACACGGCGGCCATGTTGGATGATATAAAAAAAAATAGACTAATGACGAATCTTTTGTTAAATTCATCCCACATGGCGGCTGTGAAAACCATCAATACTGTTCTAAAAGATGAACTTCTCAATATTCCTGTCTGCCATTTTGTATCTATTCTTAAGATATATAGAGTTAACATAAAAGAAATAAGTAAATTGAGTTACAATGAGAACTAAAGTTTGGTCTTTAGTAGTAACTCATTGTCTATACGTTCATGATATTTTTATAACAAACCAGGTGATGATCTTGGGGAACGCGCGCAAAGGATTGTTATAGTTGATGAGGAGGTCCTAGTTTGGAGTTAAGCTTCACGAATTTGCAACGTCTCCTGTGATTGGTTAGGTTTAGGGGCGGGGTTGGGAAAGGTCATTGTTTTCTATTGTTCTACACATGTGTGCCCTCCAGCAGAATCACATCTTGCAAATTCGTGAAGGACGACCCCTAGTTTGAGTTGTTTATCAGCGAACAATGAGCTACTATTTCACGATAATTTCATAAAAGATTTGAAACTACAACGCACCATTTGACCCATAGGTATTCGTTATAAGAATAGATGGAATTATAAATGCATTGCTAGTCCATAACATAGCTAGGAAAGCGAAGATTCAGAGTAATTTTTTCTCTCTTCGGTCGCACTGGTTTTTTTTTCGATGGACCGAACTATCTGATTTTTTCCTGCGAGATTTATTATTTGCTGGTTTTTGATGGACTGTCAAAACGAGATCACCTGCAACTTTGAGGAGGAAACTTAGATAGTAAAAATAAGCTGAGATGGGCTCAGCTCTGTTCCCATTATTTTTTATTATGCCAAATGTATATTTTCTTTACTCCTCAGATCTTACCATGTTAGCTGTTGGTGTGGGTGAATACATCTACAGTGAACTACAGCTTGTAGCAACAGATCCACAAAAACACGTTTTTACTGCGAGTAATTTTGACCAACTTCTGGGCCTTGTAAAAGAACTTCAAAACAAAACTTGCAAAAGTAAATTTCGTAGTGAATATGTAATAATGCTTTCCAAACACACGCTGGAAGTCATAAAATTTGTTGTGACGAACACGCGACAAAGTGAGCTTTAGTGGATGCCAATTAAACTGTAGGCACATGCCCTTGAAAACTTTGTGTTTTCCGTGTCATGAAAGAACGCTTTGATTGACGTCCAACAAAACCCAATTTTATCGCGTGTGACTGGAAAGGGCTATATGATATTTAATTTGGAATTTTTACTATACCATTCTTTAACGTAGAGATGAATGTACGGATCGGAACTACAAGGCGTTCTCAGCTCTACGATCAGTCTTCTTGTATGCTACGCCGACTGTTACCTTATTACGAATTTGACTCCCACCCACTTCTAGATGAGTTTATTTATCACATTAAATAATATGTACTTCTTTCTCCTCAGCTCCCTCTCAGATGAACGTGGATTTCAATGACGACGAGAACAACACTTTTGTCACGGCTTACGTATCTCCGGGAGGTGTTCGATACTTTACAATCGCTCCTAAATATATCTTTGGCCTCAGTGCAATTTACATCGAGGTAAGCAATGTTAATATGTTTCAATGAATAAATCTTTTTTTGACAAAATTAATGCAAAACCATGCAGGGTAAAGTAGTTATATTTTGGATGGAAGCACAGATGGTGCGCAGCGCTATTATTGCGCCCCTTCTCGCCACTATGGTACAGTGAATGGTTCTGCTTTCTTTATTGAGCTAACAGCGTGTTTTGACTCTTTGTTCTCGGTCTTTTTCTAGGTCAAGCCACTCTATGGTTCTGTAGTAACATATGCATCACGTACAGCAGATACTCCAGGACCTAGCAACTACACTTACAAACTTGATCCGATCCGTGAGTAGCAGTATAGTCATACTGGACTTTGGACTTTTCGTATAGTTAAATACGTAGACCTGATAAAACACGATCTACGAGTTTATTGAACGACTTCAATAATTCATGAGTGATTAAGGAGCATTTAGGGTTCTTATTCGTACCTTGCTCTTGTACTCTTTTGGTCCTTTATAAAGGATTCGAAATCTTTGTATATAAAGATATCCATCGATCCATGATGAACTATTATCGGGTATAAAGATTCATGCACGTGATGGATTTGAAGGACCTGATAGGTCTAAATGCTCATTAGTTATTCAGGATTTATTTTCAAATATACATAGTCAGTCAAAGCAGTCAGAACAATAAAAAGTCCCCTTTAGCTTGAGTGTAAAGATTTGCCCATTTCCGACCTCGTGTCATTCCCTAGAGTACCATTTCTTTGATTAACAGTTGCGCAGCACAATAAACATTAATATTGATACCAATGTTAAAATGATTACATTTTCCTATTAAGAGTGAATAAATGAAAATGTTTGTTTGTTTTTGTTCATTTTTGGTTTTGTTTCTTTTCTTTCTTTCTTTCTTTCTTTCTTTCTTTCTTTCTTTTTTTTTTTTTTTCGTTTTTTTTCTTTCCTTTTATATTTCGTTTCGGGTGTTAGTGCGTTTCAAATTTTTTGTTGATTTTTTTTCTTGCTATCTATGATACTCAAATCGAATTCTACTTTGTTTGTTTCAGCTGTTGGACAAGCGCTAAATATCGAAATACTGCACCCTTGCTTGGGTAAGTACTAAGTGTAACGTATTTAATCCATCCCTCCATCCCACCATCCCTCCATCCCTCCATCCCTCCATCCCTCCATCCCTCCATCCCTCCATCCCTCCATCCCTCCATCCCTCCATCCCTCCATCCCTCCATCCCTCATGACAATCAATAGCTATTAATAATACCCTTTTTTTACCAGGATACAATATTAGCACGTGTCCTCCTATCTACTTTGCTATCTGGGGAAAGGAACCAGACTGTACCTGCATAGGTAAAATATTCTTAGATATTTCCTTTCTCAAAAGGAAATGCCCAGCGGTATAAAATAAACTTTGTTTATATGTTATTTATTTTGCTTTTCAGAATCCGAATGCACAACCCTTAATCAAATCAAATTTACAATCAGAAAAGGTAAGAGCATTATTTATGGTTTTATTGTTTATCAACCCTTTAAAAGCTTTTAATCCAAACCCAGCTGCTCACGACTCTAAAATAAAGCAAAAAAGTCTTCTTAATGATTTATCCTCCACCAGAAACAATTAGAACTTCGGACGACAAATCCTGTCGAGAAGGAAAATTAAGATATTTTTTTATAGTAGTTCTTTTTGTTTTGGACCCGGGGATTTATTTTCCCATATGGGTGACGTCAAGCTCTAAATTATTCCTATGTTTCTTTTTGAAAATCTGCAAATTGAAGGTGCATTTTTATCTAGTTTCGGTACAAACGACACCATTTAAGGTCTGATGAAGGGGGGAGGGGGGAGGGGATACTTGTACCCAACCTAGACCTCAATGCACCATGCTCGCTATAAATGTCATATGCATTTAGCTTCCTTCAAATTCCTATAAAGGTTATCCCTAAATTGGTCTTTTCTTATCTTTAACAGGTGGCCTATTAAGCAGTGTCTGGCAGTTAAGGGGGTCGATATTCCTAACTGTTATTGGTCTGACATTGTCGCGTTTCTCATACTAATTCCTTCATATTATCGTTTACAATCATAACCATATTTCTAATCCTTTTACCACTGGTTATTTGGTAAATTAATTGCATGATCTAATAGCCTAAACAAGCAGAGAAATGCTGTAGAGGAAACCCCTTCTATGATCGTAATGGGGATCTTGGCGAGTTGCACGTGAGAGATTCATATTATCCTTCCCTAGACAAAATTCGCAAGTCTTAGTTCAGTCTAGAAAAAAAACGGCTTCTCCTCTGCTCGGGATCCGGTAATGTTTTCCCATTTCAGACCCCGTGTCATTCTCTTGAGAATAAGATTCTTCGGTTGAGTTGTATCCATATTTATGTGACTTCCCATGTACAACCGTTAAACAAAGAAATGATACTCTAGAGAATGACACGGGGGTCTGAAATGGGGAAACATTACGCCCTAGGCAAGGAGTATTGATTACATGTGTAAAGTCTCTCCATTACTGCAACTTATCCACTGCTACAGGTTTACAAACATCGATATCAGTGCCGTAGCCACCATTTATTTTGGACAGTGGTCCGGGTTTAAAAAAATGTCAAATCAAGTGATGATCAATTGCATCATCACGTGACCATTTTTGTTTTTGTGCATGCCCCTCTTGCTGAGAGTCTTGAAATGTACTTCACCCCATAATTTCAGGATTGCATCTATATTGCAAATGAAAAGTTGAATGGTAAATTATTTTGGAGATATCAAGGTTTATACTTCCAATATGCTAATAGGGTTGATGTTATTATAGGCATTATTGAATATATAAAACTTTTCTCGGGGCAAAAAAATATCCAGTATACAACATCATTGTTTTCCTTAGGGTTTGTAGTAAGTTTATTGCAAATTTGTTCTCTAATAATAATCAGTGTTTCAACGACTGTTTCAACGACTTACAAATGATGACAAATAATCTCAAATTCCTATAATGACATCACACTCATTAACATATGTCGGAAGTATAAACCTTGACAGGATGCATCGTTCAAATCATATCAATAATTACCATTCAACTATTCACTTTATGTAGAATCAATACTGAAAATATCAAGTTAGGGGTTAGATGCACTTTAAAGAAGAGCTTTACTGCCGTTTCTAGTACAATTGATAATTATATGGACTTTATTTAATTGTGTAATAAATATTTGTTTTTACTAGTGGAGCTATGGTTGTCACGGCAGTAAAGAGTGATCCGTTCAAAACTGGACCAATTAACGTATATACTGGTGGTTAAGGCATTCAACATGCAATTCTTATACGAAAAATGTATGACTAAACGAAGCGAAAACATTACGCCTATAATAAAAGCCTTTGATATAAAAATAAGTCCGATTCCGTTTAATGGAATTGGCTCCTAGTGAATAAAAACATTAACTTCAATAAAAAAATTTATAGCTTTTCTACTCAGTGTCGTGCAAAACTTTCCTTCTAACCCACTTGTTGCAATAGACCTTCTTATTGAACGGCGGGCATCTTGAATTCTGTCGTTTTAATTCATAATTCAGACATAATGGGATGTCGAGGGGCAATAGTCCCCTTCACAGTTCCCTGCGCCATCTTAAAAGGTAACCGTGCCTTTGCATCGAAGCGATACGAACGGTGAGCTTGAAATGATAGAGACATGTGAATAATTGTTCAAGGTGTTTGAAAAAGGTCTCTATCATTGCAAGCTCACCGTTCTTCTCGCATCGATGCAAAGGCAAGGCTACCTTTCAAGATGGCGCAGGGAACTGTAAAGGGGACTATTGTTGGAAAAAAGTATAGACTGTAAAGCTGCCAGGGTATATTTACTTTACGCTTTTCTGTGAGAAGCACATTGAAAAAGCAATAGGATTTTTTGGTAGTTGGAACAATATTTGAAACCTCAAGACTTTAGATTGATTCTTTAAAAACGTAACACCCCGCTTCTCTATGCTTCATAGATCCCCTCGGCATCCTATAATTCAAAATGGCCGCCGTATCAGTAACAAGGACTGTCAACACCATCGCAGTCCCAAACAGTAACTACTCACTAATCATTATCAGTATTTTTCGCACGTTATTCACTTGTTTTTTTCACTACACATTCGCTCTGAGACTTGTACAGGATTTGTAAACCCATCTTCAGGTACACCAAAAGACAAAGCATCACGAAGATCAGGTGGTTGTTCTTCGTGTTCTACTCCTTCTCTTCTCGTCTCGTTATCATTATCATCGTGAACATCACCATAGGGTGGTGGTGGTATCATAAGTGCACCTCCTACAGCCCCATAACCTGGGAGTCCGTCCTGTTCCTCCTGTTCTCTTGATCGAGCAGCTTGATCATTCGCATTTGCTGGCAAAAAGGGACGATAATGAGGAGTACGTTGAGTACGAACTATGCCGTGGTATCCCGACGGTGATGCCCTTCTATGGCAGAAACATCCAATCGAAATCAAGAATACTGTAATGAATACGGCTGCTACAGCTACTATGATCCAGAAACTATCTAAAATAAACATGAAAGACTATTTATCATAATAATATTGACAGCCCACCAGCCCACCAGCCCCCACCAGCCCACCAGCCCACCAGCCCACCAGCCCACCAGCCCACCAGCCCACCAGCCCACCAGCCCACCAGCCCACCAGCCCACCAGCCCACCGACCCACCGACCCCACCGACCCACCGACCCACCGACCCACCGACCCACCGACCCACCGACCCACCGACCCACCAACCCACCAATCACCCACCCAACCAACCTTTTTATTTTATTATATTCAATTATTTATGCATTCATTAGTTCATTTATGAATTTTCCATCATGTCTCTTACAGGATGTATAGGTTGACATGTAAAATGTGGAGGGCGGAGACAAAGTAAATGGAGATACCACGGTAGGGCCTGGAGGTGTGGTAGGCGGAACATTCACGGGACATCCATCCGGACAGCAGCACTTGTGTTCTACTTCAAGGATCTTATAGAAAGAAAATAAAAAGCCAACTAAGAATTATACCCTGTAAATATATTGTATTGGCTTTGATTAAGGTACCTGCAATCCTCTATCCCTTGAAGTTAAGAATAGTAAACTATTCCACATACTCCCATTCATGCTCAGTTGATATAAGTGATGGGATGAAATATTGACAGGCGGTCTAAGACAAGCTGGAACAGCTTGGCTTGGGGGTGCTGTCAACTACGACCCACGTGGACCCATATGGGTGGGTGGGTGGGTGGGTGGGCCGTCAGTCCAGCTCGTTCCGCTGGCAAAACTAAGCGAGAATGAGTGTATTTACTCGAGGCGCTTTTATAGCCAATCCGTGGCATCATTAACGTGCACATAAATATGCAGTAGTGCTAATGATCGATTCTTTTGAGTTATTTCATTTTCGCATATCATTAGGAGTATTTGGAATAGCATGCAGAGCAGGCGTTCTTGTGGGCTTATTGAAAAATTGAAGTTAAAATCGGGTTTGGGGTTCCTGTTTCAACTACATGCCCGCGAGACATGAAATTGGGAACTAGCAAAAATTGGAACTTCGCTTCTTTTGCGAAGTTTTGTCATTTCAAATAGCTTTACGGTTTTCAATGAGAAGCACATCTAAAAAGCAATTCACCTTTTCGGCGCTATCTTGCACTGGATTGTGTTACGGTCACCAAAAAGTTCGGACATCGTTCTCGGATTCCCATACAAATTCACTGACTTCAAACAGAAAATTTAGGTACAGACTTCTTTAGTTAGCTCTCTTAAGAGCAGTAAGAAAAGTTTCAATCAATATTGAAAAAAGATCTTTGCTGCTATTTAGAGAACTAACTAAATGAAAGTAAATAGTTTATTTAAAGTGAGTACATTTGTACGAAAATTCAAGAACAATGTCCGAACGTTTTGGTGACAATAACACAATCTAAAACAATTTATACTCCGTGACGGCTAGTGCCGAAATGGTGAATTGAATTTGCTGGTAGTTGGATCAATATGCGAAACAACAAGACTACACATTATTTGAAAACGTAACCCCGCCACTCTATGCTTTGTAACGTTTCTACGCGTTTGCCCCCTAGACATCCCATAAATCAAGATGGCCGCCGTATTAGTAATAATAATAGAGAGGTTAAGCTTCTCGTTTACGGCAAACGTGAAACGGCAGTTGACCATTAGAAAATTCTTTAAAATTAGTGAAAAGGAATCGCAAAAATCTCTAAGTAGTAGATCAAAATAAGTGTCTTTGTCGGGAAGGTTTGCAAAAGGTTAAGTGAATTGTAGGGAAACGATGAAAACGTGGTCACGTTTGCCGTTTGCGGGAAGGAAAAACGTGAATCTTAATCTGCCTAATGTCTGTAAATACTTGGTTTTTCTTCTCTTACTGGTTCTGCCGCATCTCGTATTATATTCATCTTGGCCTCACTACCCAGGGTTTTGCTTTCGTTACATTTGAACTGAACGGTAGAAACCATTCCCAGGCGCCTTGATTGGAAACAATGAAATCATAACTAACACGAAGTTATAAGATAAAATTGAAATGAACCGTATCAACTACATTTTGTAGGTTAGAGCAGTTTTCGTATGACTGTGAAAAGCTCACGGCACGAACACGGTCGTGACACGGCAAGGCGTACGCCCTCAGCACCATTAAGGCATGGCTCTTTTGAGGAAGTGATGGAAAATCAGTTATTTATTCATATCTTTGACAGTTTACTATGAATCTTTCCCAAATTTGGCTCGTAGTAGTAATTCTTCAAGGCAAGCAATTACCGCATATTTGTTACCATGGAAACCAGGTCACGTGACCACAAGGCCGCCATCTTGGATTAAAAAAAAATCGTTTGTAATCGTATTGAAACTACTTCAAAAGTCCTGAAAATCCATCTTCCTTTTGATATTTGCAATACCTATATGGATCTAATTGGATATCTTGGAAATTACATTAAGTTTAATTTTTAGAATATTTTTAATTTTTTGGAAAAAATAGAAAATATTCTAAAAATTAAACTTAAAATAATTTCCAAGATATCCAATTAGATCCACATAGGAATTATAAATATGAATAGTAATCTGCAATTTCATGACTTTTAAAGATGTTTCGGTACGTTTACAAACGGCTTGTTTAAAAATCCAAGATGGCGGCCTTGTGGTCACGTGACTTAGTTTCCATGGTAACCAAGGCTCTAAGGTTCCTTCTTTTCACAAAAGACATTAACTTGCCAAGTTTGGGGAAGATTCGTAGATAACTGGCTATGATATAGCTAATCAGTTTTTCATCTGAGAGCCATGCCTTAATGATGCTGAGCCAGACCAATCACATTGCACGAGAATTTACTTTCTGCCCAATCAAATACCCAGAACACGGCACAAACACGGTGAGGACATGGTCACGCCACAGTCACGGCACTGCTAGACCAAGCACATGCATTACGAGAGAAAAAAAATCAGCCAATTGAAATTCTAGAAAACATCATGGTCACTGCACGGCACGATTAACGCACTGAGCTTTCCACAGTCATGCGAAAACCGATCTATAATTTTATTACCAATCTTCAGGCTTATTTATTACATGCAATGAATTACATGCAACTACGTGGGCTAACTATTTCCACACACACAAACTGAAATACTATATTACTACGAGAAACTATTGCTTTCTAGCACCAACTACTGAGTATTTAACTTAGTGATAAATTTAAATTTAGCTTATCGTTAAGGGCCACAAGTTTATTAGCATAGTTTTTGCTATTAATCTTTTTTCCTATCAAGAGTCACTGAGTATAGTGGGCTCTATTAGGAACACTGTTCTTTGTTCGGTATGTTGATGAAGGGTTGCACTGCGCGAGTGTAATGAACGAACAAATGAACGAATAAAGAAGGCTCGACATTAGTAACTTACGTGCCTCTCTGCCCGAAAATTAACTCCACAGTTCCTTTGTTTACTTGACAACGAACGTCTTGCTGGAAGCCTATTCCATCATACATTTGTCCATCATCACTCCAATAACAAATCTACAAAACAATTACGAATACGAACATATCATTTTATTAACCCCAAGAGCGAAACACTCAGTGTATTTATCGACCTTGGGGCTCCATGCTATACGAAAATATTGAAGAGAGAGGTGCTTATTTGCAGGTTGCAATTGGTGGGTTGGTGGGTTGGTGGGTTGGTGGGTTGGTGGGTTGGTGGGTTGGTGGGTTGGTGGGTTGGTGGGTTGGTGGGTTGGTGGGTTGGCGGGTTGGTGTATTGGTGGGTTGGTGTATTGGTGGGTTGGTGGGTCTGTCCGACCTTACCGCCACGTTCTGACATTCTTGTGAGTCTCCTTGTACGAATGGTATGCAAGGGTTGTAACCATACTCGTAATGTCTAGATGAAGCTTTGAACCTTGAAAACAAAGTGTGATCATTAAAAATCACTAGCTAATCGACTGAGGGCAGTTAGTTAGATAACTCCTGAGATATTACGCCAGACAAGAGTGAAAAACGTCTGCGCATGCTCTGAATCCGTATGCAAATTACTCAAAACATAAGTAAATCTGGCTTTCAAACATGCCTGATAAATTGGACTTCACAAAATGCCAAAACTTAGTGTCCATGCTTGAAACTTAAGGCTAATTCTTTCATATTGTGTTTGTTAATACAGTATCTTGGTCTGACAAAAGTATACTCTCGAACTTTTTTGTATACTTGGAGAAAACAAACATTTATCTTTTCACTCAAACTCTTCAGAATTCTTAGAAAAAGTGCTAAAGTGCACGCATGCGCAAACGTTTTTCTCTAGTGTTATTACGCCACCCTTTTGAAATAATGTTTATCGTATTGTATTGCAAGACATGCTCTTTTTTCCAAACGATAGAATAAAAATGGTCCATACCTTGCGCCGTCTGTCTTTGCCAATGAACTAATATTATAGATGTGTCCATTGTATTTACATGCACACGAGCTCAGTGTCGTAATTGAGGACGAGGCCAGATTGAAATAAGAAGCTTGATGGACTAGTAATGTAGTGAGAATAATCCGACCAACATTCAACATGTCTGACTAAAAAGTAATTAAGATAACGTAATTTCTTTTTTTAGAGAAAATTACTATTATTTTAATATTATGATTATTTCTGTCTAACCTAGTTTTAGAATATTGAAAAATTCCAGTTCGCGAGTATAAGAAATATAAATCTAGGCACTGCATAACAGCAGAACTCCCATTGTTTTAGATACATGAAATGAAATACAATGCAAAATTGAAATATAATAATAACAATAATAATAATAATGAATAATAATAATAATAATAATAATAATAAAGTTCTTAACAAACGCATCATACAACATCTCGATGTCTCGAAAAATACAAAAGAAATACAATGCAAAATTAAAATATAATAATAATAATAATAATGAATAATAATAATAATAATAATAATAATAATACAAAGTTCTTAACAAACGCATCATACAACATCTCGATGCTTTTTACAAAAGGACCAGACGGATATCAAGTTTGTGGAAAAAATTGCAAAAAATTAGGTCAGTTACTCCTGGTGAACAGGTTACTAGTATTTAGGGCAGATTTAAATTGAACTTGAGTACTTAATTGCATCATGGAGATTGTTCCAGAGTGCCGGTACAGCCAAAGCGAAGGTTCTTTTTCCAAACGTCTATGTCTTTGGTCTTGGAGTCACAAGCAGAAATTTAGAGGAAGAACGTAGGGTACGTTTGGGCTGATACAACTTATTCCAAATAAAGATAGTGTCCCCATAATGAGAGCAGGAAAAAAATCCAATCAAAATGCACTACATCCTTTTCTTCGCGAGTCTTTGTTTTCCACTTTACTAATAACTGTCCCACTTTGACATTTTGCAACACGGGTACACAACGTTAACCTACCATCGGCCACCACAGGAACTGGTTTGGTTCTTGAAATTAAATTATATTATAAAGTTTTCCGTTACGGACAACATTTACATGCTTTGAATATTGCTGGTCAACTTTACTAGAGAAGACGAAAGATTACAGATTATAATGTAACACAATATCAGGATTAGTGAAATTTAAGTCAACCTAGAATGCCTTTCATTCAAATCCGAATTTTGGAGATTTCCACATTTTTTTAGCACAAAACAACACTAAACAGACTTGTAAAACTGATTTTAGAAATCAATCTAAACAAAATCTAAGCTTATATAAGCCTACTTCCACTTTTTTACATTACGATGTTAAGGCATCCATATATGAAGATTTTTATGTACCTTTTGATTATGAAAAGGTTCCTTTCAATGGATGTGAAAAAGTCGATCCGTCAGGGTCTCATGAAGTTTGCATCCAGTAAAAGGACCTTTGAAGCCCAGAATCAACTCTTAAACCATATTCGTCCATGGCTCTTTATCAATTGCATTTATATATTTGTTTTATAAGGACGGACGGACGGACAGAACCGACAGACACGGACGGACGGACAGACTGACTGACGACGGAGGGGACCTATTCAAGCTATCAAAGAGCAACTCGATGGGTTATCAATTTTTCTGGTGCTCCTCTATAACAAATAATGACGACGAAATTAATTTAGTGTATAGATTATAAGACAGCTTAGAATCCAAGTTTAGTAAAAGCTCTTGTCAGTCAAATTCTCCCAGAGAGTATACTAAACCAGGAAAGCACAGCTCGACTTTTTCACGAAGATCGCTTAAAACTGTTTATCCTGGATGTAAGCTAAAAAGGTAGACATCCTTTCTAAAGAAGGAAAAATAAGAATCCTCCTTTTTTGAATTAGTAAAAGTAGTTTATAAAAAATAGTTAATTAATAAAAAGATCTAAGGCTGAAGAAACGAAGAAAAAGGAAAAAAAGTAATCTTAATGCGGTGGGAATTGAACCCACATCCATCGACTTTAATTAGATATAATTAATTCAAAAATACAGAAAAAGAAAAAAATATTAGTGCCTTCATGCCATACCCCGAGACATCCGCTGGGTCATCGTATGGACTTCGGACATGACGGCGATTAAGTCCCTCTGCCCTTGGGTGTACGGATTACGCAGGATAGTGTTCTAGCCGAAGCATCAGGGGAGAGACTAGCCGGCCCCCAGACCATATCTACAGCTAATCCCTTGCACTCTGCCACGCACTGGCACGTCGATTTGAAGTGGAAAATAATCTAGTCTATCTAGTCTGTTATGCTAATTTCCTAAAATCGTGGCCCAGTGGAAAAAACTTAGGCTTTCAAGAAACTGAGTCAAGTACGTTTGAGTGAGATTAGTACTTGGATGGGTGACCTGAAATTTATCATTTCCCAAAGTTTGAATTTTTTTTATTTTTTATTTTTTCAAAGATACTCGAATATATATGTGTGTATATATATATATTCATTGGCGTTGTTGCCATTATTAATTGTTTCGGCTTTTTTGAGGATATGCTTCATCGTATTTTTATGTTTAACTTAACAAGAAGCCAAAAGTTTATTTTTATGCCCTGACTTTTTATGCCCTGATTTATTTTTCTCTTTTCCTCCCATCTTTTCTTACTTCTTTCCTTGTATTATTTTCCTTCCTTTGAGTTTTCTTTTTTTCTTTCTTTCCTTTTCAATTGCCCTCTCTTTATTTGCTTTTACTTTCCTTGCTTTGAATGACACCAACAAACGATGGACCACAACCCAAGGTCTCCGCCTTCAGCAGAACCTTCAAGTTCAATGTCCAGGATTCTTTTCCGAATGGATGACATCCATCGGATAACATCCATCGTCATTCCTCTTGGGCCTCCTTAAAACAAAGTAAAGGAGAAATTGGTAGAAGAGGATCCTAAAGAGGAACCCAAAGCCTGAATAAGAAGCAAAAACGAGAGCCGGATCAGCTCTATTGGCGACAATGCTATTTAAAATGGATGGAACGCCAATAACAATTTCAGCAGCGCCACCGTCGCCTAAGCCAACTGAAATGTTGTCTTTAGCGGTGTTTGACCGTAGTCTTTAGCTTCAGTCGAATCAGTTCGAGGAGAACATGAAGGAGTTCCACCCGTCGTTGGCGAAAAAGAAAGCGATGCGATGATTCGAATCTACACCTCTTGAAGGACGTGCCAAAGCACTCTTCCAAAAACACTCACAGTAAGTCCCTGTAAGGAGGTATCAACACCTGAAAAGTAGTCGACCCTATCTGACGACGAACATGAAGCAGAGAGCCCTTTGCTTGATAAGTATTTCGGCAAGCCAAGGACAAAAAGCTGTGTTATTCTATAAAGGGACGTAGAGACGTAATGGACGTACGTATGGACAGATAGTTGACGTAATTACTAATTTTTCTTTATAAGCATGGTGCTCCTCTCGCGTGGGCCTTGGACCCACGCGGTAGCTCCGTTGATAATAATGGCGGTAATAATTTTGATCTAAATGATAATGAAGATGATGATGATGATGATAATGATGATGATGAATCTCTCTACGTGTGAACTTACAATAGACTGCTATACTTAATTTATATTTATATTTAAGTCATTCTCGACTTTCACATCCCCATAATCCTTTGCATCTTTGGGGGGTAACCAGAGGGTAAAAACCCACTTATTTTGCTGAAGGCTGATCAGACAATGTTGAAAATACCTTGTTTGGTATCCAAAAATAGAAAAGTAAAAAACAGAAAACTGGATAGAAGCTTGAAGACGTTTGAGGTAAATTTTAAACATTTTTTCGTAAGTCCATTCCTTTTTTTGTAAGACCAAAACTCTTCATGATCTGTACACGTAAAAATACGGATAAAAGCAGATATAGTATAAATTCAATTAAGAAACCTTTCAATTTGGTACAGTTTTTTGATTTGTCCCCCCCCCCCCCCCCCCCCACCCCACCCCAAAGACGCAAGGCATTATGGGGATGTGAAAGTCGAGAATAATAAAGCAAAGCATAAGAAAATAAGAATTATATTCGGTATTCATAGCATCATATAACGTGTTATTAATTATACTATCATTATATTATATGATAAATATTAATTGATTAAATTACAATATGAATATAATAATATATTATAAAATAACTGTTATAAATCTCGCGTTCTGATTGGTGGGGAGCGCGTGCGTTATGAGAGCACACATCACACACGCACAATTTCAGTTGCGTCAATTCTATCGTTATTGTTTCAAATATATATTCATAATATAAGTAGAGAAAAACATAAATTTTACTTTTTACAACATGTTGCGTTACGTAAAGTTAGCATATTCCAAGCGTTACGTAAAGTTACCACATTCCAACTGCGTTACGTAAAGTTGCCATATTCCAAAGGCAAGTGAGAAAAAAAACGAACAAAGAAAAAACAAAATATTTTTATTAGTTTAGAATTGTAAAATTCATGAACTTCTTTCCATTTTTTCAAATTAAAATTATTTTATATGGTTTCAAGTCTTTTGGTTTTGCAATTGATATGTTCATATATAGAACTAGAACTTTGCATTGACAAGACTATTGGATACTAGATGTCCCAAATATATTATTTTCTACAATACGTAAAAATAAAGCTAGTGAACAAAAAACCTCAGAACAAAACGATAATCACAAATAAAAAATCAAATGAAGAATAACAAATAATATACACAAGCCGAAGATGTTACTGTTTGGATGTCAAATCACGAGTCACGAGTTTTGCATGGGGTCGAACATGATCAATAATAATATTTGAGAACGCTTTTTCTTCAAAGGATTGTTTTATCTTTTATAACGTCTTATTAAGTTTCTTACTATACCTTATTTTCGTGACTTTTTGGATGCTATAGCTATAGCTATGACTGCAAATCACGCGATGTACTCCAATCCAGTCAAGTATCAACTTGTCAGTGTTCCAGCTAATCCCTTCAAGCTTGCATATCAAAGCTGGATCTGTCTCTGATGGATACCGTCGTTTTGTTTAGACCATTTTGATACAGTGTTCTTACCATTTACACTGTTGTGTGTGTGTGTGTAGGTATGTGAGTTAATGTTTGTGAAAGTGTGTTCTTTTTTTGGTCGATGTACTGAAGAGTTGGAAGTATAATGCACTCTCGGAAAGCGGAAGTTAACCTCGTGATGGATTATTTTGTTTACAAATTGGAACAATACCTTTAGGATCCAGGGCTCACTCATTAAGTACAGCTATCAAGCTCTCACAATAGACCTCCGCGTAATATAGCCTATTTCGCAGGCTTGCCCATATATTCTCTGTTAGAATCCCTGTGTTAAATAATATGACAGAGAAGAACTAGGACAAAAAGAACAAAGGAAATGCCTGCGAAGATGGATAGGCGTAATATATAAGATTCTTCATTTGAGTTGTATTCATATTCTTGTGTCTTCTCATGTGCAACCGAGCACAAGCGTTAAACAAAGAAAGGATATTCTATTTTACAAAGAAACGCTATTCTGTTCTACGAAGAAACGACATTCTAGGGCCATTGACAGGTGGTCTGAAATGGGAAAACATTACGCCCGGGCCGAGGAGGTCTCATATAGAAAGGTAAAAATTAAAGTGAACACAGTTGATCGTTTTATTTTCCTAATTTTATTTACCTCTTTACAGAATACTCAACTTAGATGTAAAGTACATACAATGCTGGTTTCCATACGTGCTCAAAAAAATAATACCTTAATTAACAGTATGAAAGCATATGAAGCTCGAAAACCTCTTCTCCGCCTCCATCTTTTCTTGCACAAAGGGTTGGTGAAGCTATTTACCGCATGGCGTACAGGCATTACCTTTTTGTTTGTTGTACTTAGGCCAGTATCCCCGCTTTTTTTCGATGCATTCCAAGTATTCTCCCTCCTTGCATTTATTGTCGGGATCAAGAACCCACTTAATACGAAGACGATCCTGCTTTCCGTCATCAAACATTTTCTTGACATACTTTCCTATTTCCTGGCTGTTACTTGATTTGTGCTCCCCTAGTCGTCTTCGAATATCATTTGACATGCCAACATAAATGATTTTGCCCTGTTCTCCAATGCAATAGATACCCCCTTTTTGAGGAGCTAGTGATGGATTGTATTCCTGCCAATTCTTCTTCAAAAGCTGATCGCATATATTGGAAGTCATTTTCTAATAAGTAGAAACAAAAGATAGCAATTTTTTAAAGATTCAAAGAGATCATTGTTATGATGAGACTGTTATAGTAATAATAATAATAATAATAATAATAATAATAATAATAATAATAATAATAATAACTTTATTTTATATTGCGCAAATTCTATGTAAATACTCAAATGCGCATTACAAACAACCGATAAACTAAATAATTATAAATTCAAATACATACATAATTAGAAAAAGAAATCAATAAAAATATACATACAAATAAGAAAAATATCAATAAAAATAATTCCTAAATAAAAATGTCTTAAGCTTTGATTTAAAAGATGAAATAGAATTGGAACATCTAATAGCAAGAGGAACTATAGTTCACACTATAGTTGATTTCGTGGTAATAAAAAGTTTAAATGTTATGATTGTAGTCAATGAAATTAGCCTTTTTCTGTCTAGACAGAATTATCGAAAAGCCGATATATACTTAAAGTATAAGCTCTTTGGAATTGCAGTAAAAAGATTTCTTGCTCGACTTCTTGCAATAGTGCCTCCTCTGTGGCTTTCGATTGAATTTCTAGGAATCGTTTACTGTTGAATAGCGCAGCGCGCTGATTCTAAAAATAGCTTAAAAATTCGGACAAACATTGCATTCTGTTTAACCGCTACGAGGATTATACGAACCGATTTCATTATTTTTAATCAAAGTTACAATAATAACCCATGTAAACTAAGATCAACTGCTATCGGCTGTGAAAATTATCTGCTGAGGTAAACTTGTAAGTTTGTTTGTCCGAATTTCGCCTTTGTCTTCGTTTTTATGACGTCGCGGCTGCGCTGCGCTATTCCAAGAAAAGGGGGAACCCCTAGCGAGAATTTATACCTCGTGCACGTGTCTTTTTATGTGACATTCGAGTGTTTTCGTTGAATTCCAAGAAAAGGGTGAACCACCTAACGAACAGGTGGTCGCAAACAGGAAAGAGTGAATAGCCGTCAGTTTCCAGGTATAGCGCATTAGCGCCACGTTTTCTCAATAGTTTCATTTGAATTTCTGTTTTAGTTGCAACGGTTGAGATACAGTTACAAGTTTTATGACGATTTCCCAATACATACCCAACGTTGTACAAATATTTTGACGAGCTACCTATTTTTATTTTCTACTTTCTGCTCGAGGTACGGGTTGTAGTTTGGCAATGCCGAATTCTTCCGCCAATATGTAAAACGATATTCTTGTGTAACTCGCATTGGAACGACTTAAACAAAAAATGTATATAATTATAGGAGCTGTACAAACTCGGCGATACTTTACCTAACAGTCCGCGGTTAATACTCAAACCCGAGCTATGCTTGGATTACAAAAAGTCTACAGAAAACGGTTTTTTCATGACGGAAATAATACAAAATACAAGAAACCTGAATTAACTTCCTTTAGAATTCGAACATTAAAGCAATTTGAAATAACGTACCTCTACTGAATCCGCGTACGTGTAGAACAATCGGGCGTCTAAACCTTAGTACGTAGCTCAAAGGTTTAAGTTAACGTACCTCATCCCGTGATGCTTAATATAGAGGAATATCTTAGTACCCAGTCTTGGCAGAGTTTGGTTATCAGGTTATTATTAAATAGTTGGACATGTAACGTTGATTGGTCGAGAACGGTCGTATATATGAGCCCTTTTCAGCCAATCAGCAACAGGACAGGGTGTGTTTTTAAGAGGGCAGTTTATCATTTGGCTTAGTTTATTGATGATAACAAGTGATAAAATCGAAGAAAATACCCTATAACAATAGTTATGAGTTTTACTCACTATAGCTAGGGCAATACTGAGTGAAAATGTAAAATGGCCTTCGTGCTAATTAAAGGTTGAAAGTTAAAATAAATTGTAGTAAACGGAAGCCCTTTATATCTGTCTAGTCAGAATTGCCGAAAGTTGACATTATTAAGAATATGTAAGCTCTTTGGAATTGAAGTACAAAAATGTCTTGCTTGACATTCGAGTGTTTTCGTTGAATTCCAAGAAAAGGGGGGAACCACCTAACGAACATGTGGTCGCACACAAAGAAGAGTGAATGGCCGTCACTCAGTTTCCAGGAATAGCGCATCAGCGCCACGTTTTCTTAATTTTCATTTGATTTTCTGTTTTAGTTTCAACGGTTGAGACAAAGTTACAAGTTTTATGACAAATTTCCAATACATAGCCAACGTTGTACAAATATTTTGACGAGCGATTTTGACGAGCTACTTATTTTTGTTTTCTACTGTCTACTCGAGGTATGGGTTGTAGTTTGGCGAAACAACGAATTCTTGCATTCGAGTGTTTTCGTTGAATTCCAAGAAAAGGGGGAACCACCTAACGAACACGTGGTCGCAAACAAGGAAGAGTGAATAGCCGTCAGTTTCCAGGTATAGCGCATCAACGCCGCGTTTTCTTAAGTTTTCATTTGAATTTCTTTTTTAGTTTTAACGGTTGAGACACAGTTACAAGTTTTACCCAACGTATACAAATATTTTGACGAGCTACCTATTTTTATTTTCTACTTTCTACTCGAGGTACGGGTTGTAGTTTGGCAATGCCGAATTCTTCCGCCGATATATAAAACGATATTCTTGTGTAACTCGCATTGGAACGACTTTAACGAAAAATATATGATTAAGAGGAGCTTTACAAGCTCGGCGATACTTTACCTAACAGTCCGCGGTTAATCCACTCAAACCCAAGCTATGCTTGGATTACAAAAAGTCTACAGAAAACGTTTTTTTCCCGACGGAAATAATACAAAGTACAAAAAACTTGAATTAACTTCCTTTAGAATTCGAACATTAAAGCAATTTGAAATAACGTACCTCTACTGAATCCGCGTACGTGTAGAACAATCGGGCGTCTAAACCTTAGTACGTAGCTCAAAGGTTTAAGTTAACGTACCTCATCCCGTGATGCTTAATATAGAGGAATATCTTAGTACCCAGTCTTGGCAGAGTTTGGTTATCAGGTTATTATTAAATAGTTGGACATGTAACGTTGATTGGTCGAGAACGGTCGTATATATGAGCCCTTTTTAGCCAATCAGCAACAGGACAGGGTGTGTTTTTAAAAGGGCAGTTTATTATTTGGCTTAGTTTATTGATGATAACACGTGATAAAATCGAAGAAAATACCCTATAACAATAGTAATGAGTTTTACTCACTATAGCTAGGGCAATACTGAGTGAAAATGTAAAATGGCCTTCGTGCTAATTAAAGTTTGAAAGTTGAAATAAATTGTAATAAACGGAAGCTTTTTACAACTGTCTAGCTAGAATTGCCGAAAGTTGATATTATTAAAAATATAAGCTTTTTGGAATTGCAGTACAAAAATTTCTTGCTTGACCTCGTGCACGTGTCTTTTTATGTGACATTCGAGTGTTTTCGTTGAATTCCAAGAAAAGGGTGAACCACCTAACGAACAGGTGGTCGCAAACAGGAAAGAGTGAATAGCCGTCAGTTTCCAGGAATAGCGCATCAGCGCCACGTTTTCTTAATTTTCATTTGATTTTCTGTTTTAGTTTCAACGGTTGAGACAAAGTTACAAGTTTTATGACAAATTTCCAACACATACCCAACGTATACAAATATTTTGACGAACGATTTTGACGAGCTACTTATTTTTATTTTCTACTTTCTACTCGAGGTATGGGTTGTAGTTTGGCGAAACAACGAATTCTTGCATTCGAGTGTTTTCGTTGAATTCCAAGAAAAGGGGGAACCACCTAACGAACACGTGGTCGCATACAAGAAAGAGTGAATAGCCGTCAGTTTCCAGGAATAGCGCATTAGCGCCACGTTTTCTCAATAGTTTCATTTGAATTTCTGTTTTAGTTGCAACGGTTGAGATACAGTTACAAGTTTTATGACGATTTCCCAATACATACCCAACGTTGTACAAATATTTTGACGAGCTACCTATTTTTATTTTCTACTTTCTGCTCGAGGTACGGGTTGTAGTTTGGCAATGCCGAATTCTTCCGCCAATATGTAAAACGATATTCTTGTGTAACTCGCATTGGAACGACTTAAACAAAAAATGTATATAATTATAGGAGCTGTACAAACTCGGCGATACTTTACCTAACAGTCCGCGGTTAATCCACTCAAACCCAAGCTATGCTTGGATTACAAAAAGTCTACAGAAAACGGTTTTTTCATGACGGAAATAATACAAAATACAAGAAACCTGAATTAACTTCCTTTAGAATTCGAACATTAAAGCAATTTGAAATGACGTACCTCTACTGAATCCGCGTACGTGTAGAACAATCGGGCGTCTAAACCTTAGTACGTAGCTCAAAGGATTAAGTTAACGTACCTCATCCCGTGATGCTTAATATAGAGAAATATCTTAGTACCCAGTCTTGGCAGAGTTTGGTTATCAGGTTATTATTAAATAGTTGGACATGTAACGTTGATTGGTCGAGAACGGTCGTATATATGAGCCCTTTTCAGCCAATCAGCAACAGGACAGGGTGTGTTTTTAAGAGGGCAGTTTATCATTTGGCTTAGTTTATTGATGATAACAAGTGATAAAATCGAAGAAAATACCCTATAACAATAGTTATGAGTTTTACTCACTATAGCTAGGGCAATACTGAGTGAAAATGTAAAATGGCCTTCGTGCTAATTAAAGGTTGAAAGTTAAAATAAATTGTAGTAAACGGAAGCCCTTTATATCTGTCTAGTCAGAATTGCCGAAAGTTGACATTATTAAGAATATGTAAGCTCTTTGGAATTGAAGTACAAAAATGTCTTGCTTGACATTCGAGTGTTTTCGTTGAATTCCAAGAAAAGGGGGGAACCACCTAACGAACATGTGGTCGCACACAAAGAAGAGTGAATGGCCGTCACTCAGTTTCCAGGAATAGCGCATCAGCGCCACGTTTTCTTAATTTTCATTTGAATTTCTGTTTTAGTTTCAACGGTTGAGACAAAGTTACAAGTTTTATGACAAATTTCCAATACATAGCCAACGTTGTACAAATATTTTGACGAGCGATTTTGACGAGCTACTTATTTTTGTTTTCTACTGTCTACTCGAGGTATGGGTTGTAGTTTGGCGAAACAACGAATTCTTGCATTCGAGTGTTTTCGTTGAATTCCAAGAAAAGGGGGAACCACCTAACGAACACGTGGTCGCAAACAAGGAAGAGTGAATAGCCGTCAGTTTCCAGGCATAGCGCATCAACGCCGCGTTTTCTTAAGTTTTCATTTGAATTTCTTTTTTAGTTTTAACGGTTGAGACACAGTTACAAGTTTTACCCAACGTATACAAATATTTTGACGAGCTACCTATTTTTATTTTCTACTTTCTACTCGAGGTACGGGTTGTAGTTTGGCAATGCCGAATTCTTCCGCCGATATATAAAACGATATTCTTGTGTAACTCGCATTGGAACGACTTTAACGAAAAATATATGATTAAGAGGAGCTTTACAAGCTCGGCGATACTTTACCTAACAGTCCGCGGTTAATCCACTCAAACCCAAGCTATGCTTGGATTACAAAAAGTCTACAGAAAACGTTTTTTTCACGACGGAAATAATACAAAATACAAAAAACTTGAATTAACTTCCTTTAGAATTCGAACATTAAAGCAATTTGAAATAACGTACCTCTACTGAATCCGCGTACGTGTAGAACAATCGGGCGTCTAAACCTTAGTACGTAGCTCAAAGGATTAAGTTAACGTACCTCATCCCGTGATGCTTAATATAGAGGAATATCTTAGTACCCAGTCTTGGCAGAGTTTGGTTATCAGGTTATTATTAAATAGTTGGACATGTAACGTTGATTGGTCGAGAACGGTCGTATATATGAGCCCTTTTTAGCCAATCAGCAACAGGACAGGGTGCGTTTTTAAGAGGGCAGTTTATTATTTGGCTTAGTTTATTGATGATAACACGTGATAAAATCGAAGAAAATACCCTATAACAATAGTAATGAGTTTTACTCACTATAGCTAGGGCAATACTGAGTGAAAATGTAAAATAGCCTTCGTGCTAATTAAAGTTTGAAAGTTAAAATAAATTGTAGTAAACGGAAGCCTTTTACAACTGTCTAGTTAGAATTGCCGAAAGTTGATATTATTAAAAATATAAGCTCTTTGGAATTGAAGTACAAAAATTTCTTGCTTGACCTCGTGCACGTGTCTTTTTATGTGACATTCGAGTGTTTTCGTTGAATTCCAAGAAAAGGGTGAACCACCTAACGAACACGTGGTCGCATACAAGAAAGAGTGAATAGCCGTCAGTTTCCAGGTATAGCGCATCAGCGCCACGTTTTCTCAATAGTTTCATTTGAATTTCTGTTTTAGTTGCAACGGTTGAGATACAGTTACAAGTTTTATGACGATTTCCCAATACATACCCAACGTTGTACAAATATTTTGACGAGCTACCTATTTTTATTTTCTACTTTCTGCTCGAGGTACGGGTTGTAGTTTGGCAATGCCGAATTCTTCCGCCAATATGTAAAACGATATTCTTGTGTAACTCGCATTGGAACGACTTAAACAAAAAATGTATATAATTATAGGAGCTGTACAAACTCGGCGATACTTTACCTAACAGTCCGCGGTTAATACTCAAACCCGTGCTATGCTTGGATTACAAAAAGTCTAGAGAAAACGGTTTTTTCACGACGGAAATAATACAAAATACAAAAAACCTGAATTAACTTCCTTTAGATTTCGAATTCTTTTATAATTCAAACATTAAAACAATTTGAAATAACGTACCTCTTCTGAATCCATGTGTAGAACAATCGGGCGTCTAAACCTAGTACGTAGCTCAAAGGTTTAAGGTAACGCAACTCATTCCGTGATGCTTAATATAGAGGAATATCTTAGTACCCAGTCTTGACTGAGTTTGGTTATAAACAGTTGGTCATGTAACGTAAGTCGAATATCGAAGCAAGGATATTCAAAATTGGCTTATTAAAAGGGAAGTGAAAAAACGTCTGAAATCCGCTCTATTAAAAGGTGTTTAATCATGTCAATTGAGTTGAAGACGCAACACCTTGTTCATGCAACAGTACTGTCAAAGCTTTGAAATGCCAATGTGCTTGTCGGGGCAGCACGCCGCTACTCCAATTTCGTGTCACTTTAATTTCGCTTTTAAATATTCAAAAAATGATTTAATATCGTAATTTAATTTTCGAACATAACCAGGCCATACAGAAATCGTTTCTAATGACGACGACGACGACGACGACGATGATGATGATAACGATGATGATGATATGACGATGATGATTGATGATTGATGATGATGATGACGATGATGACAATGATGATGATGATGATGATGATGATGACGATGATGATGATGATGATGATGACGATGGTGATGATAATGATGATGATGGCGACGATGATGATGATGATGATGACGATGATGATTGATGATTGATGATGATGATTCTATATTATTACTATTATGTCGCGGGAAAGTCCATGGCGGCCATATTTGCAAACGGTCCCATACGTCACCGTCGTCGACAGTGCAATTACGAACTCAAGCAAGCTAACAAAAACCACAACATATATTTATTTATTAGTTCTACTTTTTATTACTTATTATTTTTATTATATTGCTATTTTACAAAATTATCACTTCATATTCTCGTACCCAGACCTTTCTCAATCAGAAGGGTCTGGGTACGAGAAAGATTACTTCAACACTTTTTATAGATAAATCAAATTTGAATTTGAATTTGAATTTCATCAAATTAGCTGTGGTTGCTATTTAGCAGTTCAATATCTTGTATGTAGATCTTGTTGTTCAATTCGTTAAATACCAAAAGTGGTTTTATCTGTAAAATATAATCAAGAAAGTAATTATCATAGATATACCTGTGATATTTGAGGGCGGCATATTTTTATCGAAAAATCAATCAGATCAATTCCAAGAAAAATTTTCTCGAGGAAACAAATATGTAGGAATAATCTCTAGAATATCCCAGCACCATGAAACATAGATCTAATAAAATGAAATAAAAAAAACCCTGAGAACTTCAGTTTCTTAATTCAAAAGTAACAATTATCTCATAATGTTTAAATTGTTGTCTGTTATTTAAAAACTTGAAAAAGTGCAAAATGAAGATTGCTAATAATAATGATAATAATGATAATAATGATAATAATAATAATAATAATAATAATAACAATAATGATAATGATGATGATAATAATAATAATAATAGTAATAATAATAATGATGATGATGATGATGATGATGATAATAATAGTAATAATGATGATAATAATAATAGATAATGATGATGATGATGATAATAATAATAATAATTTAAAAAATACATTTGCTAATTGCTAATAATAATGATAATAATAATAATAATAACAATAATGATAATGATGATGATAATAATAATAATAATAATGATGATGATGATGATGATAATAATAATAATAATAAATAATAATGATGATGATGATAATAATAACAATAATAATAATAATAGATAATGATGATGATGATGATGATAATAATAATAATAATTTAAAAAATACATTACTACAATTATCTAATGCGCTGGAAAAAAACTTATGAAACTTGAAAACTTACATTTCATATCAATTTACCACGAATCAATCCGGATCGAAATTGATTTTTACCCAAAACAAGAAAGAGGTACTAATGATAACACTTCTACTGAAGTGCCTTGAAATGGCAAAACAAAATAAAAACAAAAAATCAGGCAAATTCGACGTTTTAAATCAAGAAGCCTGATAAGAAAATTTCTGAAAGTAAAAGTACGAAAGAATGAAAACATTAGAAGATAAAAATAACTTAATCTTTGAGGCTATTATTGCATCAGTAATCTATTCTACTCCGTAGTAACGCTTTTTTTTAATGAAAAATAAAATAAAATAAAATATGAAAAACAGAACACTACTGAATGTAGATAAAGCATTGATTTTATATTTATAACAAAATATGTGTTCAAAGGCAGCCAAGATGTATTAGTAACATTAAAATATTCTGGTTACCTCTCTTGCTGTACTGGAAGATAGGATTTGTTCTTTTGAATCCATGGTTTTCTTTAGTTACTCCCTGAGTCCGCTCCGATAACTTTCTTCGTGGCTCATCACCAATAGTATGATGGCCAAATATATATGACTGGGAATCGGCCATACCTATTAGAAATAGTACCATGAAGCTGAACAACGCGATTCTTGAATTCATCTCGCCAACACGGGGAATAAATGAATAATTTTTGGCTAGGATTCCTTTGGGTACTCAGCTGCCCTTGCCCTCTTTTAGACAGTAACGACCTCTCAAAAATCTCTGCTTTATATTGCTTCGCGTCCTCGAAATTGAATACGAACAATTAACCAGTGATTATCAAACCCGTTAGATAAATATCGTCTGTGATAGAACTAATAATTTACAAACATTATATAATCATATCAGAGATAGCTTGTTAAGCCGCTAATATCAAAGTTAACGTCACGGTGGTAATTGAAAATCATAGCGTGTACACATAATGAGTACGTTTAGAAGTGAGTGGAATAAACGTTGGAGGCTGTCTTATTTATGTAGGAATAGTTTGTTAAATTAAAAACTAAAGTAAATGAGATAGAGCGAGAGAGAGAGAGAGAGAGAGAGAGAGAGAGAGAGAGAGAGAGAGAGAGAGAGAGAGAGAGAGAGAGAGAGAGAGAGAGAGAGAGAGAGAGAGAGAGCGATCTAAAGAAAGAGCTAAAGAGAGAGCCTCCTATGAAGGGAACCCATTTTTCCAAGATAAATATTGATCGTTATCTGTCAATTTTCAGTCAGTTTTCGCAAAGGATGGGAATTTCCAGCCTAGCTTGTTAAGAACTAACAACACCGGCTTGTACCTTTGATTCGGAGTGAGTAAACAAATAAAAATGTCTAAAACGAGTCTAAAAATGAAGAGGAACAAAAAAAAAAAGTAGGAAAATGAGAAATTAAAAAAATATATATGAAAGAAAGAAGAAGGAAAAAAAAAAAAAAGATAAGAAGGAGATGACGAAATATATATTACCAACATCATCATTATAATTGCTGATGAAATTCTCACCATTGATATTCAGATTGTTCAAAATAAACCCGCTTTGCTTTCTTATGCTTCTATTTTAAATACATTGTTCTTATCTATCGTTGACTAAGAAGAAGGTGGTGAAAAGAAAGAAAGAAAAGAAGAAGAAGAAGAAGAAAAAGAAAAAAAGAAAACAGCCTAAACAAAATATAAAATTTACTGGAATAAAAAGTAACACGGTTGCCATAGTTTCAGAAAGCAAGATATGGCATGAGCGTTGCTATTAAAACATCTTTGAGTGATTGTGAAATTGAAAAAGTTTGTTTGGTGATGGTAGTGATATCAAAATCAATTCACACGTTAGAATTTATCCCACTTAACCGAAATAAAACCCCTGAAAGACAGCTGTAATTGCGGTTCCAGATGTTTATCTGAAAGATTCCAGATATTATCATTTGAAAAAGAATTTTAATTGAAAGTAAAAGAAGACAAATTGGAAAAAGAAATAGAGAATGTCCTTCGAAAATATCCTGGTTTTATATAAACACTGAGTTGGTATCAGTTTAATTTATGGATGTGTAATCTTTTAAAAGTCCCAATGTAGATCTCTTTCGCTGGATTTAGGACATTTTACAAGTAGGAATGGAAGCCTTTAGTGCCAGCGTCACCCTCCACTGATGCAGTGCCAGGCAAACATTCAATATAGATAGGTAACCATAGTATGTCGGATATCTCGGCTGTATTGTAGAGCTGGTTATTGGTGGCAATTTCTATTTTAAGATCTATTGAATACAGCGATTCAGTAGGCATTCATTTACTGGTATTTATATTATTTGAGGTACAACAGTGGCTGATCAAGTGGTGGTTCTCTGGGTGCCATGGAGCCCCAGTTTTGTGAGATCTTGTGAAGCCAATCATGTTCTTTATGCTCAGTAGAATGCCCATTGGAACCCCCCTTCATGAAACCAATCTTACCAGCTTTTTATACGAGGCGGCCATTTTGGAACCATTTTGAAAGCCCCCTTTGTAAAAGCCTGGTTCCGCCAATGTACAGGGATTTTGAGAACTGATCAAAAGTTGATCCGGGAAGGCAGGTTATGTCTAGTATAGCCACGAGTTTACAGGAAAAACATTAACCTGCGAGCAGAAATGTTAACCCTGTCACTAGGGTAACCTATAGGTAACCCGGGTGCGCTTGTAAAGGCCTTAAATTCTGAAATGAGGGAGAAAACGCATGGAAGCTTAGCCCTATAGGTGTAGCTCGGTTAAACGTAAGTCATAGACTTTCTCAAAGTCCTTTAGCGACATCAAATTACTACTCTTGCTTCGCTCCTCTCGCAACCAAAGAGAGGTCGAATTGGAGTGAGTATTCTACTTGTTACTTTATTACGTTATACGTTTTTATTACTATGGTAACTCTAGTGGTAAGGCTATCATGAAAACAGGGCTTTTTTATGCTAAGGTTGATGACAACGACGACGATGATGACGACGATGATTTTGTTTGTAATAATAGTGATATATACATGTATACAAATCAGAGATAAGTGAAAGCGATCATTATTGCAGCCAAGTTAGGCTTAGCCTTTAAGAAAACCCAGTTTAGTTAAAATAGACAATAAGAATTCTATGCTGGACTTAAGTTCTTGAAGCTTATTTAAGATGGGACAAACGTAATCCAGCGCGAATTTGGCAAACTTTTAATTCGCTCGATCACTTGCTCTCTTCCATGTACATTATTACTCATCTTATAGCAAATTTATCACAGATGGTTTTTTAAGCCACTAAATAGCATTTTTAAAATAAACATCTGTATACCTATTTTTCTTTCTTTCGAAATATTATGACTCATTTTTTCATTTACTATTTTTCATCGTTTAATGTTTAGTGTGATTGCTTATGAGGAGTTTGGGGCAGATCTCTTAGACCAAACAATTATAAATATATTACACTAGAGCAGTTTTCGAATGACTGTGAAAAGCTCAGGGTCGTAACCGTGATAGGCCGTGACCGTGATGGTTTCTAGACTTTTAATAGACCTTATTCGTGGTGTGACAATGTTTTCGCAATTCAGCGTGACCTCTGGGGGAATGAAGAGCTATTGCTTCGAAACTCGTCGAGATATCATCGTCATTCCTTTCGTATCCTTTGGGATACTCATTAATTTTTCGAAGAGTAAAAACAAAAGAAAACATGAATCCTCTGGAGGTTCGTCACGCTGAATTGGGAAAACATTGTCACACCATAAATAAGGTCTATTGGCTGATTTTTTCTCGCGCAATGTGATCGGTCTGACACTGCCGTGACCTTTGCGTGACCGTGCCCGCGCCGTGTTCTTGCCGTGTTCCGGGTATTTGGTTGGATAGAGAGTAAATTCTCGTGCAATGTGATTGGTCTGGTGTATGACTTGCTGTGTCACGACCGTCATGAAAACTGCTCAAGCCGGAAAATATATTCTCAAAAATAGAGACAAAAACAATATTTAGACCTGCACAGAAAAGCGACGGATTCAGCCATTCATACTGTAGATTTGGAGTTCCAATGTCCAACGGTTGAGGAAAAGATTTGGTAGAGTTGGTATTGCGGTGCATTGTGGGACTGATTTAGGGATTATATTTCCAAGATGGCGTCTATAACGTATTCTAAAACAGTCCCAAAATACACAGCAAATCCATCTCGACCCATTCCTTTACTCAACCTCGTTATAAAGCTAATAGAATGTCTCGACACAGGCAAAATCTTCTTAGCAGTCATTAGCATATGGCTTAGAAAAACGTTTATAAGCCTCACTCAAACTATACAAATTTTTCGGGTCATTCAACATTTTATCCCATGTAGAAACAATAAGGGACTGTGTAATAATTATGGGGGGGGGGGGGTTTCTAAAACTAGTAGGAGGGGTCAAAAGTTAAATTGGAGTGTAGGGTGGGGGGTTAGAAGCTAATTGCTTTAATATGGAGAGGGGGGTTCATTAGTCAATTTGGGATTTTTTTCACTATAAAATTGAAAAGATGCATATAAATATACTATTTAAAATAGACATTATATTTTTTACTGTATAAAGAACACAACTTGCCTCATTTTTACATCTCACAATTTGCATTGTCGCGATGTATCATGATGGGAGGGGGGGGGGGGGGGGAGTTGATAGTTATTTCATTTCAAAAGGGGGAAGGGTGAGAAGTTATTTTACGTTTAGCACAGGGGGCAGGGGGGTTTAGCTTCAATTTAAGCCCAATTTGGAATTTTAGAACCCCCCTCCCGATAATTATTGCACAGTCCCTAATACGATAATTGTCAGAAGGGTGAACAGAACTTTAATTAACACACTACCTTTTTGGTTCATTTCAAATATTTAGATTTATTTCGTATGTATATATGAATATTTCATTAATCTGATATATATCTGAACATATATTTTCAAGTTTATCAAAATAAATCTAAGTAGTTATTTAGTTATTGTATATATTAATATTTCATAATTCTTTAATATCTGATAATATATTTCAAGTTTATTAAAATAAAGTAATATATGTAGTTCTTCATTTCTATTTTCGGTTCAGGTTCCGAGAGCCGTCGATCGAGCCTTAGCTTCCTTGGTTTAACAGTAGGCATTCTTCTCCGCTAGAATCATCCCGAGATAAAGCTGGTAATCTGGAATAAGAATTAGAAGTAATTACAGGTTATACTAGTTCCAGTAACACGCGAGGGGGGTATTGTCGCGACAAATAGGTTATTGTGGAGGTCAACTACGTTTTTATTTACTATTTCATCGACAGGCCAGAAAAATTGAAAGAACAAAAGTGTTTATGGACTGCCATGGGTTCGCCCTTGGATGACGTCAACCAAGACTAAGAGCGACAGACTTGTGATTTTTTCCTAACATAAAAAATGTTCAGCCTTCGTCATACAAACAGTCCCCTTCACAGTCCCCTGCGCCGTCTTGAAAAGCAGCCGTGCCTTTACTTCGAAGCGAGACGAACAGTGAGCTTGCAATAATAGAGAGAGATGTGAATAATTGTCCAAGGTGTTAAAAAAAGTCTCACTGCAAGCTCACCCTTCGTCTCGCTTCGACGCAAAGGCACGAATACTTTTCAAGATGGCGTAGGAAACTGTGAAGTGGACTACTGTATTTATGACGAACGGGTCGTTGCATTGAAGATCAGTCATAATTCGATATCGTAAATTTATTTGGTTGTATAGGCACGGAATTCGTGAGCCCTCGATTTTCGACTCAATAAGTAATTGTCTCGTTTTCTGGCGTTGGGATGATATTCCTGTAAATATATAGTTAGCTATAGAAGTAAATTTAGTTTCTAGCATGCACCGAATTGAGCCGGTATATCGCGGGCTAAAAAAAAAAAACATTAATGTTTAGGGAACCCCGTAATTAAATAAATAGAGGATGAACAATGGCTAAAGCTTATATGTATCTTAGGTAATGATGTGGTTTACCTTGAATCTCGTTCTTGCAGGGTTGACCTAATGCATCTATTTCGTGCTTTCTGTGCCACCAATTTGATTCTTTCCAAACATATATGGGGATCCTCTTTTGCCGATCTGATTCTGTCCAAATATATATGGAGGGTCCTCTTTTGCCGATCTGATTCTGTCCAAACATATATGGGGGTCCTCTTTTGCCGATTTGATTCTTTCCAAACATATATGGGGGTCCTCTTTTGCCGATTTGATTCTGTCCAAACATATATGGGGGTCCTCTTTTGCCGATTTGATTCTGTCCAAATATATATGGAGGTCCTCTTTTACCGATTTGATTCTGTCCAAACATATATGGGGGTCCTCTTTTGCCGAACTGATTCTGTCCAAAAATATATGGGGGTCCTCTTTTGCCGATCTTGATTCTGTCCAAACATATATGGGGGTCTTCTTTTGCCGATCTGATTCTGTCCAAACATATATGGGGATCCTCTTTTGCCGATCTGATTCTGTCCAAACATATATGGGGGTCCTCTTTTGCCGATCTGATTCTGTCCAAACATATATGGGGGTCCTCTTTTGCCAACTTGATTCTGTCCAAATATATGTGGGGGTCCTCTTTTGCCGATTTGATTCTGTCCAAACATATATGGGGGTCCTCTTTTGCCAACTTGATTCTGTCCAAATATATATGGGGGTCCTCTTTTGCCGATCTGATTCTGTCCAAACATATGTGGGGGTCCTCTTTTGCCAACTTGATTCTGTCCCAAATATATATGGGAGACTACTCTTGTTCACTTGATCCTGTCTAAATATGTCTCCCGGGTCTCTTTTACCAATTTGATTTTGCCCATGTATGTACGATGGAACCCTTGTTTCTCGGCGATGGATAGTATGAAGAGTCTTTTGTTTGACGTGATTTCTAGTGGAGTGCTCTTCTGTTTGTACAGATATAGCAAGGCACATAATGAAAGCAAAGATAAAAATAGCTGTGCCGCTTAATCTATTCGGCATCCTGATTCTTTTCTATTATACAGTCAGACTAAAAGAAGAGTATGAAGTTCAACTATGGAGTGTCTGTGACTCTAAAACCAGACCTTTTTATAGAGATATGAAGGCTCGCCACAATTACTGTTTAACAAAATGAATATCGAATTAAGTGTCTTTCTTTGATGACCAATCACTTATGCAAACACGCCAATGAAAAAGCCTTCTGGTCGTAAAAATTACCAATTTGTTTAGTACTGGAGTCCATTTTCAAATGTGATGGGGTTGTCGGTGTACTAATAGGCAAAATGCCATGAAGTATATAGAAAACTGAGAAGCTTCGAAAATGACATAAAAAATAAAATAAGTTTACCAGTAAATGCACTACATGTGGCACATTGTTTTAATAATAAGTTCTTTTCGCACCTGGAGGATGATATTCTTTTCCTCCGGCCATCTGTCTTTAAACGCCCTCGTCAAATTTTCCCATTCTATAGTTTTTTTCTAAAATTAAAATGACTGACACTTTGTTTGCTTTTGATTGGCAAACCTAAACACTGTTAGAAACAATTACTAGAATTTTTATCCTTCTTCCCAAACTTCCGTTCCTTTCCTCGTTCATTTATTTCAAGAGATGAATAAGAACTAATATTTACATTTGGACGGCTTAGGACATCTAACGTTGAAAGGAAAGTTCTTTTTAAATTTTCAGAAGTGGATGGTTGTCAGATCGCCCATATGTTTGTTTATACAGGATATCAAAGTCTTTCCTTATCCAAGATTTTGTCAAACAGTTCTTCCGCACCAACAAGTGGTTCTTGATCTAATTGTTATCCGCTTTTGTGATATAACGACCTCGTCACAATTGAAATAATTTATCAAACCTTTTCATCATTCCTAAAAATTGCTTTCTAACGTCATAGTGTGAAATTTGTGAAGGTATATGAAATTATGTTTCCAATGAATAAATCAGTAACATTATTCAACAGATATTATATAAAAGATTTATTATATTTTTTGATTTTTTGAGCTCAAAAGAGGTTGACTGGTTTTAGCAAAAAACACTGAAGCTTGTCAAACGGATATAAGTTGACATTCGTTCAGGTGGGAATGGAAATAAAAACACCTTATACACATGTCCTTTCACATGATATCTTCATACGTACTCCGAACAAAACGACAACTGTTTTACGAGAAGAAATAAAAATAAAAAACTTGTATTTGACACCATCACTATCCGTACGTATACATCTTCCATGATTTTGCTCCACAAGCACTAACACTGAACACTCGACTATACTAACGACATACGATGAATGACGTGACTGAATCATTCAAAAAGCGAAAAGTCAACACATCGGTGAAAAGCGAATCACTACACACCACCCATGGTACCCATGTGAATGAAAGGAAAGATAAAAAGAAAAGAAAATTCTTAGAGAAAAAGACTTTCTTTGCAGTAATACTACGCAACTGATTTCCTATTTATAGTTGGTATAATCGTCAAGCAAACAAGATACGGTGAAGTAGTGGAACTAGAAAGCTGTGAGGAATCCTGAATCCGAGAACAAGGATAAGGTACGAGTTAACATATCGTGTACAACACGGCCACTCACATTGTATACAACTATTTCAAAAAAGGTTAGTGAAAGTCTTGCTGCATCCTTCATACCAAGCCCAAACTACACTATGGGAAATGTGAATGCAATCAGCAAGAGGTCAGAACGATATAAACTTTTCCCAAACGTTAACTTTGCCCTTTCATTTTACTGGCATAATTATTTTGCGCTGACTTTTTTTTCATACATACATACATACTTTATTGCGTTTTCTTTACAAAGGGCTTTTCAAAACCTATTACATCAAATGATGAATATAAAATGAACGAAACACTAGATATAATTATATGAAAATGTAAATCTACTTTGTCTACTTTTTGTACAGTTTGTCCAATAGTTTAGACTTTAAAAACCTTTTAAAGTTCTTTAACGACTTAGGTACGATCCTTCGGTCTTTCACCCAACGAGTCCCAAATCTAAAGGGCTCTACCTGTAATTAAATGTTCTTTGACCAGAAGTTGTAGTGTAGAGAGGGATTTGAAGTAGGTCACGATTTAATCATATCAATATAATACATTTGAAGCTTAGTAAGAACAAGCACTGGAGATGTAAGACGCATGCAACATGCAACATAACCTTGGCGAACCCTTTTTGAAATAGCTGTAATGAATCAGTAAAGAACATCATCCAACATGGTCAAAACTTTTATTCCATCTTATGATATGATTTGAGTCTACGCATGCTCTGATTGGTGAAAACGCTTGAAAAACTATGTTCTTATCAGAGGACAGAAAAGCAATCCCTAAAATTTGTCGCTGACATTATTTACATTTGAATCAAGCTTAGAAAGAACACGCAGCATGCAAAGATGCAGGTTGCAACATGCAACAAATTAAATTTTTAAAACCCTTGCCAGCCTTTTTGAAAATTAAATAGTTGCATATATTAAATAGTATGAACATCATTCCAGCTGGTCCACATTCCATTTTATGGAATATTTAAAATACGTCTAGGCACGCTCTGGTTAATAAACCATGTTTCAGTATTCTTCGTTTGCACGTTACGTCATCGCGGCCATGTTGTTACCATTTAACAAAAAATTTCTCATTAGCATTCATTGTTAACGGTACCACAATGGCCGCCATGTTTTTTGTCTTTTAGCTCTCTTGGGAATGCTTGCAATCAATCGGAAGGCAGAAGACACGTTCAGCTTAAACGTTTGGTTTATTTTATACAAGCATTAATATTAAACTACGCGCGTGTCTATACTGTGAAATAACGCTCTGGGAGCTGTAGAGCACTCGAGAGGTAAAATTAAAGCAACACTCGGCTACGCCTCGTTTTTCTCTACGAATTATCTCTTGCTCTCTACAACTCTGTTCCAGCGTACTGTGATATAAACACGAGAGAGAAGTCGAAGAATAATATAATCCTTAATATAGGAATGATAGCCACTTTTATAACGGCTATCAAATACAACCTTTTACTTTCTTACTTCGGTAACAATTGTATTTCATTATTGTTAGAGAATCTAAAGCACCACTGGAAATGAAGTAGAGAGACTATCTTTATAGATCCACTGATTGAAGGTCGTTTTACATATGTAAGGAACGACCATATACATATTGTATTTGCAGAAAAACACGACTTTTGACAACTCACCTTTGCTTGCGTCGTACTTACAGAGGCGGAAATCGCTAATTAATATTTACATTTTCAACCTACTATCCTAAGTATTTAATTAATAAAGGTTTGTAAATAGAGCCCAAATTCAGCGTTATCAATATTCTCTTAAGTCCCGTTTGCACTGGCGAATTTTGCGGCACGGTATTACCTATTTACGATAAACTTAGTAGTCTATTATTGTATCAATATTATTGTATTTTAAGCAGGGCGCCTCTGGATACCAGCGTCGTAGCTGAACGGTCGTCCACCTCGGGATACATAAATTTTACAAGCAAAATAGACCTGTTAAAAAAAGTATATGACAGAGCATCGTGACACGAGGGTCCAATCTTCAGTCTACCACAGCAAATGCCGAAAGAAAAGGAATTGAGAATCGGCGTATTTTCTGGTGAAGTTATGTACGTGATTGGTTATGTATCACTAGATGTCAGGAAGCAGATCGTAGTTAGACAATGTATATACCTTTAATAATATGCTGTGTAAGAGACGTTTTGAAGCAAATAATTTGAATAGAGAAAATTAAAGTGAGACAAATACCACGGCCCATTAAACGCTTAATCTAAACTGAGTTAAAAGACGGGGATCGTTTCAAAAACTTGCAGGTCTACATGAACAAGTTTTTAGTGACACTACTAAACCTGCAAATCGAATTATTGAAGTATAGCAACTGGATGCCGCATTGGTTGTCTGGGAGATCATGATTGATTTTGAAAGAAATTTTATTAAAGTGGCGCCAAAAAGAAGCCGAATGTCGGGAAAGAAATGTTATTAAAGTGGCGCCAAAAAGAAGCTGAGCGTCGAGAAAATATACGTACTGACGCTAAAATTGGAGTTATCATTTACTGAGAAATGAAAACCATTAAAAAAGAAGGGATAAAAGATATTATTGCTGAAAACGAAGTACCGGCATCTTTCAGCACCTGTACTCAAGTCAACATCAAGGAACTAACGCGAAATTTTTACTTTTTGCTTTTGCAATAAAGGCGTTTTTTTTCCAGCAATGCTTGTATCTTTTAAAAACAAATAATGATATATCATGAATATATTTATATTGAAAAAACTTTCTGGCGAAATCGCGAAATTAAAATAAGTCAATGGTAAAATCTCGAAATTAACACTGAGATAAGATTGTAGGTATCATAGGTTAAATGTAATCCTTCCATGCTAAGAAAATGTACCGTCTATACAAATTATTCCTCATCACATGCTTTTTTAGATTGGATGGACCGCATTCGGAGAGCAAACTATAGCTGTACTCGTCAAAACGCCAAGAAATTATTCCTAATAAATCGGTGTTAAAAAAGTGGGTGTTATATATGGCGAACATCCAGATGCTCGTTAACTGATATTATCCCAAATTGAACAAAACAGGACGGATAAAATATCAGCTTTAATACGTGTCATTCTTATAGCTATTAAACAAGTACTAGGACGTTACAAATCATTAATGAAAAACGTTCCCGCCAGATGTTCCGGCATAGGACTGGTATTATGCTTCGATTAATCGAATATTGTTTAGCAAGGAAGCGACAATGAAACACTATATTCTCATTTAATAGTTGCCTAATTACGACGAATTGAAACGAGATGCCATTTAAGACAATTCAGGTGCCTCAGAATAGAGTTGTTTGTTTAATTTTCTTTCTTTCTTTCTTTCTTTCTTTCTTTCTTTCTTTCTTTCCTTCTCTCTCTCTCTCTCTTTCTTTCCGTCATTAGAATTCTGTCTTTCAAATTCAATCTGTCTTTAATTCTTTTACTTTCATAATATCTAGGAAACTGTGTAAAAGGGTTAGAGGAACGAAGGGGTACAGTGCTTTGTCAGTTTGGCTCCACAATCCGCTTTATCCAAAAACACAATTCTAACTTACACAAATACTAACTTACAAAAGCTGCTTAAGTTAATGAGCTATGGCGTACTTCCAGAATTGATCTACGCCCCAGGAAACTGAAAATTCTGATGCTGCTGCTGCTGATGCTATAATAGAAAGATGAAGACATTGATCACCAAACAAATATGAGAAAGTTTGATTGATATTATAAGCCTCATCCATCCATCCATCCATCCATCCATCCATCCATCCATCCATCCATCCATCCATCCATCCATCCATCCATCCATCCATCCATCCATCCATCCATCCATCCATCCATCCAAAACGTGGACGAAGCATGGGCAAGCTGGAAAACAATCTTCTTAAAAACTATTGATAAGCACGCTCCCACTAGGTTGATAAAAGTGCGCAACAAACCCTCTCCCTGGATAAATGCTAATGTTAAACAGGAAATGCATAACAGGGACTTCCTAAAGAAAAAGGCCACGAAGTCTAATGACCCAGAAGACTGGTCTAAGTATAGAAAGATGAGGAATTTTGTTAATCAATTAGTTACTAAGACGAAAAGGAAATTTTATCAAGATCAAATTGAAAAACACTCTCGTGACACCAAGAAAACTTGGAAGACAATACATAATCTCAGGGGCAAGAGATCACAAAATGTTGAAATCAGCGAAATTAGGCAGACTGTGCAAAATACTGTTACTAATCCAAAGGATGTAGCAAATGTCCTTAACACTTATTTCACAGAAATTGCCGGTAAATTAGCTTCAGAAATAAATTCTAAACGTGCCAGTAATGTAAATTTCGCTGATTATGTTAAAAAAGTAGACCATGTGTTTACTTTTCGCTTGATCGATTCCTCTAGAGTACTTGAGCTTCTGCAAGGTATTAATACTGCTAAAGCAACTGGTCTTGATAAAATTCCAAATATTATTCTAAAAGCAGCAGCTCCTCATATCTGTAATTCATTAACTACCCTTTTTAACCTTTCGATTAAAACAAATATTTTTCCGTCGGAATGGAAAGTGGCTAAAGTCACCCCCATTTTTAAATCTGGTGAACAAGATGAACCAGGCAACTATAGACCTATTTCAGTTACTTCTGCTATCTCCCGCCTTTTTGAAAAACTAATCTG
The DNA here is from genome assembly GCF_029948245.1 of Actinia tenebrosa. NCBI lineage: Eukaryota > Metazoa > Cnidaria > Anthozoa > Actiniaria > Actiniidae > Actinia > Actinia tenebrosa. The sequence continues at coordinate 8,050,076 of NW_028292576.1, read as the reverse complement.
TGAGCAGCTGATTTCATATCTTGACGAACATAATTTACTAGATACCCATCAGTCGGGCTTTAGACCTTATCACTCAACTTTAACTGCGCTTTTAGATCTAACAAATGAATGGTACTTCAATATAGACAGGAAAATGATCAATGGTGTGATATTTTTAGACCTTAAGAAGGCATTTGACACCGTTGATCATAGTATATTGTTAGCAAAACTAGAATATTATGGGTTTAACGCCACAGTCCGACAATGGTTTCAGTCATATTTGACTGGCAGATCGCAACAGTGTTCAATCAATGGAGTACTTTCCGAAGCCCATCCCATCTCTTTTGGTATACCTCAGGGGACAATTTTGGGCCCAGTTCTCTTTTTAATCTACATTAATGATCTACCGCGTTGCCTCGACTATAGTACAACTAGGCTTTATGCTGATGATACGACTTTATCATTTTCTGACTGTGGAATTAATAACCTGAATAATCAAATGGTTATCGACTTAGAACATGTAGCTTCTTGGCTCTGTGCCAACAAACTCACTTTGAATGCTGTAAAGTCAGAATTTATGTTAATTGGTTCTTGTCAAAGAATTTCTACTTTAGATGACACAGACTTATGTCTGACTATAGACGGTACCGCGTTAAAACGATCTAAAGAAACAAAATGTCTCGGCGTCTATATTGATGAAAATCTGACTTGGCGTTCTCATGTTGAGCACATTAAAAAGAAGATTGCATGTAACCTAAGCACGTTAAAGAAAATTAAGCCAATTTTAAGTAGGCCCTATCTAATCAAAATCTATAAGAACATAATTGAGCCTTACTTTAACTATTGCTGTTTAGTTTGGGACAGTATCGACGAAACTTTAACTAGCAAGTTACAAAAACTACAAAACCGTGCAGCCTGTATAATTACTGGCGCACCGCATTTAAGCGTACGAACGAGTCAAATTTTTAATGAACTCAAATGGATACCTTTAAATGAACAAAGACTGCAACAAAAGGCCATTATGATGTTCAAATCCGTAATGATATCGTCCCATCTTATTTAAAAGATATGTTTTCCAGCCAGATTGGTACTCAATCTTACAACTTAAGGCGTTCTTCTAAAAATTTACAAATTCCAAAAGCCAGAACTGACTATTTCAGAAATAGTTTTGCTTTTACTGGAGCCTGGCTTTGGAATTCTCTGCCTCAGTCATTAAAAGAAGAACGATCCTTAAAAGTATTTAAAAAGAAAATAAAAAGCTATAGGTTTTGCACTGACGACAACTAATATTTAATCGTTTTAGTTCTACGAAATATATCTAATTAACCTATTATCTTATTTCAATCGTATATTTATTGTATCAGTGTAGCATTTGTATATTTTACATAATTATCATTTGTTAATATAGTTTTTACGGCCTCTAGGTAGAGCAACATTAAGTTTTTTATCTTGATATTGATAGAGTTACCGTGCTTAAATAAAGATTATTATTATTATTATTATTATCCATCCACTCACCCACCCACCCACCCACCCATCCATCCATCCATCCATCCATCCACCCGCCCACCCACCCACCCACCCCCCCATCCATCCATCCATCCATCCATCCATCCATCCCTTCTTTTGTCTAAAGGACGAAAGCCCATTCTTTTCGAGTTTGCTCACCTCTGGCAGTGTCGCTTCACGATAATTCATGGCCACTGGCACCTAAGCAAAAAATAATAAGTTTAAGAAAAGTGGACTGACTGACGGACTGACTGACTGACGGACTGACGGACTGACGGACTGACGGACTGACGATGACGGACTGACGGGACGGACTGACTGATGGACTGACGGACTGACGGACTGACGGACTGATGGACTAACGGACTCACTGACGGACTGACTGACTAGCATGCATTTCCAACTGCGTAAAAGATAAGGTCAAACCAGTTTTACCTGTTGTTGAATGGGTGACGTAGACCCCAGGAACATTACTTCTTTGTTCAACAAGGCCAACCAAACTCCACAGAGCATCTCAGCACCGGAAAGGATTATGACCACAGATGTTATGCCTTTTTCGAGAGGGTGCGGCGATGCATAAAAAGACACTACATTATTATCTGCGTAGGCTAAGGCTGATAAAGTACCTACATAAAAGTACAATGAGAGGAAGGCAAGTCCAGCACATACGATGTTAATCGCTCTCAGCCCTGACAACTGTTAAAATAAAAAAATACACGCATGTCTGCTTATATAAACACGCTAGGAGCTGTAGAGCATCTGCTGATGATGAAGATGACGATATATACTATAACAGGAAGATGAAGACATCGATCACCAAACAAATAAGAGAAAGTTTGTTTGATATTATAAGCGTCTTCCTTTTCAAGTGTTCTACAGCTCTCAGAGAAGAGACACAAGCAGCCATTATATATTGCTTTCGTAAAATATTTTTCAGTGAACGATTTTGCGCGAGGGTGTCTTTGTCCTCTGAACGGTAGCCAGCTGATCATCGTACGCGTTTTAACTCAGATACTTATCCTATTTTCATCAGTGTCACTGTACGTACTCTTATTTGAGCAATGGAAGTAGACCTTGCCTAGGTTCTAACGTAGCATACATACCATGCTCGGCCCATGGAAACCTCTTCTTTGATAGTAATTTCCAATCAAGATGCCCCAAGAGCCAGCGATGGCCGCCTGTAAAAGAAAATCGTAAAAAAAAAGGATTTATTGAGTGATTGATTTGTACGGTATCAACTAGGTGAAGGGGAGGAAGGACTGGCCTGGTACACGCACAAAAAAGACACGAGGAATAATATACATTTCAATATACAAATCAGTGCCGGCATAGATGAGTCTTCTTAAAAAATATGTATCAAAAAATGGCTCCTAGGGTTTGGCGTAAAGGCTTATGATCCGTCGATACTCGTTCTGTGAAAAGTAATGCCCGAATCCGCCGTCGATCGCAAAAAAATTTCTGCTCCGAATTTGCAAATAGTTTGACAGTTGCCTCGTACGTGTTTGGGTTTCAGCAATTTTTTGGTTTGCATGTAAAGAACCACGTGCACGATGCTTTTATAGTAAAATTCATTGGCTGACGAGGGAATTCCACGATGAATTTCACAAGAAAACCGATATCGCACGAATCGAGAAGCGAAGAGATTGAAAATATAGACTTATTGTTACGAGTTTTTAGATTTACACGACAAAAAAAGAAAAAAAAAAAAAAAAAAAAGCCAGCGCGGGGTTCCTGTGTTATTCTAATTTTCGGGAACATATCGTTTATTTTACTATAAAAAGTTGTCTTTCTTCCTTTCATTTTTAGTACTTTTCGCGTTTATTTGATGTTTTGATGGGAAATAACGAACAAATATTAAGATTTAATGCTAAATTCATCCGTGGAATTCCCTTATTTGTTATGCGATTCAGCTTCGGCAAAAACATGGTAGAGACTAGATAAACTAATTAACTGCGTCGGTGTTTGGAATCGAACAATAGGAGAATTGATTTAACTTAATACACCGTATGGTTTGTGATGTTTAGAAACTGACGTTTCGGACGTTAGTCCTTCGTCGGAGTAAATGTCAAACACATTTACTCCGACGAAGGACTAACGTCCGAAACATATCAAACAATTGTTGTCATTCGCGGGCTTCCTGTGGTGACAAACCACGCTCCCCTCCCCTACACAATTTCCAGTCTTTTTTCGGCCAAAACCAAGATGGCTAACTAGTTAGTGATGTTTTCACTCGATTTACTGTAAATTTGAGCAGTTTTGAGCAAGAAATTCGCCTATTTAGTGAAGAAAATTATATTCCAATTTCCTAATATGGTAAGTACATTCCATATATGGTAAAAGAAACAGCTCGAGCGGAACGACAACTTTTCTATGTGGAAAGTTTGATATCGTCAGTTTCTAAATATCACAAACCATACGGTGTATTAAGTTAAATCAATTCTCCTATTGTTCGGCAAAAACAGGTGATTCCACGAGAAATACCCGCTTGTATACGTCATCTCTAGCCAATAAGAGCGCGCATTGACGATGACCTATGGGATTCTATATTATAAACGAGCAAAAACTGAAATCCGGACCAAACATTGCTCCCGTTAAAATTTATACTCTGAATCCGAAATCCGGACTTACAGTCAAACCAGCTCATGCGTTCCTATCGAGGGTAACAGTGAGAAACCACGTTCTGTACCCAGTTGCGAATTTTTATATCCATCTTGTTTTGAAGCTTGCATTAATGAAACGAAGGTTGTAAATTTCAATCCAATTTACTTCAAAACATCAAAATGTTCATTTGTGAAAGGAATTTTGAACAAAACGCTAACATAACGCCACACAAATTCAAAACTTTAATATGGTAGCTACAAGTGTAGAAATAATTTTAGCTTTTCACGTCGAATCTGTAAAGAACTAAATAAACTTTTAAGCTCAGAATTCAAATTCAAAATCATTCAACATGTGAGTTGAGCGTCGTGTCAAAGAATATTGAATGAAGTGGTAGTGCGCGTGAGCGAAAAGTGTCCCCAATTAGTGCGAATGCGCTAGAACGACTAGACTTAAATAAAAATGATTTTTATTTTATTTTCATTTGCAACGTTTGTTTCATGAATGCAAGTTTCAAAGCAAGATGGAAATCCAACTTCGAGTAATAAATTGAATCTTTGAATCTTGATAGGAACGCATGGTTGGTTTGACAGTAATTATTTGCGTAACCATCGATCCGTAGACTTCCTCCTCCTTCCACCCTCCTCCCCTCCCCCATGTATGGCGCATGAAAGCGGAAATCATTTTTTGATAGTTATAGCTGAATCCTATAATGATGTTTTCGAACCCAATTTATTTTTCCTCTTTAGTATTAACGTACTTTATTTACAACTGCGATTGGTTCATTATTTCAGGATTTTCGAGACGCTTGAAGTTCGAAACCGTTCTACTTCATCTCGATAGATTCTCGTAATATGCTGTGAAATAAAGTTCCCTCTTTCGCAGTGGCGGATCCAGGATTTTTCAAAGGGGGGTTCCGTTTCTTAAACTGTGTATAATTCTCTTTTGTTTAGTCGATGTCTGACAAAAAAATTGGCTCTAATCACCTGATTTATTATCTAGTAACGGAACTTAAAGGTAAATTAAACATTATAACACCAAATATTTATCATTTCGTGTTCAACATTATCCTTGTGGATACTTTTAAGCAAAATTTATATAAGACATATTTCTATTACCTAAAAGATCGAACCTTCAAGGGGTGTTCCGTGGAACCCTTCGAATCCCCCCCTGGATCCGCCACTAGGTTCTCGGTTTATAACTATGATTTAGATAACAATTTAAGCCAGTTTTCTTATCGATGTCGATCATATGCAGGCAATAAGTGAAAAAGTGATATAGCCGAAAACTGAGTTGAAGCGGAGTCAAGAACTATTGGTGTCGGTAACGTAAACCAATAAATGTATGTGTGATGACGTTTTGATATACATTTTCAGTTTAAAAAGTCATAATTGTACTGATGGCGCACATTTATAAATTACACTCATTTCCAATGTTACTCACTATAGTTTATTCGGAAAAACGTAGCAAATAGAATAAAATTAAAAAGGCTGATATCATAAAGATTTCGCTAGCACATACTTATTTCAAAAAAGGTTGTCGTCACCAACGGCGATAGACAAAAGGCGAAAAGCGATATAGGAGTATAATTCATTGCAAGATCCAAGAAGCCTCGGCTGGAATGACTTGTGTTTCTGCTTCTTATTCTCGTCAAGAACAAAGACCTTAGCGTTGAGCAGATTGATAAAGTTTTCTTTGTATTCAACGAAACCATTTCCACGTTGGAATGACATATCGCCTATTGCCGTTAGTGATGACAACTTTTTTTGAAACGGGTAAATAAGTCCTTACCAAAATGCCGATCCAAATTGGAAACATCACGAAGCTGTATGGGAGTTTTACCTTGAGTCGATCGACCAAGCCGAACACAAGCATCAAAAACCCGATGACAAACTGGGAAACGCAAAGTATCTTGAAGGATGTAGTCATGATGATAGCACGAGAATATGACTCGATCAACAAATGCTGGGATATGTAGAAGCACTCGAACGAGTGACTTTTATATATCAAATAGTACGCCAAGCTTCGTGAGTCTTCCGTTGCCTTCTTGATTGTAAGTTGAGTACGTGGTTTCAAGCTTCACTTCCTCAAAGGTACGCGGAAATTAACGGTGCTCATTCGGTTTACACCGAGAATATTGAGTAAGAGAGCACATCTACCGCCAGTGAACACGACGAACGACGTAAACGAATGAACAAGCTTTAATAATGAAACGTAGTCGCAAGATGGCCGACCAATAACAACAGTAATGAACAGGCGTCACTGGCGCGGGCGCGCGCGCATGACAGGCACAAATGTCCGCGGGCACAACGGGCTCGCTGGCGCAGTATCTTCTTCTTCCTTATTTTCTGTTAATTAACTGGATAACAAAGTTATTATGGTTCATACATCTACAGGTCGCATAATGTCTCAATATAGGAAGTAATCCTTGAGGTAGGCTGGGGGTTTGCGTGTTCGTTGTGGTCTCGAGGGAGATTCTTCGCTGCTGAGTTCGTTGTTGATGGGCAGTGGGACGGTGAGAGTGACTTGCGAGGGTGGTGGGTCTTGCTCAGTTGTTTCTGGGGTTGTGTTGGTGTCTTCTTCCGATGCGTTGTCTTGATTGTTTGGTTTACACCAGCTTGGTAAGTCAACTTCGTATGGGCGGATAAGTTCCGATGGGGGTGTTGGTGGACTTGGTTCTTCTGACGTTAACGTTGGGTCTACGGTGGCGAAGTCTTCGTCGGCATCGTTGTGGATTACTTGAGTACTAGTGTGGGAGGAGGCGAGGGGAGCGGGAACGGCATAGCACTCACATAGCTTGACCTTGTATGATGTGGCGCGAAGTTGGGATCCGGTGAACTTCTTAATGTAACACCAAGGGTCGCTCACTTCTGTAACGATGTAGCGGTCACGAGCACGTAGTTTGTCGCGGTCAGCGATCAAATAAACTATGTCTCCCACTCGAATCTGTGGCTGAGGTGCGGCAACTCCGTGTTTGTCTTTGGACTTTTCGCTGTGGGGATGGTTAGTGGACCTCTTCTGGTGCTGCGCTACTATATTCTGGTAGTCAGATAGTGGGAGTTGGTCACAGGTGTATTGACTGCGCTGTGTCCATAGTTCACGAGCGGAGAGACCTTGATGGCGTAGGCGAGAGTTGAGACGAGCTGTTGCTAGTGCGAGGCCAGTAGAAGTAATGGGTCCACCTCCGGGCTCCTGTCGCAGAAGCTCTTCTTCTAGCTCTTGAATAGCCTTTTCGGCGACTGGGTTCTTATTCTTATTCTTTATGCGACCAACATCGAGCCAAATGTTCAAGTGTTTTAGACCGTCGTTGTTGCTAAGAGATAAGAAGCTTGGTGCAGGGTCTACTCGAATGACTGCTCTTGGACCGTCCAAAGGGTGTAGTTCCACAATGAGGCGTGTAAGGGCGTCGCGCAGGGTGTCGTACTTTTCGTCTTGTATTAAACAAGTGTTGGTGTAGGATGTCGAACACTCTCTGAGTAGTAAGATTGCTTGTCGTTGTCGTTTGATAACGTCAGCAGCGAAGGATATGCCGACGACGTCGGGTGGTTCTTCAGATGATTGGCTTACGAGAGAACTTGGAAACTTCCGTAAGGAGGCACATGGGTGGCATGACGAGGATACCCTGGTTAGGGCACTGTTCATGTCTAACGCAAAGAAGTGGCGTAGTACAACCATCTGAAGCTGGTTGCGAGATGGATGGTTTAGACGAACGTGGAGAGCTGTGAGAAGACCATCAAGTACGGACCGTGGTACTACTATTGCCTCAGATGAGGGGGTGAAAGGTTGGTTGCGTTTGACTACTAGAATGCCGTCTTTGGAGATGGACGTTACGTTTAGATAGCGTTTGATGTCTTTTATGTTAGTCAGTTTCTTCGAGGGTCTAGTTCCTTGTTTCAGATGGGCATGGACTCTGCGGAGGTCGGGACATCCGTTTTGGATTTCTCGCCATGCTGATCTCGTGGTGAATGGAAGTGACTTGGTGTTGTCGATGATGTCTTGAACGGACACGTCACGGACGACAGAGTCTTCTGTTTCTTTGATGAAACTGCACACCTGGCATGTTGGTTCTTGGCACTCTGGAGCGTTGCGGCTCGTAAAGTCTGAAGGGAGGTTAGCCGTACCGGCCAAATGCTGCAACGTGACTTGATATCGGCTAACGGTAGTTAGGAATGATGTTACCCGAGGGCTTGCGGAAAATTCGCCGCGACAGAGTTTATTGATGGCTTGGACGCATGGTTTGCTGTCAGTGAGTACGCAAGTATGGTGTTCAGACTGTATTATAAACGGGCTGAAGTGCTTGACGGCCGCGGCGATACTCAGTGCTTCAATTTCACAGGGCAGCCAGTTGACTTGGTGTTTGCGGAGTTTTGCGCTGAAAAATCCGGCAAGATAGAGGTTGTTCTCACGGGACACATATAGTGTTGCTCCGAGGCCACGTTTGGTTACGGAGCCGTCTGTTACGATCCATAAGGAGTCGGATGGACGTGGTAGAGCGATGGCTTTGGTTGACGTGAGGGCCTGCTGAGCAGCTTTAAACTTGTGGAGAAGACTTTCGTTCAACGTAAGTTTGTCTTGTGACTGGAGACCCGAGATTGCGCCTTCGAGGGGGTCGATTAGGGAGGAACACTCTGGTAGGACGCGGCTAAGGACTTTGTAGGACCCGATAAAAGAGCGCATGCCTTTGACGGTAGTTGGAGGAGGACAAGATGCAAGAACCGCGACGCGATGAGGACTTGCAGATAGTTTGCCTTGGGACCACACCCATCCTAATATGGTGGTGGACTTTGGACAGATGACCGTTTTAGTTGGTGAGAGTCTAAGGTTGCACCTGTCAAGCTGTTCCAGGACCCGTGCCCAGATAGGTAGAAGGTCTTCGGGGCTTGCTCCTCCGCAGTACAAGTCGTCTGCTATCTTTGCCACGCAGCCTTCTTGGATGAAGTCACCGAGTACTCGACACATCATCTCTTCGAGTGCTGTTTCTGAGCCGGGCATTCCCATTGCGGAGCGGCAGTAAACGCGTACGCCACGAAATGGTGTGGCTACGCCGCAGTACTTCCTGGATTCTTTAGCAAGGGGTATTTGGTAGAAGGCGCGGCTGAGATCAGACTTTATCAGGAACTTCCATGGTGCAATGGTGCGTAGTGTGGAGTCAACGTCTGGCATGAGTGATGGTTGGGGTTTGCTGTAACGTCCCACGTCTGCAAAGGCAGTGACGAGGCGATGACCGCCAGAGGGTTTCTTTATGAGGAAGGAGGGGTTCAGGTATTCTACTGCCACGTCGATATCTTCGGGTTTTTGGAAGACTTGGTCTCTTTCCAGTTCGTCAAACTTCTCTTGCAGCTCTATTAGTTGGTTTCGAGAGTATTGAGGAAGGCGCCCTTTACGTTGGGGCGGCTGTACCGGTCCCATGTTTACGCGGGCTTCTATATGGCCCGCTGCTCCGTTGTACCCTGGAATGTCCGGTTTGAAGACGTTGTCGTATTTCTGTAGGACCTTCTGGAATTGGTCACGCATGGAACTTGTAAGTAGCTTGTCTGGATCTAGACTTACGCTGCCTGAGGACGGCGGGGTAGGCTTTACTTCTGTAACGGGGAGTGTTGAGGGTGGAGCCGCTTCGGGAGGAGTCGCTGGGACGGTTGGGCGGGCCCAGCAGATGTGGTCGTGGCGTCGGACGGTGTATGGTTCGTCGGACGTGTTGGTAATTCGCACTTTACCTCCGACTGTATCTATGACTCGTGGTTGGGGCCATGGGTTTTCGCTGGGTGGAGGGCGTTTGAGTTGGGACGTATCACTACGGGGTTCAATGGCGATAGTGTTGTCAGTTCCCAGCTCGGGGGGGACGTCAACTTCTAGGTAATCTCCAGGCCAGATAACGGTGGTGGGCGACGATGAACGTAACACATACGACGTGGCGTGGCGTATGGTGTGAGCCTGAGTGCTGTGTTTTTCATCGGTGTGGTACAAGATGGTTTCGGAGCCTTGTATAGTTATCTGTTGAGTGGCTGGGCGAACTGAGATGTCGTTCGCGATGAGGAAGGGTATTCCAGCGAGTATGTCAACATCTATGTCCTCTACTACGAGGGCGTCGAGCGCGAGTTTCTTGTTGGAACGAGAGAGCAGGACGTGTACTTCGCCAATAACGGTCAGCGGTGTCGTACCATCGGCTTGCAATGCTTGTTGGGAAGACTTTTCGACGGTAAGACCAAGTGTCTGGGCAACGGACGCTTTAATCATGCTGGTTTCGGCGCCGGTGTCGAGGGTCAGCCTCACTGGGTGTTGTCGATAGAAGGCGTTGAGTAGGGGTGACCTTCTGGTGCTGACCCTTCGGGAGATGGAACGTGCGGACGGAAGGGCTGACGCTTCACTGTCAACTTGATCAGGTGCGTACAGATCTAGGTTATCGTCGTCTTCTTCTACTTCCTCTTCATAGTTGGTTGTCGAGCGAGTCTTGGCGAGGAAGAGTCTGTCCTCAGGAGGTAAGTAAGGGCACTTACTTAGGAAATGCTGTTGATCTGCGCGGCCTGCTTCTTTGCATAGTGGGCATGACCTGGGGCGTCTGGAAGTCGTTGGGCGGCGACTGTTTGGCAATTTGTTTGGTTCACGTGAGGCAGGGAATCTAAATTTTGACGCTGTAGCGCGTAGTATCTTGGAATCAGCGGCTGTGCGTAGTTCGTCAAGCAGTGAGTCCAACGCTTGGGAGATTTCTGGTTTTATCGATGCGAGGGTTCTGGAGCGAAGTTCCGTGCCATATCGTTGTTTTACGAGGTTTGGTAAGTCCGGGTGGATTAGTCTAAGCCAGGTGAGAACGATCATATTTTCAAGACTGGGTGTTGATTCCTCGTCGGCGGTTATAATCTCGCCATGGTGGGTGATATTGCCATTAGCGATGAGGAGATTGTCTTCGACGAAGGACATCAGTCGTTGAAAGAGGTCTTCTGGGCGTTCGTCATGTTCCAGTTTAATGTTATTAAAGTCGATAAAGTGTGCTCCGGTGGACTGGAACCCATAATGCATGCGAATCATTTGCCAGATGGAGTTGATAGATGTTGAGTTCTTGACAATTGAATTTCTAGAGATAACTGGGCAATAATTAGCGATTTGGCCAAGCATCAACTCCAGATGGGTACACTTTTGCTGTGCTGTTCGACGTCTAGCGACAGGGACTGCTTCACCGTCATCAGTAAAGCCTCTTAGAGGGCCTCGAGATTTCTTTAGCCACGTCACGGTATCACCAAGGAAGGATGCGAAATTTACGTCGAGAGATAATGTATACTGTAGGTTTTGTCTCCATGCTTCGAAGGAAGTGATTGTCTCGTTTTTAGTCAGTGTCCATTGTTTTGGTGCTCTTGTTGAAGTCATTTTTGGAGTCGATGGTTTGGGTGATTGTTGATGAGGCCGTGTGAATGTGTTTCGTAAGCTCTTGTGTACGTTTCTTGCTGTTCGTTTTCCAACCACCGTACAGGTTGGCTCGTTACGAGACTTCTGCTATTGATCGTTGTATTTATACTGTTGTTCGTGGGTCCTTTAATCGCTGCCACCACGCCAGTGAACACGACGAACGACGTAAACGAATGAACAAGCTTTAATAATGAAACGTAGTCGCAAGATGGCCGACCAATAACAACAGTAATGAACAGGCGTCACTGGCGCGGGCGCGCGCGCATGACAGGCACAAATGTCCGCGGGCACAACGGGCTCGCTGGCGTACCATAAATGGGTCTGTAACCATGAAAGTTTCTTGAAAATCTATTTTTAGCTCCGCGCACAAGCCCGAGCTATTCTTAGCAAGCGATTCTTGATTGGTCAGAGTTGTAGCGATTTAAATGTGAGAGAAAAATGTTTAGTCTTCGACGAGAAAAATGTCTTCAAAATCAGAAAAAAGTTGAAATTAATGTATTCTTCATGGACGAATTTTAAGAAAATTAAAATTAATAATTGATGTAAAAGAGCATCGAAAAAGATCAAATAAGGATGGTTTTCAGTATACGAACAGGCAAAAAAAAAAAAAAAAAAAAAAAAAAAAAAAAAAAAACAAACAAACAAAAAACAAAAAAAAAACAGCGAAGACGACAGGGAAGGAATATTTGTACCAATGTACTGAAGAAACATTTCTGTTATCACAGAGCAAAAAACTTCAAAAGGCACTGAAATGATTTTTCACAATTATTTAATAAGCTGAAAATATCGATATCAATACTGAAAATATCGAGTTAGGGGTGAGGGGCACTTTAGAGTTTACTTACTATGTGTTGCACACATAGACTGGTAGCGTGGAATAACTGTTCGTCAGACGCATTGTAGTAAGGAAGGCTTCCTAGTATTCCAGCGGGTAACAATGGTTTCGATCAAAATTGAAGTTGAGTTTATATACTGTATATTCATCTAGTCAGATCCAACTGGCTAGCGGTCTTTGATCAATGCTGCTTTCCGATTGGATGAGATAGCTACACTACCTGAGCGTTGATTTCTTTTTGCAGGTACAAAGCGCATCTAGCTTTTTTGTTAAATTTTGACGAAAAACATTCACCCTTAAACACGACTGTTTATGTCGACATCAAAAGTTGGCTCTTGGCAGATTCAAGAACGGGAAACAACGTTTTCAATCATGTCAGAAAACAACAGCAGTTGCTTACTCCTTTCAAGTTGAAGAGTAAAGAGAAGTCGAGCTGTGCATGCCGGGAGTGGGGGGAAGGATGGCGGAGTGAGTGTATCTGTCTGTCTGTCTGTCTGTAAGTCAGTCAGTGAGAAGGGGAGTTATTTCAAGACCTCATTTGACACTGAATTAGTTAATTCAATTCCATAATACTTTCTATAATTAAGCAAAAAGCTTAACATTTTCTAAATCATCTACTTGGTTATTTCTGGTTCACGTCTAAGTGTGACGCAACCAAATGCTGCACAACTAAGCGTGACGTCACACTGTCCTCGCATGCCTATATTTAGATACGTGTTCTATATTTAGTGCGGATGTTTTCTGGTAGCTTCGTAGATCACTCTCTTACACCACTCCGCTGGATTCCATCATGCGAACCTGTCAGAGAACAAAATATTTATCAGTTTAAATGGCAAATATTTACAACTGTGATATATCTTTTCCAATGGAATGAAATGGAATAGATGATTAGAAAGGAATGAAATGGTTGCAAGGGGTCTGCTTGACTACAGACTTCCCTCATGACTCAGAAATCATTATCAACAGCTATTTAGAACTGCGTAACTTATTTGAATAATTGATTTATAAATTTCACTCGGCAGTGAATCCTTTTGAATGATAGACTAACTGTGAATAGCTAGCTAATAAACGAGGCTAAACCCGAATAAAGGCTGATGAGTCTGTGATTGAATCCATCATATGAGAAAGAGAACTGTTGTTTGATTATTAGATATTAGCCATCCGGAGGTTGAGAAAAGAACTGGGTCGAGTTGGCGTTGCATTGTGGGGCTGTTTTAGGGAACATATTTCCAGGACAGCAGATATTTCGTCCCTTAGAACTGCCCCGAATGCACTCTTCTTAAAATTGTCTTGGATGCGAAGCTTACATGGAAATACAAAAGACATGCCACAAATTCCATCGAGAAAAAGTGTGATTTCTTTTGTATTTCCATGTAAGCCTCGCATTCTAGAAAATTTTAAGAAGGGTCCATTACACTGGAATACCAACTCGACCCAGGTTTCTTCCTCAACCTCGTAACGGCTTATTGCTTACTATCCATTACGTGACTTTTTGGAGTTGACTGGAGGGCAAACAAGCGGTTGACTGAGGGGCAACTAGCGGATTCTAAGTCAAAACATATCAAAACAAGTCCTCAAACTATTGTATTTGACTATTTTCACGACATCAAACCAGAAAACAAGAGATCAAAACAACCTCCAGGATTCTACAATCCATAAAAAAAAGAGCTATTACCGGAAGTGACGTCTATTGATAGCAACCTATTCTTGGGGTGCAACCACGACTCAAAATCACTAAATGACAATGACAATTAAACAGCCGCCCTGTTGGTTGATCTAACACTAGAAGCTAATGGGGAATGCTTTGGTATCGTCAACCAAGATGGCGGCGTTGCCAAAACCTGCACCCTAAGAATATAAAACATAGAAGTCTGGACTAGAGGATAACCAACTTACGTACTTCACCGGCCTGTGGCGATGGCGTGTCCCTTCTCACCTACAACAAATCATAGAATCTAAATTACACTGCAAACTCTATATCTGTCAAACAGTTATACTATGTAACTAGTACTGGATAAGACAGGTAAAACAATAGAAAACCATGCTTTGCACTAAATCGTACTATTTAGTGCAACATAAACGTAGCACTGTTTCACAGATTAAGTGCGATCACTCTAAAAATGAGTCTGCATGTAAGGTAAACAGCGGTAACTAATACAATAGACTCCTTGCAGCTCGTCGGATGTAGCTCAATTTGGAGAACATAACAAAAGGTTTCCAATTCTCATGAGATGATTACAATTCTTTTGTTTTGTCCTCCAAATTGAGCCGGTTTGACGTCACATGCAAGGGCTCTATACCAAAAAAATGTACAGAGCTTTAAAGTTGTGACATATTTTCCGGGTTCAACTGCTCATAAAAACTTGATAAAATAAAGCGAAAAATGTTCTTAATGATTTCTCCGATCCAACTGGAAACATTAGAACCTTGGACATCAAATTCTGCCATGAAGGAAAGTAAGGACATTCTTTATAGAACTGTTTTCCGTATTTGACCCAAAATTCTTTTTTTTTTTTCCTTCATACGATCAACGTCACACTTGAAGCTCTCTACTGGAATTTATACGTTTTGGGTTTCGTGGTAGTTTTTGTTGTAGAAAACTAGAGAAAAACCTTCGACTCAAAGGTTAGGCCCGCCAATAAACTCTATACTGACAAGCAATACTGAGTCCAGGAATCGAGCCAGAGACCTCGCAGGTTAGAAAAACGTAAGAGAGTGAAACTTCGGAGGCAAAAGAGAAAAAACTAATGGCCACAAATATAATGGCCACTGTAATCAAAGCCATACCACAACGGTAAGAAGCAGCACACTTTAGCCTGGTTTTTACTTGTGACGGAATCTATTCGAAGTCAAAATCGGAGTGGGATACGCCAAAACCCTTATGCAGCCGATTGTTCAACCATAAGTTTAAGGATTCCTTTTTCGCCCTTATATAACCCATTTCATGCAGTGCGGGACGATTCGCAACTAGTCGACTTTTAATAAAAGTAACAACATCGTGCTTAGTCCTCGTCGTCCTCTGTCAAAGCCGCCATTTTGTTTGTTGACATCGCCTCGCTTCTATGAGAGAATCGAACTGCATTTTGAGTACGCGTTGCGCGGAAAATAGTCGTGAAGCTGTTACACGAATCAACTAGCAAAAAATTCGCCATTCTGCGTTGCGAGTTTTTGAAGCTGGATCAAAACTTGCAACGCGTTGCCGAATCCGAAAATCTTTGTACGTGATATCATGTTACACGACATCAATTGTTCGCGCAACGGCGTATCGCGAAAATACCTCAGCTTAAGATCCTTCCGATTTCGCTTCTGACGAGCTTTCGAGTCCCATTTCGACTGTTTCCTGGTTTTCACTTCGTCCAAAGCCGATTCTGACCCCCAACTCGGAGTTTTTTGTTTGGAAAATGTAAACGCGCACGCTATGCAAGTACCAAACTTTCCAATATTTATCTTCTGCTACTGCAAGGCTAGCTAGGAAGAAGGGACGGTGCGCTTAACCACAGGAAGCCCAGTTCTACCTTATTACAAAGGAATGCATGTGGAATTGTGTATCGCAAGAACAACTAAAGTAATCTTTGTAGCTAGCTCACCAGTTTTTGCATGTGTGTTCTGCTTGTGTTTGTTTTAGCCTTTTTACGGGGCCTTCCAATATTTATAAGAGCAAACATGCACAAATTGATAAGCCTAACTACCAATATTACTTTAGTTCTTCTTACTATTCACAATTACACATACATTCCTTTGCAATAAAGTACAAACACCACTTTGAGGTTCCGAACCTTCAAAGTCCGTTATCCTGTGGATGAGTCGACTTTACTGATATAATATTGTGAATGAAATCTCTAATGAACAGAACCCCAAAGAGAAATTATTCACACTTCCAGTTGAAGTCGCCTTCGTTGAATTTCCAAAATTGAAAGTCCTTATAAACATAGGCGCATAGACTTTTTGTTAATTGTTAATTTACTGAATATGTATACTAACATCAGGTTGATCTTGCTGCGGTAGATATTGAATATCAGTAGGATCCTGATGAATAGACAAACATGAGGGTTCTAAAAAATGCTATGGAGAAATAAAAAAAGAGAACAATGGAATAAAACGAAACAAACGAAGAAACAACAAACAAACAAACAAACAAAAAGACACACACAAAGACAAACAGACAGAGACAAACGAACAAATAGACACACAAACAAACAGAGACAAAAAAACAAACAGACAAACAAACAAACAGACAAAAAGACACACAGACAAACACAGACAGACAAACAGACAAAAAGACACACAGACAAACAGACAGAGACAAACAAACAAACAGACAAAAAGACAAACAGACAGAGACAAACAAACAAACAGACACACACACAAAGGCGAACAGACAAAAAGACAAAGAGACAAACAAACAAACAAACAAACAAAAAGACAAATAGAAAAACAAACAAACGAAATGAAAAAAATAAATTGGATTTATTTAGCAGTGGCATATCTACAGAGTAACTCTTCATCCAAAGGAATTATGCCCCCCTGCCTATGCCTCTGAGATATGAAGATCCAGGTGGTTAATTTTCGTAGAGGGAGGTATACAGGAAAACCCAAAGAAAAAGAGAGACAACCAGGAGACAACCAACTAGGAACTCTATTCACATACCACACTGAACCCAGTGGGATTTGAACTCTGGTTGTGTTGGTGAGAGGCGAGCTCTCTCACCGCTATGCCACCCACATGTCGCCTTTTACTCACCTCTTGAGCTACAATCTGTGCCTGGGGAGCATTTGGAACTTGATTTTGCATCACCACATATTGCGGTTGAGGCTGCTGTTGACCAAAAATATCACCCTGGTTAAAGTAGCAGTACAGAAGGGATGTAGTAATAATCAGGGACGCTGGAAGGTTATTTTTAACGGGGTGGGGGGGTGGGGGCGGCTACAATTCAGAATATATATAAAAAATATAAGTGATAGACCAAATTCAAAATGAGGCTTAAGTTGTGAACAAAGTAATCTGGCGTGATTCGTGACTTTTGAATCACGCCAGATTACTTTGAGTCACACCAGATCCCTTTGTTCACAACTTAAGCCTCACATCGGTGCAAGTTTTGAATTTGGTGTATATAAAACGTGCAAGGAGATGTGCAAATTTGGTGTAGAAAAGGTGGGGGGCTATAGCCCCCCTAGCCCCCCATCTCCGATGTCCCTGATAATGTTTTCATTGATCTTTTTTCATGATTTTCGAAGAGAAAAAATGAAGGGAGACTAATATGTGAGTTGAGTTTGTTTGCTGTGCAGTTCTTCTCCCTTGCCACGAGGGTTTTTCTCCAGGTTCTCTGGTTTACCTCCCTTCACAAAAATCAATATGTGAGTTGAGTTTGTTTGATGTGTACTTCTCTCACTTGCCACAAGGATTTTCTCCACATTCTCTGGTTTCCTTCCTCTGTAAAAATTGAGTTGAATTGAGTTTTGTATGACTGTCGAGTTGAGTTTGGTATGCTGTTTTATAGAATGTAGTGGTAGTGCATGTGGATTGATCCACAAGGAAGACCCCCGTACCAAGAGTGGTTGTTGTAAATATATAAAATAGAAAGATTTGGTAGACTAAAGACCATCATTGACACTCAAAGTGCTAAGGTATACCTGTACTACTTGTGGCTGATTGGTTGCCATGACAGCTGATGGTTGAAGTACAACAAAAGTTGGCTTGAATAAATACAAAATCAAAAGCAATAAAAAACATGTAATATCTGACCTTGTGTCTGATTCATTTTCCTCACTTCACTTTCAAAGGCGGAATTGTGGGAGAGAGGGGTGGAGGGGGAGGGGAGGGGCAGGTGGGGTCGTGCCTACCCCTCTTTTTGCTTTGAGCTCCTTATTTTATCCAAAATATTGAATCTCAGAATGCAGGGAACAGCATTTCTGGAAACCATAATCAATGTATTTCCTTGGGATCACATCCCCAGACCTCCTCTGGTTCGTTCTGTAGTTAGATTTATCTAATGCCAAACCCCCTCCCCCCCATTTCTAACATTCCTGGATAAGCCCCTGACTTTTCCAATAGCTGTATAGCTTATGACTTGCAAAACGTTTACTACAACTTTTAAGGGTCTTCCAAAATGAGACAGTCAGAGTTGAAAGCAGTTTTCTGAATTCTGTGCAGAAAGTGGAAGTCGAAAAGAAATCGATTATTAATAAAGAACTGCAAGATGACTCTCAGGGAATACAGAAAAGTTTGGCAAAAAGTTGAAACCTAATAATAACAATTAATTGAATATATAGAATAATAAAGTGAAAGAAGAAATGTGTGTCTTGAGTGCAAGATTTGAACCCACAGCTTCTGTATTCTAGTCCAATGTATTACCAACCACACCATCAGGACAACCATGCTGGCAATGCAGGTGTTTACAGCCATTTTCATAAACATGATACATGGTGCTCTGAGTTGCAGGCTGAAATTTGGTTTTTCGCTGCCGCCAGTCAAAAATATGAAAGTTACCGACTGATTAGGTTTGATTGATGGCAGCAGAAAACCAAATTTCAGTGTGCAACTCAAGAGCACCGAGGTCGCATCTTTATGAAAATAGCTGTAACACAAGATTGATTATCTGGATGGTGACCATGGGAAAATAATGGAAATGGCTCAATTACTACATATTTAAGTGTGAAAGATACTAGTAGTAGTTCCTCATAGAATTAGATTATATCATCTATACCTGCTGCTGCTGCTGGTGGTGCTGCTGCTGGCTGATGGGTGCCACAACGGCTCTTGCTGGTAATGGTGCATTACCTCCAGGTGCAACCATATAAACAGGCTAAAAAATATTAAAATTGAATGACTTTCCCTGTTGAGATACAGGGGCTTAGGCAGGAATTTCTGAAGCGGGAAGCCCAAATTAAAAAAAACCAAAACAAAACAAAAAAAAAAAACAAAAACAAAAAACAAAAAAAAGACAAGACAAAAACAAAACAACAAACAACAAACAAAATTAAATATACAACAACAAAAAAATGAAAAAGCCGGCATTACGACTTTGAATTTTTACAACAAAAAAAATAAAATAAAAAATAAAACAATATAAATTCTAAAAATCTGTCATTTTGTTGCCATGATGGATGAGGACCCCACTGCCTATGCCTCTGAGATACAAAGATGCAGCTGAGCTATCCCCAAAGGACCTTTGTCAATTGATCAGTTATTAATTGAAGGGCCTAGTATTGGCTAGAGTAATTAACCATGAAGCAATTCATCTTTTCGGCGCTAGCTTGGGTTGTGTGTGTTACGGTCACCAAAAAGTTCGGACATTGTTCTCGGATTTCCATACAAATTCATTGACTTTAAAGAGGAAATTTAGGTAGATTTCTTTAGATAGCTATCTTAACAGCAGTAAGAAAAGCTTCAATCAAGCTAGAAAAATGATCATTTACTTGTATTTAGAGAACTAACTAAACATTAACCAAGTAAATAGTTCATTTAGAGTCAGTACATTTACATACAGAAATTCGAGAACAATGTCCGAACTTTTTGGTGACTGTAACACAATTTATAAGGCTAGCGCTGAAAAGGTGAATTGCTCCATGCTGAGCTCTTGGACTTGATAAAATACAGTAATATTGTTACATATTTTTGTATTGATGGTGTTCATGCTCCTGCCTGCTGTCTTGTCATCATGTTCTGTGCTATACCTGCTGCTGTTGTCGTACTTGGGGAGAAGACACAACCATTCCAGCATTTGGTTGGCCATACTGAGGTTGCTGAATATATTGGTAAGGTTCATTTGTTACCAATGGCACCTGTTTGAATTGAACACAAAAACACTTTAAGGTGACTGCCTACTTTTGAACGTACGATGTGAGCACACGATGTGAAAAATCTACAAGATTTAATTGAAGAACCATACATATGCGTTTTGAGCTTCAACAGGGCAAAACCCTCAATTTTTCACAGGACTCTCTATTTTTTGATAGCTTATTCAAAAAAACTCTTAAAAATCTAGGATATACCAACATTTTAGAAAAAGTTAATTTTTCTAACACATGAAAAAATAGATTTTTGTAGGGATTTTTTTTCAACTTTATGAGATTTTTTAAGAGCACCGAAACTACACAATATGACAAATTAATGTATCTCTTTGTCTTTTAGTTGAAAATATCCACGTATTATTGTAGAATGATTCACTAGCTGTCATTCGTGCAATCATAGAGTCTGCAAATAAAGTTCTATTATCTTATGACTCTTAATTTTTTTCTAATCACTTCCAAAAGCTCGCTCATAGGCTTCCATTAAAAGCTGATTATCTTGAAGATAAGCTTGGGACACCCAATTTTTCTTTCCAGATTTGGAATCAGCATTAAATTTCAATTCGGAAAATTAAAGTTTAAAAAAAAAATTTTCCAAAAGTAGGCAGTCACCTTATTGTCAACATAATATAAAATATTTCAAATATAATGTACAGGCTATTTGGCTAAAATTGTTTAAAAATATTTTATGAAAGCAATATAAAATGACTGCTTATGTATCCGTATTATGGAATATTTAAACACTTTGGGAGCTGTAGAGCACTCCATAGCAGTATGAATACTGATTTGCTTACTCCTCTTGTTAAATCTCTTGCTTTTCGAGTGCTCTTTTAAATAATCTAATACTTGAGCTTACTTGATCTGAGCTTGATGAAGAGCCCAATACCATCTTTTCTTTTTCCAACATGATTATCCAAGCCCCAATGAACATTTCAACCAATGAAAAGAGAATAATCATGGCAAATATACCCTGCCTTGTATCATCAACTGGAGTTCCATCATTAGTACTCAGGAGCTTTGGGAGTAGTGTTGCTGAAGTTGGGTAATTATAAAAAAGCTCATCATTGTATTCAATACGAAAACCAATGTACATTACAATACTGCCATACATGTAAAAGGTTAAAAGAGATAGGCCAAAGCAGAGCATGTTGATGGCTTTCAGTCCTGAAGTCTTAAAAAAAGGGGAAAATTTTATCAGTTTTTTAAAAAGGCTTAGCTTGCAGTTGACTACTTAGATATTGAACATTAATATCATGTAAATTATATATTGTGGATCATAGGCACCTTTACCATGAAGTACTACAATGTTCAAGGAGCAAATTTGTGTGGTACATATTATAAAATGACCTTTTACAGCTTTGTTAGCTAAACCACACTTTAGCTTGTTTCCCTTTTTGCAAGTCATTCATGTGTATATCTTTATATCTCATAATACCAATATACTCACCCAATCCACTAGCTAAGTGAATATCTAAATCATATACATGACTTTCATAACTGGCTGCTGCTAATTTGCATAAACATTAAAAATCAATGCTTTTGGAGTGAAAACCCTTTTAAATCATTGATCTTGTTGATTTAGATAAGGCGTGTGAGTTTCTACTTAACTTAATAAATCCTTTACAAGATGTGAGCATTTGAAGTTTTGAAAAGCACCAAACGAGGCCACCAAGGCTTCCAGTGATAAATACATACAAAACTCTTTATTTTCGTTCTTTCATACTACCATTTGCGAGCTACCGTGAAGCGTGACGCGCCAAACCAGTTTTAAAACGTTTGAAACTTTTTGTTTGCTTGTCAAAACTGTCAAGTTTGTCGCGACATACTTTTGAAACGGCGCCACAAATTTTTTCTTTTCTCGAAGAATCTTCAAAGTTTCACAGCACTTCTGTAGTACATTGTCGTACACAAGGGGAAAAAAATAGAAAACATGCAAGAGCATTTCATTCTGGAACCGCACTGTCGGAGGACATGCGAAGACTCGATGTTTTCTTGATGGCAATCTAAAAAGATTGTCGTAGTTCTTTATAGATGATATGCAACGAACTGCATCTTCAAAATCGTCCTCGTTTGTCATCGTAAGGAAACTGTCTTCATCATGTCAATATTGAATTCTTGGTACTTTGCTTTCCATTGACACAGCGCTGAATATTTCTGTTTGAAAAGGAATCGAAATCCATCACTACTAAATCATCTCGTTTAAACGTCATGACTTTACATCGGTCTTAATTACTTCCACCGTAAGAAATTTTGACTTTAACTGACATACCGATATTAGTACTAGTACTGCATGTATTATACCCAATTCTCGTGTACGACAATGTACTACAGAAGTGCTGTGAGGCTTTGAAGATTCTTCGAGAAAAGAAAAAGTTTGTGGCGCTGTTTTGAAAGTATGTCATGACAAACTTGACAGTTTTGACAAGCAATCAAAAAGTTTCAAACGTTTTAAAACTGGTTTGGCGCGTCACGCTTCACGGTAGCTCGCAAATGGTAGTAATTTCTTTGGTATGCAGTCAAATTCTACAAAATTTTCTGGAAATAGTTTTTGTGAAGTATTTTCTCAGATAGTATTAATTGTTTCTAGTAAAAAGGCTTCATTTTCTCTATCTGAAAAAACTGAGTTACGAAAGTCGTCTATGGGAAATTTTATATTGAGAGCTAATATAAAGAGTTGCAAAACCTGTTAGGCTTTACGCTGTCCTCCCAGGAGTAATAAATGCATTAGATCAGATGATTGAACCAGTAGAAGGTATCACTCAAATATAGAATAGAAGAGGATGGGACAGGAAGGGATGGGATAGAATAGGATAGGATAGAATGGAATGAATCAAAATGGAATAGAATAGAATAGAATAGAATAGAATAGAATAGATAAAATGGAATGGAAAGGAATATAGAATAGAATAGAATAGAATAGAATATAGAATAGAATAGAATAGAAAAGAATAGAACAGAATGGAATGGAAAATAGAATAGGAATAGGAATAGGAATAGGAATAGGAATAGGAATAGGAACAGAACAGAACAGCACAGCACAGCACAGCACAGCACAGCACAGCACAGCACAGCACAGCACAGCACAGCACAGCACAGCACAGCACAGCACAGCACAGCACAGCACAGCACAGAACAGAACAGAATAGACTTTTTCATATTGGTAGCTGTACACTGCCACTGTTTGTTTGGCTCATATGCTTTTGGGAGGGGGAGGGGTGGATGGGGAGAAAATGCAGCATGTATAAGTCTAATAAGCATAGTTGTTTTAATTGATTGAAGTTCTAATTTAAATCAATATCAAATCTATGCATTACTTGAATCATAAAACCAGCCTGAGTGTATAAATTTGCAACTTGTCAATCATTACAGTCTCTACATACCATTCCAGAGCCTATATAGCCTTGTGTTCTATTTTGCCTGCCAATGATCAGACCAGCAAATCCAGCACATCCAAACTATAATAATTACAAAGAGTCAGAAAAGATAACTTTAAGAATTCTTACAATTAACTCTGATTATTATACATTGTACTCACTATTGGTTGAGAACCTACAGATAATTCTAGTTATCAACTTGATATTTCAGTGGTCGATAGTTATCTGTAGACAGTTATCTGCAAAAACGAGCCTGCACAGGTCAGCAGATGGCAGTTATTTGAAGGTTGTTGTTTTTTAAATTTATCATTTTGAAACTTTTTTAAAAATTAAGTTTATTACTGGGTTGCCTGTGGCGGCCCAACCATAAAATGCCTTTTTGTTTTTTTTTGTCGTCTCCTTCTTGCAAAATGTACATTCTTGTGCAAGAGTACCCATATATATAGATTTGAATGACATGTTCAAAGATAAAAGGCTGGCTTAGCAGCAGAGGATGTAATTCCAGGCTTTTAAAATTAATATAATTGAGCAGTAAAAGAAGATTTCTAGGATTGTAATTCAGATATTTATTAGCCTTAGTACACCTTCTCAGTCGATAGTATTCTGGCTTCAATCGCGTGGGTTATTAGAGCCTAAAAGGCAATACGGCTTACAGTCTCTAGTTAATCTTGAAGGCATATGCATAAATATATCGTTAAATACTACACGGTAATAGAGCTGCTAACTTTTTGGCCATAAATACTTTTCGCTAAGTTTTGAATCCTTTTACTAACCGAGGTTCACAGTTCCACTTCTAACTGGTTTGGATTTTTAAAAAGACTATATTTGAAGAATATAATCAATAATAGGAGAACTTCAGAACGGTTAGCAAAAAACAAACCATTTAAACATATTTCTAAACGAATTTATGTCGAATTTATGTAGCTTATTTGCTAATGTATCTTGAAATAAATATAATTATTTCCTTAGCTCAGAGGCTAAGCCTTTAGTCAATTTTAGTTGTTGTCCGTCAGCGTAATTTTAGATGGAGCCAATTAAACCTTAGTGACGTTGGTAAAGCAACGCTGTTTTCTCCGGTTACAAAACCGCATCTATATAGATTTACAAATTGAGTGTCATTTCACTTCACTGGTTAAAAGATATACATTTTTATTAAAATAAAACACATTAATAGATGTATATTTTTGAATGAATTTGATGTGAGAAAAAATAAATGTTCGCAAGTTCTGAAAGAAAAATACACCTAAAAGGTTCCAAAGTACCCGCTCCTCCCAAATAGCGGTACATAACAAAGATTAGGTGTTAAATAAGCTCCAGCTAGCCTACCAGCACATTGGGTAGCCCAGTGCATGCTCCAAGAGTTTCTTGTTATGAAGTTTCTATCTTTGTATTATCATTTGATCTACCGTAAATCCTCTATTTAGCCCCCTGGGGGGCTTATTTATTTCAGGCACGTTTGAGGGAGGGTTTATTGGAGAGAGGGGGCTTAATAGAGAGGGGGGCTTATTAATTTAGTCGAAACGCAGTAAGTTGTACACTGTCAAAATGTAATGTGATTGTAACTCAGGATTAAACGGAAGCATTTCTATTGACCGTCTCGCATAATCTGTAGTGATGTACATGGCATTTTTATTATTTGATTCACCTGTGTTAGTCTCTCAAGTATAATTTACGATTATTGTGAATAGCAAAACTAAAACACGGTAACATTAACAAAACAAGCTAAAAAGAAATGTTCTGAACAACCAAGACTTTAATAAATCACCTTTAATCAGTAGACATGATTCTTTAGTTGTGACAGGGGAGGGGAGGGGGGGGGCTAGAAAGAGAGGGGGGCTTTACAAATTTCTTCCTTTAAAAAGGGGGGGCTTATTTGAGAGGGGGGCTAAAAATATAGAGGATTTACGGTATTTGAAAGTTTAAAGTCTCTGTCTTTGTATTATCAGTTGATCTATTCATTTGTTTCGTAACGTTGCCTTGACTTGAAACGCTTTTACGATGCACTTAATCATTTTAATAATAATAATAATAATAATAATAATAATAATATCTTTATTTACCCTGATTTTAAAAAAACCCGATCAGCTGGACACGATAGAACAGCTGGTATGAACCACTGATCAGCAATATAAAATCTATAAAAATCTAAATAAAATCTATACTAAAATCTGCGATTGAGAATCTTAAAGTATAAGAAAATAGAAAATAAAGTATAATATATACATATATACACAGAAACACGAAAACCCCGCGTCCACAAAACATATATATATCCATTGTATATACGAGGGCTCGAAAAAGAAAAAGAAAAACGTAATACTGTACCATTACTAGCCTATCTACGATACATAGTATCCATAAGACTCTCATATAATTCTCGTACGCTCAACTGTTTCAATCACCCACACTGCCTTAATATTTATTCATTTTTTTAATCTATATCTTTTCTTTTTTATCATTTTTCTCGCATAAGCTGATAACCAACTAATAAACAAGTTTCGGTGTGAATGGAGTATTATTAAGCTTTAAAAGCATATTTACCAGCACTCCATTCCAGATGGGCAACATCAGAAAACTTATTTGCATCTGAATTCCAATCCTATCTATCAGGCCGAAAATGAAGGTCAGAAACCCAACGACCATTCCAAAAGCACAGAGGATCGTGAAAACTGGTTTGGAAGCCATGAATGACGTTTAGAAAACCAAAAGATTGACCCAATCAAGCGCCACAAGAACAAAGTGTTTAGTTTTAATACTTCGTGCAAGGCAGGGATCTTCCCGAATTCTCAGGCATTCCAAGTATGAAGCTCAGGGGGCCTGGGTTGGACGCGGCGCTTGAAGCATCCGAGCGACAAAACTAGTACAGTTGTCTGAGGTAAAATCGATTGTCGAGTGGGTTCACTCCAGAATTTCAAAGCAAGTGTAAAGCTGCATCTTATAAGGCCAACTTAATTTATCTCGCCAATTTCACCTTTAACAAACTTTTAATTTTCAACGCGAGAAGGTACCGGAAGCCCCCCCCAAACGCAACCAGACTGCAAAGTAAACGCGGCCAGACCCAGACTGAAAGTGAACGCGGATAAAGGATAATTGCCTTGAGAATCGTTAAAACAACAGTGCAGATGTAAAGCCATAAAAAACGGCATTTTTGTAAATCGTTGATTGTAGAGAGCGTGCGTTCTAGCACAGGCTCCCCGGACTCTCGGTTCGTGGATTGGGTGATGGGCTTCCTGTGGCACGTGCAGTACGTGCGCACTGATTGGTCGAAAACCGTGCTTTATTAGTGAACAAAGCATAGTAGATCCTGCGACCGTCTTTCGTTTTGCGTAAATAAATTCAATACCGAAAAAAATTAGTAGCTTTATGATAAAACGAATAAAACAGCTTTTTTCCGTTGTCTATTCAGTAATAAAGCACTTACGAAGCGCCGTAAGCACTCAAGAAGTGTGAGACGCACTTGCCTACGTCTCGTGTGTCACTTCCTGCGTGCTACATCACTGAACGGAGCACGGAAAAAGCTGTTTTATTTGTTGATAATAATTGAAAATTGATAGAAAATTGGCGAAATATGCTCACATTTCTTAGTTCTTGTTGCCAGTCTTGCCGCAGAATTTTGGATCATTTGCAGCTATCTCAGCTACTTTGCAATCTCTTTGTCAGGCAGTCCATAGAGCCCATAGAGTAAGCTGTTACACTGGTCAATTTTCGATGTGATAAATGTATGGACAAGATTTTCGGTGCTGGGATTATCAAGGTATCTTCTGATTTGATCTGTTCGTTTTAAGATGCTGATTTACAAAGTTGGTTAACTCGCAGCGTCATTTGAAGGTGCCGGTCGAGTATTGTTCCCCCGGGGGGGGGGGGGGGGGGGGGGTACTCCCCTATATTTGCTATACGGGTATGTGCCGCCCTATAGGGTATGGTTTTTCGGCTTTTGGGTCTGCGGTAGGGTATCATTTTTTGACATTTTGTCTGGGATAGGGTATCATTTTAGTCTGGGATAGTGTAATATTCTTCCCCGGGCATTGTTATCCATGAGATGGTAATAAGGAATGGGGATAGCTCTGGCCTGGGACACGCCTAGGCCAAAGCGAGAAGTGCATTGAGGGTAATTCAAACCCGGCTTCCTTTGGGCGGGCGGGTGGGACAAAGACGATGTTTGACCGGCTGCCTCGAGTAGAGTGACACTATAGGACCACGTGAAGGGCTTTTATTATCTCATTTGCATAATCCCCGGGGACTCAAATTAGCAATGCAAATTGAGTTTGCATAGTGTAATATTCTTCCCCGGGCATTGTTATCCATGAGATGGTAATAAGGAATGGGGATAGCTCTGGCCTTCCCCACGCCAACATCCTTTCCGTACCAATGACTCAGGCAATGAACTGTACTCATTCTGTACCCGGAATATCCTCCAACAGTTTATTATTAGGCAAACTTTGTAGAACTCATAACATCACTCTTTCCCAATCCTTACTCACATATCATTTCCCAACACCTGATATATCTTTAGAGTGGTTTTGTATGAGTGGCAAAGGATTAATTAACAGTAACAGTTACTATATATACAATTAGGGTACTGGGTACTAGGTAACCGCCAAAATTTGAAGTGTTTAATTACAGAACTCATAGTTCTGGACACGGTACGGTCATTGTCCAACCCATGCGAAAACACTCTACTCCCCCAACACTACGTTAAAGCAAAATCTTAGCCTCACTAATCACCACCGAACCAAAGCATTCATTGCCTTTTAGGACCCTCAAAAGCCTGAGAGAAGCCTTCTAATGAATTTGCGCGTCTATACGTTTCGCCGGTATCAATAGGCAAATTCGCTAGTCTTGCTGCCGCTCCCGCTGGATTGATCACCTGTTTTAATTTTATGTAATGCAAAGCGGTCTTGCTTACTCTTCCACCCGACGTGGTCCATGATTTCATGAAGGCTTATACCCTCTAAGGCCAAAGAAACCGCTGCACCACTGCGAAAACTATGCAAGGTGAGCTGTTTCCCCGAGAGCCGGCCAGTCAACAGTGAGGTGTAAAACTTAAGGCGCGCTTGGGCCGCGGTAGGCTCCAAACAATATGGACTGACCATATTTTCCTTAGTTATCGACCGAAAAAGGAAACCCGGAGCTAGATTTACCCGTAAGAGGCTGGAAATGTCAAAGTAGACCTCTAAACCTCGTACCGGGCAAAGAAACTTGTTCGATCCTCTTTTAAAAGCAAACACATTTGAATCACCTGATCTCAATGATTTAGTCCAAACATGGTTTAGAAGGAAGCCTGAGTTATCCGGAAAACGGAGCACATCCGAAACCTTTAACTGAAGTAGATCCGCTGCCCTATCACCCGCAAAAAATAGCGACTTAAATAAAGCTTGATCTCTAGCATACATAAATAATTGAATTGCCGACAGAGTAGAACTATTATTAAGTACATGTTCTATGTACTCTGAAATTACTGCCAAGTCATTTACTAGGATAGGCTCTGCCTGACGTCGCGTGACCCTGGCTTTGAGTTGTTCCTCCCTCACATCGGCTAAATAGGCCTTAACCGAGCGACAAGCAGCGGGGTTTCCTACCCCAAGGAGGGAGTGCCACTCCGAACCCCTACCATTCTCAGAAAATATTGCACGGAGTTTTCCTATCAACGAATCAATCGTTCCATAGGCAAGACGCGTTGGGCAAGAACAGGTCACACCACGACAGACTAAAGCCGGACACTCTGACTTATGTACTTTTGTCCTTCCAGCACGATCTTTCCATATGAGGAACTCTATCACATCATCAGGTATAGCAGAAGCCAAAGTCTTTTGCGATGCCCGGCTACCCAAAAACTGGCTAAATTCGCACTCCAACGCTGATTTTTGCTTGGTATATCTTGACGAGTCCCGCTGGTTCTTAAGTTCCTGACGTCGTGCCACTATCAGCTCTTCATCAATCGTTAATTTTTCCCCGAGCCGTCGCACCGAGGTGTTTAGGGATGGCCTCTGATAACCACACTGTTGGCAAAACCTGAAGCTTTCATCATTAGGGTAGTTACACCGTGGACACGCCACTGCAGGAGTAAACAACTTGGGCACCCTTGGCAATTCCTAAGCACGTCAATGAAATACGACAATCAGAAGCGCGTTATCCGCAACACCCACATTGTAGCTGGACATGGTATGGGGCTGTAACCAGACTTAGACGGAGCTAGCAGGACATGACTATCTCCCTTTTCTCATAGACACAATTTCCCTGAACAGCGCGCCATTAGCTCCGGCCACCAATACGGGTGAGGAGTGAGCGCTGGGACGATTATAGAAAAAGGCCTCTTAAAGTTAGTCAACAATCGAAGTACAGGGCCTATCAGGTTAAAAGGAGGAAAGACATACGGATTCATCATGTTTGGTGCAGCATGCAGGTCTTGGGCAAATAGGTTTACACCCCTCGACATAGGGCTTGGGGCTGGTGAAAAATGGGGTAGAGGAATGTTGTTCTTGCCTCTCACTACATTAGAATCTAATGCCATTAGATCAAAGGAGTGGCCCGTCTTACCCCCAAACTCATCATCCACTTGCGCAAACGACTCTAGGGACAACTTTGTGTCGCTCCGCGACAACCTTCGGGAGGGGGCATCCGCTTTGTTAGAACAAGACTGGATAAACTGCAAGTTGAGATGAATATTTCGTGAAGAAACTTCCCAAAACAGCTGCTTCGTGACTCTGACTAATTCGAGAGAGGTTTTACCCCCTTGAGACTTCCACGCTCCAATCATAACCTGACTATCAACAAGAGCGTCCACCCTAGAATTACAAATGTCATCGGGGAAAGCTCTTATAGCGTACACCAGTGCCTTCATCTCCTTGGCAGAAATGTTGAGCGTCTTGTCATTGACGTCCCAATAATCTCCAAAAGAGATGTCTCCGCACCCACGGTGAATGACACAACCCCAGCCATATCCGGAGGCATCCGTGGACAGAGAGAAGGTATGGTGTTTTTCGTCCCTCCAAGGAATGAATTCATCCCAGTTGTCAAGAAAGCGCCAATAAGACACTTCCTCTCTCTGAATCTCGTTCAAGATGACTGCATCCTTCCCCGCACGCTCGGGCCGAGCTTTACTGATCTCTCTGATAAACAGCTTTGCTGCTGGAACTGCCAATGACAAGGAAATGCATTTGCCTTGGAAACGCTGAAGCGTTTTTAGTGGTATGGGCTGTTTACCAGTGAGAATGAGTTCCCTTAACGCGGCAAAAGACTCCTTCTTGCGTTGTGGTATCAGGAATGACTGCTTCTCAGAGTCGACAATAAGGCCCAGGTATTCTAATGAAGTTGTAGGAACGAGAACAGACTTCTTTATACCAATTGTATAGCCCAATGCTATCAGCACGGACAGCACCACATAGAGGGCAGCCTCTGCTGCTTCGTAACGAAAAACTTTCTCACGCTCTTGTGGCAACTTAGCCCACCGACCGGTCGCAGTAATGAGCTCACCATTCA
This sequence comes from Actinia tenebrosa, assembly GCF_029948245.1. Lineage (NCBI taxonomy): Eukaryota > Metazoa > Cnidaria > Anthozoa > Actiniaria > Actiniidae > Actinia > Actinia tenebrosa. The sequence goes on along the minus strand of NW_028292576.1, from coordinate 8,019,116 downwards.
ACCGATCATCTATGTACAACGAGCAAGGGACCCCTTGCGATCTCAAAAACCCTGTTGCTGCCAGACCGATGGTGTGATATATGTAGGGGGAGATTTTCCATCCAAAGGGTAGCGTTGTGCATACAAACCATAAGCCCCCAAATGAGAAGCCTAAATATGTTTGGGAGTTATCTGTGACCATCACGTGGTCATAGCCGGACTTGTCGTCACACTTTGTAATAAACGACGAACATACCGGGGAACATCCGCTAGACGATCTAATGAGAAGGGAGCATCTTTAATAATAATAATAATAATAATGTCTTTATTAAAGAAATGATAAAATACATATCATTAACATGATTATAATCATAAAACTAAAAACTGATTAAAAGATTACTAATTACTAAAGATTATTCTATTTACAAATGAGTTTTTAAAACGTTGAGAATTAACTCTAGGTCTAATAAAATATGATTTCCTTAAATTATATTTGGACGTTTGTATTTTAGGCGCTATGCTATGCAAAGGATGGTCACTACTAACCGATTTCTTATATAACCTTGTGTCAAATTTATTTAAAAGATCCTGGATATTATAATGGTATGTTGTATAATTTCGTTTGTAACAGCGATCTAAAAAGTTTTGTACGGTGGTAAGCTCCGGAGGTGATGCTCCATAAACACTAAGACCATAAATTAGTTTTGATATAACAATTGTTGAAAATAAATGGTCAACTTCTTTTTGTATATATCCTTCCTTCCTAAGGGATCTTATAACAAATAAAGATTTGTTTATAGCTATAATGGTATCTTTTACATGAAGGTCAAATCTACTATCACTCTGGAAAGTAATACCTAAGATTTTAAGACTGCTACACTGAGGAATATTAGAAATAGGCTGAAAACTAAATTGGTCCATTCCTTTCTTAGTAAAAATTATTTCTTTGCACTTAGTAGGATTGCATGACATACTATTATTTGAGGACCATAACATGAAAGAATTAACATAACTGACTGAATTATCAGTTAGATTTCCATTAACACAGAAAACAGGAGATACAATAGTACTATCGTCTGCATATTTGATTAACACTTCCTCATCAGGACTGGAGGAATCAAATATCTCTAATCATTAATAAAAATACTGAATAGATATGGTCCACTAACTGTTCCTTGTAATGTCCCTCTTTCATCCAGAGGTTCAGGAACCTCGCGTCCAGACAAAGCCGAGGTTTCGATGGCTCAACTATCAATGGCATCACCAGGTGCGGTGGGTCATCCGAACCCACCTCTCCCCATACTCTAAATGCACCAGATGTGAGACGCCCAAGTATCTCAGAGGAGATGAACTCTGAAAACTCTTTACAGGATGGGTGATTCGCAAACATCTTGCGCGGGGGTAATTCTGTCTTGTACCTCGACCCTTTGAAGGATCCCGAAAATGGCTGAGAAAATTTGAGGATGTCCACCTTGTTTTTTATCCACTCCTCAATTCGCTCCTTTTGTGGATGTTCTTGGAGCAGTTCCGCCCAAGCTTGAACATTTTGATGAACACCCCCGACTGAGACATTTTTGGGGTCCCTAAGTTTGAGAGTATATAGATCCGGGACCACACCCGTTGAAATTACTTCTCTCCAGTAAACTGGAGTCTTTTCTCGCCCCTCCTGACCGGGAACGCCGTCGATATCCACCCACGATCGATTCACTTGGAATTGTCTTGGCTCGATTGCTTTTGCCATTCTACGGAATTCCCACCACTTGTCAACATCAACTGAAGGCTCGAACTTCCTCTTATGTCCCGTTGTCTGGGGAAAAACCGGTTCAAACCAGGATTCAAACACAGACAAGTGGATAAAGCCAAGACACATCGAAATAAGACAAGATATTTATTGACGCGATAGGATACCGACGGGTTCCCGATCAGGAGAGAGCAACTTCAACACGCCTGTACAGGTCGTCTGGTGGTTGGCCGTAGTGGACAACCAGCAGGAGTTGTTCCCCCCGATATGGAAGACCTAAAACAGTAAGTATCCACCTCTCTAAAGACAAGACGTATGCCCGACATGCACGTCATAATAAATTTTTTTTTTTTTTTTTTTTCCTTCGCCTATCACACATCGGATTCCCTTTATTATTGATTGCATCCGGAGTATTTATAAGATGTCGGCCTGTTAAGTAGTATCTCCACTACAATTCCTACACGTCTTGGACGAGTTAAGCTTTCAAAAAAAAAAAAGCCAAGAGAAACCCCAAAATCACACAATAAACAATATGAACTATAAATTGATTCAATCTTAAATCTGTTTAAGAATAATCCCAAATTAAAACAAATTAATTGTTAACGTTTTAATCATGCAAACCAAATCATATCAATCAGCTAGTCTATGGTCTAGAGTCAATCCCCACAAATACAAAATAAACCAATCATCTCATTTATTTCAAGTTTTAGACTCAGTTAGTCACCACACATTTGCTTATACAATTCCCTGATCTGTCTATCTATTTTCTCTTGATGCATTGGCCCTTGGTGCCCTCCTGGCCTGGTTGCGTCGCTCTGGGCAAGCCCCCTGGTAATGACCATACCTATGGCACCAATAACACTGGACATTCGCACGGCCAGACCGTCCTGGAGTATTTCTAACATAAGGGCCCGGGCGGGACGTCCCAGGGTTCGAGGCCTTTGACGCTTTGTCCACCTTTGCAATCATCTCCATAACCTTCTCTTGATCTTTATCTCCCAAGAGTACATCAATATATTTTTTGAATTGGTCCAGGGGCACGGTCGCCTTCTCCCTCATGGTTTGAAGGCAAGCCTCAAAGAAACCCTTCCTGGTATGCTTTGTCTCTCTGGCCACTAGTTTCAAGTCGAGGAGGAGGTCCAGTGCCTTGTCTTTCGTGAAGACGGACGATTTCACAAAATGTCGAATTTCCTCTACTAAGGAGTCCACTGTTGCCTTCTGTGAATCTTCCAACACTTTTATTCTTCTCAACACTTGATCAAGTCCCAGCTCAACCTTCAAATGAAAATTAATACCGAACGCTAAGCGGTGTGTCAACATAATGTTCAAACATGAACCAAGCATGTACATGTTTAAAACAATGCGACGATTGTTTGCTCATTAGTCCATTAAAGAACCACATTATTAACCCCCAGCATTCATCTATTATTACAACCATAGGCATTTCGTTACGTTTTAACTAAGCCATATTTTTTGCTAACAATATTCCCTCTTGCCACACAAACATTAAAGCCCAACATGCAATATTTCCAGCCACACTGTCAATGTTCGAGTCTCACAGACAATATTTCACGCCTCACGGGCAGCATTCGAAACCACATGGCGATCTACAAATGTCACGGGTAAACAATTTCAAGCCTCACAGGCACTATTTCCACTATCGCGCGTACACAATCTTTTAAGGGTCACAGAAAATATTATTAAAGTTCCACAGGCAATATCTCAAGCCTCACAGGCAATGCTCAAGTCGCACAGGCAATGCTCAAGCCTCACAGCTTATATTTCAAGCCTCACAGGCAACATTTCAAGCCTCACAGGCAATATTTCAAACCTCACAGGCCAGGCAATATTATTCAAGCCTCACAGGCAATATATTAGTCAAGCCTCACAGGCAATATATTAGTCAAGCCTCACAGACAATATTTCGAGCCTCACAGGCAATATTTGTCAAGCCCCACAGGCAATATTTTGAGCCTCACAGGTAATATTTCAAGCCTCACAGGCAATATTTGAAGCTTCACCAGCCAGGCAATATTATTTAAGCCTCACAGACATTACACATCCTTAACTGAAATACACCAGTTCATAAAGTTTATAGTGAATATGTAAACAAAATACAACAACAGCCGGAAAGATTAAACTTGGCACCAACGGCGATACCAGAATGCAAATTACGCGACTAGAAAACTTCGAACTAATATACGAAGCACACTAACTTAAAACTTCAGACCCAACGCTACGAACGACTAGGAACATAAACAACGCACTAGCGAAAGGAATATTACCTGAGGCGCTGCTTCCTGGACGTCAGGAGCAGCGGCATCTTGAGCGGGGTTTTGTGCTCCATCCTGCACAGCAGCATTCCGGTCCGCACCTTCGGGAGGATTTTGAGCAGCATTTTGAGCCGCATTTTGAAGCGGCGGCACATCTTCTACTGGGTTTAACACTCGAACAACTTCTTCTTGAGGTGGAACAACCGGAGCTTGTTCGGCCATATCACAGGAAGACGGGTTTGAAATACCAAATACTATAACAAAGACGATGTTTGACCGGCTGCCTCGAGTAGAGTGACACTATAGGACCACGTGAAGGGCTTTTATTATCTCATTTGCATAATCCCCGGGGACTCAAATTAGCAATGCAAATTGAGTTTGCATAGGGTCAGGGTTTTGAGGTCCTGGCGGCAGACCCCTACCCAAGTACCCAAGTTGGGGTGGTAGTACCCCCCCCCCCCCCGGGATTATTTCAAGATCACAAGAGTTATTAGATCACCAATGCTGATATTTACCAAAGGGTATTGAAGATAAGTGTGTTATTTCAGTCTTGGATGTGTTGCATACAAGCCCATTTGCTGTCATCACCCCAGTGAAGAATAGAATTGACACAGCGTTGAAGACTGATGGGTTCCCTTTCTATGCAATTGAGAAACTTCTCCACCGTCAAATACAATAGACCTCCTCGGCTCTGGAGCGCTCGAGCGTAATGTTGTCCCATTTCAGAACACGTGTAATTCCCTTGAGAATATTCTTTGAGTTGTATCCATATTCATGTGTCTTCTCATGTGCAACCGAGCGCAAACCTTAAACAAAGAAATAATAATCTAGGGAATGCCACGTGGTCTGAAATGGGACATTACGTCAGAGCCGAGGTCTATAAGCCTTTTCACAGTTTAAGAATCGATTCCACTGCGCATGCGATTTTATCCCGAATTTCTACCTTCTTTTGTCTAAACCTTCTTTTGTTCTTAATTAAACAAAAGGTGAGAAATTCGGGATAAAATCGCATGCGCAGTGGCATCGATTCTTAAACTATGAAAAGGCTTATTGAGTGTCGTCTGAAACAACACAGCCGATACTGTGACTCTCAATGATTTCTTAAAAGGCCAATAGGTCTATAAGCTAGTTTACGTTTCAACACATCCCACCCTTGTGTACCCCCCAAACACTGAGAAATTAATAAAGAAAAATATACTTTATTTTATTTGCACTACAATTTCAGGGAAAAGACATACAAATTTAGCAGCCATTGGTAGATTTGACTTTGGAAAATTATCTTACATTTGCCACGAACTATAAGAATTAACTTTATTAAAGTTCATGAAAATATTTTAAGTAGTGTTGGTAACCCATCTCCTAAATGCAGAGTAATCCCTAAATTCATGGTATTTCATAAGATAGCCTTTGAAAAAGGAGTGTTTTTTTTTGTTCTACCAAATACCCAACTTTCAAAATACCCTATAAATGAACTTGAGTAAAAAGTAAGACTTTAAAGTTCAACTATCATTTGCGGTAATATTCATAATCTGTACGCAATTAAATAGCATCTGTAGTTTTTTTAAGGTTAATAAAAAAAACTTTTCCAAACCCTAGGATAACATACCAGGATTAACTCATTTTGGCTATCAATACTGTACATTAAAACCCCTAGATTTTGTCAACAATTATATTCCTTTAACAATTTCCTTACATTACCCTAATTATTGTATTAGAGTGCTTACACTAAATCCGTGAAACAAATACTAATTTTCAAGCACTAAATAGTGATAATTAAACAATAGAAAACAAAGGATTCCGTATGAAATAGTACTATTTAATGCTCACGGTTTTAGTGCGTGCACTCTAATGAACCTTACTTGAAAAAAATAAATTGTTAATCACTATCACTAATAGAGAAAAGTAAAACTTTCACAGAAAGAAAAAAATATTGTTTTTCAAAACCTTATACCATAAAGAGTAGATATAACTCTACCAAATAACCAAACAAAAAACATCAGTGAATTCTGCATGAATTTTGAAAAAGGCTTTGCTGAGTAATATAGCCTTAAATTAGGCTTTGGTAAATTATAACAGGAAGGCATCGAAAAGTCTTGATAGTGAAAGTAAAAAAGAATTATTCACTTATTATTTCACAGGATGAAAAGTAACGTGCAAATCTAAATAAAAAAATAAATTTGAAGACAAAGACCTCTTGAAAGACCAATCTTCTTCATATTCATGCAAAACTCAATAAGTTTACCATTTACTAATTAACCACATGATAATAGACCCCTTGCACTGAGTCCTGAGAGGAATCGTTCTTGGGAACCAAAAGAAGGAATGTTTTTGAGTAAGAAAAGACGGCCTATTGTTTTGTCCCCCAGAATAATTATTCCTCTAAGGAGTCAGTGCAAGGGGACTAGAGAAACCAAATTAATTACATTTTAACTAAATTCAAATATTCCTATTTTCTTTTTTTTGTTTCAGTTTAATTTAGTATCAGGCATTACTAATTTTTTAGCAATATCTGAATTTACAAAAACTGTATTGCTACAGGGAGTTCCCCCAGTCACTGATGAAAATGGATGCTGAGGTGTGATAACCTTAGGTAGAATGGGGGTCATCTGGTTGGGTGTGGCTACAGTGGCACGAGCAGGACCTCTGATACCTGGAATTGCAGTCATGACCATTCTAGGACTGAATCCTTGGGTGACTGAGGGCTGGACATTCACCAGAGGTCTAATTATCTGGTTATCTTTCAAACATGTCATGCTTTCTTGAATAAAGTTGGCATTGTTTAGAGTGCCAACAATGTTCATTGGTAAAGTTGAAGATGGCGGCATTATATTGGTAGTAGCTTGCATTATATTGCCCAGGCAATTCTCTTCACTGGGTGGATGAGATAGTGGTAATAGTTTTCTTGTCTCTGAAGTACTTGGTGTTACTGACAGCAAAGCTGGATTAGATGCAGAAGATGAGAAGGTGTGTTGCTGTGGCATTGCTAGGAAGAGAGGAGCCTGGCTGGTATGGAGCGATGGGGCACTACAGGTTGCCATTGTCCACAAAGACTGTAAATTTGAAGATGTTAATGATACTAGATTTACGCTTTGAGCATTATTGGATGACGCGACTGATGCATTTGTGGGACTTGTAGTATTGCTCACTGGAGAAGGTGCTATTGGAGTGACACCCATAGCTTGTAAAGACAATGGAGATAGACTTCCTGATTTGGATGCTGTAGATTGAGTGACTGTCTTGTCTTTACCTAGAGGATACCAGGGCTTCATATTCTTAACATAATTACTCAGAGGCTTCAAGGGGCTCACATCATCTATTGAATTAGCCTGAATTTCAACTGATGAGTGGATGCTGTCATTATTCTTGGACACTTCAGAACGGGTCTTGGAAAGTGCTTTTTCCAGTTCATCTTCCATTCGTTTCCATCTCTCATCCTTGACGTCAAAATCCTTCTGTTCCTCTAATAGCTTTTTCTGCTTCTCTCGCTCCAACAGTATCTTTTGTTCAGGAGATCCTTCAACTACACTAGGGATGATATGCTTAGCCGGTGGGCTCTTTGTGGTGGAATTGATATCATTCTGCTCTGTCTCAAAGGGCTTGAATGGAGATGTTGCTGAATGTACAAACTTTGTAGCATTCTCAGACTCATTTTCTTTGACCATGACATCATCAGAACTTTTGCGGCGCTTAGAGCTTGGGCCATCATCTTGTGATGAATTTTCCCCATTGAACAGTGTTCTTCTACTTTTTTTGTTCTCATCAGGTATGAGATATGCTTGACAGGCAGAAAGAAGCTCAGACATGTGGTCAGGATACTGCTCTTTCAGTTTCATTAATTCAGAATGAAATTTGATTGAGCCTGGACTTCTTATGGAATTGTCATCTAAAGGGGGAAAAGAAAAAAAGAATGAGAAAAGAAAATTTGCTATATGATTAGTGATAATTATGATAAGGCCAAACAAAAAAGTGTGTTTCCTGTTGCGCGATAAAACCTTATTTTCTTGCTTATTTTTGCCGACCCTAATATTTTTTCATTCCCAAATGTACCACACAGTTCCAGTAAGCTCATTTCCACTGAAAACGAAAAATACCTTGTTGTGTCAGAAAAAAAATCCGACCTACCAACCCCAATTATTTTTCTCATGCAACAGGAAACACACTTATTTTTTTGTTTGGCCTAATGATAATGGCTCTTCTTGCACTGGATTACAATTAGAATTTAGACGTTGATTTTTTATGGAGGGACGAAAACCAAAAAACCCTTGAAGCACAGTAGAGAAGTAACGAGCTCTACCCACATACGGCGCAGAGCCTAGCAGGACTTGAACCTGGTTTGCATTGGTGAAAGGTAAGCATTGAAGATAAAGGTACATCTCAAGGCAATTACCAAAAATACAAGAAAATGCTCTGCTTTGGTCATCCCTTCCTAATATTTCACCCTGAATCTAAATGATATTCAGTATTTACATTGTAATAGAAAAGCATTGACCAAATTCCCCCAAAAATGCTGAGATATAGTTCTAACAAAATTTCCCACACATACCTCTAAAACCAGTAATTTCCTGTATTGAATATCCATCTCCTTTGTCACTAGCTCCATTATCACTATCACTAGACAACACCCTTTTCTTGCTTGCAAACCCTCTATCTGATCTGGAGCGTGGTAGCTTGCTTTTGCCGTTTCCATCAGATTTTGTGCGACGTAACTGTTGCTGGCTTGGCCGGCGGCTGATTAGTCTCCCAAATGCACCTATGGTAATACATGAAACACTTTAGTAAGCTGAACTTGTTTCAATTATAAGTAGCTTATTACTGATTATTGACAGTCATATAAAACAGGGCTTAAAATAATAGCCAATCATCTAACAATATCCAGCCAGAATTGAAACTTTACCTTGCCAATTATTTTGACCTGTAACTTTGAGCCAGAAATGAAGTATGAGGAAGCTAGAACTAATAGACCCCTTGCATATCAAAGGAGCTCAATTTGGAGGTCAAAACAAAAGAATTTCAAGCATTATCTCATGAGAATTGGAAACCTATTGTAATGTCCTTCAAATTGAGCTGCATTCCGACATGTGGCAAGGGGTCCACATAGCCAGTTATGATGATTGGCCAAGCGACTGATTGGCCTTTATTGTAAGCCATTTTTTTATAAGTTCTTATAAGACTTACTCTCTTCTGTGTCTACTGGTTCCTTCTCCACCAAGGAATTCTTACTACTTCCACCTCTTTTCTTGGGATGGTTGTTCAAATCACCTAACAAAAGATTAAGTTTACATTATCAGGGCACTAAATTTAAACTTTTAAACTCACTAGCAAAACCTTACCAGCAAGTTTTGTTCTCACAGAAAAAAATCACTAGTGATTGATCGTTGCTAATAACAATTACTTGATGGGGGTTCTAAACTTTCCAGTCCTTCAATTTCTGGACTGTGGTCAAATTCACAAAACTAGCTAGTTAAGTTATTTATTCCTCACTAAATACAACATTTCACACGCAACTTTTGAGTTTGTGAGCATTAATTTTGTGCCCTGATTCTTCAATAAAATTTATGGTTCATGGTACTATAGATTTCCTTCAATCCATCAGTTCAATTTCAAACTGTGATTCATGTTGAGTTTTCATCTTAAATGTAATTCTTCAATAACTCCTTTAAACGAGAGGTTTTCCTTGTCTTCTTTATTTAAAAGGAAATGTTTAATCAAACTTAATGTCTGATGTTATGAATCAAGGCACATCAGAAAACAAAGAGGGCCTTGAACCAAAAAATTCACTTGGAAAACAACTAATAAAACTGGAAGGAACTGAATGAATCTTTTTCTCTCATGGAGAATAATTTTCTACATATTAATTTACTTACTTGTAGGTTTGTTAAGATCGTCTAGACTGTCCAAATCAATACCAATCCATCTGAAGCCAGGCTTTCTGCCACTTTGGATGTTATGAATATGGACTTTCTGGATAAGCTGTAAGCTTGACAAGATGTTGGCGATATCGTAAAGACGGCGCACTTTAGCTGCAAAAAATAAAAAAGTCATTAGCACACTGCAACATTAAATTATGACTCTTCGCACTCACTCAAACCAAATATTCTAGATGTTTGAGCTTTTGGTACTGCTGATAAACTTTTCTATAGTTATTTACTCAATAGGCCTAATTCGTCTAGGTGTTATGTTTTCCTATTTAAAACCACATTGTCATTCCCTTGAAAATAAGAGTTTTCGTTTGAGTTGTATCCCTATTCATTTGTCTTATCAAGCACAACCATTGAACAAAGAGATGATACTCTTGGGAATGACACATGATCAGTAATGGGAAAACATCGCACCAAGATGAATTAGGTCTGTTGTTAGTAAATTTTTTCAATCATTAGATTTCAAGAATGCTTGGACATTAGGAGTTATCTTTATCATGTATTTTTATGAATTAGATGTAATGAGGAAATCTATGATCTTGTTTTAAATATTTGCACCTTACTTTGAAACTTACTTTTGTACTTAGCCTTTCCTTCTTCCTCTTCATCTATCAATAAATTAGCTGCATCATCTAAGGTAACTTGCCGATTCTGGAGAGCAAGATTATGAATTTGATCATCAAATACTGAGAAAATACTGCCCGCTCCAACAGCCAATCAGAATACATGATTTTAAGGATAGTGGCCGATACCCCACTAGGAAAATAATAAACATGTTTTTAAATAACAGAAAAGTAGAATTGTTATTTACCTCCGAAAGTAAGAACATCATTAAAAATTTTTGGCTCAATACACCAAGTGACTTGTCCTTTCTGCAATAATCTGCTTCTACAATAATTAATCACACAAATGCATTTAAGTATTAAAGTTCATTTGTTTTAACCTTTGTGCCAGGAAAAGGACATTTCAACAGGCCTTTTGTATTAATGGTGTCATTGTCACTACCACACCCAGAATTTCCTTACACTCTTTCTTTTGTACCTTTTGTTCCTTTAACTAGCACATATTCACTTACTATTCTCATGAAGGAATAAATATTTGAATAAGAAAAAAAATCTTGCAGCATCCTGGTAGCTGCAGTAAAATCATACCATCTTACAAATGTCCTATTTATGGTCCTATTAGGTAAGGTTTTTAGCATTAAAGAGTTCATCACCAAAGAAGTGGCAATCACAATTCTGACATATGGTTACCTACCTCTTTGCTTTTTTGCCCAAGCATCATCTTCACCATCAAACATACTTGGTAAACACCCCATTCCAGGTAGACAAACTTTATTATTTTTAGGAAGAAGATGAGGCAATTTGTTTGTTCCAGCTTTTGCACACTACGGAAGAAAAAATTATAAAACCCTTATTATATAAAAACAAGCTTAACCATTTTCTTTAGGCATTCACTTGAGTTTGACGTCAAAATTAAATGCTTTTTTAAAGTTTAAACATATATGTACCAAAACACAGCATATGTATGCCATGTTTCTTTACCTTATTTTGACAAGCCATCTGTGGATTTTCCTTATCTGTGTTCCCTCCTTTACTTGTAAATCCATGTGTAACAGCAAATTGCTACAAGAATAAACATTAAGATTTTCTAATGAGAATGTATTGAGCTAAGCGTAGCCTTCTCATCTTCTCATTTTAAAAAATGAGGTCTCAATGAATATTCAAGACTACACAACTCATACCAATATACTGGAACAAAACATGCTTGAGTTCAAAAATGCACAAACTTTAACTGCCAAGGCAATCACTGAAGTCCTTTCTACCTACAAATATTGCTGGCTAATACTATATAGGATACAATTTGCCGGATGAAAATATTTTTACCTTTAATTTAGCTAATGTTTGAGGCAGTCTTGTCTTTCCATGCCACATGTATCTATTCTTGGCAAATCTGCTAATAACCTCTACACTTTCAAGGACATTGACAATGTCATAGATTCTTCTCCGCTCAACACCTAACAAGTGAAACAAAAACAACAAACTTGATATTAAAATTTATGCAAAAAAGTGCAGATCTTGTAAAGACATTTTCATATCTAGAGAACTATAAATGGTAAATCAAATGAAAATAATAATTGAATGTATCTCTATTTTTCGAATTTCTTTACTTACTCAAATCCTTAGCAACTTCATCAAGGCTGATCTCTATTCTCTCACTAGGAGAAGGGTTTTCAGGGTACTTGGCCAAAAATCTATGGAAACCATAACAAGATGACAAAGATTCATAGAAAGACAATACAATTGATGCATCTAAAATCTTAATTAATTGATCTCTAGCCAAGCCCCGACTCCCCAGGGAGCCCGTAGTCAAACAGTTTTGGAGGGAAACCAGGCATGATTTGCATGAAGGACCACAATAGCAAACAGTAAATGACTATGACCATAACTTGGGGAAAATAAGGACATTAAGATAGACATATACATATACACTAGATTTATGACTTTTATCAATATTTAAGAATGGAATTGGGAGTTAAAACTGTAGATGCAATTTAGATTCCCCGCCAAAATCAAAAATGCCGCGAAAAATCTATCTCATTAAAAATTCAAACACCACTAGACGATTGAAAATGGCGGCAATTTATAAAACTAGTGTAACGCCATCTCCATCAACTCATGTAAAATTTACCTTTGGCACAGCAGACCAAGAGATTTATCCTTCCTACTTATGACCATTTTCTCAGATTCTGAACCATCTCGAAGGTTTACGTGGACAAAACCGCCATTTCTGTAAACAACTTTGGAGTCAAACATCGGTAACGCGAACGAAGGCACAGCACAAAAGCTTGGAATTGGACTGGTCTGTTCAGGTTCTGTGAAGAGTTCTCGCTTCTTAGTCTCCCGATCTCGGATTGCTGGACTTGCTGCGCTGACTAACATTTTTAGATTAGCTGTAGGTGTGAGTGGTTCATCTTCTGTGTTTGTTGGAGCGACTGAGGAGTCGGATTTCATCGTATGCTTCGGGGGTGTAGCAGGAACCATCATTGTTTTTCCACTTAATTGCAAATCTAGAAGAGCAATCGAGCTCTCACTGCTTGCAGCTTGTGATTTAAGAGATTTTAAGTTACGTTCCATATAATTTTCATCTGACGTTATCGGACTTGTAGAGCAGTTTGAGGTAATGGTTGATATCTCTGCCAAGGACGGGTGTCTGCTTAGCGATAATGACCCAGAGCTGTCACTAAGACATGAATCAGAATCTTTCTCTGATTTGTTCCAGGTTTCAGGGTTTGTCGTGGAAACCATGATCTCTATCTAATAAAACCTAAAAGAGAAAGAGAATCCATTTTAAGGTCAGTTAGAAACTGACTAATAGTCCAGTATGTATGTAAATTTCAGCGCGCGACTTGAATGGTTGTCTTGCCACACAACTGCCCCACAAAATTGTCAAAATCTCCCCGAAAAATACAAATCTTTTGTAAAAATACAAATATAGAATTATTCTTCAGTAACACGAAGTCAAGTTTACTGCATATTTAGCCTTATTAATACAAAAAAGAAAGAAATATTGCCTAATTTAGCAGAGTGGTAACGGATTTACTTCCCATCGGGTCCACGTAGTACGTAGTCTACTCACCTGAATATAATCTGAAGTAATCCAACAAAACAGCTGATAAAACACACATGTGTTACTTCGGGCTTCGTGGAGCTTTTGTCTAGTATTATAGACAAATATATGAAATATTTTTTGTAGTAAATCACCTAATAATCGTCTAGAGTCCGTAGAGTCGACCTTCCAAATCGGTTGTGAAAATATTTGGCGCGTTCATATTTACGCGGGGTTCAGTGACAGACGCCGGTTCAACGCCTCTCAACCAATCAAAACCCCAGAATATAAGTCACATGACAAGCTTCAAGTTAGTCACCTCATATACCACTCGCATTAACCAATCAGCTAGCGATATTTAGTCACGTGAAATTTTTCGAATCTATCATGTTAGTGTCACGTGGGTATGGTAGTTCTTAGGCTTCGCGCTGCTGAAATCAGCGCGCGGTTCCTGAGCGAGCACATTTTTCGGCGCCGATTCAAAATGGCGGCGCAAAATGAAGGTAAAATTTAAATCTTTTTTTTTCAAAGTTTTGACGCTTCTAATCGTAATATTTTGGTATTTTTTTAAGTGCGAGGAGAAATATATACGCTCATTTGTTTTTGATATTTTCATAGGAATTTGGCGGCCCTACAAGGACCTGCTCGAGATCGTCGAACGAGCCGTTTATCGAAAACGTCCCGAATATCAACACGATCTTGAAGTCGCGCTTAAAAAATCTAAGCCTGATTTCTTGACTTTATTGAATAATCCTGTAAGTAAAAAAATATGGAATTCATTATTAGCTATGCCATAATATATTGTTAATTATGATGAAGTGAAATCTTTAGTTTGCATTTCTTACCTTTAATACAGTTAGGATTTTGACAACTGAAAGAATTCGAAGCATTAATTGGTAATATAGATTATAATAAAACTTTACCCAGGGAAGGGTCCTTGGGATTTTTTAATGTGTTTTCTGTATTGTTGTTGCATCAATCAACTTTCTTTACTGAATAATAAGAGGATGTACCAAAATAATCCCATACCCCCCACCCCACCCCCGCAAAAATGCTGGATACCCCTTGTTGGTTTAAACGATTTTAAAGGCTCTCCTATGATTATTATCCCTTCTCTCCCCATTCCCCCACCCTCTTCACCCCCTTGGGTAGCATGGGTGGCGTAGCAGTGTGAGCGCTCGCCTCTCATCAATGCGACCCTAGTTCGAGTCCTGCCGGGTTCGGTGTTGTGTATGAGTAGAGTTGTTTGTTGGTTCTCTCCTGTGCTTTGAGGGTTTTCCGGGTTCTCCGGTTTCCCTCCCTCCGCAAAAATCAACTCCTAAATTCCAATTCGATCACGGAATGAGGGCCAGAGGTTTGTTAGCCACTGGCTATTAAGTGCTACCCTTGTGAAAAAAGGACGTTTTTTTTTCTTCTTTTTTTCTCTCCCCTGTTTCCCATCAACCTAGCTAATATATAAAATTGTTAATTATTTCATGATCCCCTTTTTAGGGTCAGGTCAAGGTTTTCAATGCCCCCCATTTTCTCATTAAACCCTATCCCTTCAATAAATAATGATTTGATCTCTTACGATAAAAAACTTACGTACCCTTTCCACTTGTAAATTTACTAGGCAAAAAATCCAGTACACAGAAATGAAATCAAGCAAGCCTCTACTACAGGAATCTACCTTCATGGTCAACAAGAGAAACAAAAGCTTCCAGAACAATTCATTCAAGAATCACTTATCTTAAGTGACATTCTTGACCTGAATGAGTATGTTTGCACTGAGCTTTTGTTAGCAGGTGAACAACAGCAGCCAAATTTTCCAGGAATGACGCGTGGTCTAGTGGCTGTACTTCTATACCATGATGGTCGCCGTTGTCTTATCAGTGCTCTAAAGATACTAATGCAGTCAAGAGATGGTATCACATGGACACTTGGTTTGAATGAAGATTTGAGTCAATTGATTACTGGGTATACTGAACAGCTTCTTGAAGAAGGTATTACTCTTGCATGTTTTCTAGTGGCTTTCTGCTCTTTGCAATTCAAGCATTAAAGCATTATTAGAACAAACTTAGGAAAGGTATGCTTCTTTATTGGGGGGAGGCTGATAGGGCTTCTGAGGGGAGAGTCATCATTAATTTTTATTTTTTATTTTTGAAGTTAAATACATGTGTAATGGTTGTGTTTCAATTCATTACTTATTTACAGTGGTCTGTGAGTTTATTTTATGGCTGGAAAAAGTTCTAAACCTTCCATCTCTTGATCCTTGAATTGATGAAAGCTTTTCAGCTTTTAATGCTGAATCATAATTGATTTAGAAGACTATTGCGATAGCAATAAATGCCCTTCCCCCCTCCCCCCCCCCCCCCCCCCCAAAAAAAGTGGATGTTAAATTTAGAATATTTGAATCCAACATTTTGAGGTATAAATAGGTTCTGTACCTCAACAACTGATGTATATCGTATTTATTTGTTTGAAAGCTGCAGTGTGTATTAATTTTTTTGGGTTTAATATGCAGGGTTTATTCAAGGGTAGTGATAGCTCAAAAAAAGTGTTTACCATATACATAATGTGTAACCAATGATACAAAATAAATAGAAACATTTAAAGAATACAAAATACCATATTTTTAAGCTCTTATTAAATTTTTTGGGTTTCATTTAATTTGGGGATGGCACTTGGTGGGGTGCTTATTTGTGGTGTTGTTTAATCAGGGGAAACTTAAAACCAGTAAATATAGTACTTAATGCATTTTTTTGCTCAATTAGGCTTAGTTAACACAATACTAAAGCAGCTGGAAAGCCTCAGTATCCAATCAGAACTTGAAAAGCTTCAAAAAGGTCAAGCAATAGGAGATGAACGGCACAAAAGACAGCTGATTGATTTCATAACTGACCAGCGTCAACTTCTTGCCGAGTGCCTGTTTTGTGCCGCATGTCAATCAACGTTATCAAGAAGTGACACTCTGCAGTTGATATCGTATTTGAAGAAGTGTCCAGCAACAGAAGCTGATGGAACTCTTGATAGTGTCACCTTGACTCTCCTGATGGCCATGTTGTATTGCTTTAACGTGGATCCTTTGGATGACGGAAGTGAGATGCAAACATCTTTTAGTGGTAAATATACAATGTACATATATATCTATCTATCAGGCTCAATCTTGGTGATAGTTAACTAGTCAAATAGGTTTGGTTTGTTAATAGTCAATGGTCAATTTTTAAATTTAAAAAAAAAAAAAAAAATGCACAAGTTCAACAGTACAAACTCTTTGAAATTCCACGGGCCTTCACTGGAACACATGAATATGCTGCACAAAATTGACATTAATCCTGAGCAAGATAAAACTCAAAACTGGAGTATTGTAGGAATTCAATATATTTTTGGGTAGTAACTTTTTGTCCATTGCAAATAATTTTCTGTAAAACCATATCATTGATAAGGCCAAAAAAAAAGTTTGTTTCCTGTTCCGCAACCGACCCTAATTTTCTTGCCAATTTTTGCCGACCCTAATATTTTTTTCATTCCCAAATGCACCACAGGGTTCTCAGTAAGCTCATTTCCACCGTTGTATCAGTAAAAAAAAATCCGACCTACTGACCCCAATTATTTTTCTCATGCAACAGGAAACACACTTATTTTTTTGTTTGGCCTAACATCTAAGTTTTTTCTCAGATTTATTATCAGATCTAGGCTTCGTTATGATCTCCTGTTTGGTTCACGTTTGACATGAGTTTAATTCCTTTGTTCTCACTCTATGTCGTGGTTGGTTATCTTTTTTCAAGTGGTCCTATTTAGTGTCTTCACAGAAAGGAAACAAAATTGAATTTTTTAATGTGGGAATGTGTTGTTTTTTTTAATATGGAAAAAAGTAATTTTTATTTACAGTATTATTATATCATGAAAATCATGCATGTTTTTATTGTTTTACCCAATAGAGGATGCCCTCCCACTATTATCAGACCAGAATTTCATCCCAGATGTTCATCAGGAACTGTGCCGCACAGAGGGATGGGTCAATCAAGGTTTACTTGCCACAACTCAGTTTGCATGGTCACTAGTGTTGCGTTCATGCAGTCAGTGGTCCAGCTTGGTGGGTGCAGTAGAAGTACTAGAAGATGATGGAGCTGTCTTTGATGTGGCTGTAGAAGGAGGAGTGTTTGGGTTTTTAAGAACTTGTGTTGTTGGAGCTAATAATTTCCATCACGAGGTATACTTTTTTCTGACATCTGGTCATTTTTGATATTCCATTTGGCCACATATTGTCCAGTTATTATAATTTTCCATGCATGACGGCATCATATACCAGAATTTTTTGCACTCTATGTTTTGTTAGTTCATTACCACTAATTGTCTTGACCCAGTGTTTGTATCACACTACTGTACATCGCATGAGGCAATGAAGTTAAAACAAACAAAAAATTGTAAGGCATTCTAGTAAATTGCTGCCATCATGCAAAAACCTTATATATTTGTGCTGCAATGTATTTTTATTATAATATTTTTGTCTCAGTCTCTTTTCCTTGTTTTCAGGATTATTTTGTTCGAAGACTACATAGTGTTGTAACAGGATTTATTGTGAAAATGCCTTTGAAGGTATAATTTGATGAACCTTGACACTTGTCTTTAACCTACAGATCTAGAATGTACATAATGGGGTTACTGTTTTCTGGTTTATTTTAGGTTAAAGAATTGCGCAACCACGGAGATGAAGCATGCCGTATTATTCAGGCTTGCTTACAAGAGGGTCGTGAACCTCCCATTGATCTTCCCAGACATTTTGAAGATTTTTTGAAACTGGTAAAAATAATTTTGTAACATTTTCAGGGCTGACGATAATGACCGTTAAGTGACGAGTTGTGATGACGGGCCAAATTTTGTAACATCTTCAGGGCTTACAATAATGAGTGGTCATTGACGATTCGTGATGACCGACCAAATTAGTTTATCTTGGTCATACCTTGTTTCTGGCTCAACTTATCTGGTTGAAATGAAATTCTGTCCCGACATTGTTGCACAATCAGCTGTATTTTTGAGCCGTGCATCTCATATTTATAGGATGTACAAAAATAAGCTAACAGTTCAAGTTCTTTTTTTTTCATTTTAGTCTCGGAAATATATTATTAGCATTATATGATAAATTATAATATTACAATAATATTATATGCTTCAGCATAAAATATTATTTTCAAATATATTTATGAAGCTCTGTTCTATTACATCAATAAATTCTATTTAGATTGGTGACCTGTATAGCAAAGATCCCTCTGAGCTTCACCTGGCAGCTGATTACTGGTGCCCCCCTGAACCAGTAGCCACACCCTTCTCACAGTACGGCAACAGGACTTCCCCATTATACAACCAACGGCTGTCATCTAAACAAGTCAGTCTGCACAAATTTGTGCATCTTGCTGGAGACTTGCTTCCCGCATCTTTGTTCATTCCATATATGGAAATGCTTGTTGGTTTGTCCACTAGCCCACAGGCAGCCCATCACTGTTTCAACATGCTCAAGACCACAGCAAATAACAGTATTTCTTGGGATCATTTTTTTACCTCCATCAAGCAGTACTACATGGATCTTCGCCAAGATGGAGGTCATTCAGGTATGAACCATACTTCTTACAAATCTTACAGATTCAATATTAAATAATCAACTTTGTATAAGGAGAAACCAATACCATTTAACAGGATCCTTTTCCTCTCTCCTTCCCTAATTTTGTTAAGATGAACGATTCGGTACAGCCTATATTATTTGAATGCACCAAGGGCATACTATAAAATTATTCAGTTTCTGGGAGGTGACACCTGACTTGCAAGATTAGCTTTATACCTGACAGTTGTACCTCATTTTTGGCTGCCCCAAACTTAAATTTTGTTGTAGTTACATAGATAAAAGACATGTCATCTCAGTATTTTGTGAGATTGGTGAAAGGGACTGGGAAGTCAAAGTTTTGTCAGGAAAAGCTTCAATTATGTTTGGACATTGTCGGAAGACTTGTTATTTTTAGCTCAAAGTACTCCTCAGAGTTGAAAGCTTTCTGGGCTTATTGATCCACATAGTTACTATCTTTGTAATCAAGATAAAGCACAACTGCTTTTTTTAGCTTTAATTAGTTAAAGGTATTTTGGATTGTGCTTTCATGTGATAGGTCTTGGTTTTGGAAGTAAAGAAGTGGGTCAAGGCTTTAGATCTCACATGGGTAGCAGAGGAATAACACCAGTTGAACAAGAGGCTTTAATGGCAGTCCTTCAAGTAACACAAAAGATTGCTGAACAAGTAAGTTGATAATGCATTCTCTGCAGTTTTCGTATGACTGGGAAAGGCTCACGGCATGAGCGCCGTCATGACATGGCAGGGCATACGCTACACCAATCACATCGTGCAGGAATGTATTCTTTTTTCAATCAAATGCCTGAAGCACAGTACAATCATGGCGCAGACACAGTCACACCAAAGACACGGCACTGTCTGAACAATCACATTGCATGAGAAAAAATCAGCCAATTAAAATTCTAGAAATTATTTCACATAAACATGCTTACTGCACCAAGCTTTTCAAAGCGGAACTAAAAATAACCTACCAACACCTTCTTGAATGTCAAATACTAATCACCTTAATGGCAACTCTCATGACAACAACCATAAAGAGTTTTGACAACCTATGGTTAGCTGTTGCATAGCTGTTGACATACAAATTTCTAGTCTTTCTTCTAGAGACAATATGTAATTTAATCATAAATTGTTATATTTTCTTAGGATGAAACAGCTCGTATTACCTTGTGTGAGAGTCAAACATGGCTTCCTGTTGCTTCTCTGTTTGGTCTTCTAAGTTGCACCATTGACATCAGATTGAAAGGTTGCATTCTAAACACATTGGCAGCATTTGCTAAGTCACCAGAAATCGCTTCTTCAATGTGGCTTACTCTGGAACTCTCTCAGGTACTAGACTCTCTAGAGTTGCTCCTTAAAAAATTAATCTTTGGTTCCATTAACCCGTGTTACAGCTAAACTAAACCCTGGTAAGTTTAAATGCAACTCAGTGTATCGTTCCATGTTTATACAGTATGCCATTTTAACACTCAGATGTTTCAACTTTAATTTATAGATTTTAGTGACTGTAAAACAACCTGGTCAGACAACACAAGACAGGGGTATTCAGGTAAGATACTGTACATGTAGTGTACTTTTCGCAATGCCACTTTTGTCAAACCTTACTGTGCGTTGTATTATGTAGGTTGAACTAAATGAAATTGAAGCAAGAAGTGAAACCTACCCAGTGACGCGTGCCTTTCTGCGGCTCATTAGAGAGCTGACAGATATACCTATCCCAGCAACACTTGGTGCTGGTTACCGTGTGCCAGGGTTTGAACCTTACCTGGCGTACTTGCGTGATGATGTATTCTTGAAATTCAATTCAAGAGGTTACCAAGACAGCAAGGAAAAAGTAAGTATACTAAGGGACCATTCATTTTTATTGGGGGTGCGGGGTGGGATTTGCTTGTTAACCAGTTCCAGAAGTATTGTCTTCCTAGTTTTCATGATCAGTGCTATCTAATAGACCTTTTTCGAGTTCCAAATTATGACTGTTTTCCTTAAAGTGCCTATAACACCTACAGTAACTCAATACTTTTAGTATTGATTCTACATGAAGTGGATATTTGAATGGTAAAATATTTGTATATGGTTTGAGTGATGCATCTTGGAGATATCAAGGTTTATACTCCCAATATGCTCATGATTGTGATGGGTCATTAATAGGAATTATTTGAGTTTAGTTGCCATAATTTGTAAATTGAAATACTGATTATTGAGTAAACAAATTTTCGACAAACTTTCTTTAAACCCTGAGTAAGACAATCATGTTTCATACAGGATAAGTTACTGCCCCAGAAACGTTTCGTATATTTAATAATGCCTATAATGACATCACACTCATTAATATATAATGTATAAACCTTGATACTGTATATTCCAGATGCATCACTCATTATATATGAAAATATATTTTACCATTCAACTATTCACAAGTTTGTGTGTACAATCAATACTGAAATTATTGAGTTAGGCGTTATAGGTACTTCAATTACAGACTCATTTACTCGGGCTAGCCTTGTAACGGTATTCACAAATACCATCCATTCTGTAAAGTAAAGAATGCACATCTTCAGCAATGTATACAGTAGATGCATCTTTGAAATTACACAGACCTTCACTGGAACACTGCGCAAATCAAGGCTTACCCTGAGCAACAGATAACTAGAAGCTGTATTGTTTCTACCTAAAGCTTCTACATGTAGTTTAGATACTAAATCTGTAATTAAATTTCAGTGGGAGGTTGCATGTGGAGTCGTTGAAGTCCTGTTCAAGCTACTTGATGACTATGTGCCCCAACCAGGGGATTTTGTGGATCAGGTGTTAGGAGTACAAGGAGGAGAGAGACACATGGCACCCAAAGCACCTGGCTTTACTCTCATGATTCACATGCTGAATGACACACCAATGCTCAGAATGGTAATGCCTTAAACAATTCACCCTAGCAATCTAAATTTAGCTCTGATGAAAAGGTAAATTATACACCGTGAAAAGATGAAAAAACTTACTGACGTTTCGGATGCTAGTCTTTTTTTACTCCAACTAAGGACTAGCGTCCGAAATGTCAGTAAGTTTTTTCATCTTTTCACGGTGTATAATTTACCTTTTCATCATTACTGTTTCACTAAAAACACCGACGCAGCTCACACTAGTTTTTAGCTAGTTAAATCTTTCAAATATCTTTCTATATCTATCTTTCTAGTTATATCTTTGTCATTATTGTACCATTTTTAGGTACTGATCAAATTTCATAATTCATGGCTGAAACTGAGTGTTCACATTTTTGACAAAAATATGTTTATTAATTTCATTAATGAGGTATTGGGTAGTTACCCAAAAGCCTCTCTCTGATCCTCAGGATTTTTGAACATGATTTGGCAGTTCTCTAATATGTTTTATTATCATAAAATATAATCTTGCATCTTGCATCTTGAACTACCTTTCTCGTGCTCTGTTAACCCATTTATAATTTCACATACATGTAGTACACACACACATCTTATATTTCTTCAATAGGAAACTTGCCATAGATAGTATAGATACTGAGTTGAATGTTACACCACTGTATGTATTCATGAAGAAGAGTCAAGCCTTTGCTTAAACATCCCCCCCCCCTCCCCCCTTTGGAAGAGCTTGCTTCTTTCTTTCCTGTGGGAAGCACAAGTGGCATGTGCTGCTAATGTGCTGCCTCTCACTAATGCAACCTGGGTTCAAGTCCTGCCAGGCTTGGTGTTGTTTGTAACTGAGTAGAGTTGTTTGTTGGCTCTCTCCTGTGCTTCAAGGGTTTTTCTCCGGGTTCTCTTACAAAAATCATTCTAATTCAATCTATAAGCTGTGTTATCAATTGGGTTGCAAAACCTGTTAGGCATTCAGCTGTCCACCCAGGAGTGATAAGTGGACAAGTCAAAATATTGTCTTACTCAAGTCCTTTAATTTCTCTTTAGATGCTGTCTATCATTGATGATGCTTCATCATCACTCGACCTGCTTCAAGCTACATCAGGTACCTCACATAAATCACAAAAAATTCAATTCTCAAATACAAATTTGATCAGTGAGTTAGTTGAGCCCTGAGGTTGATTCAGGGTTCGATCTGTGAGTTAGCTGTGCCCTGACTTTGATCAGTCCAGCGGTTGTTTCATGGTTCAATCTGTGAGTAAGCCATGCCCTGACTTTGATCAGCCAAGAGGTTGTTTCAGTGTTTGATCTGTGAGTAAGCTGTGCCCTGACTTTGATCAGCCAAGAGGTTGATTCAGGGTTTGATCTGTGAGTTAGCTGTGCCCTGACTTTGATCAGTCCAGCGGTTGTTTCATGGTTCAATCTGTGAGTAAGCCATGCCCTGACTTTGATCAGCCAAGAGGTTGTTTCAGTGTTTGATCTGTGAGTAAGCTGTGCCCTGACTTTGATCAGCCAAGAGGTTGATTCAGGGTTCGATCTGTGAGTTAGCTGTGCCCTGACTTTGATCAGTCCAGCGGTTGTTTCATGGTTCAATCTGTGAGTAAGCCATGCCCTGACTTTGATCAGCCAAGAGGTTGTTTCAGTGTTTGATCTGTGAGTAAGCCGTGCCCTGACTTTGATCAGCCAAGAGGTTGATTTAGGGTTCAATCTGTGAGTAAGCCGTGCCCTGACTTTGATCAGTCCAGAGGTTTTTTCATGGTTCAATCTGTGAGTAAGCCGTGCCCTGACTTTGATCAGCCCCCGGGGGGGTACTACCACCCCAATTTGTGTAGGGGTGTGCCGCCAGGACCTCAAAACCCTGACCCTATCCCAGACCTAAAAATTTGATTTTACATACCCTACCCCAGACTAAAACTAAGAATTGTACACCCTATCCCAGATTAAAGGACGGAAAAGACGGTTTTTCAACAGATTACAATCAATATTTACTAACGTTTTTATTGTTTTTGGTCGGCAGAAAGCGTAACCTATACGCCATACAAAAATGACCAAATCGTTAACCCTATCCCAGACTAAAATGATACCCTATCCCAGACAAAATGTCAAAAAATGATACCCTACCCCAGACCCAAAAGCCGAAAAACCATACCCTATAGGGCGGCACATACCCGTATAGCAAATATAGGGGAGTACCCCCCCGGGGATCAGCCAAGAGGTTGTTTCAGTGTTTGATCTGTGAGTAAGCCGTGCCCTGACTTTGATCAGCCAAGGGGTTGTTTCAGGGTTCAATCTGTGAGTAAGCCGTGCCCTGACTTTGATCAGTCCAGAGGTTAATTTAGGGTTTGATCTGTGTCCTGAATTAAAACAGCCCAAAGGATGTTTCATGGTTAGATCTGTAAGTTCATTATTTTCAGGGTTCAATAAAACTGTACATTGAATCATTATTGCTAATTGTTGATCTTGTAATTGTTTCTAGATGGTAGAACTGAGCTGGAGAGAACAGCCTTGTTGTGTCTCAGAATGATTGAAGTTGCACTGGAAAAACAAGGCCAGTTCATGGACATGTTACGCTCTGTCCCTCAAGCCACATCTGTGATGTTAAATGCCCTGGATCAGCTACTTATGAGTATTAACCCAAAAAGCCAGTCTGCCGACTACCTCCTAAAGATTGCAAGGTAAGAGGGGTAGGGAGGGTGGTTTGACACATTTCGATCATGGTGGGGTGGGTGGGGGAAACAATTGTTGGATCAGCTACTTATGAGTATTAACCCACAGTCTGCCGATTACCTCCTAAAGATTGCAAGTTAAGAGGGGTAGGGAGGGTGGTGTGACACATTTTGACCATGGTGGGGTGGGTGGGGGAAACAATTGTTGGATCAGCTACTTATGAGTATCAACCCACAGTCTGCCGATTACCTCCTAAAGATTGCAAGGTAAGAGGGGTAGGGAGGGGGTGTGATATATTTTGACCATGGTGGGGTGGGTGGGGGAAACAATTATTGGATCAGTTACTTATGAGTATCAACCCACAAAGCCAGTCTGCAAACTACCTCATAATGATTGCATGGTATGAAAGGGAATAAAATGAAATGAAAGGGGGAGGGGAGGGGGAATAAAAGACATGTTTTGACCAGGGGGGATCGAGTGGGGTGGGGAAGGAAACCATTTCTGGATCACCTTTTTTCACAATCATATTAGGTAAATAAATTATATTATATTCATAATTATCTTAGTAGACTTAAAATTTCCTGGGTATGAGATGTTAAGCATCTGTTATTCTATTAGGTACCTGACCATTCCTCACATCAGTCCAGAACTCAGTCTTTCAGCCATCAAGGTGTTGTGCCAAGTGTGTCAATCTCAGGCTGTCCAAACACACCTGGTAGGATTACTGACAGCAAACAAGGTAATTAGCACAACACAAATACTTGGAAATGGAGAAAAAAGTATCCATGAATGTTGAACTTGAACTCTGGTTTATTTAACCACAGTTATGTTCAGCTGCACACAGGCTATATCACTCTTGGTTTAGTTAGGTTTTCATTGAAATCCATTTTTCCAATTTTCTTAATGTTTCTAAAAATCCCTCTTAATTCCATGAAAGATTCCTTGGTGGCATGGGTGTTTTAAACTCCTAATGCATTTTCCTCTCGCCAATGCTTAATTGCAATCGGAGTTGGTGGTTTGAGCCCTGCATGCCCAACACATGGGTTAAGTTTGTTTGATGTGTTGTTTTCTCCTATGCTATGAGGGTTTTCCTCTAGGTTCTCTGGTTTTTCTTTCCTCCGTAAAAGTCAATGCGTTGGTTGAAGGTTGTACAGTAGTAAGTAAAGTGTGTCTCCTCCTTAAACATTAGCCCTCTGGCTATGGAGACTTGGCAATGACTCACCGTATCACAACATAAAAAATAAAATTTTACAAAAACAAAACATCAATTTCAATAGAGTAAGTATTGATCAATGGCCTTGTAAGACATGCCAATAGTTTAGTTATCAAATAATAATGCTCTTTGTCATTTCCCAGGCCATGTCTCTTCAGATTCTCATTGGTTTTGTTGAACATCTTGATATCAATGAACCAGAAGAATCTCTGACTAAAGATTTACAGGAAATTGGAGAAGGTAAAATGATGATGTCATTTAGATTTCTTTGAGTGCTAATTATGGTTTTTCTGGTGCACAGTATTTTTTGATCCTGATTTCGACTTTAGTGCTAGTGTTTAAACTAAACTTTAAAACTCCTGAAGTTTAGAATTCGTTGAGAAGCTCTTGTACATGTACATTTAAAAGTGAATGGTCCTTGAAAATAACCCGAAATTTAATCGAAAAAAAACAAAAACAAAAAATCTCACACACGAAAATCATACAAAAATCAAACAAAATCCAAGTTTCAAATTACAATACAGTTTATTGATTCTCCCAAATTGCTCTTTCAGGTTTTTTCAAAAAACTATTCACTAGCGAAATTACCCTGGGCTCCAGGGCCGGTTGTACGTAGTGTGGATAGCGCTATCCGACGGATAAAACTTATCCAGTGGATAAATTTATTGGGTAACAGCATCAACTTATCCACTGGATAAGGATTAATCCGTTGAATAGCGCTATCCACCCCTCGTGCAACTGGGCCCAGAGGTTCTATTTCGCTCAGAGAGAGAATAAATAAACTCGGTACCCAAGTGTATGGTAGAGTTAAAAGCAAAGGAACATCCAAATAGATTAATAGATTGTTCAGTATTCAGTAAATTGTAAACGGTTGCTATCTGTGGTCCACTGACATCACTTCCAATAGCATTCCCACTTGAGGCTTGACCTGACTTTTTCATAAATTCAACTACTTATCTCTTGTCACATTAGAATATCTTGACGAGAAATCTTACGGTACCTCTCAACTGCGTAACGCCACCCGTCAGAACATTGTTCGCTTACTGCTGTACTCACTGGACTTTCCCGCACCAAACCTGGCTCATTTCTTTCTTGGTTATGAACTGAGACGACCTGTGGCCAAAACTAACCTACAACTGCCAGGTAAGGGACTGATCTTGAATTAACAGGGGGAGGGGTGGGGAGAAAAGGAGAGTCACGACACTGTTAACCTCCTCTGATAGACCCCTCGCAGCTCTTCGGAAAGCAGCTTAATTTGAAGGACAAATCAATAGGTTTCCAATTCTCAGGTGATTGAAATTCTTTCGTTTTGTCCTTCAAATTGAGCTGCTTTGACGTCACATGCGGGCGGTCTATTGGTGAA
Organism: Actinia tenebrosa; assembly: GCF_029948245.1. Taxonomy (NCBI): domain Eukaryota; kingdom Metazoa; phylum Cnidaria; class Anthozoa; order Actiniaria; family Actiniidae; genus Actinia; species Actinia tenebrosa. Next base: position 7,991,878 of record NW_028292576.1, on the reverse strand, counting down.
TCATGAAGAACATAAATACTGGAAAAGAAGGATAAGTTTTGAGTTCACAACGAAGGCTTCATGCAGGAGGATATTAGTTTGAACATAGTGTGGTTTGAATGATTGGAAACAGGGATGCATGTCTGCACTCTGCAAAGGAGAAGGACGAAAATAGATCTCTCTAACTTGGGCGTAATGTTTTCCCATAACAGATCACCTCATTCCCTATAGTCTCTTTTCTTTGTTTTACGATTGTGCACGAGAAGACACACTCATATGGGTACAACTCAAACAAAGAATGTTATTGTCAGGGAATGACGCGTGTTCTGAAATGGCAAAACATTAAGCCCAAGCCGAAAAGGTTTATCGTCTTCATTCATTTAGCATGTTTCACAATCACTGGGACTCCCATTTTAAGTATTGGTCAACCTCATTCATACCTTCCCATTTCTCCGCCCAAATGCATTTTCATTGTATATCATTCTTTTCTCTATTGATTACAGGAGTTCTAGGTGCACCCAAGACATGCCTTCACGCCATCCTGCAGCTCATCAACAACGGTGTAGAAACACACAGGGGCCCCACGTGCATCACAGAAGCTCCACGATTCGCAGAACTGGCCTATAAACTCATCTACCACCTTTGTGCCGACAGAGACACGTCAATGCCAACACTACGATACTTAAGAACAAGTCACGACTTTCTCCACCAACACCTCCAACACTTGCCATTCAATAAACTGGTTGCCATGGAGATAGAAGAAGGGTTAGTGCCAGCCTTAAGTGTGATGAATCAACAGTCATGGCTATTGAAGACGGCCGCTATTGAGTTAAAGGTGACTGCGCAGAGCCGACAAAGATCGCATGCGCAGAGGTTGCTTGCCTTGCTACTGAATGAGCCATCAGCTCTTGGAGCACTCACGTCATCCCTGATGCCTGATCTCTCGAGAACTATGAATGAGGACACCACTGCCATGAATGCCAGCCAGAGTCTTTATCAGACAAGCCTCTACGGTGCAGAACCAACAACAAATCCATTACAGATGCGTAGAAAGATTCTTAGTTTATTGGACTCCGTTGACTTCACTCATCAATTCCCAGACGTTCTTCAGCTGAATTACTTCAATCAAGGAGTCACTGAAAGAGTGATTGCTTCGTGTGAACAGAAGTCCGATGAAACTGGAGTAGTATACTGTAATGTTCGTGATTTGCATCGCTTGTTGAATAATGAGATCACTAGCGTCCAAGGGGCGGCTACCGCTGGACAGAAGAACTTCCTACTGCAGGCGAGTGCTGTTCTTTAAATAAGCTGTCTGTTATCCTGGGTTTTATTCTTGATTGTTTTGCTAAAGCGCTTATGAGTTACTATGGACCTTCATCACACGACGGCCATGTTAACTCATGAGAATAAGATCCTTTGTTTAACCTTAAATATTTATCCTCAAGCATCTTGAATGCAAAGGCTACACGTGGTGGAATCTATAATCGCCCCAGGCATCACACACTTCTGAATCATATATCCACAAATACGTCAGCCTTAATGATTGGCTGATAGAAGTGCTGATTTACAGGAAAATTCTGAAATCACTCGTACTTGATTGCCGATTGGCTGAGAAGAGTGTTGAATCTCCATAAGTACCTTACAGTGTGACTCCACGTATTGTCATGGTAACCCCGTATTTTGTTTATTTCTACAGGAAGTGAAAGAAATTCTCGAGCACGTGGTTGAACGTAACATAGTCCGTGAAAATCTCCAGGGCAAGAAGGAAACATTTGAATCATGGCGGCAGGTGGTGGAAGTTATCTTGGCAACTTGTTCGCATGACATTTTACCACGCGATACCAAACAAGCTGTGATATTGGAAATCCTGCAGGACCTGTTGATGAAGATTGCACAAGATAACGCGCTAACAGAGCTCACCTCACCTGTATCTGGGGTTATTCTTACCCTTATGACACATCTTCGCCACAGTACCCTTCCTTGGGATACCCAGGGATCTTCTACCTCGAATCTAAATGGCACCACACAGGGATCCCAGTCAATGATACTTCGTGGCACCAGTACACCATCAGGACCTTTGTTTGCGATACTAAGGGGAATAATCGAGGCGGTGCTGAGATCAGGTGGGGGACTACAACGAGTAAGGGCTAATCTGTACGCAGCGATGTTGTACTTCATGCAGATGGCTCAAAAACCACAGGGATCCCATGCATCCAAGGGAGTCCTGGAAGGCGTGCTGTCTCAGGCTGGGGAGTCATGGGAGCTAGGCACTCTGTCGGTGCTGTCGAGTTATGGTGAACCCTTAATGGAGGTGATCTGTAGAGACGCATGTGATGGTCATGATGTTGGACGGATGTTAGCGTTCTCGCTGCTTGATTCCATCGTCACAATTGACTGGCAGAATCGATGGCTCAACTACTTCAACATGAAGGGGTTCTTGAGAAACATTATCGAGGGACTCCTACAAGAAGACGACAGGCTTCTGGCCATGTTGGACCCCTCACCCGAACCCTTAAAGGCGCTTTACATCTACGAATCCAAAATGGCCCTTCTAACTTGCATAGCTCAGACCCAAGAAGGGGCCGAAGTTCTTCTACAATCAGGCCTGATGTCGAGGCTCGCAGAGTGCAATTTCTTGAACCGTCGGCCTGAGTACGAGTCACGTGGGAGCGTCAGTGATGGATACTCACGTGATAGCTTTGTTCCCTCGGTGATGGAGAGATATCGTCAACTGTTGCTTCCGGCTCTTAAGGTTATGGGTGCTGTACTTACGTCACTGGGTCGTGGACATCGAGAAGCGTCAATGAAGGTAAGGAATGGCGACAAATTTACATTTTTCTTTAAGGGGAAGAACATCGGGCGTATTTGTTATAACAGTTTGCTCAAAAAAAAAATTCTCTAGATAGATTATCCGAGACACCTCTCACTCATTGGTATAGGCGGTTTCTGAGATCAGTTTAAGATAAATAGTCTTCAGTTCTACAGTTTGCACGCATACAACTTACCTAAACTTGCCATTAACACTGGTCGATGCCAGAATCAGAAAGGTATCCGACAGGTATGCAAAAAGCGTCAGGTTCAGTTAAATAGACCCTTTTCGAGTTCCAAATTACCGCTGTGTTTCTTGATTGCGGACTCATTTACTTATCTTCGATTTCGTGAAGAATATTCACGTGTTCCAGTCAAGGTCCGTCAAGTTTCAAAGTGTTCGTATTGTTGAACTTGTGCATTCTTTACTTTACCGTTGGTATTTGCGAGTAATTAGACACTGATTCGAGGCTTAGCCTGAACAAATGAGTCTGTAATCAAGAAACACAGCGGTAATTTGGAACTCGAAAAGGGTCTTGTACGCGTACAAATCGTAAAAAAAAAATGAAATTAGTTAAACTCACTCAAACCTAAAAAGTACGTATGATATTTGTTTTCCTCCCCCAGGTTCTCGGCGTCGTAGTTGCGCACTCTGATGTTTTCATTAGTATTCTACATGACAGGCAACCCATGCATACCTCTGCTTCCCTGCAAGAATTAGCCCTAGTAACTTCGATCATCTGCAACGCTGGTCTCACAGAAACAAGTCTTCTCGAAGATGAGTCCTTGTTAGAAGATGAGATAAGGTTTCGAGGTCCTTTGGCCAGAATACAAAGACTAATGATGGCTTTACTGCCAAGATACTGCTCCAAGGACTATTGGGATAAGGTAGGTGGCAAAATACGTGTGCAAAGGGGGAGATATATAAAAGCTGTTATTTATGGAATAGAGGCTTTGCACCGTCACGTGACGGCAGCCCTGTTAGATGCAGGAAAAATACAATCGTTTTACATGAGAAATTCAATTCCCGAGAGCAAAGGGATTTTATTGTTCTGCCGTCTAGCCACAGGCAGCCCAAGCTGTCTTATGGGCGCTGGCACGTGATGTTGAAAAGCCTCTATTGCTGCAATTTTCAATATTACACGAACTCAAGGCTTTGAAATATTTAAATATAAACTTGTTATCACTTTTTGCCAACGCAAGTACGGCAGTGATGTGCATTATAGTCCTTTCCTTATAGTCCTATCAAATAGTGAAGATATCCCGAGGCAAGAGAATATTCTCTTGCCCGAGGTTAATAGCGGTCTGTTCATTCTTTTTAACTAACCTTTTCTTTTGTCTTTTGATTGTTTGTTTTTGTTTCCTTGCCTACCTTGTTCTCATTGGTTTCTTTTGTCTTATTCTATCATATATACACTCCTTTCTACCACCTCTTTCTCTTTTACTTCGACGAAGGACTAGCGTCCGAAGTGTCAGTAAGTTTTTTCATCTTTTCACGGTGTATAATTTACCTTTTCATCATTATTCTTTTTAACGGCTTATTATCAAGAGATGCTTTAAAAAGGCGTCGATGAGGTTCATTGATCTCTAGATAACTGACTGGCTAACTGATTTAACTATGGTATTTTTCTAACTCCAGGTTATCAAGTCTGCTATGGAACAGAACCTCCATGGATTCGAACACGAAACTCCAAGCGTTAAACTCAGCATCGCTGCTCTGGAGACCGGCGTCAAACTGCATCAGATATGTTCTAGTATTGTAGCCTACTGCAGGACAGTGGTCAATGATGCAGGTTGGTGATTTACCTTTATTTAGAATAACTAGTAGTTCCCCGTAAACAATTCACAACTTATCAAAGACTATCTTGTTCAAGAAAGCTTTTTTGTCACCATCTTAATATTGGTCTCCCTGTGGTGGTTTTGGCGGGAAAACACGCAAGTTTATTCGAAGTAACAAACATGGTAGCGTTCTGAGCTGAGAAACGTGCGGTTTTTCTAGCAATTCCCAAAGGTGAAGCTTTTCGAATAAAAACTAAAATGTGCCAGTCATCCTCGCCATAATGTATAGAAATGGCGTAGTTTTGGTATTTTTTAGCCTATCCGTTTTTTCAGCACGGCTTCTGTCTTACCTTATATATGATATGATAATAAGCCGCCGTGACGCGGTATATTTTTTTGTACAGAACTTCGTTGTGCGCAACGGCGTTTGGTGGCAGGTTTCTGTAAGATAAAAAGTTGCCATGTGTTTCAAATTCTTGGGGTTCATGTGTTGTTATAGACGTCATTTTGGTTGACTTTGACAAAAAAATGGCGGACCTTAATAAAATCATTGAATTCTGTGTCAGGTTCATCTGGGCCACAGTACCACGTGGTGTTTGGACCTAGTCTAATCGACGCATCTTCCAGAGAAAGCAGACTACGAAGAGACGGTAAGTAGAACAATGTCCTTGACTTATCAAGGTATATACTGTCTGATCATAGTCTTGTTGCCAGCCATAGAAGCAAGGAGCTCAAATTCCGTAGAAGTGGTGTGCCCTGATAATGCGCTACGTCTTATTTTGGTCATTTTTTAAAATCTTATTCCACTTTACCACTTTGAGGTGGATGGAAAGCCTTACAGGTCTATAAAACCCAATTACGAGACAACTGGTAGATTAAATTAGAATTTGGAAGTTGGTTTTTATGGAGGGAGGAAAATTTAAGAACCCGGAGGAAAACCCTCGAAGCACAGAAGAGAACCAACTAAAAACTCTATTCACATACAACACGGAGCGGTGGGGCTTGGACTCGGGTCGCATTGGTGATGCCAATGTATGAGGAATGTTGATCGGTTCTTTCCTGCACTTTTAGAGTCTTTCTCGTGTTGCTTTTCTTGCAGTGTTGGCTTTTCTCCTTCCAAAAAAATGTTCAATTTTCGATTTCCCGGACGTTTTAATCGAGGGCAGCAAAAATCTATCAGATTTTCCGTCTATACTACTGAGTTGTAAAGACATTTTAATCAATGAAATAATAGTGTCAGAAAAAAGAGGGTTACTAAATTCTTGTCTTTCCAGGCTTCCGTACTCCTCCCGTGCAATCTCATCGTCCACCTAGTCTGGGTATTCTAGTCAACGTGGTCAAGGAATGTACTGAGAGAGCTTTCAAAGCCGTAGAGACGCATAAACAAACAAACATGAAACTAGAAAACATCCACGAACTAACGAGTGAAGAACTCAAAGAGGTAAGACATTAAGAGAGGATGTCAGCAAAAATCGACCAAAATCAAATTTTGCCGGCAACAGCCAAAAAATCGAATTCGTTCATATTTTGGCATTAGGAAGACCTTGATGCGATATAAACCGTGGTATACTTCATTTGCCAAAATATCGCTTTATTTCCGAGAAAAACGAGAAAAACAAATTCGTGCATAATTGACTCTCTGAGAGAGTCAAAATATACTCAAACTTTGGGGGCCTCGCGCGCCTTTGCAAAAATATCTACAGACTCAATCTTGGGAAATTATTTGGGATAGTGTTTTAACATTAAAAAGATGGAATTTCACGGTGTTCGAATAAATTCATAGTGGCGAAAAATATTTATTCACCAGGGTACTTTGACTTCGCGTCAAAAATGAGGAATTTTCAAAAAATGATTTATCCGTGTGCTAAATAAAATAAAACGTTGATATTAAGAAATTGAAAAGCTAAAATAATGTTCTAATCGTGGGTGAAGTCATTTTTGGGGGTTTTTGTTCTGCGATGAGAAATAAAATCTAAAAGTTACAGAAATTTTGAAGAGCTCAGACGGTCGGCCAAATCAAAGCGATTGACAAATTTGCATAACTTTTTGGATTTTTAAATCTTAATTTGGCTAAGTATCATAAAAACATCATCAGCATACAAGTTCAATGTAATATAATGACAAATACCGCAAGAATTTCGTTTTTACATTTGATTTTACCTAGAATTTAACAACAATTTATGCCCGGGAACTTCTGTTTACAATCATTTAGTGACTGAGCGGCAGGGCTGAAATGTGTAACGCGACAGATTTAGTTTTTGCAATTTAAAAATAAAGTCTTTTTCTTTTCAATTTCAGAGAAATAAAAGTATTTATTTGTTTGTTTGTCTCTTTAATTTTTCAAGAGAAATCGAAAAATGATTCAACCCCCGTTTCAATGACTTTTTTCGAGTGGGAAATTGATTACAATACAAAAACTAACTTCAGGGGAGACTTTGATAGATGACTGACACATGAAATTAAATTGCCGCAATTCTTTTGTATAATGCCGCAAACAACATCCATTCTTCAGTCATTAACGCTTTTATCCACGTTATGATTTGCTAACTTTATTTCCATGGAAGTTTGTTGCTCCTTTAAATCGATTATTGGTGGATTATGTGGTTATAGCAGAAAAGATAGGACGCAAGATGCTCTCGTTGTTCCCTTGCTTTCATGCACTAAGGATATAGCTCGACACAAGACTTTGTTTGGTTTCTCTGGATTTGAAAGTGAATTCGATTTGATTCTTGGTCGTGCAGGACAGTTCAGACGACCAAAAGAAATAAATGATTGGACGATATGTCCCCATCATCGCTCAATACTTGGACTAGGGTGGACAAGGGGCTCTAGTACTAGATGTAGAGTTCCCGCATCGATCTCAAATCATGGCCAATCAAAATCGAAGTGGCCAAAGAGCGACAAGGGCATTGGAAAAGACGAGTCGGAATTGATATTCAAGAAAACAGGAACTTTTATTCCATCTGGAGCAGGTAACGTTTTTGCATGCTTTATGATTTCTTCTCAAAACGCATGTTTCTATATCAGTCCCGTTAGCAGGGCCGTAACTAGGGGGGGGGGGGGGGGGTGCAGGGTGCACGTGCACCCCCCCCCCCCCCCCAAATAAAAGGTTAAGGTCCGCTCATCCATCTCCTTTTTTTTTTTTTTTTTGTGGTTCTGCTTTCTTCTGGTTACCTTTTTATTATTATTTTTTTATTATTATTTATTTTTGTTCTGCTTTCTTAAAAGAAACGATCAATGGTCCGATTTTCATGCACCCTCCCTGTAAAAGTTCTGGTTACGGCCCTGGAAGTAGTATTTTAAGTCGTAGTGTGCATTGTTTGGCAGGTATCTGCGTGAGTTGCAGGAAAAAAATAAGAGAGATGGTCAGTAATATTGACACACAGAAATCTAGAAGTTCGTTTGTAGATGAGGAATGCATTGACGCGGAAACAGAGACACTCGAAAAACTAAAGCATTTGAGAATAGAGGTAGGTCTGCCAATCTAAGCCTTTATTTAAAAAGGTGCAAAAATAATCCAATCCATCCTTCTCATTCCATCTATTGTATATCCAACCAACCAACCAACCATCCATCTATCCAATCTCATTCCATCCATTCTTCTATATCTTCTATATTCCTTTTATATTCCATCCATTCTTCTATATCCCATCTATTCCATTCCCTTCATCACATTCCAGTCTATCCATCCATTTCAGCCAATCCTCCATACATCCATCCCTCCATCCAACCGTCTATCTCAGACCCGCATCAAGGAACGCAGCAAGGCCCACAGCTTAGAAATATGGGAAGGGGAGAGGGGGGGGGGGGGGGGGGGGAAGGTGGGAGACAAAACAACTTTTTTTCCGGAAGCCCATAATATACTCGCCTAATATACTCAACTTTGCCTTGTACCTTTTTTTAAAAAAATAGAAGAAGCTGAGTGGGGGGTGGACCTGAATTTATCACATTCCATGCACCCTTATTCCAATTTATTCATACACCCACTTAAAAAATATAAAGATTTATATTTCTTTTCCCGGTTTTAGGAAAAGAGGAGTAAAGAGCAAAACGAAGAAGAAGAAAAAGAAGAGGAGGTGTTCTTTAAACAGCCATTACCTTTAAGTCCAACAAATATTTCAATGTCTTCTACGTGGACGAATACGCCAGTGAGTCAATATCACGAAGAGGACATTTCTAGTGTAACTGTTGACGGTTCTTTTCTTTTCGATTTGTCACCAAGAGAAAAACTCAATGCTTATTTAGCATCAAGAGATGTTAGTCCTGTCCGCTTTGTGCTAGCAACCCCATGGGACGAGGCATCTGAACGCTCGAGACGTTATTACAAAAGAAAAGGAAAACAAGTGGTTGCTTCATGCTTAGAGGAAGTTGCTCCTGGGCAGTCCGACAAGATCTTTGATTCTTTAGCAAAATCCAATCTTAAACATGGCGATACTACTTTTGATTTTTCATTGATGGAAGCCCTTTGTGAATGTTACAATAATGCCAATCATTGGAGCACTAGAAGACAGATCCTCTCCCTTATGGCAGATAAAGTAAGCTTCAATGATTTAAAGAGATGGATACCCGACATATCGATGTACCGCCTTAAAATAGCGCGGCATCATCGTTTACTTCATGGTCGAGGTTCTGTTCTCTCGCCCGTAAAGAATACGCGCATGTATATAAAACCCGAGAAACTAGAGCACTTTTTGACATTCATTACGAGCTCTCACATAGTTCAAGATTTACCTTTCGGAGAAAGAGTACTCAAGTTGTCGTCAGGCTGTGAGCTAAAAGTTCCAAATGTGGTTCGAACTCTCATACCGGAACAAATAATACGTCAATACCAAAGTTACTGCTCGGAAACAGGTTTTGACCCAGTAAGCCGTAGCACATTGCTCAGGATCCTCAGTGCCTGCTCTGCGTCCGTCCGCAAATCCCTTCAAGGGCTGGACTATTTTTCAGCAAATGGAGCCCAGTCCTTTGATGATCTAGAAGACGTGGTGGAGACACTTGGGGATAGTTATGGAAAGGGACTAACGTGGGCGAACATGACTAATGAAAAGCTAAAACAAGCGAAACGATACCTTAAAAGCGATTATAAGGTAAAACTGAATTTTAAAACTCAAGTATTAAAGCTAACACCACAACAAACACAAGAAAACTGACAAGACAAAAAACAAACAAACAAACAAACAAACAAACAAAAAATGAAAAAAGAAAGACAAGAAGTTAATGCATTTTCCTCCTCCTGACGACTATCTTTTTATTTTATTTTAGGTGCATGTTTCAAAAAACTCGGTGGTTGCCGATCACTGCAGAGTGTTCGCTCTCAGTTCCCCTGACGACCCCTGCTTCGAAAAGTGTTGTGATCACGAACATAATCTAAAATGTGATAGATGCAGCATCTTCCCTAGTGCTCTTGAAGAAATACGTTCAGCCATTAAAGGCGTTGACTGCTCATTAGAAGAAAGAGAAGAGATGGAGTATACCATAGATCAATCCGCTCAAAATATCGATGCGTGGAAAGCTCATCTTCTTCGAACCATCAACCAGGATACCGCAAAACATGAAATATTGAAAAATATGGATGATCAATCAGTGGTTCTTGTATCTGATTGGGCCATGAAATTCGTACCGCGAAAGTTTCGCGAAAGCCAAAGAGATTGGTTTGGAAAGCGCGGGATTTCCTGGCACCTTACAGTTGCTGTAACGAAACCAAAGGATAATGACATAAACATGTTGACTTTTGTTCATGTTTTTGAAAGCTGTACTCAGGATAGTCCCACAGTCTTGGCTATTTTCGATGATGTCCTCCAGCAACTCAAGAGTATTTTATCAAGTGTAAAGTTTGTCTACATGAAACAAGATAACGCTGGATGCTATCATTCGGCACCAACTATGCTTGCTATAAAGCACATTGCTACGAAACACGGAATCTGCCTTTCTCGGATCGACTTTTCGGATCCACAAGGAGGGAAAGGCGCATGTGATCGAAAGGCCGCGAACATCAAAAATCACATGAAAAGATATTTGGACTCAGGCCATGATATCGAAACAGCCAAACAAATGAAACAAGCAATTGAGTCATCTGGAGGCATACCGGGCGTAACAGTGACTTTGTGTGGCCCACAATCTACATCAGGCTTCAAATCTGTCAAATTTGATGGAATTAGCTATATTAACAATATCCAATACAGCGAAGAGGGAATGAAAATGTGGAGAGCCTATGAGATTGGTCCTGGGAAATCCATCAATTGGAATGACCTAAGTCTCCCAACCGGCATACCCAAACTAAACAAAACGTCGGATGATAATAGCAACAAAATCTTATTTGTTTCTGTAAAACCCCGAAAAGGCCCAAAAAGTTCAAAACTAGAGAGCAAAGATGATGCCAGTGACGATGATGATGAAGGTAATAGCATTGATGATTGTTATGATAATGATGATGACAATGATGATGGCGATGCTGGTGGTAATGCTGATTGTGGCAAAGGCGACGCTGAGGATCTACAGGCAGATGCTGATAAAAAGCTGTTCTGTTGTCCAGAGGAGGGCTGTACAAAGTCGTTTCAGCGGTATTCTTCACTTGAAAAACATCTGGACATTGGAAAACACAAGTATTCCCTTGAACTTCAGACATTTTATGACAAATCAATGATAGGTTACGCCTCAAAACTCGAAAAGGGGATGAGTGAAGTTCCAACATTCCCTCAGCCAGACACGCTTGAATCAGAAAATAGTATGGCAGATTCAGTACTTCCGATGGGTTGGGCCTTGAAGTCTACAGGAAAGAGGAAAAGGTTTACTGAAACCCAAAAAAACTATCTCATGGAAGTCTTTAAAAATGGTGAATTAACTGGGCAAAAAGCAGATCCACGAACTGTATCTAAGTCAATGAGAAAAGCCAAAAATGCTGATGGCTCTTGCATGTTCCGGAAAGAGGATTTTCTATCTTCTCAGCAAATTTCAAATTTTTTTTCTCGCTTAGCAAAAGCAAAAAATCTAGACTCTTATGAAAAAGATGTAATGGGAGGAAATGTTGGAGAAATTGTGAACAGAGATGTGCAAGAACTGACGGATGAAGTGATGAATGCAATTACTCTTCAACACCCAATAATGTATCACACTTACGACATCTGCAAAATGTCTTCACAATCAAAACTTCCAAGATTCTCTATTGCCATGCTGAAAGATATTTGTGCTGCTTTCGAACTTGATATATCCAGTATTACAGTCAATCGCAAAATGCCGTACATCGATATTCTCAATGAACTTGTCAGGCAATGTAGTTGTGCAAGCAGTACATAAAACTATATTCCAGCCTTGTAGCCGGTTTATTTCGAAAGCAGGTATAGTCCGCGCTTTAGAAGTCGAATCAATTATATGGTTACTTAATTGTCGTATACTTAACTATGATATGCCTGGTTGAATCAGATTTCTGTGATTGCTGTATTTATATATACAAATACAGCAATATGTAGAGACTTTAACTAAAATAATGATAAATCAAGTTTTTTCTAGTATACTCGATAAGAGTATTGCTTGAAAAAATATAGGCAGATGATAGTGACAAAATTGCTGCAAACGTCAATTTTTTCCGATTGATAAAACAACGGTTAAAGTCTGTTGTGAAGAATTATTCAACTCGGAACTTGTCTCAGATCTAGGACTGGGACTATGCGTTTAGGATTATGATCACAAGCCGGTTGAATCCGATTTAAACGGTTTGATTGCCTTCGATCTCTCATTCAGATTCTCACTCGAAAAAAGTCGATTTTCGATTTCTCTTGAAAAATTAAAGAGACAAACAAACAAATAAATACTTTTATTTCTCTGAAATTGAAAAGAAAAAGACTTTATTTTTAAATTGCAAAAACTAAATCTGTCGCGTTACACATTTCAGCCCTGCCGCTCAGTCACTAAATGATTGTAAACAGAAGTTCCCGGGCATAAATTGTTGTTAAATTCTAGGTAAAATCAAATGTAAAAACGAAATTCTTGCGGTATTTGTCATTATATTACATTGAACTTGTATGCTGATGATGTTTTTATGATACTTAGCCAAATTAAGATTTAAAAATCCAAAAAGTTATGCAAATTTGTCAATCGCTTTGATTTGGCCGACCGTCTGAGCTCTTCAAAATTTCTGTAACTTTTAGATTTTATTTCTCATCGCAGAACAAAAACCCCCAAAAATGACTTCACCCACGATTAGAACATTATTTTAGCTTTTCAATTTCTTAATATCAACGTTTTATTTTATTTAGCACACGGATAAATCATTTTTTGAAAATTCCTCATTTTTGACGCGAAGTCAAAGTACCCTGGTGAATAAATATTTTTCGCCACTATGAATTTATTCGAACACCGTGAAATTCCATCTTTTTAATGTTAAAACACTATCCCAAATAATTTCCCAAGATTGAGTCTGTAGATATTTTTGCAAAGGCGCGCGAGGCCCCCAAAGTTTGAGTATATTTTGACTCTCTCAGAGAGTCAATTATGCACGAATTTGTTTTTCTCGTTTTTCTCGGAAATAAAGCGATATTTTGGCAAATGAAGTATACCACGGTTTATATCGCATCAAGGTATTCCTAATACCAAAATATGAACGAATTCGATTTTTCGGCTGTTGCCGGCGTATGGTCGATTTTTGCTGACATCCTCTCTTAATAACTGGTCTCAGGGTTACCTTGATTTTGTCAATGATATTTGTCCACTGTCGGATCGACTTCCAGGCGTACACATAAACTTTCGGTGGCCAATTTCAAGAGATTTGAGAGAAAACTAAGGACTTCACTAAAATCCTTCATTTTTTTCATTATTTTCAGGTTATTCAACTACAAAGCACCATTGGTCCACAAGAAAAGATATCCACACACCAAAGGCAACAGATGGCTCAAAAGTGCCTCAGCCAGATCGTCAACTACAAAACACAAGAAATTGAGACACATCTTTGTATCTTTTTCAAACATTTTGCTTTCTCGACCTGTCATAGGTAGCAGCTAGTCTGTTCCGGCGGAGATACGGCGGATGAAAATCTTGCGAAAACGATGATACGTTCCTCCAAGATGGATAATGAATCCTAAAGAAAGTACTAACAAAACTTACCATATCTTATGCAGAAAGGTCACAAATAGATTTTCCATGAAAGTTGTAGATCTTTACTCGTAGCCGAAGTGAAGCGCAGAAGATCAAACTTTTTTGATGTTGAAAAAGCCTAATTGTGTCGTCATAAATTTGCGCGCGCATGCTTTGTGCCCAGTCTTCCTCGCTTATGCGCATAAGAAAAAGAAATGGTACCCGGAAATTTCTTTAGTATTTGTAAAGTGAGCTGTTGTTGTTGTTGTTGTTGCTATTCCATAAATTGTACAAAATGTATTTCCTTGACTTTTTTCAAGATATCATCGAGAACTCATTGTTTATCTTATGGCGCCATCTTGATTTCTATTTTCTTCACTGTATCCCATCGGACGAGGAACACAGCATCTTACATGGTGGTCACGTGACAGGAAGAATGAGAAAACTTCACGGTACAGACGTTAATCATCATCCTATGCGTTGGACATGTTCGTCTTTTATTCATCCCATTCATTAATCCCGTTGTTATTTTCCTTTCTTTTTATTCAGAATGGTCAACTTCTGTAAACGTATCCGCAGCTTCATCCATCCACGAACAGACAACCACGATCAGCGATGGCGTGACTCGTGACGAAATAGAAACGGTAACGCAACACTTGATTTGTCATGATGATTATGATTCTTTTAACAGTACAGACTAGGCAATGAAAAAAGCTGACGTTTCGATGTCTCTGACATCATTATCAAAGCAAGGGAATATGAAGTAATACTCTCTTGTCAAAATAATAAGAAAAATAGTTGGACTTTACGGGAAAGGGGAAGGATATTGAACTTAGAGTGTGCCCAGAGTTTGATTGTTAGTATAGACATATCGTAACTCAAAAACAATATTTTTTTTATCAGCTTAAACAAGAAGCCTCGAATTGTCTAACTGACCTGTTGCTGAAAAAAATGGTTGATCTGGAGCAGGTAATGATATTTCGTTCAAATGAGTGTTCTCAAAAGTGTTCTCTAAAAGTCTTTGTGACTGCTTTAATTTTACATAATAACATATTCAGCTGATCAGCAAATGAGTTCGTATAAAACTGAGCCAATAAATCTTTGACTGAAGGAACCGCTCTATTTTGGAAGTAGGGAGCTATTGAGAGCTCGCTTGAGTGACATTAATGTTCATTAATCGTATACAGCTTTTATACAGAAAAAAAAGATTCCCAAATAAGTAGAGAGTAGCTTGAAATGAGTAATATATATATTGAATTTACACTTTAGGGGTCTGTTGAAAGGAAATCATTACTTTTTTCCTCTTTTGACATTTTAATTCTTTTATGACACTTCTATTTATTCATTTCTCTAGAACCACGGTAAAGACAGGACGCGTGTCGGATTCATCCGGGTTCTCGTTCGTCGAATCAAGCGTCTCCTCACTCTTCACTGTTCTCTCGTCAATGAACCACTGCCAGGTCGTTAGATAAACAAAGAAAATACTAACCTTATAGAATCTTCTTGTTAAAAGGGCAATTTGATCAGAACGTCTTCCCCTCATATTATTGCTCCATTAAGAAAATGCTCTCCACTGTAAATGTGTGAGCCATCCCTAAACTCAAACTAGTGTTAGTTTTTCATAAAAAGATTTCCTAACGCAAGTACTAGGGTAACGAAAGTACCAGTGAAAACCAGACTTGGTTATCATTGCGTAAATGTAGTTTTTTGTCTGGTATATAAATGTTATAGGAATTACATTCATATTTTTGTACTCTGTCAATCATAGAAATACCAGCAACAATAAAAAGAAAAGATTAACACTTAACTTTATAAATAACTGTCAAACCGAAAGGAAGTGGGTTTCTTGGTTTGCGCAACATGCAGTAGACGGCTGAGCAAACTGAGCGAATCTGTGTAGCTGAGTGCACTCATAGGTCCTCGAGTTCGATTCCTAGACTCGACATATGGTAGAGTATGTTATATTTTTCTTTTGATTCGAGGGTTTTCATCCATCTGCAAAACCTAACAAGCTTAAATACGATTTGATCTGGGAATTAGTCGTGCCCTGACTTTGATCAGCCAAGAGGATGTTTAAGGGTTAGATGTGTGAGTTAGCCGTGCCCTGACTTAGATCAGCCCGGTGGTTGTTTGCTCTGACTGTGATCAGCCCAGATGTTGTTGATAAGGATCAGAATATCGATAAAATTTTAACCTGATCGTTGTTCAGCAACTATCATACTCCGCTTACTCACTGATGTGATTTGGATTTCAATTTTTTTAAAGTTTAAGTTTTACAATTGTGACGTAATAAAAACGCGCTCGATAAAGCTCGATCTTGCCTTTCTGTACCAGGCTACCCGCGCGCGCAAATAGCAAAAATTACAAAATCGTCGATTTTAGGGATTTTTTTGAAAAAAGTGATTAAAGCTTCACATTTGATTCTTTTCACATGTTTTCAATGTCTACACAAGCTGTTGCGACATTGAAATGCTGTTTTGTATCTGATAAAAAAAGCGTGTTTGGGCTACCTGTGGTTAACGTACAAGCAAGACTATAAACGACCAGATGTTGCGATTCCCATAGAAAACAATAAGTCGACTTCTAAACTAAACCGGATAAATGTGTGTAAGTCCATAACTAATCCCTCAGACGGGAAACAGATTCTAAATGCTTCGTCGTGGAGAGGATGGGCTTGGGAGAATGCAATGAGCCCGCAGTACACCAAACCGCTGGTATAAAAGAGAATAACCATGAAAATACTTTGAAAGAGTGCACTTCAAAAATGGGACAAGCTTGTAGTGGGCTTTATTGCTCTTGTTGGACAAATTGCTCTTGTTGTCACTGTAACCACTCTTCTGCGCCTCCAAGATATGCTCGCTACACAGCAGACAGCGACGTAGACTACGACAAAATTGTTGGAGAATTGCTTGAACTTGACCCTATACAATTCGATAAAGAAACTGGAATTGCCAAAATAAGCACTTGGATTGAGACGATTATTCCTATTGCTGGATTGCCTCAGAGCTTCATCGCTGTTAGTCAAGCAAAATGCATAAAATACTGGCAAGCCATTCAGAATAAACCGGCGGCCAAGTTGAGTGGATCGTACGTTCGATTTTCGTTTGAGAAACGACCTAATGGAGAACTGCCTCGCTTATTGATAGAACATAAAGGGAAATCTGTCATTGTTAGAAGTCCGAGAGAACACTCAAAATTAAAGGATTCAAATTATCCTGAAGTTCGGGTCTAAAATAAAACAATGAAGAATGAAAGTAAAGGGATTTATGCGAGGAAATTCGAGAGCGTTCCAAATTTCTACTACAAAATGAGAGTAGCAACGCCAACAATTGAACCAGATGTTACCAAACACTCGAGTTCATTAATTACAAAGAAATGAATTTTAAAACATTCTAGGCTATTTATTTGCATGATATTCTTTAAGTTAATAATTTTGCTTTATTAGGTATTCTTTCGATCAATTCTTTCCCTAGTGACGTTTAAATACCTACTCTGCTAGCATCTAAAAGGTTCAGTGATTCAACATAGAAGTGTTGGAAGACCACCTATTATTTATATATAAGCGCTTTAAAACGATTACCATATTTTCCAGACATGAATTCATAACCCAAAAATACAGTGAAACCACACAGTGCACAATGGTGTCAGACAGAAAAGTTTCTAAGATCTCTCGTCCTAAAATGACAAATTTTTGGCCAGTAAACTATTAGATCTGTGCTAAACTAGATATCAGGCTTCATCATTTTAAGTATATCTAGACAGCCAGACATCAAATCATTTAGCAACTCAGTCTAAATAGACCTTTTTAGATTCGTATGCATATTGCCCATTCCAGATCACATAACATTCCCTTGATAATTGTTCTCTTATGACGAACGTTAAAATATTTACACATGAAATAAAGAATTAACTGCCATCACATGATTTGAGTGCACAACAAAGCTAAAAAGGACTATCTAAACAGCTTTCATTTAGGGGTACACAGGGTATAAAAGGGGGCAGCAAATAGTCCCCTTCACAGATCCCTACTCAGGATAACAAACCCTTGAGTATTATTTATTTTCCTCTTAAAAATAATGTTTTACCATATTGCTTTTTTTTTAAAAAAAATCAGGATCGATAGTGTTTTCCCAGTGACCACATACCATCCAATTCCTTGAGTATTATTTACTTCTTTACTGGTAACACTTTAGAAGTGAAATTGACATTGATGTGACAGTATAAGAAAAACTGCCAAGATAAATACTAGGAATATAATAATACAATGGAACATACAAATAAAAAACTAAGTACATTCAGATCCAAAACTCCTAGATCAATGGAAGACACAAAAAGCCTAGATTGGTAGTAAATTATTATCAAGATTCATTAATTTTAGTTACAGATATTTATTTGCATTCTGTTTTAAAACATAATAATGTTTTTGTCTATAATAATAAGAATTGATGAGTCTTGTCTTCATGTGGTCAAATGATATTAAAAAAATATCAATATTTTCTTTTACTCCGACGAAGGACTAGCGTCCGAAACGTCAGTAAGTTTTTTCATCTTTTCACGGTGTATAATTTACCTTTTCATCATTACTGTTTAAAAAAACATTGTTTAAAATTTTCATTTAGAGTAAAGGCATATAACCCGTGAAATAAAAAATAATAGTCAAATAAACACAAAGGAAGACAATGGAATTAAGGTCTACTAACGTGTATTAGGCCTAGGGCAAACATTGAACTTTCCATGCAACTTAATTACATCAAAGAATGCCGCCTCATCATCACCTGATATCCATTGTTTTTAATGAGTTCAGTGCATGGAAAGTTTGACGTTTGCCCTAGGCCTTTGTCTAATATCTATTTCACGGGTTTAATGACTTCACTCTACAAATTATTATTTTTTATTTTATTTTTTTGCAGTTTTGTTCCTCAGTCTCGTGAAAGATTGATTTTCATATCATGTCATAACCACTGTGAAATAGGACAACGATTGCAGCTGTTTCACTGAAGTGATAAAAGAATTTCTTAAAAGAGTTAACAGTATATGACTTTTCAAAGTTTGATAAACAGGATGCATTGTGGTCTAGATTGGGTACAAACAACACCATGGCATGATGAACAAAAGATGTTGGTACCGAAGCTAGACCGCAATGCACTATGTTGGGCATCCTAGAAAAGGTCTACGATGCCAATGCTTCAAACAGCTGCCAGCTGCTATTTAATGATAAATAATATATAGATTAATGATAATTTTTTCATATAACAGAAAAAGTAGCCCGTAGTTAAATTGGAAACAACCGTGGTGGGAGTTCCTGCAGAGAATTTCATATTTTAAAAGCCTCTCATTTTGAAATAAATTATGGATATTAAGTTTTCAACATCCCCAGCAGTTTTTCATCATGGCTATGAACTCCTTATCACTGTCCATCACTATGCTAACACCTTCATAATAGTCTTCAAACTCCTAGAAGTTGAATGAATGACGAAAATAATCTTAGTACAATGTGACTTTCTAATCTTCATGAGTTAGGGATAACACAAGATTCCCCAGGGAGGGGGGGGTACTCGGCCTGAATTTGGGTAGGGGTGTTCCGCTGGGATTCTGAAAGGGATACCCTGTTTATGACAAAAAAACCCAAATTCGTAGACCCTGTTTATGACAAAAGATATAACTAATTGCACTGAGTTCCCGTTTCAATGATCATGTCATCTCGCGTATTGTTTTTTTAGGACCATAACGACCAGTTTCGGTCAATACGAAAGTAGAATCCCTGAATATGACAGGAAACTCAGGAAGAACTTGGAACTTGAGTGAAATTGCATACCCTGTTTATGATAAGAAGCTCGAAAAACCATACCCTGTTCAGCAGATCATCCCTGTATAGTCCATATGTGGGAGTACCCCCCCCCCCCCCCCCGAACACTTCAAAGAAACTTACTGCATATGTTACTTCTCCCTTGTGTTCGCAGTTGGTGAAAGAATCAAGGAAAGCAGAAGCAACCTCGGTTTCTTTCAATTCACCTAAATATAAAAATAATTGGAAATGAACAAAAAGTAATCAGTATGTTATTGGTATTTTTAGGTGGGGGAAATTTTTTTTTTCTTTTTTGAGTGGGGGCAGCATTTAGACAACAGACTTCCTAGGAGATCGAAGGCACTTTCATGTATTACTTGGCAAATTAAAACTAAAAAGTTTAAATGTTTCATTTACCAGATACAACTCTGGGATGGTTCTTGGCAGTGAAAAATTTCTTGATGGTGTTCAATTCAACCACACCAGATTTGTTTGGATCCAGCCTGTGAAATACCTGCCAAACAAAGTACAAATAAATTATGATTATGTAATAGCTTGAAAAACATGTCACTTAGTGGTCTTGCTTAAAGACTGTAAAGAAGATGGAAGTGGTGTGTAAAGTGAATGAAAGTGGTGTGTAAAGTGGATGGCAGTGGTGTGTAAAGTGAATGAAAGTGGTGTGTAAAGTGGATGGAAGTGGAGTGTAAAGTGGACGGAAGTGGAGTGTAAAGTGGATGGAAGTGGTGTGTAAAGTGGATGGAAGTGGTGTGTAAGGTGGATGGAAGTGGTATGTAAAGTGGATGGAAGTGGTGTGTAAAGTGGATGGAAGTGGTGTGTAAAGTGGATGGAAGTGGTGTGTAAAGTGGATGGAAGTGGTGTGTAAAGTGGATGGAAGTGGTGTGTAAAGTGGATGGAAGTGGAGTGTAAAGTGGATGGAAGTGGAGTGTAAAGTGGATGGAAGTGGTGTGTAAAGTGGATGGCAGTGGTGTGTAAAGTGGATGGAAGTGGTGTGTATAGTGGATGGAAGTGGAATGTAAAGTGGATGGAAGTGGTGTGTAAAGTGGATGGAAGTGGAGTGTAAAGTGGATGGAATCAAAAACAGAAATTATTCTAGTATATAATCATCTCACCTTCCTGACAAAAGCCTTCCTAGATTCATTCATTTCACCAATAAAGCCTCTTACAAATTCACCATAATCTAGTGCCCCATCACCATTCACATCAAGTAAATGCCATAAATTCTCAAAAACCTAGAACAAAATATTTTAATATCTTACACTTGTTGGCTAGCCTGGCCTGTGGCAGATAATCTGAGTGGAGGTTATTATTCCCGATATTCAATGAGCCTGAGGTGAATAATTGTCTTTGTATAAATACAAAGGTGATTCTTTCAAAAAAAATAATAATAATAAATAAAAAATTAAAGACACATTTAAAATTAGGTGACAGCCACAAAGCGGCTGGCTGCCATTTTGGATTATCCCTGGAGGTGATTATCGTGTGATAATCTGAGTTTCTCGACCAATCAGCGCGTGAGATTTTCAATAATTACCTGTGTATTTATACTAAATAGTTATAGCTGCACAATATTAAGATGTACATATAGTCATGGTTACTTACTAACCTGTTGGGGTATCTGTATGCGGTAAGTTTTTAATGCCGCCAGCAATTCTTGTTTGTCCAGCATGCCATCTCCTGATTGGTCAAGTTGTCTAAAATGTTTTCCCAATCCCATCAAGGTCTTGACTGCTCTAGCTTTAAGCTGCTTCTTTACTTCTCCTGAAACACAAAGACATATTACAAATCATAAGATGAAATCTTTCAAAAAAATAATGTGGAGGGAGGGAGGGAGGGAGAGAGGGAAGGAGGGAGGGAGGGAGGGAAGAAGGGAGGGAGGGACGGATGGATGGATGGATGGATGGGTGGGTGGGTGGGTGGATGGATGGATGGATGGATGGATGGATGGATGGATGGATGGATGGATGGACGGACGGATGGATGGATACAAGATGTATTGATAAGATGAAAGAAATATTAAAGACTTTACATATTTTCAAGACTGGCAGTGAGTCATACCTACCTTGTACACTTTCTAACATTTGTCTCTCTCTTATCTCTTGCTTCGATGGAGGCTGATTAAGTTTATCACTAATTCTTCTTTGCTCATCTATAGATCGACAACCCTCATATCTGCAGAATAAATTAATAATTTGATATCATTAATCTATAAATTCATATTTTTATTTACATTTAGTCAACAAATATTTGTCTGGTTACTCTGTTTTATAAAAGCAATGTAGCAATTAGGCTCAGTCTCCATCCATCTGGGTTTTGTGCACCCGCGATACTTTCCCCGCGATATTCTCTCACGGGGGAGAGTTAATCGTGGGCACACGAAATCCAGACGGCTGAAGACTGAGCCTATGTAGCAATGATCTATTAGATGTGTTGATCTATGCATGATGTATATTCTAAAAAAACAAGGCCTGCAAGGTATTGTCAACCTCCATCCAATATGTCTCCCATTTCTACATGTGGGTAAAGAACATAATGAGGGAGTTGCTCAAACTGTGATGAATTGAGAAAACTTGTCAACTTGTCGTTTGCCATCACTCTTTATAGGATGAGATGCAGGAGCGGATCCAGGATTTTGTTTAGGGAGGAGTGCTGCGCACAAAGTTAATTCAGGGAGGGGTGCATCCCTCAGAATCAAAGGCAAAAAACAGTATTGATTATTTTCGTAGTATTCACAAAGTGGAACCAGGGAGGGGTGCGCACCCCCTGCACCCCTCCCCTGGATACATCCCTGAGATGCAATCCACAAAGAGAGAGAGAAATACTTACATCAAGCGTTTCTTGGATTCTTCATCCACTTCTGTGATCCTCAGTGACATGACTGGCTTCATATTAACACTTTGGGGCAAGGGATTCTGACTGGATGTGTGGAATGAGAGAGTACTACCCTAGAGTGGATAGAGAATTTGTCACTAACTGTCAGTCATACAGTATAGTCATCCAATGCAATGGTGGCTCTAGGAAATGTTAAAGGGAGTATGAAACAATCTTGGCATACATACATCTTAGACAAAATGACTTAGGGTAGCAAACTAATGCAATTTCCGTGAAATCGGTGTGAGAATTCTTCACAAAAGTCAGCCAGGGTTGATTCAAACCTCAGTCTAAAATCGGCCCCTGTATACTCTTTTATATCATAAAGTACATTACTCAGACAATGGGCCTTATTCTTACGACAGCCACATTAGCTGAAACAACAGATCATCTATTCCCCTGGTCACCATTCCCCTAAGCATAACCTTGCATTCAAGTGCTTGAAAATATATTTAATATGTACCTGCGTTAAACATGAGAATAAACATGGTTGCTGCATGTGGCCCATATAATTGTTTGTACACGGTGGTACATGCTCCCCTACAAAATGATCAGCCTAATTGGTTCACTATTTGCTTGCTTACCACAGCAATATCTCGTAGGTTATAAGGCTGTCCTTTTTTCTGTCCATAAATGTGTGCATATGTTCCCCTCTGGATAAAAGGTAGAGCTGATGACCTATTCAAAAACACAAGTTTTTTTATTATAAAGTAATATTAACTTAATCAACTCCAGACCTAATACTTAGTCATTTCCTGGAAAATATTGACAGCATATAGAACACTGTACTTCCAAAGGAAGAAATTCGCATTTCAAAGCAGGGAGGGCTGGGGGTGTTCATGCAGACATCTTTAGGAACCCAGGGGTAAAATTCAAACAGAGAGAGGGGACAGTACTTAATTAATACAACTTCTTTAGTAGGGGGAGATTTTAACACCATATTTGTAGAGGGAGGGAAGGCGTGGATCAGTATGGACATATACAAACACAACAAACCTGGTTCCAAACTGTCTGAATTCATACACAGTCAAAGTGTTATCAGCCAGGAAATAAAAGCCGTTCAACTCTCTATGAATGTCATGGCCATTCTTGGTCAAAAGCCTTGCACCAAAGCGTACTCTTTTAGCAAGAAGATTCTCTGACTTCCCTGGTGATTGGATGGCCCTAGTAAAAAATAAATAACTAACATATTAATAATTATTAGAGGATATTACACTTTCAGTTAAAATTTAATTTTGACTTTCATGAGAGCAGCCATATTTTTTTCCAGCCTGTAGGGGCGAGATAAAATAAAGCTTAAGGAGTAAAATTATCCAGCTATAATTCACAACTAGAAGTGTAATAAATAGCTCATAATTGTACATCAATTTTGTCTCCCTGACATCACCAAAAAAATTAACTTCAAAACCTGTAATTGCACTTGAAAAATGGTGGTAATACTCGCGAAATTAGGGGTGTCGTATAGTAAACTGAATTAAGAAAAGGTGCCTAATGCTACAATTACCACATTTATTTCAAAAATTGTTGTGGGAGAGACAGCTGGAATGGGCAATCTCCGACTGACATCGTTTTTTGAATTGAGTGTTATACATTAATTAGCATACAATTTATATAACTACCATGCATTTGAATGTTTGTATGAAAATCTATCTTTTAGTCTGATCAAGAAGTTGTTACCTAGTAAGAGAGTAACAATAAACAATATGTCGGGTTGCCTGTGTAATATTTTCCAATGGAGTTAGTCATAGTTATAAAGTTAGTCGTGAACATTGGACCTACTGTAGCTTACTGAAAAGTAGGCAATGTTAAAGTCTCTCTACTTCATTGTTTCTAGTATATCCTAGTATATGTTATATCCCTTTTATCACTGACAAGGCACATAATATTAGGATATCAGTAACTGCCAACCTTGTGTTGTAAAACTCCTTCTTTTTCCGTTCTTTAGGTCCAAGGTTAATAGCATATTGTTCAGGACCAACAGCCTCTGGGTCTGAGATAGCAGCTCTGAAACAATAACCAAATATTGGATTATCCTGTTGACTGATATCTTAGAAAATCACCTCTCACCTACAAACCTGATATGCTATAACATGACTGCTAAGGTGCAGGTAGTGTGTGTCAACTAGAGCATTTTATGCGAGACGTGCTGTGATTGGTTCAAAGGATGTTGGCAAATTCTTTATATAATCATGGTAAATGATTTAGCTTCAACACAAATAATGTACATCATCCTTCTGATGGCATCTGTTCTTCAAGTAATGGAAGTCCCATAAATTATCCATGCCCCTGCCACCCCCCACCCCCACAGGGGAATTTTTTTAAAGCTCCCTTCCCCCCCCCAGGCACCCCATGAAATTTCAATTTTCTTTCATACTAATTATGTCAGTGTACTTTTGTTCTTTCTCTGAGTCGGTCCTCCCACCCCTCAGAAATTCCAAATTCCCCTGTGGAGAAGGGCAGGTATGGATAATTTTTGGAACTACGCAATGCCAATTTATTAAGAGACTCTTTGAAATGTACATGAAACAATTATGTCTGCCTGTTTGTTCAATCTTACCTAGATAGCTGATCCACCAGAACTGTCTCCACAACATAATCCTTTTTCTTATTAGAGTAGAGTTTTTCCTGTAGGTAAAGAATACTTTTGATTATTACTTCAATTTTTCGAATGAATTTATCATTATTTCCATTCTTTCACTATTTTTCTCATTATTCAGGCTTTTCATTATTTTATTCTCCTCTTTCTTTATTTTTGCCCAAGCCTGTATTTGATGTTGGTTCTTTCTTTATCCCATACACTCCCATTTTGTGACATTTCATTGCATTTTTCCTTCCATCTATATTTCCCAAACCATTTGTATTTACAATCTCTTCAATACCTGTTCATCTCTAGCTCTTTGTTTCATGTATTGATGTTCATTTTTAGGTTCTGTGTTCCATGGTTTCTGAGTCCCACTAAATGGATCGCTGATAACAGGAAAACAACTTTCAATTTATGAGTAAATTATTTATTATTATAATAATAATACAATGTGTAGTTCCAAAAATTATCCATACCCCCCTCACAGAGGAATTTTTTTAAGACACCCCCCCCCCCCCCCATCCCCGGAAGTCCCAATTTTCTTCCATACAAACTCTGTAATTTTTGTTCTTTCTCTGACCCTCCCTACTCTTTGGAAATTCCAAATTCCTCTGTGGGGTGGGTATGGATGATTTCTGGAACTACACATTCAATATAATAACAACAACAAAGACAATGGCAACGACAACTAAATAATGGCGACAACAACAAGGCAACGGCAACAACAACAAAAATAAGTTCTGTCTATCTTAATTTCTCTGTAATTTTAATTCTAAAATTTAATTAGACTTATTAAAAGTAAATTAAAGTAACACTCATTCATTAATAGAACTTTACCTTGCTTGCTGCCCAACAACGTTATAGCCATCCCTGGCAGCCTTATCATTAAAAATCAAAAAATTAGTCAAGAACTACGAAAAATATTTACTTTATTAAATGCATGGCTTCCATGAATCATTTTGTCTTAAAAATAAGGAAGTAGTGATTCATGTTTGTCAATACATTTCTCTTTCAAGGGTCAAGAGACTAATGTTCCAAGTATTATAATAGAGAGAAGTTAGAAGAACAAATTGTGAACAAGGTTTCATTACTAACCCTGAAGGCATGTTCATCATCTTGTGAACCCTGCAGATCAAGGGCTGGCATCCCTGCAGGTCTCTTAGATACTGGTGCTTGGGACATTTTCTCAGGAACATTCCTTTGTCTCTCCTCCTTCAAGAAATAAAAGGAACAGTTACAAGGCTAAGTTGTTATAAAAAAGAAAATTGAAATATTAAATCACAATTTATTAATTAATTGAATAATGTATTAAGCTGAATGACACTTGATGATGGTGGTGAGTTGTCTTTAAAATATCAAATAATCGCTTTTTAATATTAAATGATAATTATGATTTATCAATTGTCAATGAATAATATACTAAGCTGAATGACCCTGGATCTGGTGCTGTTAGTGATAATGGTGGTGATGATGATATTGAATGATGATAAAGATTTAGTAAAGAAATTTTTGGTGACAAAATATGATGGTAAAGACTATTACAGTATGTTTATCATAGCAATGCACAAATTTCTACACTCTGGAATGGTAATAATAATGTTAATATGATGCTGATAAATGATAATTACAGTGAGTCATGAATGATGATGGAAGCTTGGTGATATACCAGTGATAATGTCATCATGATGATGATGATAATCATGATGTCATGGTGGTGGTGGTGGTGGTGGAAATGATGACAATTATTGACAGTGACTACGAATGATAAAATTATGAAGATGATGACAATGATGAATGATACAATAATTATGTAGTTATTTTATTGATGAAAAGGTCAATTATACACCGTGAAAAGTGTATAATTTACCTTTTCATCATTACTGTTTCATTAGAAACACCGACGCAGCTCACACTAGTTTTTAGCTGGTTATATCTAGTTATTTTATTATTAAATTCAATTGTTTATTTAGCCCATGTACTGTACCGGAAACCTTGGCTCTCTTGGTTTTGAGTTTCCTCCAACTCCAAAAGGCTTTGTATGCACTGGTGTTCCCCAACTACATCATAACAAAAATGATTGTTATATTATTATGTCAAAGTCCGTTTTTTTTGTACTCTGATTGGGCAAAAGGATATCCCGTGAACGTGAACAAGTTTCGATGTTTCCCTGGAAACGGATCTCAGCGGGCAACAATGTGTAGTTGACCGGTAATAACTGTACCGGAAGTGATTTAAACGTAAGTTTTTCGAAGTTTTACAAAATCAAATAATCAAATAATTGAATAATTTTTTGTTTTCTTTGACATTTGGTATACAAAATTTACAAAACACTTATTGACAGGAACATCGGGAAAGCAGTGTTTGGCTTTGCATTATGAAACATCACCATCTTGGGACCACAAAACACACAGCAAGAATGCAAGTTTAGATTTAAGGTTGTTACTGTTTCTCTCGGTCCCAGTCAATAAGTGTTAAATATTATATTTATATTTATTTATGATATTTCTGAGTATTTACAAAATATATGAATATAAAGTCTGAACACTTTATTACCTGACATTGCTGTTGGCTGTATCAGGTGTGTGGTAATGAGGTGGCTCAGGACTCAAGGGCTGCGCAACCTGGTATAAAGTCAGAGAAAAAAAAAATTTAATGTGTAGTTCCAGAAATTATGCATACTGGTCAACCCCACAGGGGAGAGAAAGAACAAAAATTACAGAGTTCGTATGAAGAAAAATTTTATTTCTGGGGGGAAGGGAAGGGAGATCTTAAAAACATTCTCTGTGGGGGGGGGGGGGGGGAATGCATTGTACAGCATGACAGTGCAGTATACAAGTATATTGATTGGCTGATTGAGCTATGCTCTTGCACAATGTGATTGATTTAAACTATGTTGTCCACACAATGCAAGATAGTGCTAATTGTGGTGCCAGGTCACATGAAGTCATACTCTATGCTATATTCAAGAAATGTAAAATGCATGCATGTCTCTGTACTGTCAGTAATATAAGCATGTTGAGAGCTTTAAAGCACAACCAAAGCAAGCTTAGGAACACGAGGCAAAACCAATTGTTTCTCTAAAGTGCTCTACAGCTCCCAGAGTGGTTATAACACAGTACAGAGACATAAGCAGACATTTTATATTCCTTTAAAAAAATACCTAGTTTCTCTTGTGCTCTAAAGCAGTACATAGACATGTGCGCACATTTTATATTCCTTAAATATATATCATAGTTAACTACATGATACTTATATCATATGATTGTTAAGAAGCACAAGCTTACTGTACCTTGTTGTTGTCATCTGCAAGGTTTCCGAGAGAAAGCTGTGGGACCCTGTAAGAGTAATATCCTTTAACATACACAAATTAATGTACATAAAAAGATGTGACTGCGATTTTTCCAAAAAAATAAAATAATAAGGGGAAAGTGGAGGGAGGCAATGGGGAGAGGGGTCAAACTTTTTATTTTCAGCAAAGCTGTTTCCTTGTTAACTTGATAGAAGGGACATGAAAGGGGAACAGGCTTCAGCAATTTTTTTAAAAATTTACTGCAAATCCCCCAGCTCCCCCCCCCCCCCCCCCCTCCACTCCACCCCCCAATATAAGAATGTACCTTGCTCAAGATATAATATACTGTATGTGTAATGGAATATGCACTTTATGCAAAATGGTGCATCATTGGTAATCAGGGCATTAAATCGTGACAGTAAGTTGATGTCAAGGTGAAAATCTTGATTACCCATTATGCACTGTTTTGACGAAAGCACGTATAGGTATCAATATTAATCAGGTCAACATCAAACATATGAGTATTGTATAGTCTTACCCAACTGGTGCGGATCTTCTTCCCTTTCCTTTAGGACTGGGATAGACAGGGACATCAAGGGGCTGGTTCCAATCCTCTTGGTTCTGCAAAATACATCAAAAGTTACAATATTATGCATTATATATAATAGTGATAGCACACAAAGTCATGCACACACTGTTAATTCTAAAACTCTAATATATCTTAGATGTAATATCTCCCTTATGCAAATGATGTCAGGAATGTCAACGCCCCCACTCCTGATACCAGTACAGATTTGCCAAAGAACACAAGACTTTGAGAAAGTGGTCCAAAATACATCAAAATACATCAAAAGTTACAATATTATGCATTATATATAATAGTGATAGCACATAAAGTCATGCACACACTGTTAATTCTAAAACTAATATATCTTAGATGTAATATCTCCCTTATGCAAATGATGTCAGGAATGTCAACGCCCCCACTCCTGATACCAGTACAGATTTGCCAAAGAACACAAGACTTTGAGAAAGGGGTGGAGGCATTTTCTTTCCTGGTGTAATATGTCATTGATCGTGGTGTTCTCACCATGATTTAAACAAGCTATTATGGATGTCAAGCTTGAAACTAACTGTAAGGGAGGAGGTGGAGGGGTGGGGGAGGTGTTAAGTAAAGTGTATATCAGGATGCTTTCTGTTCTTATCTAAAATAAGCAAAAGAAGTTACCTTCATGATATTGTACACCTTCTCATACAAATATTGACTTCACTGATTATGCAGCTGTGCATGTGTTCTGCCTATTCTTACAGTATATATGTGGTTGCACATTAGAGTGCACGCACTAAAACCGTTAACATTAAATAGTACTAATTAGTACTATTTCATACAGAATCCTTTGTTTTCTATTGTTTAATTATCACTATTTAGTGCTAAAAATTAGTATTTGTTTCACGGATTTAGTATGAGCACTCTAAATAGAAATTTACTATTTATTACCTTTGAAATCTTGTGTATCTGAGCTTGCTGTTCATAATCCCTTGGGGCCTCAGGAGTACTGTAATAGGATGAACCATTAGATACAGTGGGACTCTTTCCTGGAGCCACATATGGACTGTCCTGCCTGGGTGTCTCAGACACCCCAAATATATGGGACTTAGTGCTTCCTGCCTTCTCGGCCCCTAAATGTCTGCGCTGGAACCCACTAGGTGGGCGCTCATGTCTTGAGCTAGCATTTCCAGTAACTGATAGGTCTGGTTGTAGTACACTTCTCATCGTTGATCTTGGAGATGATTTCTTGAGTTATATTTAAGCGTCCATCGTTTTTGCCCTACAAATTATAATGAATTACTACTCTTGGTGAAGGAGAATTAAAATGTTTCTAGCAGATATGTATTGAAAATCGAGTGCTTTGGTGGATCTGTCGGTGATTGAAGCTATCAGTCAGTAAGATATCGGTTCTGTTGGTTCGCTCTGTTAATATTTCTTCCTTGCTTCATAGAAACAATGTAGTTTGTCATCCACAAACTACTATTGAGTTTTTCCTGAGAAGGTACAGTCAAATTCACGAGCAATTATCTAATATCATTTGAGCTGTTATAAATGAAATAAGGACCTAGATCTGTTGAAGCTTTACCAGTAAAACTTCCAAGCAAAAGTAAAAGGTTTCGTTGAATTTACCAAACGATTGAACCAAATTTACCGCCAACGCGAATACACTTCGTCTACTTAGCAACCAGAAGCATACGAGTTAAACCAGGTATTCTTGTGTTTGTCGCTCCTTGTTATCTTCTAGACGTATTTTACAGTGTGTAATCCCATGGTCGTTTATTTGGGTGTCTTTTAGAGTGTATTTTGGGAGTCTTTTTCCAACAAATCTGTTAAATTCTTGTCCTCTTTTCTCATCAAAACAAAAAAGATGCTGGTCTAGTCTATTGTTACCCAAGCCCTTTGCAGCTGTGAAGACCACAGAAGGCCCAAGATTGAGTCGGGTACGTCACGATGTCGGCATGTACCTGCGTGATATATAGCGTGATATAGTCTGGAAGGGGGGAGGGAGGAGACAAAAAAGAAGAATCTCGAGCTCCAGCGAAATTTTATATGGTTTCGCTTTCAGCCCAATTTACCATCGTTTAACTTTCGTTTTGTTTGGATTCATTTTGTTTGTTTGTTTGTTTTTTAAGCAACTGACCCTCAAACATAATTATGCCTAATCAGTAAAAGCATTTCTTTCAATTTCAGTAAATGAATAATGTTGCGAAACAGCCACATATGTTCAGACTATTATAGAGGTCAAGTAACTCATTACGTGATTTTTCAATAAAATGGACAGCAGTTCACGTAGTTCAAGTACACGAAGCTCACGTGATTGGCAAAAACAAAGCAAGTCTCTTGAATAAAGTCCCAAAAGCAACGGGAAAACCCTTTATACAAAGCCTTCTTAAAACTTTGAATTAGTATTTCTCGGCAAGATGGACGAAGATAATCATTCAGATAAGGCTTCAGATGAAAATGAAGGCGAAATTGCAAAAGTCTTTTACAAGGTAAATAACGATAGCGAAGAGTTGATCTCTGGAAGCCGTCTACACAATGTCGACGAACCAGCAATTATTGAACTAGGTGGCCAGCCTCAACTCGGTGGTCTAACGATCTTCACGGCAGCAGTATTTGTGGTCGGGGAGATGGCGGGCAGTGGGGTCTTGGCACTTCCTTCAGCAATGGTTGCTGCTGGACCTATGGGGTTTGTCATGCTTCTAATAGGTTGTCTGGCTTCCGGATACTGCGGTGTCATCTTGGGGAGATCTTGGACGATTCTGCGAGCAAAGTATCCTGAGTATCAACACAGTGTTCGAGATCCCTATCCGACTATTGGACTCAAAGCTGTTGGAAAATGGGGAGCCAGAGCTGTATCAGTATGTGTGAACATCACTCTTATTGGTAGGTGGATGTTACTTATTCCAGGGTCGGTGTTTGCAAGGATTTTAATTTTTAAAGGAAGTCACTCTATACGATGTAGAAACCAGGAAAACTTTAGCAACAAACATATGTGCTCAGCTTCACAGGGAAATGAAAACATACCGTCATATTTGCTGTCATTCACGTCACTGTCTCAAACAACATTAATATAATTAACGAAATGCTAGTATTGCACAAGCTCCTGTCTCACTGTCTGCTTTAACGAAAATATAAAAATTGCAAAATAATGGCATATCATATACGCAGTGTCTAAATGCCCGGCAGCCGGTCGCGGTCTAAAATTGACTAAATGCCCGGCAGTCCAAACTTTCACCAAAAAATACGAGAACTGGCTACAGCTAAGGGTATCAAACTAGTCTAACTTTATTATGGTATATTAAGCGCTTCCTGTAGTCTGGACTGATTCGAAAAAAGATTGTCTGTATTCGCTCGGCATAGAATACGGAGCACTTGGTTCATGTCACTTAGAATATTTTCGCCAACACTGCCGGTCGCAATTCTCGGAAAAAATACGATAAATTACCTACGTTAATGAAGCCAAACTAGTCTAGATTTATCGAGGAATATTAAGCGCTTCTTGTACTCTACACTGCTTCTAATAAGGATTGTTTGTCTTTGCTCGGCATAGAATACCGAGCACTTGGTTCATGTCACTTAGAATATTTTCACCAACACTGCCGGTCGCGGTCTCAAATACACTAAATGCCCGGCAGTCCAAACTTTCGCGAAAAATACGATAATTTACCGTTAATGAAGCCAAACAAGTCTAAATTTATCGAGGAATATTAAGCGTCTCTTGTACTCTACACAGCTTCTAATAAGGATTGTTTCGTATTACTTCGCAAAAAAATAAACGACGATGGGTCAAGTAGGACAGGGTAGGTAAAAAGCTAGTTGTGGTAAGAAGAG
Organism: Actinia tenebrosa; assembly: GCF_029948245.1. NCBI lineage: Eukaryota > Metazoa > Cnidaria > Anthozoa > Actiniaria > Actiniidae > Actinia > Actinia tenebrosa. The sequence continues at coordinate 7,959,318 of NW_028292576.1, read as the reverse complement.
CGAAAAGGTGCTAAAGGCACATGCAATAACACAATGCAATTTTATTTAACCATTAAGTCCTATATTGCTACATAGTATCATTTTAATAATTAATCATTTTATCGGAAAGTTTGGACTGCCGGGCATTTAGTGTATTTGAGACCGCGACCGGCAGTGTTGGTGAAAATATTCTAAGTGACATGAACCAAGTGCTCGGTATTCTATGCCGAGCAAAGACAAACAATCCTTATTAGAAGCAGTGTAGAGTACAAGAAGCGCTTAATATTCCTCGATAAATCTAGACTAGTTTGGCTTCATTAACGTAGGTAATTTATCGTATTTTTTCCGAGAATTGCGACCGGCAGTGTTGGCGAAAATATTCTAAGTGACATGAACCAAGTGCTCCGTATTCTATGCCGAGCGAATACAGACAATCTTTTTTCGAATCAGTCCAGACTACAGGAAGCGCTTAATATACCATAATAAAGTTAGACTAGTTTGATACCCTTAGCTGTAGCCAGTTCTCGTATTTTTTGGTGAAAGTTTGGACTGCCGGGCATTTAGTCAATTTTAGACCGCGACCGGCTGCCGGGCATTTAGACACTGCGTATCATATAACGTACTCACGACAAAATCTGAACGACTCAATAAATAATATAAGCTAACTGGCTTACCATAAATATCTTACTATCATGCATAGTATTTTAAAACATATATTATAATAATTTCAGTCACTAAAATAATCGTAACTTTGAACTTACAGTAATTTTAGGGACATGCAAATTTTTACATTGCGCAAACAAATGACAGCTATCTAGTGTACAGTCACATATCCGCTCTGAGTTTGCCTAATGGTCGTGGGTCGTGGGTACGAAGTCGTGGGTTCCAATTTTTTGTTTCCAAATTTATCATTTCTTCACTATACTTCCAAATCGAGATGTGTGGATTTGTTCCTATAAATTCGGTGCAATTGTGGGTTGTGCAAGGTAGTCTGTGTCTATTTGGCCTTTAAATATGGGCAGAAACTAAAGCACGACTTTTAGGGTGCTTTTCAATGCCTTGGTATTACAAAGGACTATTTGACTTTAAATAGAGAATGCGCAGGATTGAAATCAGCGTATATTTCAAGTATTTAGTTCACTAATATGTTGTTCAACGTCACGCAATTCGGACACAAGGTCTTTAATCAAAAAGGTGTTGACAACTCTCAATTTGTTCAAGTAAACACTTGACGCTGTTTTGGACTGCTGCTTGTCAAGAGCTCTTGCCACTTTAACCAAAACAAAAGACCGACCGAAGACGTCCAAACAGATCTGTGAATGGCCTATCGTCTATTAGAATATAGTCATACTCGACCAACTTTAGAGCTCTATATAACATAAAGAAACGAATTAGTATTCCCTGTTTGTCATTGGTAGTTAAAAGCAAATATTTTGAGTTTTGGCGTGATAATAGAAAACGAGAGGAGCATCTTATCAGATATTTCCATAAACTTTACACCAACAATCAGAAGCAAAAATAGACTATGTGAAAAGCGATCGAATTAGAAGTGTGTTGAGAATGATTCGAAATTCATAAAAAATTTTGTAGTGTCCACACACCGTGAGCCATGCAGAGTAAAATATTTCAATCTATTGCATAGCTAGGCTCTTTCCAGTCGCACCCAATACGAAAAGATACTAGATCTCTCGTATACATTAGGCATAAAATTAAAATTTGGTTCCAATAAAACTGAATATAAGGTTTGAGACTGGTGATGAAGATGAAGATGGAGACACGTGTTGGAATCTCCTAAACCGGCGATTATTCATCATTCCATGTAGTTGGTAGACATGATTTTTTAAAGAGCTGACTCTATTCGAATTTCTACTTTCCTTTCCGAATTTGCTGTCCATCGACTTCACACGTTTGCAGCGCGCGGCTTGTCGCTCCAGTTTCTAGGTAACATCCGGATAAAGTCCATTGAAGACTCCTCGTTTAAGCGAACAAGGTAAACGACTAGTGGTTTTTGTTTGTTTGTTTTTTTTTTTTTTTCCTTCTATTTTTTTTTTTTTTTTTTTTTTTTTTTTTTTTTCTTTGCTAAATTTATTTTTAAACAGCAACACGGCTGTTTCAAATAGGAATTTTAATCCGCTGACCAAAAGTATGGATGACGCTATTCTTGCGTAAAACTATATATCATATTACGAGAAGCGTGGTTTCGAAATTCGACTTCTTCCAAACAAGAAGGGATCGCTGATCGTGAGGAAATTATTTACTTTATTCGTGGATGATATCAAATGCATGGTATTTGTGTCTGAATGATCCAGAAAATGAAGGAATGACAAGGTCTATAAATATTGTCTGGGAAAGTGAAGACCTCATTGGCAACAGTGACAGCGACGAAACTCTCGATTATGAGAGCGAATAATTATATGTATATAACATTTAAAAAAATAAATAAATAATTTAACTTCTACTAACAAATCAGTTTATATATCATACGATTATTTTTCTATTTCTTAAGTGTATCATATCATTAACTTGAATTTTATTGGCATATAAACATGTACTAGTACATAAGATAATTGTGAATGAGCGATAATATCACGTCAAGTATATACAGTATACCGGGCGCAACAAGTTTGAGAAATTGATGACACATCTATTCGTACAATCTGTTCAGATCTTTTCAAAAAGACCTTTTCTGTGGGTTAAAGGTCTTGTTTTCTAAGATAAGCTTTCGCTAGAAGCAAAACACGGCATTAAAAGTTGAAAAACATTGCATATTTTGGCACTACACGGGCTTACCCGAGGCTAACGCCTCGATACTGGGAGTTCTAAGAAGCATGGAAAAAAAATGTCCATGTTAGCCCACAGAACAATTTTTCAACTTCAATCTGCGACCCCTCTAGTAAATGTAGGTCTTCTAGTTTATGCGAACTCGCTGCGCCCGATCTCCTTCTCGATTCAACCAAGTTTATCTCTTCTACAAAATTTGATCGGCTTTAATATTAAACTATTTACCATATATGGTAAATAGTTTAATATTAACTCGCAACAATCTTCGCGCATGACATCTTACATACATTGCTAATTCGGGCATTTGAAACAGCCGTGGCAAGGCCAATATACTTAAATGAAATGTAAGAAAGTGCTAAAAGGTTTTCCAGGCCACCAATTATTGTGTATTTTTATAACACTGTCACGCAAATCAGACACAGACTACCTTGCACAACCCACAATTACACCGAATTTATAGGAACAAAGCCACACGATCTTGTTTTGGAAGTATAGTGATAAATTTAAATTTATAAATGATAAATTTGGAAAAAAAATTGGAACCCACGACTTCATACCCACGACCCACGACTTCATACCCACGACCCACGACCCACGACCATTAGGCAAACTCATCCGCTCTTTCCAGGATGCTATTTTTAGACCGCACATTTTTTAAGTTTGGGGATTTTTTGGGGGGATCAATGAGAATAAGCTTTAATGAGCAACCACTCTTAAAGGAGAAATCCTTGTACGCTTAGTCCCATGGAGCCGCAGTCACGCTGAGGGTTATCGAGGTTGTCCACACTTTTAAAAGGGAGAAATCTTCTTCTCCTAAAAGAGACTGACTTAGATAGTCCAACAGAAATTAATGTTTTGAAAACTGCACGAAATTGGGATCTATCTCAAGTCTGCAAAAAGTCAAGCACTAGATAGCGTGACCGTCAGTCAATGTAAGCCTCCAGACTTTTATCTAGACAATGACTGTCAAAGTCGCCTAAAATATCCCGTCTTCCGGTACCATCCGGAACAACCTTTTCGTGCAGTAGGATTATTTTAAAGCATGCAATCCCGTAATAAATACGTGAACTTTTGCCAGTATTGATCTCATAATGTATGAGAGATAAATGTGTTGTAACCACGAGCACACAAAGTGTAAAATAACAACTACTATTTGTTTCATCACTGAAGCACATGGTTGTCGGCCATTATGCTCATTTACATATCTTTCTCTACGATCCCGTATATTCGGAGTGTGACGTATGCTTACAATGAGATATAACAAATGACAAAGACGTATGGCGGCCATGTTCAGCATAACAAAGATCAGAAGATGATGATTACGAAAAATATTTTGTTAAATAACAACAACATGACCGCGTTAACGTAATGTGCAATCGAAGAGCGAAGAATCGAAAAGCGCTTTCCTCGTTTCAACTTCAGACGCGCCACTAGCCATCACGTGATTTACATTGTGTCACCAAAAGTGTTTGGACATTGTCATCGGATTGTAGTCGTGACGAATGCACTGTCTTTTGAAGAAATTTAAACTGTATTCGATTGTTTGGCTCTGGCTAAATATAAGCAAAATCTCATTTTTAATTGCCCTATTTCACTATGACGTCACTGCTTGTTTATGTGGGGGGATAGAATCGCCAAATTTACTCCTAGCGAAACAGTTTAATCATGATCCCTTGCGTTTAAACAATAGATTGTTTTGATGTGACGTCATAGTGAAATAGGGCAATTCTGCAGATTGAAAATAAAATTGGTATTTTTGGGAGAAACAAATCAAGTAAACATTTTGGTGACCATTACACATAGTAAACATCTGGTCCCAAGTTCTGTCCAAGATATCTTCAAGAGAGTAAAGCAATCTAACAGATATAACTTAAGAAACAATGACTTTGACATTCATCGGTTTAGAACTGACACTTTGGCAGGAATAGCCTGAGATATTTCGGGCCTCATTTATGGTCTAACCTTGATCCAAATATAAGATCAAAGCCAACTTTAACTAGTTTCAAAACCACTATTAAGGATACAAATATTGAAGTTATTTGAAATAACATGGCAAGAATTGCAATATTTGCAACACTTAATATGTAGACTGAGAATGTTTACAGTTGTTATTACCCTTTTTTTTTCCTCCCTGAGAACACAGGTGTCCTTGCTCCCATCCCCTCTGAAGGATGAAAGCTGTGCGATATAACCCTGTGTGCCATGTATTAGACAAACAGAGCATTTGATGCTTGCAAAACATAAAGGAACGCGGGTTCTATATGATGATAATGTAATTTAAACGTTTCTTAGTATTTTCTATGTTTTATTGCAGGTGTTTGCACCGTGTTTCTCATCCTCGCTGCTCAGAATATTTCCAAACTCCTCACAACACACATCCACGATGTATGGTTTGACCAACATTCGTTGCGCGTGTGGATTTTAATATGCGCCGCTGTCCTGCTTCCAGTTTCCTGGCTTGGAACTCCAAAAGAATTCTGGGGAATTGCTATTGGCGCCAGCCTAGCAACAGCACTGGCTTGTCTCTTGATATGTGTCTGTATTGGAATTGACTTTCCGAGTAACCTACAGACAGTCAAACAGGGGCCTGTTACATTTCTGTCGTTTTTCTCAGGTCAGTCAAACTATACACATGTTGAGCTGATCTGAAATGGAGATGTAAATTGATCATGTGACTGCAAAACTGGGGTGTAACAGTGGCGGATCCAGGGGAGGGGTGCAGGGGGTGCGCACCCCTCCCTGGTTCGACTTTGTGCCCCTAAACTTCGAAGATAACCAATACAAAATAATGTTTATTCCCTTTGATTCTAATGGGTGCACCCCTCACTGGGTTAACTTTGTGCGCAGCACCCCTCCCTGAACAAATACCTGGATCCGCCCCTGGTGTCATGAAGCCTGCGAAAAGTAACCAGCAAAGAATAAAAACATGGCCACCATTGAAATATAAAAGTATTGATCTCTCTTATGAGTTGAACCCATTTTTTTTCGAGCCCTCATAACTTATGCCAAAAAAAGAAAGAAAACGTTTTATAGTTCTTATATATATCTTTTTAAAACAAGCTAAGGAAAACTACTGGTTTGTTTTTATTTGTTTGTTTCCTTCTCTATTAATGTTTTGTTTATTTGTTTGTTTTCGTTTTTTACTTTTGGTTTCCTTGATAGTGCTCTCTTTTAGTTTCTTTTGTAATCAAAGATTCTTCATACATGTTACTCTTACTTCATTCCGATTTTAAATTGCAATTAATTTTGATTCTCTCTATCGTTAGCCTTTGGGACCATCTTATTCTCGTTTGGTGGAGCTTCAACATTTCCAACCATCCAAACAGACATGAAGCAGCCTTCAAAGTTTCCCATGTCAGTAGTTTGGTCGTATGTGGGTGTTCTGTTTATGTATTTACCAGTATCCATACTAGGTTAGTGTCATTTAAGTACTGTTTAATAACCTCGCAGGAGTGTTTTTAGACCTGATAAAACACGATGTATGTTCTCATACTGTACCGAATTCTTTACGAAATGAACCAAGTTTGATAGAGAAAATCCAAGTCAAAGTTTATGCAAATGAAGATGAATCTATATCATATGTAAAACCTCCTTCATGGTCATGATTTCTATTGTGTTTCCTTCATGAATTATTAATGAGTTTTTTTATATATAAATTACTATCTTGCACACAACCACAAAACAACAAACCACACAGGCCACGTGCAATCTCGTACCTAGCGGCTGCTCGGTATTGGGACGACTAGCGTTAGTATAACATTACACTCTATTAGAGGCTATTGTCTACATCATTATGCTAATATATCACTCATCATATATACATACTCAATTGTTGATAATCAATCGTTACGTTTAAGTCATAAAACCGTATAAGGTGGAAATCCCTTCTGGGAAGATATATGCATTGCATGAGATACGTGCGTCGTGTTATATATGTGCATTGTATTATAGATGTGCATGTATTTGATATGTGCATTGCATAAGATATGTGCATTGCATAAGATATTTGCATTGTATTAGATATGTGCATTGAATTACATATGTGCATTGCATTACATATTTGCATTGCATCAGATATATGCATTGTATTAGATATGTGCATTGCATTACATATGCGCATTGCATTACATATGTGCATTGCAAATCCCTTGAGATATGAATGACAATGAAATTAATGCGGCCGCGATTTCGGTTGTTATCTTTAACCAACATGGCGGCTATGACGTAACATGCACTCCAATAATTTAAGCCTCGAAGAGAGGGCGTGCTTGTAATTTGGTAAATAACACAGGCTGTGTTTTTGGGGGCCGAAAAAAATGACTTGTTGTTCTGTTATATGCGTTTTCCCAGGTTTCCTAGCATACGGTGGTGATATCAAGGACAATATTCTACTGTCTGTCAGTCACACGTCTAGTCATCCCAGGGCCATCATCGTCGACATCGTGCTAGTTCTCATCACCACCCATCTTCTCTTCAGCTTTGTGATTGTTCTCAATCCAGTATCGCAGTATTTTGAAGAATTCTTCAACATACCGAGAAGTAAGTCAAATCTTGTACTTTACAAGGAGGTTAGAGCACTCAAGGTTGCATTTAAAAACTCATGATTACGAGAACTACGCAGGACCAGACGTCTAGATGTTGGCTCTCGTGATTAAAATGATACTTTTTCATACCGATGCAACCCTTAAGGCCATATTATCTTAGCTTTAATTTGTCTGAGTCGTAATAGGCCCTTTGTATCAGTAAACAGTCACGTGCTGATATATCACTTTGATAACGAATCAATTCAGCCCCAAGGCTCCCTGGGAAGGCTTAGCTGCTGGTGGTTGATGAACAAGGATGAAAATACATTGTATATGAAATTAATTGAGCTGATCCTCGCAGTAGAGTGACCACAGTAAACCCGTGAAACAAATACTAACTTTTAGTACTAAATGGTGATAAATAAACAATAGAAAACAAAGGATTCTGAATGAAATAGTACTAATTAGTACTAATTAATGTTCACGGATTTAGTGCGTGCACTCTATAAAAAGCAACTTGTATGCAGCTGCAAATTGAAATTGAATTTTTTCTGAGTCTTTCAATTTGCAGCTGCATAAGTTGCTTGATATACTGCGAGGATCAGCTCAATTTGATACATTACAACCGCAGTACAAATATATATTTCATATATTTTCTCATACACAAATACATGGTATCTTGAGATCGAAAGCATGTCACAAGGGGGATATAACATTTTAAGAACATTTTTGGTCATGCATGTCTCCAGGAAAAGTTTGTCAATTTATAAAGTGAGATTAATGTTTCTGCCAGCCAGTAACAGTCATGTGGTGATGTCCTGCTAATTATTGAAGAAATAGAAAACGCGCGCGCGTGCTGTGTGCTGTCATAAAGCACGCGGGGGTCGGCAGAACACGAGAGAAGTGTTATGAGAAGCACGACGCGTAGCGGAGTGCTTCTCGACACCTCTCGAGTGTTCTGCCAATCCCCAAGTGCTTTATGACTGCACACAGCACTGCAAACAAGTTTTTTATTTCTTTTATAAAATACAAATTACAATAATAGATAGGAATGAAGCAACGGAAAGTGCGCGCGCGTGCAATGTGCTCTCATAAAGCACGCGCTCCAAACCAATCAGAGCGCGACATTCATAACAGTCACCTTATAATAAAGTTTCTTCAGATGAGCTTGCCCTCTAACAATGTTTTAGTTTTCATGCGGCAAAGGAATGGAACAATCTAGATAATTCTGTAAGAAATGCGCCCCAAGTTTAAAAGAATTTAGAAAATTACTCTGATTAGATTACATATACATATACATAGAATATTCAATATATTTGTTATATTACTTCTAACTTTTTTTAACTTTTTAACCTATTTCCATACTTATTTCATACTTTATTTATTTAGTTTTATTATGTAAGGGCATCTTTGAAAATCACTTTTGTGAAAGGGCTTTCCTCAATAAAGATTGTTATCACACCCTCAAAGATATTTTTCTTAGTTAAAAAAACTTAACAAATTATTAAAATATATTTTTGATTATTAATTAATTAATTAATTAATTTAAAAAAATTTTCTCTTCAAGGGTTTGGGTTTAAGAGATGTCTTCTACGCACAATCATAATGGCATTGGTACTGGGCATAGCCGAACTCATTCCTAACTTCGGCCCCATTCTCTCGTTGATCGGTGGCTCTACAGTCACTCTCCTCACCTTCGTCTTCCCATGCTGGTTCTATCTCAAGATCGCAAAGGACTTGCCTCTCCATACAAAGGCTGTTTTATTTGAGCTTATCTTTATCGGCATCGTTGGAGGTGTGGCGTCGACTTATTCAGCCATAGATAGTATTCAGAAAGCCTTCAAACTTTAGATAGGAGATTTTAAAGGTGGACAAGAAAGACGTACCCCGTACGACGTACGTGTTTTATGACTAAAGACTCGTTTGTACAAGTTTAGCCTCGTGTAGGAGCAAATTATATGAAAAAGTCATGAAAAATGCCAATGTTTTGAAATTCCACTAATTTTAATGGTATCTGTGAATAGCTGACTTATAAACGAGGCTAAGCTAGTGTAAACGAGTCTGTGGTATTTGAAAACAGCGGTATGCAATGAATACGAAACTAATGTATTAAAAAAGCAATATATTGGTGGCGTGCTTCCTGGCGCTTCTCATGAGAATAAAAAGACAAAAGACGTGGCCGCCATGTCGGTTGACATGACAGAACACACCAAGACTGAATATTTGCCAAAGTCAACCAAAATGGCGGCTCGTGACGTCTCATACAAAGACGTATTCTCTACTTTCACATCCCCATAATACCTTGCGTTTTTGGGGGGTAACCAATCAAAAAACTGTCCCAAATTGAAAGGTTTTTTAATTGAATTTATACTATACCTGCTTTTATCTGTACAACTGACTGATTATCAGTTTATTCCAAGTTATTTTCGCGTGTACAGATATATCATTAAGAGTTTTGGTCTTAATTACAGTAAATGTGTCGACTTACGAAAAATGTTTAAAATTTACCTTAAACGTTTTCAAGCTTCTATCTTTTTCTGTTTTTTACTTCTTCATTTTATTTTTGGATACCAAACAAGGTATTGTTAACATTGTCTGATCAGCCTTCAGCAAAATAAGTGGGTTTTTACCCTCTGGTTACCCCCCAAAGACGCAAAGTATTATGGGGATGTGAAAGTAGAGAATAGACGTGTTGTACTTTTATTTCCATGGGTTCAAGAGATTCTGGTTCGTTCACTTTGGATTTATTTGTCCCTTGAAAATAGCAATCGCCAGAGCGAAAATCAGTAACCTCAGTCTGGACCCAAGGGTATTCTGATGTAACATCAGATAATAATATTCTCATGAAAGATTGTTATTTTGTATGATATCTTGGATATTAAATTTGTTTTATCCAAACAGCTCTCCAAACAAGCTTTATTTACCCAGTTGACAAAAAAAAAAAAAGTTTATGTATAATAGATTGAAACATCGAAAACTATGAATCTTGATAATGATATTCAATAACATTTCATCATTCGGATTCTGCTTTTTGATTGTCCGACCAGAGTTAATTCCCCTCTATTAACTCTGGTCCAACATAGCATAAAGTACCTCTTTCGTAAGAATTTAGATTTATCGGTTACTTGTTTGGAAGACCAATCTATTGTCATTCTTAACTCTATGTGTATTGTTTTTTTTAACTAGTTATGAAACTTAAGCATGTTGCAAACGGTGAAGAATGTCCCTAATAATTTAGAAAAGAACCGGTGATTACAAGGGGAAGCTTTATTTTTACTTCAAATATGCAATTGAAATATTCGTTTATAGGAAATCTTTTTTATATTCGTAATTCGTAGCACATATACTTGATGAAAACTAACTGAATTTGAAAAATTCAAGTTTAATATATATCTAATAAAGGTAAATTGATGTTTGCTTTTGACATTTTGTCGGTTTGAAGATGTTTGATTCAAAAGCAGCTTACTAATATCAATATTTATGCTACTAGATACATCATTTCTACCAGATATATCTATTTCTACCAAATATGTCACTGAAAACAATTAAATCCTAATTCCAAAGACCAACACAGCGGGCTCGATTGGACAGTTTTCAGTTTTATTCTGGTTATGAGCGATACTTATATATTTTGTTTGTTTTATTTTTTGGTTTATTGTTAAGATTATCCAATGAAATACTTGGCAAAATAAAAACTTTATCGGATCAATTTGCAGTTATTGAGTTCTGACCGCTCGATCGTTATATCCGCTGATATTGGTAAATAAGAGCATCTACAATTGTCATACGTCTCACTCGAACACGCAAAAATTCCCCCTTTCAAGGTGAGTATAGGATTTGCCTTCCATAACTTATTAGAGAAGGCCCGAATCAAATGTGTGAAAACTTTGTAATTGCTTTATCGATGACAAAATCTTTAGCTATCATCTACGTTACTGATGAAAATAACTTGCTCTGAATCGGCAAGAATTTGGCAAAATCTTGCTTGAGATACTGAATGCATCAGTTCTGGGAACAGAAAGTTTGTCTAAAACCTCCTCGCCGCCGCTATGCGGGTTTGGAAAATTTCAAGATTTCTTTTGCGGGTTTTTAGTTTTTATTTTGTTGTTGCTGTTTTGTTTGCTTTCTCTCGGTCTGAGTTCCGTGTCCTGGTTTTCTAAACTCCTCTAGAATCAAACATTGCATTGCATTTACGTTAGATTTAAGGACCGGAGCATTGGTTTTTGTTAGCTGCATATTGATCGACTCGGCATCATTTTTTTTTCTAGTTCTTTTTCTAGTTCTTTTGCGATTCTGATCTTCCAACGATTTAACAGACCAAAAACTATGAAAAAATTAAATTTGCATCTTAGTTTACGATACAAGTGAAAAAGATTACTTGGCTCTCAAAAATCTAGAAAAAGGCACTGATAAACTAAAGATATTAATATGTAACTACGGCCTACTTAAAAATAAGTTTTCGTGAAGCTTCCTTGCCAAGAAGTTCAGATCGCAAGCCTAGCAATTACGTACACAGTTGGCAGTTCGTCGTTAAAGTTTTCTCCGCAAATGTTAATCGGCGCAATCCTACGTAAAGAGAAAAATGGCCAAAAAAGATGAGATGTCAATATCTGTTTTTTATTGAGGTAATAAACGGCAAACCAGGAATCGAGGCCACTATGTAAAAAGAAAGCTAGACATGGAGAGGGAAAAAAGCATTCAAAGAGAAAAAGATTTCAAGCCTATAGGAAAAAAACTGCATGCTTTATGTAGCAATTTAATTACTGAGCAACTGGGTGGACCCGCTTTGATCATTAGTCTAAAGCCTCTAATTCGAAGACCACTGTTGAGAAGAAATCATCTTATTAGCTTTCATATCATCAGAAGGTTGAAAAATCCAAAGTTTAATTTTTGATTATTACTTCTAGCTAAATGTTACAGTGATATGTAGCCATGGGGAACCGGCTTTGTTTTATTACACCCAGTGAGAGGATTGTTAGCTTCTATCACGAGCATAAAAAACCATGCCAAAGTTAAATTGTTCATTGTTACATCTGGGGTGGCTATGACTGTTACAGTGCTACGCAGCTTTTGGGAACCGGCTTTGTTTCCGTTAAAATCCAGTGAGAGTTAATTGGTGGAACGTATTGCATATATAGAGGATGTTACATGGCCGCGCGGAGATACGGATTTTATCTTCGAGTGAGGTGATATCTTACGAATGAGCGCAGTGAACGAGTAAGATGTTCTCGACACGAAAAGATAAAGCCCTTATCTTCAATCGGCCATGTAATAGTATAATTATAATTATAATAATATAATTATCAATGAAATACAGTTTTTTGTGGAATTTTATTATTTAATGTCATTCCTAAGAAATTTTTGTACAATCATGAAGTTATATTCACGTGTGTGACGGGCATCATGGTATCTTCACATGTTTTATGTTAAAAGATATCGCTTTCTAGTAATAGAGAAAAATAGTATTTCATCTATGATTTAGTATATCAAGGCAGATTATTCAACGCTTAGAAAAAAGCTGAATTGGACGCTATAGTTGACGCTAAAGAAACTCAAATAATAAATAATAAAATTTAAAAAAATTCAACCATGTTATCAACTAGCCGCAATGTACACTTTCAGTCTTATATTACACGAAGATGGACCATCAACTGAGGTTTGAAAACAAACAAAACAACTTATGTTTACACAAAATAGTCATCAAAATAAGTAAATATGTCGTCATTATGAGTAAATAGTAACACCGAAAGGTGGAAAACGTTGTCTTCAGTGACCGGCAATAAATTTGACGGCATTTACAATCACGATTTTTTTAAATTTTATTTATTTAACTTTTTTTTTACAGTTTTAAAAAACTGTTATTCGACTGTATTCATTTAAATCACGATTACTTAACTGTTATTGCGCTGTACTGCAAAGAGGGTCATATATAACACGCTCAACCGCTATAGCCGTATATACTGTGGACTACTTCGAAGACCATCTCAGTGCCAGGGTAAAAACATTAAAAAAGCCGAAAATATGGACTCCTTGCATTGAATTCCTAATGGAATTGTTCTAGGGGACAAAACAATAGGGCATCTTTTCTTATCTAAAAAATCGATTGTTTGGTCCCCCAGAACCGAATTCCTCTCGGGACTCAGTGCAAGGGGTATATATAGAGTTTTTGTGTTTGTCTTTCTTTTATGGATAAAGGTAATCGATGTGCCGTCTTAATTCATTTTTTGTTGTATTCTCTTGTGGGCAGCTGTAAATATCAATCGACGTCATTAAGGTAACAAAGCTTTTTTGCTCCCTCCCCATACCCTGGACGTCCCCAGTTATGAATTTCTGACGTCCCATAATGTATTGCGATCCAAGATAGCCGCCGTATCGTCAAAGAGGTCCATTGCTCTACTGAACGCGCATAGCATAGGTTTATTCGATAAAGTGTGCACCTCCTGTTACCATTAATGATATCTATTAGAGGACTAACGTTGCGAAAAACCCTAGTCAACTAAAATGCACTGCGCCCCTATTATGGTTTACATCGTTCGCCTACATCGTTCTCCAAGCTCTTCTATACATTGGTGGAGCGACATTTCTGCAAAATCGCTATTCGCTATAACTCCCTTTTAGGACAGAGCAGAAAAACGACAAGGCTGCTACTTTCGCAATTTTTTCCCTTATCTCTCATTCATGCTAAAAACGTTTAGCGTTTCATTCGTGCCACGTGCCCTTTGTGCTTTGAACTTTTCACAAAATTCTGCTAAACTCGAGGAATTCTACTTCGAGGTATTAGCGAAAATGTTAGTTTTTGTGCTGATCAAAATATTATCTCTCCCAACGTTCAGGGCGTTATATCTCAAATACGCATTCCTTAAATTTCCCCAAATTTTGGTATTTTGTTAATGAGCCCCAAAAGAGCCTGTTTATGAAATATAAAGCTTATTAACGCATAAACGTCGAAAGTAGAACCCGTTTTTCTGCCCTGTCTTTTAGAGGATTATTGATATATCATTAAAGTTACTTATCTTCGATAGTCTTTCAATTTGCAGCTGCATAAGTTGCTTCATATCAGTAATCGAATAATGCTCTTGAATATTCGTTTACATATTTTCAAACGGAATGCATCCTTGTAACAAACAATGGCTCAAATAATCATCATATAATCGAATGAATAATGCATTCTTGGGGGTACGCTTTACTTGGTTTGACTATAATAACAGCTATTACACATATCTTTACTATCAAATCTCACGACATTCTAAAAATTGCATCGTTAATTCACTTAGGCAAGCATGAAGACGTTTATAATCTGTGTTGCTGGATTGTTGGTTCACGTCGCTAGTGCAGCCCTTCAATGCGAGATAATCCGAATAAAGACATGTGCACAACGATACAAAGTTGCTGTAAAGGACGGCAAAAACCACTGCGAAAGATTGCAGGTAAGAAAATTCTAGTTTCGTGTAAACTTAGGCTTCATTTTCCTGAATGAATTAGTACAATTTTCCTCATAAAAAGTTGTTGGATTAACTGTACCCCTTCTCTCCCCCAAACTTACCAAATAACATTTCGATATCCACCACTTTTAGCTTCAAACACTTAATCAACCTCTACTGTACCCCCTCCCTCCATCCCTCCCCCCCCCCCCCCCCCCCCCAAACAAACCAAATAACATTTCGATATCCACCAGACAGACAGACAGACATATTTTATTTGGCGTTTTGCACATAGTTGCACATCAACTTAGTTCCAAATAAGTTACGAGCATATACGTGTGTTAGTGTATGCGCATAATATCGATATCTACATATTCTACACATACACGTCATACGTACATAAATATTCTGTATATATAAATGTTCATATAATTATTTCGATAAAATGCTTCACACACTTAAACAACCTCTACTGTTCTACCCCTTCCCCCCATCCCTCCCCCCATCCAAACAAACCAAATAACATTTCGATATCCACCACTTATAGCTTCAAACACTTAAGCAACCTCTACCGGGCTAATCCAAGTCATGGCCCGGATGACACGGGGTAATTAACTTACAATTTGAATTGGCAGCAATAACATTATACTAATCGTGCGTGTTTTTCTTCTGTGTAGACAATGATCGACTGTCTGGCTCAGGATTTTTCATGCGCTGACATCACTATCACAAGCTTCAGGTTTTGGATGCTACAGATGGGTCTGATGGACAAGATCATGGGAAACTGTCCGGACCTGGAGACAGATGACCTCAGGACTTTCACCACCAAAATTTTAAGTGAGTTGTAAAAAAAAAGGAAAACGTGATAGTGGAAGAAAGGAGAAAGAAAGGAAATAAAGGAAGGAAGGAAGGAAGGAAGGAAGGAAGGAAGGAAGGGAGGAAGGGAGGAAGGAAGGAAGGAAGGAAGGAAGTATGGAAGGAAGGAAGGAAGGCGGGGAGAGATCAATAAAAATATAACCAATTTGTTTATAACTAAAAAGTAACCATTTTTTTCAGACAAGAGACCAGACCTGGTCGTGGATTCCGTTGGTAGGTTTTCGCTCTTACTGCCGTTTATATATATATATATATATATATATATATTTTTTTTTTTTCTAGCTTATCTTTTCATTCGATTGTGCATATGTCGTTAGCGATTGCTAGGTTGACGACAAAACTGGATCAAATTGACATTGCAGTGCATTGTGCATTGGGACATATTTCCAAGATGGCGCCCATTTTCGTCCCTCAAAATCATCCCCAACATGCAATCAGTGCCAACTCGACCCAGGTTCTCCCTGAACTCGGAATGACTATGGTACGCTAATAAAACCTTTCCATCGACGGGGAAAATATAAAAGGATTTTTAGATAATTTATTATCAAATTTATCAAATTATGAATTCAGTGTTGCTCACAAACCTATTGTATGACTTTACGACGTTTATTGACTAACATCAAAGACAAAGACGAACCGTTTTCTCGCTGGACTCTGGAAATGACTTCCACTCAGGTTGCCCAACGTCAGTCACCATGAGTGTAGTTTTGAGAAAGACTGTTTTTGGTCCAGACGATCACACTTCACAACTAACTCAACATCTGACATGGTTCAAATCATTTACTATAATAATTCATTATTACTTATATAGCCATATTTACAATAGAAGATCGATAGCGCTAATCCTGGACATTGGTTGTTTTTTAAGCAAGTAGATTTGAAGAAACCGGGGGAAATTAATAACAGTCATCAAAAAAGCTTTTTTATTTCGTAAGCATGATTTGTTTTCATTTTTCAGACATGGATTCATCTTCTCCATGCGCCAGAAAGATTCACAACAGATGCGTGGAATATTACGTGAAAACACTTAAACGAACTCGCCAAATTTGCACAGCAGTTCAGGCTCTGAATTTGTGCTATAGCAAAGGCATTGTAGACGACAACTGCCAGGCAGACATCATCGAGCATTTTGCTGATATCTTGCAGAAGGTAGCTCCGAGGGTGATAAACATCTTGAAAAACAATTTGCCTAAGGTGTGTGAGGACTGGGTCTAGGCGAACTAACACGTTACAAGAGGATGTTGTACAAGTTACGCCTAAAAATAACCTTAGTTTATGAAAATAGCTGTAGAAGGATTGCAAGCATGTATGATTGATTAACACGGTTCATTAGACTTGAACTAAATATGAAGCAAATAACTGTTGTGTTGGACTCTTGCTTGAACCATCTCCATCTGTCTGTTCGTGGTACGACAGCTTGTTATCGCTTCCTCATTACCTATCATAAAATACTACCCTTTTCATTCGTATTCCAGTCACTCCCCTATTTCAAACGATTCTTTGTTAAAAGGTACCACCATATTAATGTGTCTTCTCAAGATTATAACACTTCTAAAAAGGGTTTTGGGAAGCGGGAGGGGATATTAGGGTCGTTGCATGTGTAGTCATGCAAAGTATTGGATTTTTAAAAAACGCATCGTTATTTTGGGCAATTTTTATGCTTAAGCTAAGAGAAGTCTTGTTGACAAGTTTGGTAGATGTGAGACAAGCCAAAACAAGATTATTGTGTACCAATACACGACTGAAGACCCCAAAAAATCATATTCTGAAGCAGCAGCAGCAGCAGCAACAACAGCAACGACACTACCCATGTAGTACCACCATCACCATCACCACCACCACCACCACCACTACCACCACCACCAACAACAACAACAACATCATCCATAACAACAACGACAACAACGACAACAACGACAACATCAACAACAACAACAATAACAAACGACAACAAATAAAAAGATATAACAGCAATAGCAAAAGTGGCAGCAGTTTTATTGTCAAGTCAATATCACCATTAACAACACTGGCAACAGCAATAATCCCGAATAAATATTGTTAGCCTAGAATACAGACGATTATGGTAGTCGTCGACCAACTCAAGCCTGAGGGGCAATCGTTATAAATCACTGATGCAGTTGAATGCATAATAATATCTCATGTTTGTCTTAATATCTTCGAAATTGTTAACTGAAACTTTCCGTTTGTTTCCAATTCTTTGACGCACGGGAGTAGGGTAAGGCGAAATTTAAACTGCATCCGGATTTCTAAAAATAGTCCAACCACGAATTCACATGGAGCGCGCGATATTCAGTAAGTCGTTTTCCTATCGTTTTTATGCTTTCCTTATCAATATCATTATAATCATCTACAACTGAGTAGCAACAGCTGCAACAACCAAAAACAAGGGCAGATCATCATCCATCATCGACACAACAGCAACAACAACAAACAACGACAACGATGATTTAAAGAAGAGAAGGAGTACACGGTCCATTCTTAACGACGTTTCAAGATAGAAATAGTGAAATTTTGGTCTCAACATATAAACAAACATCAATATGCATGTTTGCATAATCAAGCCATCAAACGTGAACATATTATGTAGTTATTGAATTAATGTGAGCTTAAATTTATGCTTTGAAAAAAGATTTAGAAGTCAATTTGTGTTTGTACTGTCTTAGGCGGACCGCAAAGTAAATAACAGTACAACATATTTTCTTCTTTCTAAAGAATATTTCTGTCCTGCAGACTTTCAGGTGCAGCTGTGTTCAAGTTGGCGCCAAGATTAGCCCAAGGCTACTATAAAATTGGACGAAACTCACATATTAAACTGTTTTCCTTCGACTTCTTTCGGGTCATTGAGTTTTTCATCTCATCCTTCTAAAAATATTTATATATCTAAGAGATATAATCTTTATTGCATCCGTCAGTTTATTAATTATCTGCATGGTCGATACATGTGAAATAGCTTTAATGCACCAGACATTTTGTCAGTGGTATATATACACTACACATTAATTGCTAGTCATCCTTATTCATCAGCAATATGTATGAAGCAGGAACTCTCTAACGTGTACTGTTAGCTTTATTCCTAGTCTTCAGTTCTCCATATCTGCAGTTTACCTTATTGAACGTCAATACTGCTACGAGGTAAGTACTCTTGTTTGAACTTCAATATGCACGACCGGTACCCTCTGAGGGAAGGCGAACGAAAAAAAAAAAAAAAAAAAAAAAAGACAACAACAATCACAAGTGCGTTAGTGAAATGGGGAAAAAAATATGATTTTACATTTAGGGATGATCTTTTTTATGTATTCCTCTCTTGTCATGAGTAGTTTAAAAGATATCGAAACAGCAACGAAGTTTTCTTTCGTTCACTTTATTTTTATGATATCCATCGAGATATATGCCATATTTTCAGGATTCCTTATGGCACTATATTTGGCAGAGCTATAAATTCCTTTCTTTTCTTTTCTTTCCTTTCCTTTCTTGGCCGTAAAAAAAAAAAAAAAAAAGATGGCTTCAGTTTTGATAATCTAATCAAGAGCTAATTCCTCATCTTATTTTAATAACAATAAGAATTGATCGGAAAAAGGGGTTAAATTATAAGGAAGACCAAAATATCTATTTATTCTTTTCTAGAGCAGTTTTCACCTATGGTCAAGTCACTAACAATCAACTAATAGAATAAAGGGGTCTTCGAGCTGAAAAACGTACGTTGAAAATAACTACGAAGTACACAAGTCTCAAATTCGACTTCAAATTCGGCCATTTGAAACCCGACTGAATAAAGCTTCCTTTAAAGAAAAAGCTTCCTTGTAAGAAACTCGACAAGCAAGATGACTCAAACGAACCGCTCTTTGAACGAAACTAGTTCGAATTTCGTTGATAAAGAAAGGGGCATCTTTTGGTGTACATCGTTTGGACTTGTCGGCCTTCTCATATTTTCTTCCAACTTCGCCACTATCACTACGTTTGTTGTCAATAAACAACTCCGTCGCCATGGTATCTATTGTCTTCTTAATTTAGCAGTTGCCGACATGCTTCTTGGGGCCTTAACTATACCATACTACATTAATGATATTGCAGGAATATTCCTACAATGGAATCTACTTGAACCGCAAGTCTATGTCGTTGTCAGGGGTTTCTACATAACAGTGTTGTTTGGCTCGTTATTTTGTCTAGTTGTCGTATCTCTTAATCGCGTCTTCGCGACATATTTACCATTCAGGTACCGAACAATGAAATTGAGAAGCCATTTATCTATCTTCGCCATCACTTGGGCTTTAGCAATAGCCGCATCTGTGGTCTTCTTTCTGATGAAGCAGTTACAAGATCAGGTTGTATTAGTATTCCAAGGTCTTTTCGTGATGGCTTTAATAATCATTATCATGTCATATGTGATTATTTTAATGAAGGTGAAAATTAAAAATCAAGTTCCAACGACATCGCTATCCCAGTTACGTGAACGACATCTTGCAATAACAGTTTTTCTGGTGTCGTTGTTGTCAATGACAACATGGATCCCTTCTATCGTGTTCCACGCTATTTACAAGACACAAACTAGTGGATTCAATATAGACCTTCAACTATCAATATATTTGATCCACAGTAGTAACTCACTGGTCAATCCTGTTATATATGTCTTTAGAATGAAGGACTTTAGGAAAGCACTTTGGAAGCTTTTCACGTCTTGTATGCCGGCGGACAGCTCAATCACTCCTCCTACAAGCCCCGGTAACGTCGAAAGCAATAATAACCAGGGGGCTGGGCAAACGAACAAATGTGTGTTAAGCTTTAATAACGTTGTTTTTGACACTAAATTGTAAGGAATTTGTCAATGAATGGGTTGTAACAAAGTAAGATTACACTTTTGAGAGCAGACAACCTAACAAACTCAAAAATTTCACTGACTAAAATGTAAATAAACTACATACAATGCTTTCTTGAAGCAATGCAATACTTGATTATACTTTTGAGAGAGATATGATCAAATCAAACAATCTCACTGCATGGCAAAAAAGTAAATAAACTGCACAAAATACTTGCTTATAAAAATACAAGACTACACTTGAGTAAACAAGAGTAGACAACCTAACGCTAACAACAACTTTAGCTCCTTCGAACTGGAAAGAGTAAACAAACTATATAAAATACATAAAATAAAAAATGTGTAGTTTCGAAACTTTTAAGTAAAAAAAAATATAACCCTCCTATTAAGTCAATGAACAAGGCAGGGTCGTAGCTAGACCGAGTTGGTTACTGAGGAAAAGAACGAGCGGCGAAGGCGTAAGCAACTAGGAGTGATTTCCAGAGTTTTGGGAAGCATTTGCGATATTTTACTAAGGCAACGGCCTCGCTTGCCTCGCAGTGGCTATGGCCCTGTAAGGAAACAGCTTTCATTAAATTAAAAAGGTTTCGTTTCAAACCTTACTAAGGTTCAAATTATTACTGATGACTCCCCCCCCTCCCCCCCCCCCCCCCCCCCCCCCCCGGAAACCCTAGCCCTCTGTCCTAATAAAAACCGTACCTTCCCTTGGTTGATATGAGGCATGTAATATAATCGAGATAAAATATTATCGTAGTATTTATTTCATGCCATATAATCATATGCTCTAGAGGTTTAATCAAAAACCCGAAAGTTTGAAACTGGTTTTCTGTCGATCTTCCATATAATCTTATTGCCTTATAAACATTCATAATTAATTAACAAATTAGAAGGCATAAACAACTACGGGTGTTTGGGCGATTTCCAGAGTTTTGGGAGGCATTCGTGATATTTTACTTATATTTTTGTTTGAAACTTGTTTTCTGTTGATCTTCCATATAATCTTATTGGCGCTTTTTTTTACATGCATAATTAATTAACAAATTAATTATCATTAGTTTCAATTCCAGCACGTTTCAATTTGGACTCGTTTGCACCTGTGTGTTATTCTAAGAGTTAAAATTACTTTCACTTTAAAGGGCCACTTGGACGAAAATCGCTACAAAATTAAAACTCTTTCGTTCGAGCTGGAATTTTGCTGAAATAATCTTGAATACACTAAGAACCACTCACTGAAATATCTTTCTGATATCGAAAGGAAAGGGCCAAAATTTTACGATTTATTTTCGTCCGCAATTATTTCTTTGACTCACAGAATTCGCCTCAAGAGGAATGGCACGAGTAACGTATGACGTCATTTACTCAACCCAAACCAAAACATTGGTGGCTAAATGTATGTGCCATGTTCGTAAAACTCGGTTTATTGGTTTATTCAGAAAAAATATGTTTCACTTGATTCCTTAACTTCTATATGACCAAGCAATGTCTATAGGCGCTGAAATTTTCAGTTTCAATAATACTGACGATCATAATTCGAAAATTTCAATACATCTCGGCACGCCAAGAATCACAACAAAGTGGACGCCTGGACGAGATTCTAGCGGCTCCATCGCGCGAAGTGACTGGAAGATTCGGGATTTATTCGAACCATTTTAAGAATAACAACTTTTCAAGGTATATTTACATACCCCACAATTTGGGTCCGCGAGACATCCGACACAATGAAAGAAAAATCTACGAGCTGAGTGACAGACGCCGCTGTCGCGCGAGTAATAAATAAGAAACCTTTAACATGTTCTTTTACAAAGATGATATTAGATAATCGTATGTTTTTACCTATTAAATGCATAATAAACATTTTGGAGCAAATAATAACCGTTCTGTAGCAAATCAGCTAGGAGAATTACGAGCTCACATTCTAAATTATTCGGCACATAGATCTAAGTAATTGTCAAAAATCTTTATATCACAACGCATAATTCAAAAGGCAATCGTTTTTTTTTCCATAACATGATCAATAGCTGTTAGATTACATTGAAACTTCGAATTTAAGATCTTTATATCATGGACAGTATGTAGCAAATACAAATAATGAAATGAAAGTAAGGAATTCTTATGAAAACCTCTTCCCAAGCATTGCTTCTTCTTCTAGTTCGGCTTCATCTTCTCTTTTATACATGATAACTTCTGGTTCTAACTCTTCAGGATTGACAAAGCGAGCGTCCAAAGGACTTTCCATCATATTTGAAAAGGTATCAAAGATTTAAAAAAGTCTGTTTAGATTTTCTTTTCACGATAACGCGTTTAAAACATCAAATAAACTTCAGGTAATTTAACAAGAAATGTATAGTCAAAACGACGCTAACATGACGGTGTTGAGTAAATGACGTCACAGCGTAAAACCGCTGTACATAATAACTCGTTGGCCGTGAGTCAAAAAATTAATGGCGGACGAAAATAAATCGTAAAATTTTGGCCCTTTCCTTTCGAATATCAAAAAGATATTTCAGTTAGTGGCTCTTAATGTATTCAAGATTATTTCAGCAAAGTTCCAGCTCGAATGAAAGAGTTTTAATTTTGGAGCGATTTTCGTCCAAGTGGCCCTTTAAGGGTTCGTGTAATAGCGCAGCGCAGCCGTGACGTCATAAAAACGAAGACAAAGACGAAATTCGGACAAACAAACTTACAAGTTTACTTTCAGCAGATAATTTTCACAGCCGATCGCAGTTGATCTTAGTTTACATGGGTTATTATTGTAACTTTAAGTAAAAATAATAAAATCGGTTCGTATAATCCTCGTAGCGGTTAAAGAGAATGCAATGTTTGTCCGAATCTTTAAGCTATGTAAATGAATTTCAAATTAAACGATGGATAACATTGTAAAAAGAACATTTCAGTTTTTTCTAACACAAAATGTTTTTTGATGTAGACGGCAAGGATGATCATATGTTGATGTTGATGTTGATGCTGTCGATAATGCTGTTATAAACGATGAAAATGATTTATTTATACTTTTATATATATTTTGCTTTCTTTTTTGAAACTTGGTGGTTTATTTTTGAAATATAGTTTTTGTAGCTACTGGCTTGTTTTTAATGCGCCATGCCTAGGCATAACAGCTTCAGCTTCAACAGAGGAAGTTATAATAATCAACCTTTTCAATATTTCAAGTAAGACTCAAGTACCATACCAAACTATCTCGCCATCTCATTACGATTTTACACTGTTGGAAGTTCCCGGAACAGATGCCATGTAGCCCCAACTTTCACAACAAGTTAATTTAAAATAGCAATTTAGCGTCTAACTTTCTTTCTTTAGTATAAACCAATAATCCTAGTAATTGACCGTTTTCTCAAGGTTGCGTGAGCATCCAAATTTGAGGAACTTGACGGGCCACGATACCAGAATACCAGTATTATCATGCATTGCGATGCAATTTTTTTCGATAAGAATTCATAAAATCGATTATTTTCCTCTTTAAATATAAAACTGTCTTCTCAATTTTACTGAATTTGCGTTTTTCAGTTTTGTGGCCCGTCAAGTTGGATGCGCAGGCAACCTCGAGAAAACGGTCTATTGTCCATTACACATCCTGCATTCTGATTGGCTGAGCTACTAGTGATCAAATAGAGGTATACCACTAGTTAACAATTAGACTACGAGGTCGAGTTTTCTATGAGTCAATAGATAGTCGATGAGTTGCAAAGCGGCGAATCGACTATTTGACTCATAGAAAACGAGAACGAGTAGTTTTGATAACAAAAGATGACACTGAAAACTTTACTGAACAAAACGATGGTCAACCAGCGGTTTTCATTTATTTTTGCGATCTCGACTCGAGTTTTACGGCGTATGAGCTTGAACTTGCTCTATTTCTTTTTGATTCTATTATTACGGTCAAATCTCTCTTTCCAATATTTTTCATATAAAAATAAGTACGCTCATAACTACTTTCGCTCACGGCTGCTTGTTGATTATTCACGCTTGACTTCCCTGTTATTCCTTGTCGTGTGCTGTTAGTATCGAGCGTACTTATTTTTATTTGACTGCCTTAAAACCCTTCAATGCATATGAAATTAAAGGAAAATATTTGTAAAAGATACATCTTTTAGTGACTTCATTTAGAAAAAAATCGTTCGACGATTTTTTGAATGCCGCTTTCAACGATATTTTCTATCGCTTTTGACAACAAATAGGGTCATTTAGCTTCATATCAAAAAATCCATAACGTTAGAAAGAAAGTCACAATTTGATTCATACTCAATAAGGACAGTGTCTATATCCGTACCTAGATTCTAGCTACTAAAAATATTGAATCTACTAAATTAAAGTCCCGATTTTGAGGGTATAAAGTTGACACGCTGGAAATAATAGTAAAAGTCCATGAAAATATTCACCGCGTAATATTTGGAAAACGCTCTCATACATTTTTTTCATATTGCAATATGTTGGGTACCTTGATGAATATTATCGACTGGTGCAAGTCGCTTTGAAAGTTTAGGTCTAGTTTTCGAGAAAATAAGCGGTAAACGATTTCTATGATGTCATTATTACGTCATAATGAAAAGGCCGCTTTAAACTAATTTATCATTTTTGAAACCTTTAATCCTTTCCTGACATTGTGTGAAAAGCGCTTGCAGATCGAGTTATTCAAGACGAAGTTGTAGCCGTTTCAATGCAGCTAGGTGTGCCAGACCAAAACTACCCTGAGCCTCCTTAAGCTTAAAGTGTACATGAACCCCCTCGACAGTTGATTGCTAAAATATTTCTTGATTTGAGTAATGCATTCTTATTTAAGCTGGGTTCATACTTCTGATATGCTAATGAGTGTGACGTCTATTAAGGTATTTGAGTGTTTTTGTTGTAGCTATTGTTGCTAAATGCTGGCCATTTAATAGGAGAAAAAAAAATCAAAAAATCATAATTTTCAAGTAAAGCACGAGTAAAATAATGATGCTTTTAAAATACTGTTTACGCGAACCAGTTCAAGTTTGTATATTTAATTATGCCTTAATTGACGTCTCACTCATTAAAATATTCTACCATTCAACTATTTACTCCACTGTAGAAATCAGTACAGAAAGTATTGTCGAAGGGTTCAAGTGCACTTTAAGCTTAAGGTGGCTGGACCCCCTCACGCTTGACCGCTACCTTCCACTTTTGGAACGCTGGCGCATAAACGTGTTTTATCCGATTGCAAATCTTTTTTGCACATAAGTCACATAAAGATTGAATTAATGTTTGATACAATTTTTAGTGAAATCGGACGTCATAACACGTCATGATTATGATGAAATATTTGTTTTCGTTTAGAAAATAATTTTAGCCTTGCAGAGTGTTCAACACTAAAATGCTTCGTACAACATAATTATGTACTAAATGCCTCCATTTGTAGGGATTTTTGAAAAAATCTATCTATCTAATTATGAGATATTTGAGATTATTTAAATATAGTGCGTAATCTACTTCAAAACTAAACAATGGATTTGATACGGCCGAAATTAATATTTCAGAGCTATATATTCACAAAAGTCATTGCTCATTTAGTCATTTTACTCTGTATCTAGTTTTAAAAGGAACATTTTGAAGGTAATCAACTTATGCGATTTTGTGAAAACGTATAGTGCAGAAGACGGGGTAAACATTTGATGCGCACTTTTCATCGCAGTTTTCTAGTCAATCTTGCTAGATCTTCCATTATTCTAAAATTCGCTGATCATTTCTCTCAAAACTACGTCAGGATACAAATTAGAACTTAAACTAATATTACACAAAATTGCAAGACTATTGAACTCGTTTAAAGCGATCTAAAGCGAATGAGAAATACAGAAAAAAATTGATCGTTTCCCAACGATTTGATGCTCTGGGAATTCTATTGTTTGCTAATGACCATAACATCAAATTCTTTCGCCCCATGCACGGTCTCATCTCGCTTGGCCGCTTTCCGATTTACTCCCGAAGCATGGTAATACACAGTTTTTTTATTCAAACGTGGGACGCTTGTCACAACTGTGTATTACCATGCTTCGGGAGCAAATCGCCATTTCATTTCATTTTATGGTGGATAATTGTTGTATTTTGATCACATAGTGTCAGTGTATAGAAAGTTCAAGAAATAATAACCTGAAAAAGGACTCGAAGGCTATCTGATCACGGTTCGAGTGTACACAATATTTTGAGCCAAGATTATTACATTTTTGTGGTGTTTTTGGGGTAATATCAAATTAACAGGGGTTGCCCACTTGGATACGATGTTGGATGGAAGAATGCACTTAACCTAAATTTATCGGTTTAGTAAAAACACTCAAAATTCATCAATCACCATGAGACCATCAATAGACAACTTCGGCCATCTTAGATAGCAAGGAATTACAGGACCTCAATGGGGCAAATAAAGAGCTAATGTGAGATTTGATGATATGTTTTACTTTACATCTCCTGTACGTTATTACAGCTAAAGACCGAACGTCCATCACACCCCATAATGTTTTACGATTCAAGATGGCCGCCGTATCGTCGAAGTAGTCTATTCAATTAATTTTTTATTTTGATGAGTAACGTTTTCCAGTCATAATGGCGGCTGAGTATGAGAAGGGATAACGACTCCTTCTCCTAGTAGCGGACCGCACAGTTATGTATTCCAATAGGACAAAAGACCCATGCAAGTTATACAATAGAACCAAGCTACTACAAACAAAAAAAAAAAAAAAAAAACAAAAAAAAAACAAACAAACAAACAAAAAAAAAACAAAACAACAACAACACCAAAAAAGGGTTTGCGGTAGACATGAAAAAGGACACAGGAAAATTTTATTGATTAGAAAAAAAAACGATGCCTTCCGGCTTAATCATAGCGTTTAAAATATTCTACTCTTTAAAATGCAAACTTTAGCAAATGTGCTAATAAAGCTTTATACTCCACATTCTTTTGATTAGCCGGCATAATATATTCATTCATGTTCGTTTTTTAATTCAAACAAATGTTCATTTGTTACATAATTTCAAGTTCCTTTTCAAAGTCCTTCTTATAATCTTATTTTCCCTTGGATACCGTATATGCCAATGAACTCCCACTAGATCAGAATACCTGTTTTAAGAGGTAGCTCAACAAAACAGCACCGATTATGCAAAGGAAAATTAACAAACAATTGACAACAAATTTCACCTCGTCTTGTATTTTCTTTCCGTACTCTGTCTCAGCCACAAATGTCTCCATAATTTCGCCTTTGACGTTCAAGTGTGGAAATGGCTGGTCTGGGACGTCTTTGCCAGTGAACTCACACAATGGTTTCCATCCTTGTTCGACACTGAAGACTAGCAGCTTGTCTGCAGGAACTACGAACTTGACTCGATCGTTGTGCCAGCGATAGCGTTTCCGCGCGATATACGTGGCTGTGGAATCCGTGATGCCAAAGACTGCTGCTATATTTTTCCAATACAGACGATGGAGTTTTTCGAACGATGGAAACACAATCTTATATTTAGTCAAGAAGGAGCTCTGGATAACATCGAGCTGGTTTTTGAAACTCCCTTCCCAAGCGTCTTCATCGGTACGAACAGTAAGTATCACTTTAGCCTCGGGAAATGCCTCCATCAGTTCTTCAAAGAAGAAATAACTTGGGAAGTCCACGACAACGTCCACATCCTTGAACATACGGTAGAAATCGGGAACTTGGTTCTTGAAATACAAGCCGTTAAACTCGTCTCCGAAGTG
Organism: Actinia tenebrosa; assembly: GCF_029948245.1. Taxonomy (NCBI): domain Eukaryota; kingdom Metazoa; phylum Cnidaria; class Anthozoa; order Actiniaria; family Actiniidae; genus Actinia; species Actinia tenebrosa. Next base: position 7,931,193 of record NW_028292576.1, on the reverse strand, counting down.
TAGGTTCTGGTCATCAAAGTCGTAAACCTTGTAACCAAGAACTCTAAGTGCGCGAGTGAGGGACTTGGTGCCTGTTTTCATCAGACCAGCACAGATTATCTTCATCTTTCTTAGTTCAGTAGAAACGTTTTTAACACGAGTAATACCAAACAGATAATGATTGAGACAACTACTGATTACAGATGATATTTTTTCCTACTTATGCATAGGGGCATTAACGGCATAGTAACCATTTAACACCCAAAAATGTATTTTTCTTTTTTTTTCGGAATGACACGTGGTCTGAAATTGAAAATATCTTACTAAGAGAGGATCACTGGGTTATCAGTATGAAAAGGTGGTTTTCATAATAAAATAGTACTGATGGTAAAATAATCATATAACAAAAAAACAACAACAACAAAACAACAAAACAAAAAAACAACAAAACAAAAACAAACAAAAAAAAAAGAAAAACAACATAAAACAAAACAAAACAAAATAATAATAATAATAATGATAATAATAATAATAGGAAAACTTGATTGCTTGATCCAAGGGATTTTTTGAAGGGGGGGGTCTTAGGGGTAAATTTTGTGCGCAAAGGAATCTCAGTCGCATTTTTACTACAGGAAGCCCATTTGACCTCAGGAATGACAGGGGGGTCGCGACCCCCCCGACCCTCCCCCTGGATCCGCCCTTGCTTGATCTACGAAATGCTATACATCAAAGACCTTAAACCAGAACTTAACAAACAGACTTTATTAGAGCAAATATACTATATATACCATAATGCACCCGATATAGTTATATACCATATACTTGGTTATTGGATCAGAATTTCTGCATATGGCTGTATATGTATATCCAACCAAGTATATGGTATATAACTATATTGGGTGCATTATGGGTAATAGATATCGATATCGGGTTCAGTATAGGTAATAGACCCGCGGGATTCAAAGCCAAGTACCAAAGCGTTGGCGAGTCTCCCTCCTCCCTGCCTAAAAGAAGGGATAGAAAGAGGAGAAACTCTGCTAACAGGGAAACTTATTATACGACTTTATTTCACTCTTATGTACACTATTAAACTATTTCACGATGTGAGGAAAAGCAACCTAAGCATGTATATCCGGAGGGGCTTACATTTGCAATCATGGCTCCAAGAACCTTTATCTGTTGTATTTTACTTTTATAATTATAAGCATTTAAAACTGTACACTTTTTCAGGACACATACTGAAGGACTCAAACGTTCAGCATAATCATACCAAGCTCCAAAAAACGTTCGCAAAAAGCATAAAATTTCAAAATAATTTAACGATAAAATATATCAAACAAACTTTTTTTAGGTTTCGAGTTCATATTTAAAAGCTGCTTTTTTTCTTCTTTATAGCGCTAACTATTTGTCTTTTCTAATTATCTATTATAAATTTTACATTTTTACCCGAGAGAAAAAAGACATTTCCCTGTAAATTCAACACCTTTCTGAAAGGTTATTAATTGTTGCTGTTTTATCTGGCCATTAACACAATAACACGTTTAGTGACAGATCTGATCATTGTTTCCTAGTTTTGAAATTATTCCCTTAATTTCCATATCAAAATGTATCCAGTGGAAACAGTAAATGCCATAGTGCTTGAAATAGTACCCGGCACAACAATCCAAGCTATATGGGCTTTTTCTATTTTATCTTATTTTTTCTCTATTTTAATTTCTAAGAATATTTTATCTAACTAAATATCAGTTGACTTCAGGGTTTCTAAAATCTAGGTGTTCGTGACTTCTAAGCTCATCTAGTAATTCCCCTTCAAGTGGCTCGTCCAGTCCTGTACTAAACAGTTGATGAAATCGTGGATCATCACGGTCATCTTGTATCTAGTATGAAAAACATTGTTGAATTCAGTATTGGCATAGTACAATGTTTTTACCTCTTATCCATTTATTAGCCATTCGGCCGAGTTTGATGAAAAAACTGGGTCGAGTTGGCATAGCAGTGCATTTGGAAGGGGAGGGGGGTTAGAGACATATTTCCAAGATGGCGTCTATTTTGTACACTAAAACAGCGCCAAAATCCCTGCAATGCAAATTCGATCCAGTTTTTCCTCAACCTAGTGAATGTATTCGCATATTTCTAAGCACGGGCTTTTGTAGGTTGAACCGACGCATTTTGATTTTAAAGTAAGGCTGATTTTACTAAGTAGTTCGCGTGAAAGTTCATTTGGCAGCAAAAAGCACGAGCATAGAAGTATGCGAATACTGTAATAACATTAAATATGGACTACCCCTTTTTCGCGTCGCACTTTAGATGTATGACCCCTCTAACCCTTCATCCTATGTTGGCAAAAAGAAAATACCCACAGACGCGCACAACGCCATTAACCTTTATTATCTGGGCATGTCTCAGCTTTTCGGGAAAAGAGGAGTACTCGGTGAAAGGTGTACAATATTAATTCCCATACTCGAGTTAAAGATCAAGATAGATTTGATCCCGGTGAACCGTCTATTGCACCCTTAATACTTCCATATTCCTTTCTGAAATTGTTTTAGCCGAGACTTCAAAAGATTTTGTAATCATAGTAAGTTCAGTTTTCATTAGGTATAAATCCCTAACTAGTAATCTTTTATACGTACGCCAAAACGACAAATAAATATTCAGTGGAAACTAGTTTCGTTTAATTCAACCTCTTCAGTCCACTGTATTATAATCCATATTCCGAAAACGAGCAACTAATCAAGAAGCAAGATGTACCTAGCTAAAGCAAGACCTACCTGTGTGTTCACTGATTGCCTGCGTTTCTGTTGCCTTTTTTCCCATTGGTTAACGAATGCTTCCAGGATAAGCGCGACAAACAAGTTGATGCTGAGGATAACTGACACCAGATACCAGGCCAGGAAGTACAGTTGAGCCCAACTAGAAAAAAAATATCAAATCCATCAGATCATGCGATCATCTAAGTAAACTCTTCAAATACTGCCATCACATGGCTCAGATCAGACTAGAGGTTTCGTCAGAGTCGATACAATTTAAAGTTGTTTTTCATAAACTCTGCATCAAGTACTAGGAAACTACAGCAGTAGGATCCTCTCTCCACATGAGAAGAAGCTTTCTCCAGGTGTAATTGTATCCACTAAAACATATAACACTAAACAGGGACTCAGCACTGGCTCAGGTCAAACGTCGAGCTTCACGTGAGCCTTAATGAAAACAATGGTTAATAAGGCGCTCTTCTATATGGTCATTAGGTTTGGCTCATATGAAGTTCGACGTTTGCATTCGGCCTTAGGTTGTTAATAAATTAAATCTTCCTTAATTTTGAAGCATCGAGAGTAATAAAAAGAAAGGTCTACGACATGGCTCATCAAAATTCAAGATTGGCCATAAAAAATGGACAATAGAGGCTTTGCACCATCACGTGATGGAAGCCATGACAGGAAGCACAACAACAGAGTCGTTCTCTCCTGGGAAACTGAATCTTTTTTCATGTAAATCGCATTAGACCAGATTCAATAGACCCGTTTCGAATTCCAAATTACCGCTGTGTTTCTTGATTACAGACTCATTTGCACAGGGTTAGCCTCGAGTTTGTGCAGAATATTCACGTGTCTCAGTCAAGGTCCGTCGAGTTTCAAAGTGCTCGTATTGTTGGAGTTGTGCATTCTTTACTTTTCTGTTGGTATTTGTAAATATCTAAACACTGATACGAGGCTAACCCTGTGCAAATGAGTCTGTAATCAAGGAACACAGCGGTAATTTGGAATTCGAAACTGGTCTATTGTTCCTGCCTCCTGTCATGGCTGCCATCACGTGATGGTACGAAGCCTCTATTGAAAAGGGATTGCCAGAAACTCATAAGGGGGATGAAAAGTGTAACAGCTATACACTTATTTCCGCGTACAATGTTCTGGAATAGAGGCTTTGCACCATCGCGTGATGGCAGCCAGGAGAGGAGGCATAACAATAGAGTCTTTCTCCCCTGGGAAACTGAATTCTTTCTCATGTAAATCACATTAGACCAGATTCCAAAGTTCCTGCCTCCTGTAATGGCTGCCATCACGTGACGGTGCAAAGCCTCTATTAAAATGTATTTAGATAAGTTGATTAGATAACTCACTGGGTTAATATGTCACACTCTTTAAAGAAAAGTTTATTGATTGATTAATGATATCTATAAGAGCATTTTTACGTTACCTGTTGACAAGTTTTGCGTAGGCCTTGAGAAAAACATGCCAGTTATTTACCACCATGATATCCCACAAAAGAACAAGAGAAGCCTAAAGAAATAATAGCAAAAAGATAGGTTTCGTTAGTGGTGTCTGGCATGTGATCAGATATTCCATTAACACTTACTTACATTAGGGATAAAAAGGGTCATGGCTTACCCTTCTTCGCAAGCAACATTCGCTTTTTTGCAACCCGAAAAATATAGGAAAAACCCAAAAAGTTTAAATCGAGAATTCGGTGCGTAGGATGTAAGACGCGCTGCTACAATATATCATAAAGTCAAATCTCGCCCTGCGGACACTCCGATATCACAGACACCTAACCATTACGATCAGGAGCAAAATCGCCGGCGAAAAATGCTTTCAAAGTAATGACCGCAATCAATTCTCGCTTTTGAGGACGATCGCTATTACGGACACCAAGTGGCGGTCCAGGGGGTGTCTGAGAGTTGGCTGTAACAACATTTTCGAGACAGAAAACTGTCACAATAAAAAAGAGAGAGTGAGGGACATAATTGCAATCCAGAATTGTAAAATGAATAAATTGTTGTTGCACTAATCCTTACTGCAAAGTCGTTAAAATTATTCGCATAGTACTGTAGAATGTCGAAGTCCAATTCCGTACAAGGCGTAGCTGTAGAGCTGTGGGAAAACAACAGTCAGATTGAATCATAACGCCAATGGAACTGAATTAGATTGCATGAACGTATAGGAATAAGAATGGACATGAATTAGATTGGATGAACGTATAGGAATAAGAATGGACCTGAATTAGATTGGATGAACGTATAGGAATAAGAATGGGACCTGAATTAGATTAGATGAACTTACAGGAATAAGAATGGACCTGAATTAGATTGGATGAATTTACAGGAATAAGAATGTACCAGAATTAGATTGGATGAACGTATAAGAATAAGAATGTACCTGAATTAGATTAGATGAACTTACAGGAATAAGAATGGACCTGAATTAGATTGGATGAACGTATAGGAATAAGGATGGACCTGAATTAGATTGGATGAACGTATAGGAATAAGAATGGACCTGAATTAGATTGGATGAACGTATAGGAATAAGAATGGACCTGAATTAGATTGGATGAACTTACAGGAATAAGAATGGGACCTGAATTAGATTAGATGAACTTACAGGAATAAGAATGGACCTGAATTAGATTGGATGAACGTATAGGAATAAGAATGGACCTGAATTAGATTAGATGAACTTACAGGAATAAGAATGGGGCCTGAATTAGATTGGATGAACGTTTAGGAATAAGAATGGAACTGAATAAGATTGGATGATCGTTTAGGAATAAGAATGGACCTGAATTAGATTGGATGAACGTATAGGAATAAGAATGTACCTGAATTAGATTAGATGAACGTATAGGAATAAGAATGGACCTGAATTAGATTGGATGAACGTATAGGAATAAGAATGTACCAGAATTAGATTGGATGAACGTATAGGAATAAGAATGGACTTGAATTAGATTGGATGAACGTATAGGAATAAGAATGGACCTGAATTAGATTAGATGAACTTACAGGAATAAGAATGGGGCCTGAATTAGATTGGATGAACGTTTAGGAATAAGAATGGAACTGAATTAGATTGGATGATCGTTTAGGAATAAGAATGGACCTGAATTAGATTAGATGAACGTATAGGAATAAGGATGGACCTGAATTAGATTGGATGAACGTATAGGAATAAGAATGTACCAGAATTAGATTGGATGAACGTATAGGAATAAGAATGGACCTGAATTAGATTGGATGAACGTATAGGAATAAGAATGGACCTGAATTAGATTGGATGAACGTATAGGAATAAGAATAGACCTGAATTAGATTGGATGAACGTATAGGAATAAGAATTGGACCTGAATTAGATTAGATGAACGTGTAGGAATAAGAATGGACTTGAATTAGATTGGATGAACGTGTAGGAATAAGAATGGACCTGAATTAGATTGGATGAACGTATAGGAATAAGAATGGACCTGAATTAGATTGGATGAACGTATAGGAATAAGAATGGACCTGAATTAGATTGGATGAACGTATAGGAATAAGAATGGACCTGAATTAGATTGGATGAACGTATAGGAATAAGAATGGACCTGAATTAGATTGGATGAATGTATAGAAATACGAATTGATCTGAATGAAACATATAAATACCCCAGCACTTACTTTTCCTTTAAGGCACATCTTGTGTTAGGATCTGTCACGTTTGCAAACAACATCATTCCCAAAATAGCGAAGATATAATAAATGGCCTACAACAAAACAGAAACCATCAGGTTCTGACCATCAGTACTTTCCCGAGAAAAAGGGACTACTGGCATTTTGCAACATGATTGGCTAATGCTCTAGCTAACTAATCCAATGAACACCCTTTACCTATCAGGGAAATGTAAGGCTAGGCATCGCGGACTCCCTAAATTTCTACAAAGTTATACTTCAACTACGAAACTGTAAAAAAGTAACGAGTTACGAACCACTATGAGACCAGCGAAAGGCGTGAGGTTACGCAAAAGATTCATTAACGTCTCAGCTATCAAAGACAACGCCTTAAAGAAAATATATACAAAAATAATCAACAAATGCGATTGGTTTTTCAGGAGAGAAGAGGAGAGGAGAGGAGAGGAGAGGAGAGGAGAGGAGAGGAGAGGAGAGGAGAAGAGAGGAGAGTTTTCGATAAGCCAATGTCAGGCAGTGATCAGTAACGCCCTGCACACAAACGAAAGCAAGCAACTCAGCTAACTTACACAATTATTTACCTTAATATTTGGTATTATCCTTAGCAGTCGGAAAATAATCAGCATATTGGTGATGCGTATGAGATTAGCCATAGATGGTAAGTCATCTAGGGAATATCCATCATTTGTGCTCGTCCTGTGGGATAAAAACCAGATCACTTAGAGGGGATTCAAGGCCATGCTATGCCGGGTATAATAATTCATAAAAAACTTGAAGTATGGCTATAAGTCTCTCCCATCCCCATTCCTTTTAAAAGGGAACAAAAGGTTTTGACTTCGGTATTCACAATTACACAATAAAGTCTGCGTTTTGACTTCATTCTATAAAATCAATTCATCTTTTGAGCGCTAGCCATCACGTGGTATAAAATGTGTTAGATTGTGTTACGGTCACCAAGAAGTTCCGACATTGTTCTCGGATTTCTGTACGAATGTACTGACTTTTAAACAAATTATCTACACGGTTCGTTTAGTTAGCTCCCTAAATACAAACAAAAGATAACTTCTCTAGCTTGATTGAAGCTTTTCTTACTGCTGTTTAGAAAAGTAACTAAAGAAATCGATCTAAATTTTCTTTTAGATAATCGAAACGTGTTTGGTGGAAGCCAAAGAGAAAGTCACAGCCGCATATGAGTAGTACAGAGGGTTTCTATTCGTAGCCATGCACCATCTACATGAAAAGTAATCAAAATGTTCTGTAAAACTTACGAGTTGCCAAAAGGAGGACCATGTAGAATGATGATAATGACTTCAACCATCTGAAAAAAGTCACTTCAACTTCATTTTAAAAGTAATTAAAAGACATATCAATTTCTGGAAGGTTCTTAAAATATTCTGTTTCGTCCAAAGTGCTGTACAGTTATACGAAAAGTAACTATTTATAATCACTCTATATCATATATATATCTATATCATCACTCTATAATCACATATAAGCAACTATTGCATTATTTTCAAATTCTCTTTCCTGTACAAATTAAAGATTAATTTGGATAGTTTCAATTCGCATTCTTTCGAGGGAAAACTATGACTTGTGGAATCAGTCTAGTATAGTTTGGGATGATATAATTAATCTGCAATAGAACTACATGTCTGCCCAATTTGGAAATAATTGAATTCAAAAAATTCCTCTGACTGCCAAATTGTACTCGGCCTATCAGCCTCTTCCAATTTTGTTAGTCCTCGGAATTTTTTTTCATCCAATTGTACTAATTCAAAAACATTACTTCAATATTCTTGGGATGCCAACACGACTCAAAATCCCTCTAAATATAAATAAACAGCTCCCTGTTGGTTGATCTAACAAGAGAAGCTAATAAGAAATGCTTTGTTGTCATCAACCAAAATAGTGGATATGACGTAACATGCAACCCAAGAATAGAATGCTTCTAAATGTTCACTTATGACCAGATGTACATACCACTAGAAGAACAGTGACAACCCCACAGTACAGGTTACCCTATCAAAATAAAACGAAAGGATATCAATATCGACTTAACATATGGCCTTTTGCCATTTAAGGCGCAGATACCAGTTTGACTTTCCCTGCAATTTGTCTAACTGACTGTCATGCTTGAATTCGGCAACGCCTGTGTGGAAAAATGAGCATCGTGTATAGCTGCACCTTTGCGAATTATTTCAAGTCACTCGTTCGTTAGAAACAGGACCAGAATTACTTTACCTTGAAAGAAATGTATCTTTGCCATCCGAGGGCCCAAAGTTTTGTACTCTTAAAATGAATAGAATAAATTGTGTCAAAGCATTCATAGCAAGTGATGTTAAGGGAGGCATACAAGATAGAGATTGGAAGGTGCATGGTGCTATGAAATTAGCACCATTTCATAGAAGGTGGTGGGTGTAGAAAGGATAGGGAATACGAAACTTACTTTGTGCCATGAAAGTTGTACTATTGAGGGTATTTCATGAAAGGTATGAAAAGCATTGGAACACGAAGGAGATGTTATGGGAGGTGGTGCCATCACAGTTGCTTTCATAGAATGTGGTGATATGGAGAGTAGTGTTATGGAAGGAGATGTAATGAGAGGTGGTGCCACAGAGGTGGTGTTATATGAAGTGGTGCTATGTAAGGAGATGTTACGGGAAGTGGTGCCATAGACAGTGGTGCTATGGAATTTGTGTTATGTAAGGAGATGTTACGGAAGGTGGTGTCATCGCAGTGGTTTTCAAAGAATGTGGCATTATATAAAGTGGTGTTATGGAAGAAGATTTTATGGAAGATGGTGCCATGGACGTAGATGTTACGGAAGGTGGTGCCATAAAAAGGGGTGCTATGCAAAGTGGTGTTATAAAAGGAGGTGCTATGGAAAGTGGTGTTATGGAAGGAGATGTTATTAGAGCTGGTATCATGGCGTTATAGAAAGTGGTGCTATAAAAGGAGATATTATTGGAGGTGGTGTTATGGAAAGTGGTGTTATGGAAAGTTGCGTTATAGATGGAGATGTTACGGAAGCTGGTGCTATGAAAGTAGTTCTACGGAAAGTGGTGTTATGGAAGGAGATGTTATGGGAAGTGGTTCCATAGAAGTTGAGGTTATGGAAAGTGGTGCTATGGAAGGTGTGCTATGGAAGGTGGTGTTATAGAAAGTGGCGTTATGGGATATGTTATGGGAGGTTGTGACATCAAGAGGGGTGCCATGGAAGGTTATGGTTACGGAAGGATAAGACATGGAAGGTGGGATCATAGACGATGGTTTTCATGAAGGGTGGTTTTCCATGGAAAGGTGCCATGGTAGTTGTTGTCATAGAAGGTGTGCAGTACGGGTGGCGCTATCACGGAGGTAATTTTTGGTTGTGGTGTCATGTCATCATGTTGAGTCAATGTCAATAACAAAAAGGCCAATTTAAGATATTTAAAACAAAAAAATCCTTACCTGTTCAAAAAGGTAGTACAACACAAAAAAGAAGTTGACACTCTGAAAAAAAGCGAAAGAGGGTAAAAAAGATCAATTTACGAATAAAAACCATTACTACTATTAAAGTGCGACCCACCAAGTTTGATGTTTAGTTCGCTGACTAGCATACTTCAATGGCCTACAATCAAAGAACTGAAATAAAAAACAATAATATCTTCAGGGAGATTTTGGACTGAATTAATATATTTTCCTCTATTTCTCTAAAATCTTTAATTCAGTCGAACATTTCCCTCAAAATATTGTCTTTTTATTTCAGTTCTTTGATTAACGGTCGTTGAAATGCTAGTCCGCGAACGAGACCTCAAACTTCGAGGGTTGCAACGATAATGATAGTAACACAATACACATGCAGCCCTCTCATCTACTGTCTTCAAGAGTCAAAACTCCAAATGATGATTTGCAGTAAAAACAAGGAATGTTTTTGTAATGAAAAGCTGTGTGCAGTTTAACAGTTGAGTTGCTAATACTTTATAAGTGCATTACCAAACATACCGAAAGAGCAGAATGACTAGACTTGACAGAACTGTCGTAATGAACATCAAGCATCACCTAAAGGACAATAAAAGAGTTCTTTTAAATCGGTAACCAGCCTTTTACTCTCCCCCACAGCCTCTTACTCTCCCCCACAGTCTCTTACTCTCCCCTACAGCCGTTGTCGGTGTCGTCACACAACGCTCACTCCCAACGAGCATTGGGTGATGACATTTAGAACGGCTGCAGGAGAGACTGCCTCTAGTTAGTTCAGACATTTCTCAAAAGTGAAACGAAAGAGACCATTATCTTCCCTCCACTCCCATTACTTAATTTCTAGAGAAAGAACAGTTTAAGACTTACAGACACAATAACGACATTGACTCCTGCCATGAAGTCACCAAAATAGTCAAAAACAGTATGCGCTACAATGACTTGGAATTGCCTAACAAATTGGTTACCAACGAAACTCATTGGAGGTCTGTATCGATGCCTGGCACGCTTTTCAAGCACATCAAACAAATCTTGGAACTCTTTAGCATCATATCGACCGGTGGTGTTGCTAACCAATGCCTGAAATGGAGAAAATAAAATCGGCCGGGAAATTTGAGTTAGCTAAGTATTTTCTCCACAGAGTGGTGACATATATAGAACTTCTAAGAAAGAAGATACGATGTCTCCCCCCCCCCCCCCCCCCCACAGGTAATATAGTATTACTTTTTACCTCTCTCAGGAGCTGTTTGTTTCGTTTGCCTAACTTGGCTTTGTCGATAACTCGACGAACATTCTCCTTAGTGACAAAACTCCTGTAAGAAAGAAGCAGATCGCTGAAAAAAAGGACTGATAAAAAGGCCTATCAATAGAATCTTATTTGCTGGAACAGACTCCTTGCAAAACGTCGGAATGCAGCTCAATTTGTAGGACATGACAACAGGTTTCCAATAGACCTTATTCGTGGTGTGACAATGTTTTCCCAATTCAGCGTGACAAACCTCCAGAGAATTCATTTTCTTTTGTTTTTACTCTTCGAAAAATTCATGAGTATCCCAAAGGATACGAAAGGAATAACAATGATATCCCGACGAGTTTCAAATAAATAGCTGTTCATTTCCCCAGAGGTTTGTCACGTTCAACTGAGAAAACATTGTCACACCACGAATAAGGTCTATTCTCAAGAGATTGAACTTCTTTTGTTTTATCATCCAAATCGAGCTGCTTTCACGTCACACGCATGGGGTCTATAAGAGAGACAGTAATAGAAAGTAATAGCAGCGTGAAAGTCGATAGCAGCGGAAATTTATTTGTGTGATTATTGGTTATTAGTGGTCGTCACGTCATTCTCGTTACCAGACCCTACTCATTAGCCAAATCGTAGGCTCTGGAAAACCCTGCTGACCAGAAGCCAGAATCTTGAATAACAGAATCAATGTCAGTCTCGATTTCAAACCATTGTTTCATGGTCATCCAAGCGAATTTGGGTAAGGTGCATAGACCGTTTTCTCAAGGTTGCATGCGCATCCAACTTGACCGGCCACAAAACTGAAAAACGCAAATTCAGTAAAATTGAGAAAACAGTTTTATATTAAAGATGAGAATAATCGATTCTATGAATTCTTATCGAAAAAAATTTCATAGTAATGTATGATTATACTTGTGTTCTGGTATCGTGGCCCGTCAAGCTCCTTCAATTTGGATGCGCACGCAACCTTGAGGAAACGCTTTATTGGTCTCCTTGGCCCGGTTGTAAGACGGGTGGATAGCAGTATCCGACGTATAAATCCTATCCAGTGTATAAAGTGATGGTGTAACCCAATAAATTTATCCCGTGAATAAGATTTATCCGTCGGATAGCGCGATCCAGGCTTCGTACAACCGGGCCCTGGTGTTAGGCGTGATTTTGAAGACGTGTGGTTGTACAGATCTGAATACAGGAAAAGCTCGTACTTACGTTGGCAGAAATATAGCATCATTGTCAGGGATGCTAACATGGCACAACATTTCAAACGCAGCTCGAACACCCAGTCTTCTGCGGAACAGACTGGACTGAAGGGATTTCTGAGGATTTCATAACAAAAAGCTTTTATGATAGATGTTTTGCAATCATTCCCAACAAAATGAAATAACAAAAGCCATATATGTTATTTACCGGCCAGAAGGTCTGGATAAAGGAAAATCTGTGCCCGAAGTCTTGAAACGGCCGAGGTCCGCGTTTTCAAAACCGAGGTCCGCGTTTTTCCCTATCCAGACCGACTATAGGACGGTAAATAACTTTTTTTGCCCCTGTATTTTTTTAACTTGTTTTTGTAATCGTTTTGTATTGTCGTTTAGCGGCAAAGGATACCGGACCGCGAGCGCGGGCCGATACTGACGAAATACCGCCCGCGCAAACAGCCAATCAGAACGCACAATTGTATAAGATCCCGAACCGGAAAGAGATAAATGATGATAATGTTGGTTGATATTCCAAAAAAGACTGATTGCAAATCTTTCGCTTAGTTTTACGAAGATATACGGAAGGTCTGAGAAGAAGTTCTGCGTCTTGCTCAAGGAATATTTAACAATTATTCCCCCCAGGCAAAGTGCGGGTTATCGGTGAATATTAACCATAATCATTAATCCTCAAGTGAATAATTGTTTTAGGATTATTTTACTAGACTTTATATAAAAAAAGACGAAATTCAGGATTAAAAAAATATTCAATTATTACTTCTGCTTTGGTGATTTTACGTCCGCTCATGACGAGCGAATATCATCTCATCTCATCATCAATGACAGCGCGCGAAACTCTATATTCAAGTTTAAAATTATACTAAATGAGAATAAACCGATGTTAGTCGGCAGGTTAGCAAGTAAAATGTCGGTCCTTTCCCGTTAAGAGACGTTAAATACAAAATATGTTTATCAGAGAATATGTGACTGCTTGATGTCAGTGTCAATGACAATCCTTTATCAATAATAAAGTCGCTCCAATTTTTTTAATTTTTTTTACGATATTTACCATCAAGTATCCTCTGAACTGATTATAGACAACAGCTGTTAACAAGTTCAAGAAGCAGTAAAGCCCTGAGAAAGAAAACAGCATCAGTGGTAATAGTCCCCTTCACAGTTCCCTGCGCCATCTTGAAAGGTAGCCGTGCCTTTGCATCGAAGCGAGACGAACGGTGAGATAGAGACCTTTTTTTAATACCTTGGACAATTATTCGCATGTCTCTATCATTGCAAGCTCACCGTTCGTCTCGCTTCGATGCAAAGGCACGGCTACCTTTCAAGATGGCGCAGGGAACTGTGAAGGGGACTATTGCTGCAGCTTTTGTGGCTACTTTACTTACAACTCAGTGTTTTCTTTGGTACGCGGTGATGAAGGCAGAATCGCGACATGGAATTTGAGCAATACACTGCCGTCAATCAAATAAATCACTAGAGTAGTTTCACATGTGCCTTCTCACGGTCCTCATGTACCTTTATGTACGCTAATAATTTATTTGATTGATGTCCATGTGGCGACTGCTGTCTCGATCAGAACATAGCAATGAAAACCGTGGTAACTCCATATTACACCTTTAAACTGGTGACGCTTTCGTCATCTATGTAAACAGGGTACGAAAATGTTAAAATTGAAGTGTAGCTACTGGTAGACCACATCCTAATGTAGTATGATATCTCACAAAACTTCGGTGACTTACCAATTCCAGTGAAGAGGAAGAAGTAGATGGCATAAAATCGGTTTTTCATGTAAGCTGGCATCATCACTAAAAAAAGAAAAAGAATGAAAATGAATTTAAAAAAATGAAGTAAAGATATTTTAAAGAATGAAAATTACCAGAAAATGCGAGAAAGAAAGAATTTTAAAACAGACACGTTTTGGGCTTCGTAGACTTTTGTCACGCAGCAGCTCATGAGAATTAGAGCCTTTTTTCTGTCCGTGAAAACTCAACGCGAGGCTGCGAGGCTGGACGAGCAAAAATCTATTGTTCAATCCAACATGGCTGCCGCTTGAAAATTGTTCCAGATTGTTACGAAGACCTATCACATGATCTTTTCTGTTTCTCTACTGCCAGAGCCTCCCGTCTCCCAGTGTTTCCTGGAGTCTCTTGTAGGTCTCCCTACGTTTCTGCTATAGATGACTCCGATAGCAAGGAACCTTCTGTATGTGTTTACTTACCATCTGGGTTATTAGCTGTTGTTAGTAGTACAAATAAACTTCTCAATGATACTGATAAACTCTTGAAGTATTTTGCCCCTTCACATATGGAACCACTGTCAGAGGTATTGCTACTACATTCCTCAATCTGCATGGAGTTGAAAAGAAAATGATATGAATAGACTGTAATGAAATGAAATGAGAAAGAAAGCAGAGAAAAAGAAAAAGAAAAGAAGTAAAAGGAAAGGTGAAGAAATAGGCAAGGCAAGGCAAGGCGAGGCGAGGCGAGGCGAGGCGAGGCGAGGCGAGGCGAGGCAAGGCGAGGCAAGGCGAGGCAAGGCAAGGCAAGGCAAGGCAAGGCAAGGCAAGGCAAGGCAAGGCAAGGCAAGGAATGGAAGGAAAGGATAGGAAAGGAAGGAATGCAATTGAAGGAAAAAGGAAAGAAAATAAAGAATAAGATAAATAGGAAAGGAGAATAATGCATTGAAATAAGGACAGAAGCAGCAAATAAATGTTTGTCATGAACCCACCAATGTTTTTGTCTCATTGTTAGAGTTATCCAGAACCTATAAAAAAGATCCATGCATACGAGTGTGAGGTCATTAATCAAGGACATTTACTACACTTCAAAATATCCAAAGCCTTGATAAAGGTCTAATCTTGCTTAGTAAACTTTCCTTTTATTTATTCTATTTTATTTGTTGTTGTTGTTGTTGTTGTTGTGAAAGATAATATAAAGTCTTGTTAATTACTAGTCTCTCTTTCAATATGGCTGGAAGTTACCGTTTTGCACCCTGTTTCTCGGTGCCAGATTTTATTAATTAATATTAAAAGATAATGCCCAAAGTAAAAAAAAAACAAAAACAGTAAACGTTCTCGGAGCGAAAGCTCCTTTGTCAGACGTGATACGTTAACGCGATATGAGTCTTGCCCTCTGAAAAGCTGAAATTCTTTACGAATCAGTGAGTATGAATCACAAAATGTGAGATACTGGAAAGTTCAAATTCCATACAAATTTCTTACCAAGTGAAATCAGGGGTGAATGAATGGGAATGAAAATGGGAGACACATGAAAGAGAAAAACGGGGATTGTATAATAATATAATACTTACATTATCTCTACAATAATAGAATACTTACATTATCTCTACAATAATAGAATACTTACATTATCTCTACAATAATAGAATACTTACATTATCTCTACAATAATAGAATACTTACATTATCTCTACAATAATAGAATACTTACATTATCTCTAGGGAAGAGAAACATCCCAAACATGGTGAAGAAAATTAGGTGGAGGAAAAGAAGAAAAAGCACACTGCAAATGAAAATATTATTTTCATATTAAAAGTATCAATAAATTATTAATAGTTAAAGATGATGGTGATGCAATAAAAGTTAATTTATTTGGAAAAGAACTTGAACAAGCAATAAATACAAAAATTGAACCATTTTGGTTGCTAGGTCCTATTTGATGAGTCAACAGTCCAGACATGGAAATCAGGCAATATACTGCCGTCAATCATATGTAGGTACGTGTAACAAGCAATATTTATTTGATTGATGGTACAGTAATCTATTGCCTGATTTCCAAGTAGTAATTATCGTAAGTGTCTCGATCAGCACATACTGTAGCAATGAAAACAAAGGCAAAAGAAAGAGGGAAAGTTATAAAAAAAGAAACAAAAGGAAGGAAGGAAAAAATAAAGGTACCTCATAATTTCAGGAAGAGTTCTTTTTATTGCTCTTAACTGTTATCAAATCAAATCAAACATAAAATAAATACCATAGAAATGTATATACGTTTTAATCAACTTAAATATTATATAGTCAATATACTGCAAGCGGTATAACTATATAGGTAATAGCTTGCGGTCAAATCTCACAATAAGGTACAGTATTGATCAAAACAAACAAAGTATTCTTAGATGTAATTATATCAACATACCAATTTCTTCATCAATGATGAGTTCTGCAGTAAGAAGAAAGGCCTTAGGATACGTCGTATTCTGACAACCTGAGAATATCAGAAAACCTAACTGTTAATTAATAGTTGTTGCAGTAACAACTAGGCCAGATTTGCTCTGTTACTGGAGCATTCTCATTACTATGCAGGGGTGGCGGAACCGGGGGGGCTTAGTCATTGTTTTAAGGTGCATGCTTCTGCAATCAAACAAAACATTGTCATTATCACATAGCGTTAAATATAATCTTCAGTGCCCCCCAAAGATCTTTGCAGTGCCCCCCCAAAGATTTTTAGCTTCCGCCGCCCCTGCTATGACCCCTGGTATTATATCTTTGTTAGTGTGACAATATACCTCCTGGCATCCAAAACTAAGGCTGACAAACACATCCAGAAATGAGGTAAGCAAAACTGACATATATGCCAGCATCCAGCGATTCTTGATTAACTGTCTTTTTCCAAGAAAGTGACTCTGCAAACAAATGTATTTGCATTAACACAACATTTTCCTCTGATAATAATAATTTGCATGCTTATGTTAAAATATTTTTAGGGGTTATTTATCTCTTCATCATCATCATCATGGTATCCCTTGTGGCAGGAGATTGGCCTTGGAGCATGTTTGCCTTGTTATTTGTCCACCTTTTTTGATTCCAATAGTAAATTAATGGGATAGATGAAATGGATAGATGGAGGGGGAAATGGGATGGATAGATTGAAGAATAGGTGGATGGATGGATGGATGGATGGATGGATGGATGGATGGATGGATGGATGGATGGATGGATGGATGGATGGATGGATGGATGGATGGATGGATGGATGGATGGATGGATTGATGGATTGGTGGATGAATAGAATAATGAGATGGGTGGCTCCACTAATGTATACATGAATATATAGGATAAGATATCCTTGGACATTATGGGGTGGGTGGTGGATTCATAAGTAAAAATACAACCTCAAAGATGTTAGGCAGATACTTACTTTTATAACTACATCTAAAACAAAGCATAGTAGGCAAAGAATCTCTATCCCTTCCAAAACTCCACAAGGTGCTTCAGGTCTTGGTCCACAGAATCGAGGGTCTGAGGAAATACTTTATGCACAGAAAAACACTTCAGTTTCATTGTATTAACTGTTAGCACCACCAAAATAATAATCAATCACATTTTAAATTTCGGTTAGCTCACAACTGCAAATGTTCAGATGACATTACCTATTACAGACCATGTGTCATTCCCTTGAGAATAACATTCTTTGTTTGAGTTGTATCCATATTCATGTGTCTTCTCATGTGCAACCATTAAACAAAGAAATGATGTTCAAGGGAATGACACGTGATCTGAAATGGGAAAACATCTTGCACCATAGCTGAAAAGCATCCCCAGTAAAGAAAGAAATAATACTCAAAGGAATGACACATGGTCTGAAATGGGAAAACATAATGCCCGAGCTGAGGAGATCTATTGACGTATTTAATGTCACGTGACCTCTAGTTGACTTCTCCTAAGCAATATTCATTTCAATTTCTATTTCAGTTATTTGATTGACAATTGTTGAAATCCAGTCTGCAAATGAGACAACAAACTTTGCAGGACAAACCTCAATAATAATAAATGGTAGTTATGTTCTTGGATTGGACTTGGACTCATATATATATGAAATGTATCAATGTTTCAGTATTAAATATGTTTTAAACAATATGGTGTTTTTGCTCACTTACGTCAATGACGATGGTTTTTCAAAGAAAGCAAGCCCCAGGTCAATAACTATCACAAAGGTCAGCCCCCTAATAACAATAAATAAAGCTGATCAATAAGTTGGAAATTGTTATAAGATTACAAAATGTCAAATGTAAAAGCAATAATTCCCCCAGACTACATTCAGTGTAAGCTTGACATCTCTATAATATATATTATATATATATATTATACATATGTTATTTACCAGGCAGGAGGTCCGGATAGGGAAAAACTGTGCTTGAGGTCTTGAATATATGGACTGATTGCACAGTTTTTCCCTATCCAGACCAACTATAAGACAGTAAATAACTTCTCCCCCCCCCCCCCCTTTTTTTTTTACTTGTTTTTGTAATCCTTTTGTTTTGTTGTTTAATGTCAAAGGATACCAGACCACGAGCACGGGCAGATGCTGACAAAATACCACCCGCTCAAACAGCCAATCAGAACGCACAAATTTTACTGGATACCGGACCGGAAAAACAATAAAAACTTTTATTTTTGGCAAATAAATGGACTATAGATAAATAAAGAAAAATAACTCTTTAAATCGTTGATGTGGTACTTGTTTGGTAGTAACTACTCTGTACTATTATGCATTTTACTAACTACTGTACCACACTTCTGATTGGCCAAGAACTTTTAACCAATCCCAGTTATGTCATGTGAATTTGAAATGATAAAAGTACGTACTGTAGGTTTTTCTGCATATTAGTATAGGTAATTATATGTATGGGGCCAAGTAAAATTGAGGATTAATTTCACGAGTGTTTTCAAAGTTTTGAAATTGCCCGAGTCGCGAAGCAACAAGCCTTAAAATTATCATTATTTAACAATTTATTCACCAAAGGCAATTGATTATCCGTGGAATATTTACCAAGAAGCGAGTCTGATCAAGAGGGGAGGTGAATAATGTCATGTATTGAAGACAATAATACAGGTTATTATTACTTCCACTATGGCAAACTTTGAAAATTAAACCTCATATTCACTGTACCCCTCAAGCATAGATCATCGTCTCAGAATCACTGGTCCCTCGACCAATCACAGCTGTGCGAGAAACTTTTGATTCAAGTCTAAAATTATACTTCAATAGCAATTAAACTTGTTGGCATTTTACTTGAAGTATTCTTTTTTTGAAAGCTACTGCCTATACTTACCATCTGACAAGTCGGCTGTAGTACACACGGTAGATTCGTAATGACCTCTTGTCAATCTTATGATGAATAGACCGATACTACAAAGGATAGATAAAGAAATATAATTATTGTTTGTGGAAGTTTGTGGTGGAATTCAAGCAAGCAAATGTATCTATTCAGTGGAGGTAGGTTTATTCAATTTGAAAGTTATTAAATATTGAGTTTTATATTTCAATTCTGCAAAGAACGTGCGTGATATGGGATTAAAGACCATGCCTGATATGAGGCTGTATATAGCACTTCTCATCTGCTAATGATTGGGTACAATTGAGTTTAGAGGGAGTTTGAGCATTTCTTTGCAGAATTTCTTGCCTAAAGGCTTACAAAAATACTCCATGAAAATACACAACCATATCAAATGCTTAGCCAATGATAACCTCTATTTATAGATCATTTTCTGTTATGTACATCACGTTTCCGCATTTGAATACATAACAGGCATTTTCCTCTTTTCACAGCCTCTCAAAAGAGAGGATTCTTTTCGTATTCAAGCACTGAGTGCCAAAAACTATTTTCTTGAAGAAAGGCTGTTGTACAAGGCTAAAATCTTGTTATTCAGAAAGTTTAACTTGTTTTGAAGTGGAGATGACCGATGAAAGTGGAACCAAATTGTTAACCCAAAGCAAAAATCTTAATCGAAAATGAGGTTTAGGCCTTCTTCCCATATATTTTCTATAAAAAAAAGCCTGACAAAGCAACATTTAACACAAATGCAAGAAAGCATCTTTGTACAAATGAAAATACTGCTTCAAACAGGCATTTCATCATAGTACATCAGTTTCCAACTGTTTAAAAAAGGTTTTGAGTGTTGGCCCATAACAAAAATTGGGATCAAAACTCATACGAAAGTCTAGTTTTTGGCGCTTTTTGACATTATTGCTCTTTATTTAAAAAAATTTATCTCTTAACTTAAAAGCATTTTCACATGGTGATTTCACATGATCAAGGGATGTGAAAAGGACTACCCCATTTCACATGTTTTTTTCCACATGGTTTTATTAAATTTTTTTTTTCACATGTCAGTAATGTGAAATGTTATGTGAAAGCAATGTGAAATATTTTTGATGTGTTTCACATACATTTCAAATCTCTTGTCCTAACAGTGTTATGGTGGGAATAAAAAAGGCTATACAGTAATTACAAAAGTTCATATATTTTTTTTTTTTTAAGATACAAAAATATTTCAAGGAGATGTAGAAATTTGTTTACTTAAGTTTAAAATTACTGAGCTGAGCTCATAATCATTGTTAATTAATAAACTCGTAAAACATTTTAATTAGCAATTAGTCCTCGAGCCCAAATGGGCTATGAGTCAATATATAGCCCATGAGAATGGGCTATTGACTCGATCATAGGCCATGAGGACGAGAGGAGCTAATTGTTTTAGTCAAGTCCAACTAGTCGTTCAAATATATAGATGCAAAATTATCAAGTTTTGAATTAAAGTTAAATTCAATGTTTTGGTTTTCAAAGCCGGTACTTATCGCTACTAGTAAGCTATATCCTAACTTATAGCCTAGTATTAGGTTATCCAATTACCACTAGATGGATTTGACTAGTACTTATTAGCTAGACGTATAGTACTCCTAAGGTGAATACTAAAGGAGAAAGGCAAATTATCCATATGAATTAAACACTGTAACACAGTTTACGTACTTTTATAGCGTCTTCCAAAAACACCGTAGCCTGATCAACTGCTGTCTCTTCTCTATCTAGAAAGATCAGAAAAGAATACGCATAGCAAAGTACTGTATATGTTACTTTGTACAAACAATTTTTACTTTGCAAAATCAAATCAATAATCTTATGTTTCAGCTAAACTTCTGTCTACAACGAGCTAAAAAAAGACAAGCAATGATCAAAGAAACAATAGTCTAATTTACCTAGGCTGCCAAATACAGGCTCAACATCCATAGATTCTACTGAATTCAGCATGGAAAGAAGCTTGTTTAGTGGAAGATCAAAGAAATGTAGAGCGGAATTCGAAGAACAACAAATCTGTCGTAACAAATGTTGATATTACCGCTGACCAGTTGTACTTGATGTACCAGTCTCCCTCCTGTCCACTACGGCCCGATCACGCTATCTGACAGCCATCATCTTCGTACGCTATCGTGGTGTTTTACAGGCTAGGGATTTTATGGGCTAGTCAATTGAAACCCCCAACCCTCGACCCCCGCGAAATACCGGGGAATTTAACATTTGAGTGGTGTTAAAATCAGACATTTTCCCCGGTATTCGGGGGCACATTCACTGTTAAAACTCCCGCTATTGTGGCCCCGTTTTTTTGGTATAGTAGTCAACAAGAAACACATATCACGCTAACTCCAAATTCTTGTGCTACACAGAGCCAATAAGCCTGAAGCGAGATGACGTTTTACCCCCAACTCTATACCATAATAGTTTTTAAAATTCTTTCATATTAAAATTTTTGATTCCTTAGAGAATACAGGAACAATAGTGATAATTAAAGAACAAAAGCAGTGTGAAAAGGATTATGGTCTAGAGACGTGGGTAAAACGTCATCTCGCTTCAGGCTTATTGTTGAGTATTCCATGCACTAATACTCATTGCTCAATATTTTCATGGGCTCTGAACCTCAAATCATGCGAAAAGGTTTAGGTTTATGTGTATAATGGATTAAATTGAAAATGAACAATGCTTGTAAATATTGCGAAGCAGTAGTTTAACCTAATAGATTAATCATGATCTGATTCTACCTTCGAACTGACCGAAACGACCGTGAACAAAACCCGCGTATAAGAACCTGGGCTTTAAGAAACTGTTAGGCTAAAATTCTCACTTAAAAAAAAGGGGAACATACTAAAGCTAGGTTCTTACCCCTCCACATAAGAAAAAAAAGCCCCCTCCAGATAAGACGCTATATATACTCCTCTGTACTAGGCTGCCTGTACTTAGAATCACAACGCCTTCTAGGTATTTTTCAAGATGACCCACCTCTTGCTTCCAGGCCCTTACATTTTCAAACGGGCGTTAAAATACCCGCTCGATTCCCCGCTCAGAAAATCATTTGTTAAATCCCCGACCCCCAAGTACAATCATGCTCTTAAAAGCACATTAAAAACGCGTCACCTCCCAGTTCAGTGCCCCACTAGCCGCGGGGGTCGGGGGTTTCAATTGAGTAGTGCATTACATATCGCTCCAACTACCAGCAAATTTAATAGTAAATAAATGAATAAATCCCTTTTATTTAAGTGTCTAGTCGTTCTAGCGCTTTCGCACTAACTGGGGACACTTTTCTCTCACACGCACTACCACTACATTTAATATTTTATGCATACAAAAATGAAATGTGTTTCAAGTTCGATATAAAAAGACACTCTGACAGCTGTACTGTCTATAAATTTTCCAATTTTTGCTCCCTCGGCATCCCATAATTTCTTACTGAAAACACTACAATTCAAGATGGTCGCCGCTATTAGTTATTTTCCTCGTGTAACTCAAGGGAAGTCAGTCCAGAACAATATTCAAATTTGTCGCCATATTTCAATTCGGTCAGTATAGAGGTGCCTGAAAGTGCGGTTCTAATCCCATTTCTCAGCCCCCATTTTGACGAAATACCATAGTCCCAGCCTATGTTTTGCTCAAATCTCAATAAATCTCAATCCCATTCCCATTTTTTAATTTTTTGTTAGTTAGTTAGTTAGTTTGTTTGTTTGTTTGCTTGTTTTGTTTGTTTGTTTGTGAATCCCCTTCCCAGTGCATTAAATCCCAGTTTCCGAATCCCAGCCCCCCCCCCCCCCCCCCCCCCCCCAAAAAGCGAATCCCAGCTCCAATTTGACCCTCGCAGGAGTTTCTGTATAGATTAGCAGGGTTTAGAGCGGATGCAATTAAACCGTGAAATGAAATCAAACTAAATACTAACTAATAGTATCTATTTGGTGACTAATAGTTGCTATTACTCAACCAGAACATTTATCATACAAAGACAAATCTTTTGTTTGATAAATATTCTGGTTGAGTAATAGTGACTATTAGTCACTAAATAGTTGCTATTAGTTAGCATTTAGTTTTTTTTTATTTCACGGTTTAATTGCATCCGCTCTAATACGTTTTCAAATAATTTGAACGGTCTTCCACATATCGTTCCAACTTCCAGTAAATTCAATCGTTTTTTAAATGTGATTCTTATTGAAAATCGTAAAGTTATTATGTTAAAAAACCTTACAGCTGTGCAGCCCCGATAGACGAAAAAAAATTCTGCGTTTTGTATTATTTTTAGTTTTATTTTCCAATAGTTGCCCCCTCGACATTCCATGACGTCTTATTTAAAAACATAGCAGTGGCGGCGGAACGAAATGAGAGCTAAAAATCGATTCGTTATATTTTTGTTATTTAGAGCTGCGGTCGTCCAAGCTGCGTCGAGGTGGGCTTCCTGTGCTGTCCGTATTAGTTCTTCCACATCCAAAGATTGAGTGGAAGGCTCTAGACTGACTAGCAGTTCAGTATCCGTGCGAGGAAATATAGCAGCCTAATTAACATTTATCCCTGTAATAATAATAATAGTAATAATAAAAACTTTGGTTGGTTGAAAGGTTGGTTGCGAAAGGTTGGTTGCGAAAGTTAGAAAAACCGAGAAAAAACGCAAGAACACGGATCCATCTACTCATGTACAATCAGGACCAATCAGGTATTGTTCTTAATGTCAGCCTCACGTTCAAGAGCATTTTGAGCAGTGTCCATAGATCGAGTTGCGTCATTGCGTTTTCAAATAATTTGAAATCTTGGTGTTTCATTTATGGTCCCAACTACCAGCAAATTCAATTGTTTTTTTTTTTAGATGATAAAGACTGAGAGTAAAGCAAGAAAGCTGATCAATCGTACGTGTACAATCATGTATCATTGAAATTGCAGCTAAGTTTTCGATCAACGGGTGTTAAATTAGAGGTTAAAAGAGAGCTTGGAAAAACAACATGCGGAATTAATCAGTAAATCCTAGCACAAGACTTAAAAACTAATTACCGCAATAATACTGGCTAATCTTGAAATATTCGTAAAGACTTTTACCAATTAGGGTATACAGCGATGGATTAAAATTATAGTCTGATTAATTGACATCCGTCAGAATTCAGAGACTAAGTTACATTGACGCCTGGCAAGTATAGTGCATAAGGGTCCAAATTCAACTAGCTGATGGTCTGAAGTAGTGATATATGTAGAAATGTTGGCACTGCAAAACTAAGTTGTCTTGAAATCTCCAAAAATTGGCCATTAAAAAACAAAAACATGTTTGCCATTAAAATACAATTTCACAAGCGGAAAAAGCGATATTTCAGTTTTGTAAATTTTCTCCGTTCTGATTGGTCAACATTTTTTCTCAGATTAGCTAGATACACTTCTGTTTTTTTCTGAGGTTTCAGTTCGAACCAAAAGGGTGAGCTTACACTGAGGGTAAAAGGCTTCTATCTTTATGTTACCTATAAGAGGTACGGAAGGATTTGCATGTAGTGGTGAAATTAGAGACACAAAGCCAAGTGTGAAAATCAATATTTCAAGAGTGGTACTTGATATTTAACTGACAAGATATACATATTTTAAGACCATCTTTCAAAAATTCTCTATAAATGATCAATAAGCTTATGATTCGAAAACTTATTGATAAGGATGTAAATTACGTTCAATAGAGCATTTTTTTTTTAGTTAAAATCAGACGCCTGGAGCTCGGTTTTTTTCCCCCAAGGAAAAATAGCTTAACGGAGTAATTAATTTATTTACATATCTAGTTAACAATTTACCAAGCACACCTAATAACTTATGGTATGGATAGTTTGTGATGTTCTTGTGATGTTGTGTAGTTCTCTGTCTTAAGAGGAAACGTTTTTCGAGCAATCAATGGCAATAAGCGCCAAAAAGTACACCTTCACATTAACACTCAAAACCTTTTTTAACAGTTAGAAACTGATGTACATGATGAAATGCTTGTTTGAAGCGGCATTTTCGATTGTACCAAGGCTGTTTTGTTGCATTCGTGTTAGAATGTAGCTTTGTCAGGCTTTTTTATAGAAAATGTATGGGAAATAAGCAAATGAAGGCCTAAACCTCATTTTTGATTCAAATTTTTGCTTTGGGTTAACACTTTGATTCCACTTTCATCGGTCATCTCCACTTCCAAACAAGTTAAACTTTCTGAATAACAAGATTTTAGCCTTGTACAACAGCCTTTCTTCGAGAAAATAGTTTTTGGCGCTCACTGCTTAAATACAAAAAGAATTCTCTCTTAATATTTTATTCTCATTATCCACTGCAGGTGATTGTACGAGATCGTGCGCTGGTGGTTGATCGAGAACTTTGGACTATTTCTCGATAATAACTTTGCCTTGGCGGAATAATTGTGAGATATTTGTTTGACAGTGTTAGCGTTTAGAACAAAGATAAAATGCTGATTCGATAATGGCCGAGACACGAAAAAGTGTCTGTCACATAATCTTTGCTCATACCTTTGGGCGTCGCGCTGTAATATCCCTAAGTAAAAATTGCCCTGAGTGTAGGGGTGTCAACCACCTCTATCTGGTATGTCTTCAAGGTATGTTTATATTCCTGTGAGGAATTCCCGGGGGGTCGGGTTGGGGGGAGATTTCAACTCCTCCACCAGGTATATCTATCAGGCATCATTATCCCGGTGATGGATTCCCGGGGAGGCCAGGGAAATTTTATCTTCTTTACAAAATCACCCATGTATATTATCCCTAGTGAAGAATTCCCGAGGGCGAGGAGGAGTTTTCTTTTATTTTATCATCATATCACCCAAGTAAATTGTTCCTGGGGGAATTCCCGGGGACGGGAAGATTTCAAGCATTTTACCAGACATATCTCCAATATATACAATTTAACCCCAAGCTCTTTTACTCCGACGAAGGACTAGCGTCCGCAAGTTTTTTCATCTTTATACAGTGTATAATTTACCTTTTTATCATTACAATTTAACCCTATAAGGAATTCCCCGGGGGCTTTCATTTCAGGACCCGTGTACGCACCAAAGAAAAGAAGAAAAAAAACAGTAATTTTTACCGCCTTGCTGTTCCATATATTTTTTCCTTAATTCATTGGTACGTCTTGGCCTAGCTTTCAAACTAAAATATTGCAAACTCTTTGATAACTTAAAATCAAGAAAGAGCATTACAATGGATAAATTTTAAGCTTGCATTTTGTTAAGGGTAATCACTATTCTTCGAGATTTTCGCTCTAAACGAACGATCTTTAAAATGCACGACGAAAATGCATATCAGTTGAGAGTCGTAGTCTTTACGTCAGATCACTCAGCAGCTCAGCCAGACTTTATCTATTTTTTTTGTTGAAAGAAAATCGAGTAATCTAAGCTAATCCAAACGAACGATCTTTAAAATGACAAAAATACATGTCAGGCGAGAGTTGTAGCTTTTAAGTCAGATCTGTCAAGAGCTCAGGAGTTTATTTTTTCTTGAAAGAAAATCGAGTAATATAAGCTAATCTAGCTTGCACTATGCATGAGGAAACATACACTAAGCTTCAGCTTTCTTTGTGGGTGGTTTTGTCAGGTTGTTCCTGAAATTTCCTTTAGAGAATTAAAAACCATTTTGGGTATAAAAATTGAGTTCGTATAACTTATGCGACTATTTTCTTTTATTATGTAGACGAAGTGGCAAATATTTTCTTTGAATAGGTTCTATTCACGGTACTATTGAAATCAGTGGAGTGGTAAAACAGAGCCCACCTTTTAATTCTGTACCGCGCGTGATAGATTTTTCTGTACCACGTGATCACTTTTAAACGAAATGATTGGCCAGCAGCGATGATCACATGGTACAAAACAAATCCAGCTTAGAGAGAATTCCAAACGGACATGTATTTTACTACGTACTCTAGTGATTTTTATATAGACTGATGGCTATGACAGTTTTCGTATTATAATTAGAATATAGAATGCAGTGCTAGTGCGTGTTGAGAAAACCCCACAGAAAAAGCACTTACAGAAAGTGGTCTTTGTAAAAGTATAACGCGGTTGCTAAGGGAACAAGCAGCTTCAAACTAATCATCAAATCAGGACAGATGTTTTTTCTGTACGCTTCGCGATATAATTTTATTGTTTTCCAGTAAATATGAGATTTTTTTTTTTTTTTTTCCTGGTACATAAAAACTCGGTTTTGATTTTTTTAACAATGGCATCTTTTTCTGATGTTTTCTCCCGTTACTGATAAACGACCGGCAAAAGAACGACACTCAAGGAAATAATGGTAGGTTCTTGTCGGGAATGGGAAAACTGTTGGTGAGAACTATTCAGGTTTGCAGCTGAACAAAACCAGACAGCAATTACTGAGATCGAACGCCGATAGATAGATAGAAACTTGAAACAACCTCTAGGCTTTTTTAAGTCAGAGCATGGCTAACTCACAGATGGAACCCTGAAACAACCTCTCGGCTGATCTAAGTCAGGACACGGCTAACTCACAGATCGAACCCTGAAACAACCTCTGGGCTGATCTAAGTCAGGGCACGGCTAACTCACAGATCAAACCCTGAAGCAACCTCTGGGCTTATCTAAGTCAGGGCATGGCTAACTCACAGATCAAACCTTGAAACAACCTCTGGGCTGATCAAAGTCAGGGCACATCTAGCTCACAGATCAAACCCTGAAACAGCCTCTGGGCTGATCAAACGGTCAGGACATGGATAACTCACAGATAAACCCCTCAACCATCCTTAGGGATGATCCAAGTCACGATTTGAACTTTGGCTTGTTAGGGTATCGCGGAGAGAGGAAAATTATTTAACCAACAAATGAGTGGGGGAAAAAGATGAGATCCAAAACCTGTTTCCTGGATGGTGTACGTTTCACTGCATTATGATTGGTTCAGAGCGAGATCATTTAAAACCTACTCTACGGCGCTAAGTATTTGTGATATTAATCCTATAATGATGATTTATTTTACACAAAACGTGATCCTTTGATTATGTAGTAAGAAGTATAAGGAAAAAAGAAATTACTAGATTGGAGAGAACTAAGTAAAAGGATTATAAAAGCAGGGCTGGGAGTTAGGCAATATTGGTTGTCTTTATGATCAATGCACGGATTTCATTCTGTGGTTCGACGTCGAAGTTACGTGCAAGTGAGCTAAAATAACTTTAAAAAGGTGACTGAGTTCGACTTCAAGGAGCAATCGGTTTTCAGTAAGTCAAGTCTTTTTCTTTTTCTTTTATTGTAAAATTATCAGGCTCCAGCTTAATATGGGGCTTGTAAAAGATATATTATGAATGAAACGAAAAGGTATCAAACATTCAAGTTAACGAGTCCATGAAAGGAAAAAAATCCGCAATGGTGCAATGATATGTCGAATATGAAGAATTTTTTTGATCTTGCGGCCGATCAGTTTTTTAAAAATAAAAGCTGGATGCCGAAAAAAAAAAAACACTCGAATTTAACAGATTGTTATGTAGATATCAAACCGCCAGATCAGTGTTCTGGATCTACGTTTCTTGACACCATTGACTACACGTTTCATCACAGTTCCATCCTACATTATAGTGGGTTATTTAAGGATTCAGATCGAATTAAGACTAAAAGGCTTTAGATAAATTACGTTTTTTTATGGGGGGGGAGGAGACCTGATTGCTTGTAGCCCTCCTCCATTCATTCAGTAAGAAACTTATGCCCTTATATTAAGTCAACAAGGAAACAGCTTTTTTTTAACTGATCCCCTTTAAGCCCCAGACCTTCCCCCCAAAAACGTGTGTACCTTCCTTTATCTACTAACTTCTAACCCTGATAATAATAATAATAATATATAATAATAACAATAATAATAATAACAATAATGATAATAATAATAATAATAACAATAATGGTAATAATAATAAATTTACTTTATTTCACGAGGGTGGCACCCAATAGCACAAGGCTAATAAACTTGCGGCCCTCAATAACTCTGCTATATTTACAAATATAAACAATAAAATAAATATATATATATATAGATAGTAAAAAAGGCAAAAAAACTAAGTAAATATGTATATAAATTATCTAATTACTAAGTTCTATCTAGATAATTTAAAAATCATCTTAGAGAGAAAAATAAAATCAAGAAATAGATGGAATATTAAGAACCAAATACTTAAACTACTAGGCACTAAGCATTATTATGCGCTCAATCATTTTCCTCAGTTCCAATAAAGTCTTTCCGTCAGATTCTAAAAGAGCAAAGTTTAACACGTTTTTTGCTTTTCTAAAGGCGACGACCGTATCTCTTACAGGCAATTACGTACAAACGTTAATGAATTAAGAACCAGCCATTAATCAATTTGCTTTACGGTAGCATCCGTTACGATACCATGACACAAGATTCTTATTACTGTTTAGCAGGCGTTTAAGAATATAGGCTTACGGTATTAGGTATGGCTCATGTGTAATTACTTATGTGTACTATTAGTAACATGGGTGACCAAATTGATACTACCAATATTAAACCTTTTTGTGCACTTTACTGTGGTTTTCGATATTCTGCAAAGACATTTCAACGCTTTTTGTGAAACTGTTTTTTCACTGGCGCCAGTCAAAAATACTGATGAAAGGTACCGACGACTGATTATTTTTGATTGACGGCAGCGAAAAAAGAAAAAAAAATTTTGGGGTGTAGCTTTCAACTACCGAGTTCGCAGAATATCGAAAACCGCATTAACTCCTTTTTTTATTTCGTGAGCCAAAAAAGGAATCCTTGTTCTTTCTACAAAGGCGCTATTGTTTGTTAAAGTTGTTAGGGTGATCTCGAATAAGACAAGGTCTTAGGGTAATTAATGGCATGCAGTTAGTGTATCATGCTCATGTTAAATAGTAATTACATAGGACCGTTAATATTTTCAAAAAATAAATACATTGAAAGAAAACACATTTGCTCAATATATCGGCATTAATAAAGCATGTATCCTGCGCAAAAAGATACACTATTGTGTTGCACTGTCTTCAGGAGTATCGCATTCGATCGTGGGAAACTTGTAATAGAGCGCACGGAGTTAGGAAAAAATAAATAAAACAAAAAGGTGTAAGGTCTATTAACGAACATATATACAAGTCGTAAAAGCCTTGAAGCTCTTTAGCACGCATCATTTCCTGACCGAATTCAGTGGAGATGAAAACGAAAGCGCCAAAGTGATAATTTTGAAGAAAAAACAACAACATCTAAGTGAACGAAAGGAAACAATTATGCGAGTGATCTGGAGTTTCGGAAAGCGAATATTGTTCACTTTTTCTTTCTTTCTTCTTTCTTTCTTTCTTTCTTTCTTTCTTTCTTTCTTTCTTTCTTTCTTTCTTTCTTTCTTTCTTTCTTCCTTTCTTCCTTTCTCTTTTTCTTTCCTTCTTTCTCTTTTTTTCCCTTTCTTTCTTTCAGTTTTTCTTTCTTTTTTCTTCCTTTCCTTCTTTTTTCCTTTTTTCATTGTCTTCATTTCTCAATTTGTGACCTTTATTAAATGACTACCCAACGGTCTTGTTGTTTAACGTGTTATAGTCATAAAATCTCTTTACTCAATGCCATGAATAGTTTAAGAGAGAATTATTTTCGTATTCAAGCGGTGAGCGCCAAAAACTATTTTCTTGAAGAAAGGCTGTTGTACAAGGCTAAAATCTTGTTATTCGGAAAGTTTAACTTATTTGGAATTGGAGATGACCGATGAAAGTGGAATCAAAATGTTAACCCAAAGCAAAAATTTTATTCGATAATGAGGTTTAGGCCTTCATTTGCTTATTCCCCATACATTTTCTATAAAAAAAAGCCTGACAAAGCTACATTCTAACACAAATGAAACAAAACATCTTTGTACAATTGAAAATACCGCTTCAAACAAGCATTTTATCATAGTACATCAGTTTCTAACTGTTTAAAAAATGTTTTCAGTGTGAACCCAAAACGAAAATTGGGATCAAAACTCATACGAAGATCTAGTTTCTGTCGCTTTTTGCCATTATTGCTCGTTGTTGAAAACAATTTTCCTCTTAATATCTAAAGCTTAGAAACGGCAACAACCTTCATAAGAACAGCAACCAAAAAAAAAATAACATTTATTTATGAGTTTCTTACAATCAACCAACTTATCTTAAGGTCTCATACTTTTTGTCAGGTTGGTTAATAATATGGCTTTTATCAGGCATTTTTCTTAATTGCTTAGCTTTACTTCGCTCTTGTGTACATACAATCACTAGTATGTTGTTAAAGCATTTAGTGTTTGAATTCACGAAGAGATGTGTAAATATTTAAGTAATTGTCACATTCATGTACATTATATACGTCTTGTGTTCTCGCGGAAATTTAAAGAAAGAATTGAAAGAGAGAGAGAAAGAAAGAGAGAAAGAAAGAAAGAAAGAAAGAAAGAAAGAAGGAAAGAGAGAGAGAGAGAGAGAGAGAGAGAGAGAGAGAGAGAGAGAGAGAGAGAGAGAGAGAGAGAGAGAGAGAAATAGAGAGAGAGAGAGAAAGAAATTTAAAAAAAAAAAAAAAAAAAAAAAAAAAAAAAAAAAAACATGAAGAAAAAATAAACGAAAAAGGAAGGAAAGAAGGATCAGAATATAATATTTAACAGTCTGCATCAGTGAGTTTAATCAATGCATGAAAACAAAGCCTTTTAGTAAAACCCTTCAGCTGAATAAATAAAAATACGAATCCTCTTGAATATAAAGAGCTACAGACCCTTGCAAATCATGATATATCAGTAATCTTCCACTTGGTTAAAAAATAAATAAAGAAAATGTCTTTTATTATCAATGAAAATGATGATTATGAAAAAATAACAAAGAAAAACGAATGTTTTGAAGATAATGCAATGATCCGATCAAAAACAACAAGAGCGCCTTTCGACATGATTTTTTTCTCTTACGAAAGTAAAAAAAAAGGTAAATATAGAAAAGAGATCAAACAGAATCCCTGGACATCGATTCTTTGTAAGAAAATCAGGCATATCAGAAACCATTTCCTGACTAAAAGTGTAAAGTGACATTATTTTTCAAAACAAATCACTGCTATGCATTTAGCTTAGCTTTCAGCCAAGATATTAATCCTCACAAATATCAAGTAGTTTTTCTTATCTGAACTGATCCGTTGTCTCCGCCACTACAGGGATGGATGTTTCGTTTAAAATAAAGATACTTATAAGACAATGTTTTCAGAAAGTTGTTCGTTATATGACGCGGATCAAAAATAATGCAGTGGTAAAGCTGAGTGCCCGTGAGAGAGATATACTTTTTATCATCGACTTGACGAGACTAAAAACTTTTTTTTTAACTGTCGGAACTAGATAAGTTGTAGATATTCGTTACTGAGAATAGCGGTGAATGTTTTATACGCGGTTTTATAAACATACTGTATGTTTTTTTTCTTTTCTTTCTTTTTTTTTTTTTTCTTCTTTTTTTTTTCTCTTTTTATTTAATTTATTTAATTTTATTTTCTCTTCTCTCCATCACTCTTTGTTTTGTTCAAACTTTTTTTGCTTCATATATTATAGAACTTTTGATACTGATTGGAATGGGATTTTTGGGATCTTTTGAAGTCAGTTGCTTTTGTAAATGTTAGTAAAAAAAACTAATTTTTGGACAGGGACGGCATTTGAAAGGCCCTTGAATTTTCGTTTTCAGAAAACTCGAGCAGCTAGAGTTTAGTTGAAAAGCCAGCATTTTTATTATTTTTCGAATGAAACTTCCTATTTATCTTATTCATCATGTACTCTTTTTTTATTGGCACTACTTGCATCATATTTATCAAAATGAAACTTCAATTTAAAAAACTTGACACTCGAAGGACAAACACCAAACTCTACTTTGAAGCGACGACGCGATACGATCTTTCGTCAGCAGATTATTGAAATGGCTTTCTAGCGAGTTTTACGGTATTATTATTATCATCATCATCATCATCATCATCATTGTTGTTGTTGTTGTTGTTGTTGTTGTTGTTGTTGTTATTACGTCTAATTGGGCCAATTTTTCCTTGGTCGCTGAAGTGAATTCTGGAAAAGTATTTTGCCTTCGCCAAATTAAAATAGGTTTTGGTGGACGTCAATCAAAGTGTTTCCATGGCGTGCATTTGTCACGTGCTTTAACTACTCTTCCCAGTAGACCGAGGCAGTTGTGATTTTTTTAATCGCCTTCGTAGCGTCTGTTATGTTATCCAGAAGTACATTTCAAACTAGCCACGTGATGCCAAAGTTGTACCACGAGGACAAGTTTTTTACACCACGTGATCAAAACTTGACTGAATTTGGATCACATGGTGTAAAAAACATGTCCACGTGGTGCAACCTTGGCATCACGTGGTCGATTTGAAATGTCCTTGTGGATAACATAACAGACGCTACGAAGGCGATTAAATAAATCACAACTTCCTCGGTCTAATGGGAAGTTTTCATGGAAGCAGTTTGATTGGCTTCCGCTAAAATCTACTTTGGGTGCGAAGACAAATAATACCATTTTTCACGTGTTATTGAAAAGGATGGTAAAATGGATTTCTTAACTGCAGACTAATGCCTCAAATTCAGTGCAACATCGATACAAAAACCTAAATCAATCCATTTTCTACTGCACTTTTGGAATGGCCATTCTCTAATCTTCTTCTTTTGCCGCGGAATCGGTGAATAAAAAATACGTATGGTGTATATACCTCTTGCAGCACTTTGGAATGCAGCTTAATATGGGGGACATAAAAATAGGTTCCAACTCTCAGGAGATTGGAATTCTTTTGCTTTGTCCCCCAGATTGAGCTGCTTTAACGTCTCATGCAAGGCCGAGACTATAGAAAACTGAAAAACGGTACACTCATCCAAATGAAACACCAAATTTTGTTAACCGGAAGTCCTCAAGTAACTTCTAGAAAGTTATATCACTAGCAGAGACAATAATCAAGGCTTGGGTGGCTTTGGGGGCTTCCTGGAAACACATTCTTAATAGTTTCCATACTTTATTAATTTCATCTACTAAGGCTTTTAGAAAAATGGCATTCAGCAATTGACGATTTCCGAGATGAGCGAGCGCTTTCATAAATATCGCAAACTCAAAAAAGAAAACGATGAGTGTTCAAAAGAAAACTTTGACTGAAACCATATAGCGTTATAGGCGGTTTATAAAACCCTTGAAGAAAAGATTTGGTCTGATGTGAGCTGTATTTTTAAAAAACTTTATAAACCTGCTTCCGAACTAGAAGAAACTCTTTAAACTATTCCCCTGATTAACATTATCAAGTTTCGTATCTCTTTTCCATAGCGCGCTAAAAAGTTTGTTCGAAAAATGCCTCGTTTTCGAATTTGAGCACGCGATACTTTTTTGACGGAACGGAGCCTATTTTGGAAAATATCTATTGGAAAGTAAAATGAAAAGGTTTGTATACAAATGCCGAACAATTTATTCAACAAATTATTTTCATAAATTAAGATAAAGAACTATTATTTATTGTTGTTTCTGCTCGCTCGCTTGTTTGCTTGCTTGCTTGCTCACTCGCTCGCTTGCTTGCTTGCTTGCTTGCTTCGTGCCTCGTCTTCCGCTAGTTCACAAATTTATTCGTTTGCTTTGTTCATCCATTCTATGAAGGGGTTCACCTTTTTTAGTCTCCCACGATTATTTTTAAGTATTCCAATTTCTCTTCTTAGGCCATTTTCTCTTGTTTTTAGATTCAATGATTCATTTACTATATTACACAAGGTTACTCTTACGTCTAAATATGTCTAAAAACTAAAAACTAATTTAGCTCTTTGTGCTATCGAATAGATAAGAAAAACACAGACGGTTGGCGCTCCATCGACTTAAAAACGCCCTTCAGAAATTGAACTTAAAAATGAAATAATAATTTGATTAAGTAAAAAAGGATTTTCGAAACCCCAGAAGCCAAGTGGGAAGAAGAATATTCACTGTCATCAATTAACACTTTTAAGTGCGAAAGCAAATACAATGTCACTTGCCGTGCTCAGGAACCGGTACTCGGACTTTGCTTTGAAAATTGAGGTGCTTATATATATACTTTTATGAATTATGAGAAAAATCGGTACTTTGAATATAATCAATTGAGTGGAATTAATAGGCTCTCTTCTCTTCTCTTCTCTTCCCTGAAGAAAAGTATTTTTATATTTATTTAAAGAACTTTAAAGTTTCGGTTTGTATTGAATCACTAACTTGTAGAATACATATTTCCTCTTCAAAAGCTATCCGCAGTTGAACTTTCGATGCTACCCATCGACTAGTCAAAATTAAGACATTGCTCTTGGATTTCCTTACGAGTGTACTGACTTTTAAACGAATTATGTACTTGGTTTGTTTAGCTAACTTTCTAAACACGAGCAAAATATCATTTTTCTAACTTGATTGAAGCTTTTCTTGCCGCTGTTGAAAGAGCTAACTAAATAAATCGATCTAAATGTTCTTCTTAAAAGCAGTGGATTTGTATGGAAATCCGAGAACAATGTCCGAACTTGACACGTGACGCCTAGCGCCGAAAAGGTGAATTAACGGAAATAAAGAGTTAGTAATGTTTTAAGCATTAGTATAATGGTCCAATCTCCTTCAATAAGTTAAAGAATACAACACCAATTAACTCACCAATATGGCAGGAACTAATATAGCTCCTATATATTGACATTGAATTCTCGATCCCTCGTTTTGAAACACCGACGACGACATTTGAAAAAAGAGTGGGTTAAAGTGTTATTAAAAACTAGAAATGTGGGTTTTCAAGTTTAAACTAAAGCCAGCCCATAAAAACACTAACGTAAAAAGAAAGCAGGTAAATAGAAGACAAAATTAAATTCAACCTTAACTGATTCCGCAAAGTCATAGTTATGACTAAATATTCAGGGTTATTTGAATGAAACAAGCGAACAGAATACGAGAAATATTTACAGTAATATTTAGAAATAACTTTTCCTAACACGTAGGCGCCATGTTTGGGTACCAAAATGTTTTTTTTTTTCCCAACGAAATTTTAACTTACGTGTGGATAAAATAAAATAGCTTATCCGGGTTATTACAACTGCCTTTGTGTATCCATGATGGCGTCATTTATTTTACTACCACTTCCAAAATGCTTCGCGAATTTTCTTTTTTGTCTAAGCCAAAATTGTATTTTCTCATGAAAATACTTAGTTAATTTGTACTGATTAACTGAACAAAATAGCGTGCATGGGATTTGGTAGTTGTATAGTTAATGACGCCATAACGCAAGTTTTGTATTTAATGCGAGATGAGAGTTAAGATGAAGCTGTTTCCCAGTAATCACGGAAGACCCTATTAATCAAAGATTTACTTTTTATTATTTGTTAAGTAATCTAAATTACACCTTAAGGGGCAGAGTTTTGGTAGCGTACGTAATCACATGACGTCATAAGGGCTCTGAATGATCTTATAGTTTCACTGCAGTAGTGCCTCATTTGTGATTAAGCCCATCATTCAGCCGCTAATCTGAAGTCAAACCAATAAGGTAAGCAAAAGTGAAACTTTCCCATTACCAGTCTATGTTCCCTCACTGTAACCGGGGAAAGTATGAATTGTTCTAATGAATAACACAGTTTTGGATTTTATCGTTTTATAAATTCTCTAAATTCAAAAAAGATCGATTAAATTCCGGAGAAAGGATTGAATCTTTTTTCGAGGATTACTTAGAAAACTAGATAAACAGATTGCTTTAAATCGATATTCATGTTTTTTTAATAGTCATCCTCGGCATTAAGGGAAGGTACATGGTGTTAGAGGACATTTACTGCTAACCTTTAGCGATCAGGCCCAGAAATGCCTCCGCAAACATGAAAGAAACTCAGCATCAATGAAATTCAAAATGGCGGCTCTTCCAGCAACAACTTCGACACCTTGCTAAATGTGGAAAGTTTGACGGAAAATGCCTGACGTCGAATCGCAGGTTTGCGGTACCTAGCAAGAACGTCGACTTGCTAAAGTCTTTACTTTTGTTGCTGTGTAGCCTAAAGACCTTTAGCACGATGTTCTTGCTAGGTACAGCAAACCGGGTCAAACTGCAGTTCGACGTCAGGCGTTTCCGTCAAATTTTTGACAATAGAGATTTTTAGATTTATGTTCACGGCAAACGTGAAACGTCAGTTGACCAGTAAAAAATTCTCTTAGGTTACTGAAAAAGAATCGCAAAAAAGTCCAAGTAGTAGAAAAACAAAAGAGTATTTGCGCTTGGTGAGAAGGTTTGTAAAAGGTAAAGTAAAATACAGGAAAACTATGAAAACGTGGTCACGTTTGCCGTTTGCGGAGAGAAAAAAATGTCAATCTAAAACTCTCTAATAAAATTTTAAGACCATGACAGCGAGAAACATTTCCTATTCATTCGAAAATTGAAAGCTATTTTATTTGTATATTTTATTGCGACCTATGGAATCAAAAATCATCACATTGGCAGTTGAGATGGGGGACGCTTGATGCTAGTTTAATACTGAGTAATGATGACAAATCCCGGCTAATAATGATCGACGACCATTTCCCTTGAAAGGTATTTTGCTTCGTTATCGTTACTAGTTGTTTTTTACCCTGCTAATTTACCCTTTTTACTGATGTGTTTCCCCGTACTCGGTGTGTCTATTTGAGTAGAGTTGTTTGTTGGTTCTCTCCTGTACTTCAAGAGCTTCTTCCTTCCGCAAAAATCAACATTTCTGTATTGACCGTAAGTCCTATAATAGGAATTTCAATAGCCGAAAATTACTCTTTAGAAATGCCACTATTAAATTCATTTTATTTTATGTTTTTATTTTATTTTGAATCTTAATCTCTTTTTGGTGTCATTTTATGCGAACTGATGTCCAACCTCCGGGTATTCAGTACGTGATAGTGTATATGCGAAAAGATAAGTAAAGAAGTAGATTTAATTTATATTACGTTATCTGACATTCTCGAGCACTTCACATGTGAATTAACTTTTAGTTACATTTAATGAAAATATTTCGTGATACTTCCCGAAAAGCGAGTAAATAGGAAGTCTTTAGTAAAAATGGCAAAAGCTTCCGTCGAGGCTCGAGGCAATATTTCGTTGGATTTAACTTAAGATTGAAGTCTTCTTTCCCCCCCATTTTTTGTTATATCAGTCAACAAGGCGGCAATGATATTTGCCTTATTACATCCTATCTGAAATGAGGTTACAAATACAGTCTTAATGAACGTGGTTATAAAACTAGTTTCATATGTATTTGTTAATTAATTTTTTGCTGGATACGGCAAAACGTCAAACATAAATTGGTATCATTAAAATCAATTGATTGATGAAACATCTGCGTACAATCCCTCCAAGTCCTCTCCAAATCTTAACAGAATTACAGAGTTAGTCTTGCTATCTCTAGGTGTCTTTGCTCCTTTCCTCTCTCCCTCCCTCTCGCTTTGCGCCTCCCTCCCTCCCTCCGAGCTAACTCTCACTCTTTCTTTCTCCCACCCCCTCGCCAAATTTTCACTTTTTTAACATATTATTCATACTCTATCTGCATTCTTTCAAACTACTAACAAACACAATTTCTTGAGAACGGCTATCTACTGAACGCCTGGAGCCTACTCGAATCACAGACTAAAAGGCCTCTCTTAAAAACATTGATAAAACACATAGATTTAATTGCTTCTTAATAGCCTTAAGGTGGCTCCATATAGTTCTTGTTCGCGCGCGCCAGATTGTGCACGAGCATGCGCAGTACCAGAACTTGAAGAAGTCTTATTTTTATGACGTCACGAAAAGTCGGTTGCATAAGTTATTTAAAAATAATAATAACTCGAAAACTACGTGGTCAAATATCTTTAAATTCCTATAGTTTTTCTTCGTAGATTGATAAGGCGACTGAAGCAACATAAAAAATATCTTGACTACAGAAAACTTTTTATCTTGAAAATCGATATTTCTTTAATATCTTGGTTTCTGTAGTCACAATTTTAATAAAACGCTTTCATATAATAGGTAACAAAACAAACTTTCCTATTACACAATCTAAAAAAGATTGACCACGGGAAACTCGAGATTTTAACTTTTTAATGGCAAAAAGGGTCCGTTTTGTGGCTGATGTGTCGCTGCTATGGTAACTATTCACGTGATCATTTTCACGAAAAATGATTCCTAAACTCATAGTCTTTAATATGGTTAACGTATCAGATATCAAGATATAGATCTGTATATTTGCTATAAAATGATTTCTAGTTCCATTCTGTTCTAAAGCCCGAAACTATATGAAGCCACCTTAAGAAGGACACTACAAATGTTCCTGAGTTTTTTAAAAACCAAATTGCCATGGCTAAAGATTTAAGAACAGTTAATAAAGATAGCTGATGAATT
Source organism: Actinia tenebrosa (assembly GCF_029948245.1). Classification (NCBI taxonomy): domain Eukaryota; kingdom Metazoa; phylum Cnidaria; class Anthozoa; order Actiniaria; family Actiniidae; genus Actinia; species Actinia tenebrosa. The sequence goes on along the minus strand of NW_028292576.1, from coordinate 7,891,493 downwards.
TGGAGTGAATAACTGTTTGTCATACTCCGATGTTGAGCAATTGTACCTAGTACAAATATACACCGCTTTTGGCTTAACTTGGACCGATGGATTATGACATCTTGTCATTCGTTTGTCTTAAGCGTTTTACAGGCTTTATTATGGCTGAAGGCAAGATATATAATCAAGGGAATTACAAAATACAAAAGGACACACGTATGAACAGATTAAAGCATTTTATTTTATGGTTTGTAAACTGATACTAGCACATGGTATTTCCATCCATCCATCTATCCATCCATCCATCCCTCCCTCCCTCCCTCCCTCCCTCCCTCCCTCCCTCCCTCCCTCCCTCCCTCCCTCCCTCCCTCCATCCATCCATCCATCCATCCATCCATCCATCCATCCATCCAAATAAATCCCAACCTTATAGAAGCCCCAAGAGGAATTAATCTTTTATTTTCTTTCGTGATGTAAAATGCCGGAAGCAATGTCTGGAACTTTATATTGAAAAACGTTTTTTAAAGCATATATTTTCTGTTATCAAACACGAGCACGCTATTTAGTGATAACATTTACTCGTCGCGTCATGCAGCCTTAAATTTAAAATAAATACTGGCAATAGTAAAGTGAAACCTTCTAGTAGGACTGATGGCGACGCCTTAAGATGATAATCATAATATTGCCTTCATAGCTTAAATGATCTCTGATATGTGGAGTCACCGTATAACGGAGTTCTTTTAAAGATGTGTTGTCGAAAATACAAAATTCAAACGCCAACAGCCATTTAGAATTAAACCAAGGCTGTTATTGTCTTTTTGGTTTGAAGGCTAATAGCTTTATATGCCGCAGTCTGTGCTTAGGAAAAAATATAATTGTAAGATCCGAAAAGTCAGTATAAAACCGGTTAAATATAAATAAAACATAAACATCACCACCATCAACAATCATTGTCGTTAGAATTAAAAACTATTAACACAAATTACATGGCATATAAGTCTGTTATAGTATATTTATTAATTATATTAATCCTACATAAAATATTGATATCATATATTATCATATGACCCGTATCTGCTCGGGCGCGTGCTCTTAGAAAAACCTTCGGGAAAATGGCGCGAGCAGGGCCGTACGGCTTTGAGCGAGGAGGGCCCGTCCGTACGGCCCTGCTCGAATCCGCGCGCTTTCTCTTTTTTAGCTTTTATTTACTATTTCTTCCTTTTATTTTTTTATTATTTTTTTCGTGAGGGTCATAAGATAAAATGCTTATTGACTGAGTTAGGTCAGGCCGTACGGGAAAATATTTGGCTCTCTGTCATTTGTACGGCATCACCTCGAGCCAAATATTTTCCCGTACGGCCCGACCTAACTCAGTCAATAAGTACATAATATGTTGACGTTAGCCATTTCGTTCGGTCGTCTTGTCGGATTTTATTAACTTGTTCATTGTTTATTCTATCTTTTTTGTTAATTTCTTTGTTATTCTATTGGCTGGGTTCAGTGTGTAGATGCATGCGATACTTCCTTTATTGCAATTGCTTAATAAATCTGCTTAATCCTTGTTTTTTCCTTCAGTTCAGGCTTTGATGGTTCATTGAGAAACACACTTTGACAGAACCAAAGTCTACTACCGGTTACAAGAACACAGTATCTTCTTGTGTAGAAAATACATACCAAGTTAGAAGGATTAGTAAGAATCGATTTGACATGAGCCTTGCTGAATGTAACGTGCAGTCTGATGGATGAATAACGTGTTTTATGGACTAAGAAAACAGAATTCTCAAGAACAACTACGAAGAGCCAGGAAGATCCAAGGAAGAGACAAGCAGCAAAGTTTTATTTAAACAGAGTGGACTAGCAAAACTACTTAACCAAATTGACGACTGTGATGCCAGCTGAAGGATAAAGAAGGACTAGCCAGCACTTGCAATAGAAATAAAACGAGAAGTGATTCACAAGTATAAAAGGATCACAATCCACAGAATTTCAGGAAAGATAATATATAGAACCTTCAATTAGATTTCATTCACTAGTTATATCTCAAGGAACAATCTCGAAGACATCAAAGTTTAAGGAGACCATAGCCCAAAGGTGGTACGTACATTAAGGTGTATCACAGTTCTTTACTTACTTATACAGAGGCTAATCATTGGGATTGTGGCACGTTGAAAAATTAATTAGTTAATTAATTACATAGTTAATGAGAGTATATAGTTATTAGGTACGTCGAGGCACATTTTTGAGGGACACGTCCACAGAGGTACGACAAGGTACATCACTGGGTGGGTACATCCAGGTACGTCAAGGCATATTCTTAAGTTACATATAAATCTATTAGTTCTGTTTGAATTAGGCCTAGAATAATGTCAAACAACACAACCTACAATGATCAGTTATGCACGCTTTATCTCTTAAACTCCGCTACTTCAGAAATCGTCATGACCGTAGCGCTAGGCGTTCTGGGTATTTTCTCTCTCGCGGGTAATGCGCTAGTTCTAGCCGTGTTATATAGGAACCGAGAAATGCGTACGATCACAAATCTCTTCATTGCAAATATGGCCGTATCGGACTTGATATTTCCACTAGTTGTTATTCCAAAAGAAATCGCATTTATACATTCCGATCATTTTTGGCTTATCAAAGGCGATTTTGGGTCGTTTCTTTGCAAGCTCGTTCACTTCTTGCAAGACCTTTCCACATCCATTTCGATCCTTAGTCACGTGGCTATTTCTATCGAGCGATTCTATGCAGTCGTTTTCCCTCTAAAGGCTAGGAGATCCAGTGTCGGATGGCGCACGGTTGCAGTGGTGATGACCTGGGTGGTTGCCATGGGATATAATGCTCCGTACTTTTATTCGTTCAGGCTTGTGTTAATTTCAAAGGAGGAAAGGACGTTTAGGTGCATTCTTCAGTGGGAGCCAGCATTCGATGACACAAATGAGGCCCAAAAGAGATTCTATATGTTTTCTTTCGTGTCCCACTACGCAATACCTCTGGTCGTCATTACCGTACTGTATTCATATATTCTTTACAAGATCAAAGCGAGGCAGGTCGTAGGAAACGATTACGCTAATAGATCGGTTCGCGATAACACTCAGAACAAACGCATCGTTCGGTTGGCGATCAGCATCGTCTTATTATTTGCGATCTCTTGGGCCCCACTTCACATCTTTCTCTTCATTCATATTTATAAATGGAACTGGAGCATACCGTGTGGTCTCGAGAACCTAGCGTTTAGTACTTTCTATCTTGCATGGTTGAGTAGCTTCACCAATCCATTGATTTACTTCATATTTAGCGAGAATTATCGGAACGGATTGAAAAATCTTTTCGGGGGATGTTTTGTGATTCACCCTCGTATTTTTCCGGGAATCAGCAATGTAGTAGGAATTGAGACAACTGAGTCGACGTTCTTAGAACATCGAGGAGCTAGAGTCTTGCGACATGAACGAAACGCCGCAACTAACGAGGAAACTGTCACATAAATAAAATTTAAAAAAATAAGAAATAGCTATATCTTGCAGTGATTATTAGACAAAAGGCAGCAAGATATGAAGTTGTAGAGGTGTAGTGTACATAAAGCAGTTTCCGTGTATATGACTGTGAAAAGCTCACGGCACGCACACGGTCGTGACACGGCAAGGGATACACCAGACCTATCACATTGCTCGAGAATTTACTCTCCATCCAATCAAATACCCGGCGGAACACGGCAAGAGCACGGCGCGGCTATGGACACGGTACTGCCAGACCAATCACATTGCGAAAGAAAAAAATCAGCCAATTAAAATTAGAGAAAGTATCGCGGTCACGACATGCAATGCTTTAAAATGCTGGGAAGGTAACAGAAATCGGTACAGCGCGTTTTGTTCATTTTATACAAATGCTGATTTTACTTAATAGCAAGTCTTTGACCCTTTATTTGTTCCAATACAATATGCCTTAACAATAAGGACTCTTGGGACTTTTTCCCTTTTAGGACAATCAATTGTAAACTTTTGCAAAATGCCCATTACATGATCTCCTCATATCCAATGATGCCTTGAAAGGTTTCGTTATGACTCGACTGTTAAGACACGACTTTGTCTCTAAAGGGGAAGGGAGGTTTATTGGTGTCCACGATTAGTGTGCTACATGTGGCATGCTAGAAGTTTGACACGTTAATAAAGTTTATGTATGTATGTTAAAAGCTAGTGTAGGTAGTATCGTTTCAACTTAACATAATGTAAGAGCAAAAATGGTGAGAATCCGAACAGTTATGTTCAGAATTGTAGTTAGATTTAGCGTTAGATGGATGGAAGAAAAGAAAAACAAAATAACAAAAATACAAAAAAAATATTATAGCATATTGGTATAAACTGTAATCAAGTAGACAGTTGTAGCATGTAGTATACACCTAATTGGAAAAAACACCTTGTCGGGTTCGAGAAGATCATATCATCGAAGTTAAGACCGAAAAGGATTTTGGGTACTCCGAAATGTGTATCATATTTGCATATAGACATGTAAAAATGCACATTAGAGCAAAGTCGGCGACCGAGATTAACATGCCAAAGCCATTCTACAAAGATGTACGCTGGAGAGCTGTTTGGCTGCCCCTTCGGACTTAGCTTCGATGATAAAACCTTTTTTGGAACCCAACAACGTTTTTTTAATTAGGTGTATAGGCTTAGCTTGCTTTGAAAATTGGATGAAATTTTAAAAAATGTAAGAAAATCAAATATTGCTCGAAAAATTGTAGTTTAACGTACAATATAGTAGTTTATATGATTAATAAAATTATAACTAAGAACTGCATATTTGTAGAAGTACTAAAATATAATGTGCTTCTGAGAAAGTAATGGATTAATCATAATTATCTCAATGCGTCAATACTAAAAGATGCTAGATATTGATTATCTATTAGAAAATTATAGTGCTCGTTGTTTCTGTTCTAATCCAATTGCAAATATAAAACACAAGCTAAACTATATAAACAATTAACAAATTGTGCTAGTTTTAAAATCATTTATTGATTGACCTTCGTATTTAACACTGAATGCACTATAAATTTCAGTATACCAGGGTTCATTGATTAAGTTCAAATACTTGTAGAATGTTATAAGGGAAATTTGACAAAGCATCCATGCAGAACTCTCTCAAGAAAAAACAACAATACTTAGCCTGTGTTTCTCGGCGGTCTGCCGTGTTGCGATGAGGACGAATACGGCAGACCCCCAAGCAACGCAGACTATAGTTTACTTAACCAAAAAGATGCTTCAATCATGACCTAAGACTTAGATAGATTGTAAATTACACTGTATAATCATGCATGAAATATATTATTGCAAAAATGTTATTAAAATGTGAAACTTCTTTGAAACTCGTTGGGAGTATTCAATCCGTCTTTGACAACACGAGACGCCGTTTGTGGTTTTACATTTGCTTACCCCAGTCGCAAAGCTTTATGGGTATGCGAAAGTAGAGAATTTGGTCATATTCCATGTAAAATTTGGCATTTGCCACATTTCATTGGTTTTGAATTATCTGTCTGTGTCCTGACTACCTGTTGCTTGGTGCATTATATTTTTATTAGTTAACTTCCCACTTATATGCCGGCTTTGCGTGTCACTCACAAAGGTTTCAGCACAAGGCTACGTGATAGTTGATTCTTTTCTCGCCTGCTACGAATCACTGAGCATATTTATGCACACAGCCTCGCAATGGAAACGTTGTCAGGATGGCGCGGTGGTAGAACGCTAACCTCTTTGGTCCGGGGTACGAATCCCAGTCGCCCCATGTGAGCTGAGTTGGTTGGTTCTCTTTCTGACTCCGAGGGTTTTTCCGGTCCTCTGGTTTTTCCTCCCTCCTCTCAAATAACTCTAACTAATTCAAACTGGTTAGAGCTGTGCTCTGGGATCATACAGTACATAGACTGTATAGCGGCTGCTAGAGGCGCCTTCACATGCTTACAGTTGGAACTGGTGATAAGCATTGGCAAGTTTTTTTTTGGGACAAGCGAAGAATACCTTGGAAGTGGGTTCCTATATAAATCGTTTTCTTTTTCGTTGTGGTCTTTTAAATTAGGGGGTCCTATCGAATTTCTTCCAATGTTCTAATCTTATATAGATAATTTACTTATTAATGTTGAATGAAATATATATAAAAAAGAGTGTTTGCGATCTATCTATTTATCTCTTCCAGCCAAAATGGTTAGACAAAATGAGCTTATATTTATGTATGTTGCGGTGATGTTTGAGGAACAACCACTCCGATCCTAATAAGCTTAAAGTTTTAAAGAACATTTATGAATGCCAATTTCTGACAAAGAAAATATTTATCTAAAAAAACATTTATAAGGTCTATTTATATAGGTTATATCTATTCGAGTATCTTTAAAAAAAATCGTTAAAAAAGAATTTCAAAAACCGTGTTGAGTAACTATGAATTTCAAGTCACCCATCCAAGTACTAATCTCACTCAAACGTGCTTGACTCAGTGTCTTGTAAGCCCAAGTTTTTTTCACTGGGCCATGATTTCGAGAAATTAGCATAACAATAGCCATGAAAACAATGCACCAGATAGACTAGATTATTTTCCACCTCAAATCAACGTGCCAGTGCGTGGCAGAGTGCAAGGGATTAGCTGTAGATATGGTCTGGGGGCCGGCTAGTCCCTCCCCTGATGCTTCGGCTAGAACACTATCCTGCGTAATCCGTACACCCAAGGGCAGAGGGACTTAATCGCCGTCATGTCCGAAGTCCATACGATGACCCAGCGGATGTCTAGGGGTATGGCATGAAGGCACTATTTTTTCTTCTTCTGTATTTTGGAATTAATTATTTATTTAAAGTTGGTGGACGCGGGTTCGATTCCCACTGTATTCAGTAAGAGTATTTTTTTCTTTTTTCTAACCTTTTATTTTTTTAAATATTTCTTTTATTAATTTTTTTTAACGTTCTTTTCTTTAGAAAGCATGTCTACTTTTTTGCTAACGCGATCGGCTTCTGAAAAAGTCGAACTGTACTTCTGGTTTAAAAAACCGTCTGGGAGCTATTGACTGCCAAGAGCTTTTACTCACCTAAACTTGGATTCTCAGTCTTATAGTCTATACACATCAATTTAAGCGTCGTTATAACGGATCACCATACTTTTAAAAACATGGTAACCCATAGAGTTGATATTAATGGCTTGAATAGGCTACTTCCGTCTTTCCTTCCGTCTGTCCGTTCGTCTGTCGGTGCGCACGGACGTTCGTACGTATAGTACGTACATTGTACACACCACAGAATTTCCGTTGCCGGATGATTTTGTAAAGAAGGAATTATCGATATTAATTTGTCATAAGAGGAAAACCATTTGTGGCTCAGTGAACGCCAGAGAGTCTGTAAAAAGACATCTGGATTAGATGGCCGAAAAGGATGCATAGGAAAAACATGACAAGATAGGAATCAGAAAACAGCAAGAACATGTTTTTAATTAAATTAAAGTCATGTTTGGGAAACCGAAATGTCAACGATAATGGAAAATCGGTAAAAGTTGGTTGACATTTCGGTAGATAGAAAGAAACAGCTAAAGGATTTGCGATAATATTTCTAAGTGTGAATATTGAATGGTAGAAGGTTAGTTTTAGATATTTTTAAGTAATGATAGGGAGGTGCCTGTCCAATTCTTGCTGAATATTAAGTAACTGGGCGCTGTCAGCAATCGACTAATAGCTCCACTTTGGAGTAGAGAAGTCTCTGTTAATTTCGATTAACTGCTAAATATTATGTGCCTGCTAGGTAACAATGTATTCTAGTGACTGTTTGGTGGCTAAACAATTTCATATAATATAAATATTATAATTTTAGGATAGTTCAAATTCCTCCTTAGGAATTGGGAACTAGCTCATTATTAAGCTTACTTTTAGTTAGCCAATAGAAATGATTGTAAGAGATGTCAATCAAGCTTCTACTTGACGTCATCTCATTAATTTTACCAATATTATTTAAGTGCATGTAGCACAAATATTTGTTAGTTGGAGTCGCAGTTAGCTACAGTTACAGTTGGAGTTGAAGTTAAAGTTGCAGTTAGCTACAGTTACAGTTGGAGTTGAAGTTAAAGTTAAAGTTGCAGTTTGTTACATTTACAGTTGGAGTTAAAGTTTTAGTCGCAGTTTGTTACATTTACAGTTGGAGTTGAAGTTAAAGTTGCAGTTAGCTACAGTTACAGTTGGAGTTGAAGTTAAAGTTAAAGTTGCAGTTTGTTACATTTACAGTTGGAGTTAAAGTTTTAGTCGCAGTTTGTTACATTTACAGTTGGAGTTGAAGTTGAAGTTGCAGTTGCAGTTACTGCAAACAAAATAAAGGAGAACAGAAAACCTACAAAATGCAACAAGAATCTATGTGTCTGAAAGGGAAGTTACACTCCCCCACTCCCCCTCGTGACAATTTCAAAGAAAAACTACTTGCAAATGCACAAAAAAAACATTGTTTTGGGACAAACTAGTAAGCTAAGGCCAAGAACAACGGCATAATAATCAAAAAGTTATGTTTGAAAGTACCTTTTTCAAAATAGGGAATTTATATGCTTTAATTTAATCGCCAAAAATAGCAATCAAATCGATAAAAAGAAATTTAACGGACGAATATGGCTAAGAGTTGATTTTGAACTTCAAAGGTCCTTTCACAGGATGTGAGCTTAATGAGACAACAAGATATACTTATTTCAATAACGTTAGTCACCTGAAAAGCTACAAAGCTCAGACCGACAAGGATTATGGGTAGATATATTTTACATGTTTCAGCCGCTTGATAACTGTTGATGGACTTGCACATCTTCTATCAATACAGTCTCACCTCTCCTGAGCATCCTTTAAGCTGCAGTTTGTATCAAAAAAGTTTTACTTGTTTGATATTAAAAGTTACCCAGGATCCTCAGTGATCTCAGCTTTCTAGGTTATTTGGTGACTAACTTTATTGAAATAAGTGTATGCGACGTCTTTTTTCACATCCATTGAAAGAACCTTCTCCATAATCGAAACGTTATACCGCTTGCTCATTGCAAAAACAGGTAAAATAGATAAAAAGAAACTTTTAAATTTCATTAAAAATAGATGAATGAGGTTTAAGAAATGATTCGAAGATTCTAGGCTCCCAAGGTCCTTTCACTGGATGTGAATTAATCATGTCACTGTTATGAGAGAGAAAATTTATATTTTTACAGACTAAGCTAGACATCAGTTTTCTAATTACTATTTCTTATCGTATGAAAACAAGATAAAGAACGATCAATTAGCTATATAAAAATATCGATATAAGATTTCAGCAAGGCTACCATCACGCACAAGTTTAGATAATGGTATGCATTGAATTCACAAGTAAACCTCTTAGCTCCTCCCATTAGCATGTACACCTCTGGTTACGCCTTACACAGTTTTTACCCCTTTGCTTAGTTATTTTAGAACTATTCTTTTAAATCTTATGATAGAAACTTTCCTCGTAACCTTTTCTATTCATTTACACTGTGTTTACAATATATTCATGTATTAACTTTAGTTTGAGCTATGTTTAGTTCCAAGATTTTCACTCGTATTACTCATCAATAGAATATCGTGCAAAGGAATTTACTTATCCTTTTAGCGCGCGATATTATCCTATTGATTATAGACTAACACCTGTCATAGAGTTATTATTAATAGGGCTCATGTAATTAGTTCAATACAGAGAAGAGAGTCTAGAATAAAGATCCCGGAGCTCGTACCGAGAGCGGTCGTCCCATAACTTTTTCACTTTCATTGAAAGGAACTTTTTCTTAATCGAGTACTATATATAAAACTCTACTTTTGGATACCCAAACATCGTTATGTAAAAGAAGTAGTTGTAAGCTTATATTTTGCTTTGTTGTTTTTTCATAAGTCCAAGTCCGTTTAGTGTTGTTTTGCAATTTAAAAAATGAACAATTCAGATTTGGATGAAGACATCCAAGGTAAATTTCACTTAACCTGATATTTTATTGGATTATCTGTAGTTATCTTTCTTTTTTCAAGTAAAATTAACCAGCAATTCATAGCATTAAAAGTCGTCCATTAAAAACATTATCGAGTTTTTTCCCAAGAAAAAACATGGCCAGAAATTCCGAATCCCTATGGGAGGAGCTTAATACGTCATCAGGTTACTAACGTCAATCACTATATTTTAATTCTTATTTAATTCTTAATTTAGTCTTATTGGCTCAGTCACTTTGTTCGATTTCCATTTTTCAAAACGACAAAGAGAAAATAAGAGAAAAATGTTTCTATAGCGTGCTTAACAGTTTATCAACAGAAAGTATATTGCCATTAGTGAAATAAGGACGGAAGGGGAACTTTATGAGATAGAAAGACTGATAAGTTGCCGTGGTGGATATACAAGATAACAAAATGAGTTATGTATTTTTTAAATAATGCATATTATTTCAGCGGCTTTAATGAAATCAGCGTTCTTTGTCACTTAGCACGAATATTTGGCTGATCTGCGAAAGATAACCGAGAACTTTGAGATTTAGAATGTTTGGGAAGTTGCAAATTGTATTTCGCGCGAATTTTACCCGGTTTTCGCTTCTTCATTACAGGCGCAACTGCCATATGCTAGCTAAGAATGCCTTGAGCAATTGGGTATTAATATCCGAATATCAAAATTCCTAAGTGGGAAAGTAGTATGGTGGAAAACAAAGAATCGCGAAGAAGAGGATGTAATTTTGATTGGATTTTTTTACTGGTCTCATCATGGGGGACTTTACCTTTATCTGGAAAAATAAATATAGTTAAAGAATTTTCCCGATTTTATTTTCACCTTTAAGGTTTATTTTAATTGTGTCTAAAACAATGGGAGCTCCGCTGTTAGACAATGTCTAGATTTATATTATCTTATTATCTTTTCAATTATATATTTTTTCGATTCTTTTCTGAGCCTTTCTTCCTTTTGTTTTTTCTTAAATCTCGATGTTCCCCCCCCCCCCCCCCCCCCTTTTTTTTCCCGCCAGTCTGTATTTACGACTATTGGCTTGACTTTTTCATCCAATCAAATTCAATTTCTTTTGGCTCCTTTTGACATGGGGCTTAGCAAGTAATCAGTAGACCTTGTGTGTGCGCATGTTTTATCCCGTCAAACAAGGTAACACTTGATTTTTATTGCAGCTGAAAACAACATAAATAGCTTTAGAATGATGATTTTTATTTTACTTGAGTATCTTTAAAAAGATAAATCTAACCACATTTTAATGGACTTTAATATGATTCAGAAAAAAACTTGTTTTCGCACCAAAAAGCACTCCTAGAAGTGGTTTAAATGCATGTCTCTGAATATTACATTTGCTTGTTTAATAGTTTTCTAAAAACCAAATCTTTACACTCGATGTGCTTATTATACATAAACTAGTTTGAACCATGGTAATGAGTATTAGTGAGTATATTTCATTGTAAAAAGGACGATAGGTAAAAGAAGTCAGAGTTCGCTTGAGAAGTTTTATGCTGGACAAGGAATATGAACCACATCGTTACCCAAACTCTATATTAATTCTCCTGTTCAGTGGTCGGTGCTGACCAAAAGGAACGCAGGCTAGGAAAGTATGCACCACATAGTATTGTCTGTGCATGCGCACTAAATTTTGACGATTCGTTATTCAAGGAGCTGTGAACGACGTCCAACATAGCTTCCCTTCTGTACATTAGCAGGAAATTGTCCTTTAATGTTCCCAGCGTCTTTGTAGCGTCCCACGATGACGTAACACGTAAGCCCCGCTGGAAATAAAAAAATTATAATAATAATCATTATCATCTTCATCATCATCGTCATCATCATCATAATCGTCGTCATCATCATCATCATATCATCATCATCATTATATCATCATCATTATCATCATCATTACCATCATCATCTCATCCCCATCATCATCATCATCATCATCATCATCATCATTGATTTTGGGGGATTTATTTATTGCGTTAAAATGACTGATGATTGCATTACACATTCAATCCTTTTTATCGTTGTTTTTTCTTTTTCTTTTTCCTTTACCATCATTAACGAAGGACGCTTTCCCGATTCCAAGTTTAGTTGACGCCTTCCATACCACTTGTGTAAAGTGGCCAGTGAGACCAGAATATCCTGGGGATCCCCAGTCGTACTTTTTCACCTCATCATACCACATCACAGTGGCAGCCTTACAATCAAATCCTGTGTCTGTGATAAACATTATATTAAAAAAGCTTTAGTAATGAAAACTTCATTATTAAGGACAATAGAGAGACAACTAAGTTCACATATGATATCGAGTCCGGGGGTCATTAACAAAATTTGCTTCAAGAGAGGGGCCACATTAAAAATATTCGAGCCGTACAGAATTAAAATAGACAGAATTGAAAACAAGGGAGGGACCATTTTTGGCAGCAACAGAGAGAGGGGTTAAATTTCTTTTATGGGATACCAAGCAAATGTCATCGCCTAACCCTAGCCTAATCGTCCCTCAGAGCCTACACAATTAAAACCATTTAAAACGTCTTTATTACAATATCCGAGAACTGTAACACCTACCTGGCTTCGAACATCGCTTGGCGAGATTTTCCCCCTGCCCCTGCCTTTCGTTTTGAGGTGAGTGCTCAACTGTTTTCGAGCTAGCAAGCTTTTCAGCGTACGCTTGGGCCGCTGAGTTTAGTTGAGGATCGAGTGTCATCGGTGGAGAATTGTGGATCGTTCGTTTAGCGTTGTGTTCGGCAAGAGCTTTGCTCTGACACTCGGTAGAACCTAAGGTAAAAAGCAAATATTAGATTTCAATTGGTCTCTCAAAGGGAGCACTTGATCTATGTAACGATAACAAAATAATAACACAAAATCCAGCACAAGGTGACGGCTTGGGAGTTTTCATGTGACGTTACACATTCGCCATTTTCAATATACTGACTTTTCTCGTTTTCTTAGTGTTTTTATTTTGTATACCTAATGGGTGTGTTAAACCTACAAACGATTACTCGGACTTTTTTAAACTCAAATGTCAGAGGTACAGCAAATCTTTTTCCCACATTACTTTGGATTTGACAATATTTTGATTGGGTGAGGGATCTAAGTTGCGAGTGATGAAGAACTATTTGACACTATTTGACTGTGCTAATTAAATAATGCCATAGTATAAGAATGATCATCAAGGAATGTAAATATATTTGCCCTCACCGGAAGGTCCACCGGTAGGTGCAGGGGCCAAGGTGGAACCAGGAGATGGTGTACTACCTGCTGTAGAACCACTTACTCCCGAAGTGGGAGCCGAAGATGGCTTAGATGGCCCAGATGTTGCGTTGCTTGACCCAGTTGAGGCACTTGTAGGACCACTTGTTGGGGCACTACTTGCACCTGAAGTAGGGATACTCGTTGGAGGTGCGCACGTTGGTATTTTACAAGGGTTAGCTGTTGCATTGTCTAGATAAAGAACAGAAAAAAGAAGAAGAATTGGAAAACAAATAAAATGGTGTTATATATAAATACACAAATTATTGCTGAGGGTCCTGATGGGGTTGAAAATAGAAGCTGGCCTTATCGGGACTGGGAAAATTATATTTTTTGCACTGTGAATGGGATTCAAAAACTGAAAAAACGATCAAAAAATGGGAATGGGATATTAAGATTTGAGCAGATATATAGGCTGGGACTATGGATATGGATCATCATCTTCATTATTATCATTATCATCATCATCATCATCACCATCATCATCATCCCCATCTTCATCACCATCACCATCATCATCACAACCATCAGGACCCTTTCTTAATATCATCATTTTCTTTATCATCACAATCTTCATCTTGATCATCAGGATCATCTTCATCTTCATTCTCATCGATCATCATAATCATCATCATGTTCCTGTTCATGTTCAACTTCAACATCATCATCATCACCATCGTCATCATCATCATCATCATCATAGGCCTATGGCCCACATAGACCGACCGCATTTTTATGTTCATGTAATCTTTACCTGTGACATTTGTTGCGTTGCTCAAATGTACACTTAACACATAGTTCTTCCCTCCACCGTTCATGCTGATGTTCTTGCTTTGTCCTGGCTTAAGATGTAAACCAAAACAGCACGGTGGCGGATTTGCAGCTTGGCAGCATTGCTGATCAGGATGTGCTATACCAAGATAAACTCCATTGGCGTCCGGTGGAGAGGGGGCATTGCTGCAGCAGCCAGTGCTCGGCATGGACATTGGTGGTGACTGTGGAACTGCCATAGGCTGGTTGCAACATGGAGGCGGTGAAGATGATTGACAGCAAGAAAAGGGCGACTGACCCGCCATCATGGGTGCACCATTTTGGGAGCAACATCCTGGAGATGGCATCGATGGTTGTGGAGGTGGAGGTACAGCTTGGAATTGAGCACTTTGTTGACAACATGGAGGAGGAGTAGGTGATTGACAGCAAGAGAATGGCGACTGTCCCATCGTAGGTGCACCCCCCTGAGAGCAACATCCTGGAGATGGCATCGATGGTAGTGGAGGTGGCAATTGAGGTTGGAACTGAGGTTGGAACTGAGATTGGAGCTGAGGTTGAAACTGAGGTTGGAACTGAGGTTGGAGCTGAACACTCTGCTGACAACATGGAGGAGGAGAGGCTGATTGACAGCAGGCATTAGGATCTTCGGTGGTAATTCCGGCCTGAGCACTTGCACAACACCCTCCTTGTACTTTCATGGATGAAATAAGAAATCAAATAAATTTTTAGCCAGGCCAATGAAACAGAAAAAAATTAGCGTCTAGTAAGTTCCACTTGACCTAATACCCTGCAAGGTTTCTTAGAGATGCGGGGGATTTCTAGCTTTACTTATGTTACACAAGTCAACATCTAAATCCTCTTTTATGAAAGCATACGGGGGGAAAACGAGCTATCTGTGAAGAGAATGCGAATGGTTACTCGTTATTGAAGAAGGAAGTTAAAATCCGTCTTTAAATTGCTATTAACAGTTGCAGTGTTGCTAATGATACACAAGTCAACATCTAAATACTCTTTTATGAATGCATACGGGGAAAAACGAGCTATCTGTGAAGAGAATGTGAATGGTTATTCGTGATTGAAGAAGGAAGTTAAAATCCGTCTTTAAATTGATATTAACAGTGGCAGATCCAGGGGGAGGACCAAGGGGTTTGAACCACATGTCAAACTTGAGATACAATTGATTGTTTTATTGTAGAGGCTAGTTCATGGAAAAATATTATAATCATGACTGTAAATTAAAGTAAATGACAAAGAACAAAAGGTAGTACAACATTAATATGAATGTGTTTTGCGTGACTGTGCACGGAAGAATAACTCGAAAAGAAATGTTTCAGTTTTGGAGTAGTTTTATGTTGTTTTTTTTTTATTCCGTACGTACGCTTGCCGCACTGTTTTCCTTGCTATTTGAGACAATTAGTTACTTGGCAGAAAAAAGGATCAAGTTCTGAGCTTATATCCACCTGCAAGACGTAGGATTTGATCGTAGATCAATATTTGCTATTGTGCTTCTATTTTCGCTTATCTTTCGCTTATTAAACTTGAATCCTTATGGAAATCACTAAAATCGGAGTAGGAAGGTTTTTAAAATCCATGCAACGTATTTTAGGCGAGGAGACTTCCCAATGGCAATCTATTTGATGATTAAACCACGTCAGCTTTTTCAGTTTACATCAGCTTTAGCTAGTGCTATTTTCCTAACCTTATTAGCAAAGAAAAGTATGAAGACTTTTTAGATTTTATTTACTTTTTTGCACACGAATTATCAAGTTTGCATTATGATTTACGGACAATCACATGTATGTATGTTTTCAAGGTTAAGCTAATAAATATAAGTTTCCTCGTTTGCAGGGACAATAAAATAAGTCAGAATTTTACTGTTATTAGCGGTTTTGCATTGTATTGACCCTGATCTACACTGAATGCTGGCTAAACTGTTATAACAGATTCAGTTAGGACAATAATATGATTATAAAAGGAAAACCAAACCTCGTGCTAGTGTTTTGGTGTGCGTACTTACATCCTCCTAGCATTTGCTTCTTCCCAGGCCTCACTTGGACATGACGGATACGGTTTTTCTTTGAACTTCTGTCATGATGCTTTAAGTGCTTCTTTATGTAACGAGCGTCTGTAATTAAGTAGAATATAATTTATTCCTTGTCCAAGATATTTAGTCATTTTTCTAACTAATACAGTATAATTAAATCAATCCCAACAACAAACCCTGAAAGAGTTTCTGGGCTGATCAAAGCCAGGGCATGGCTAATTATAAATAATAATAATAATAAATCATATTTTATATAGCGCTAATTCCCTTAGTTCCACAGCGCTTTACAAACATTAAAGACTCAAAAATGCTTTAAAATTTAACGCTATCCTAATGTTATAAGATATAAAAATACAGTAAATATTATGAAAAAACATGATTAAAGACATTGCAACATTTATTTATTTATTTGAAATACTGATATAAACATACTCAACAATAATATTAACAGATGGAAAGAGGATTTAGCGTGTAGTTGATTAGATTAGTTAGAGGAAAACCAGAGAACCTAGAAACAAACCCTACTTGAACCATCAAAATACTAAAAGTGCAGACTTGTAATTGGATTACGTTTAGTAGGCCGATTCCAGCGCAATTTTATATTGTCTAAAACCGTCCTGCTTGTTATTTAGTATTACTTTTTCGTGGGATTGCCAGCTCACTAGATACACCCGCTGCTGCATGGCGAGGCCCAATACAGGCCGAAACAGCTGTCCACGGTTTCTAGTTGAGCTGGTTCATTTTTTACGCGACTTGAAGTTGCGAAAAGCTTCTTCTTCAGTCGTTTCACCTAAGGCTCGTAATTTACCTATTACGCATGTTCTTGTTTACAACACAAACTGTCGCAACGTGACTCTAAAATTGTGGAATCTCTTTAAATGCTATTAAATTGTGCCTTGGAAATTATCCATTCTCTATGCAATTTAGATAATAATTTATCGTTAAAAGGCACAGCATTCAAAAAATATGATTTCTTTATTTCGCTGTGAACAATAACTGTATTTTAACGTGATATCAAGTAAAACAAATAGTTTGATATAAATTTACCATCAAGAGCTTTTGATTAACAAGTACCATAATATTATTTGTTTTCAAAAGCTTGAATCAAAATCTTTATACATAAAACATTTTACTCACCACAAATAGAAAAAACAGCAACGATAAATATTACAGCCAAGACAAAAAGGCTTTTACTAAACATGGTGAATGAATAAGAGACACCTCTAAAAAATAATTTTTGTAGGTTGAACGAATTTCTTAGTCTTTGCTTATCCGGCGATTATTTATTTATTGGATCGACCAGTCAAGACAAACAATTGTCAGAATCTGTGATGCCATGTAGCAAGTGCTCCTTTCATTGTCAAACAGGTCTATCTGGCAAGAGGTTTATCGCGCCGTGAATTCAACCGACCTGCTAGTCAAAATCGAATAAATAATAACGCTTTCGTTTTGGTTTTTGTTTTAAGTACGAGCCTGCAAAGTTTTACCTCATCGTCATTTGACAGACATAAAAAGTCTTTTCGTACCGGGGGTACCAGTTAAAAACCTGAAAACCCCGATAAAATGGCTTTAGCCGGCAGATATAGAATGTGGACGTAACCGGATGCTCACACCACAGGAAAACCAAAAGATCCATGGAACAATAAAAAAATCGTTTTCTCATAAGGATGTACAGCAAAGCCCGTGTGTAAGGATTTAAAGTCGACATAAGATATAGTTTACTTGTTTTACTCATAAAGTTTCTTGACCCGGATTTTATTTAATTGAAAAATATTTAATGTGCGAATCTGATGTCATTCTCGTACCCAGACCCTTCTCACCAAAAAATCGAAGGCTCTGCATGGTAACACACAAACCCGAAGACACAGATTCAGGGTCGTCAGATATGCACATGCTCCACATATTCTAATCTTCGGTATAAATTCAAACCTTCTTTTTTTTTTCTTCAAAAGAAAAAAAATCAAGTTAATTCATACATTGTTTATGGAATAGATTATTTGTCTTAGCATTCAGAAAAATAAGCAATTTAGCGAGACGAGAGATACGGTAAAGTACGGTAAAGTACGGTGTACGGTAAAGTATTCAAATTTTAACCGTTGACAAGGGAGCATTAAAATTTTGTTTGTGTAAGGAAAGTCATTGTTCTTGGTTGATCCATCTAGCGCGCGCAATCCATCTTGTGACAGGCGTTCCTCGTAGTGTTCTGGTTTCGGCCGATCCGAATGGCTTATGATCTCCTCGCAAGATATTCGTCGGTTTTCGGAGTAAATTCGCTAGCCCGACTAAAGCAAGGAACGCCTGCCATGAAATGTAGCGCGCGCACGTAAACAAGAACTACAAGGAACGCCTGCTATATCTTAGGATATGTGCGATAGAATCGAAGATAAACCAACGCAATCAAAATTTTAACGTGCTCCCTTGCCGTTGACTGTAAAATCAGCAAACCAGACACAGGAATCAATCAAATTAACGGTCGATTTTTGTGTTACCAGAGCCTTCGATTTTTCGTTAGAAGCCTTTGGGTACGTAGTCTCCCCCACAGCCGCTTTCAGTGTCGTCACGCAGCGCTTTCTCCCCTGAGTAGCGGCTGCTTACCCGAGCACAACATTCCTTTCCTATTGTTTGTGTTCAACCAATTAGATAAGTGTCATTGTGTTTCAAGAACCAATCAAAACGTTTCGAATTTGACAACTTGTAAACATTCGCGAGACTAGAGAAATAATTCCAAGACGCATTAGAGTGGAAGTTGGAGAAAATCTTTGGGAAATTAAAATTGAATTCGTTCTTGTTAAATGTTTAATGCCCAAAAAAAATTATTGGAGACGGAACTAAGTGTTTTTTTTTTGTTCATAAAGAAAGAAAAGATTTATATTTTCATAAGTTTAGCTATCGACATTGTTCAATCTGCCGATAGTGAATTCGAGTTTGTACTTGCTATCGAGCTCGTACCAAAATATTAGAAGCAAAAAGAAACTGGAAAACTTTTTTAGAAAGCGTAATTTAGACTCATGGAAATTAAACGAGACGACTCAAGATTTAAGAGATTGAATTCGAATATAAAGTCTGACAGTACTTTTAATAAATTCATTGTATTTATTGTAAACTTCTGGGTAACGCTCACAGTTCTGGTATTTACTTCACGTATACTGCGAGGATTAGCTCAATTTGATACTGTTAAAAGTTGTTTTGTTTTGTTCACACTGTTAGAAAAGTCGTGAAAAGTGAACACGAATAGTTAGCTAAAGCGTTATCTTATGGCCAACCTTCTAACGTCGCGTTAGCAGTTTATATGAAATGCCAAGAACTTCGAACTCCTGTTATTCAAAAAGTCCTCTAGCTTGTCTCGAAAGAAATTACTGGGCTATACTCTAGAGCGACAATATTTTATTCCTTTGAGCGATTTCCCTTATCCAGTAGGCAGATTTTCAAGGAAATCTTGTTTTTCTTGTAAAATCTTTCGTATGGCGTCTTTCTGATGATAATTAAACTGTTCGATGCGAAATTTCTTAGCTGCTATCTCGAAGCCTTCGACGCATCTTGTTTTCCATATGGCGCGAATGGTTCCTGGTTTTCGAGAACTAAGCCGTGATTGGTTAATTCATGGGAAAGGAATGTTGTGCTCGGGTAAGCAGCCGCTACTCAGGGGAGAAAGCGTTGCGTGACGACACTGAAAGCGGCTGTGGGGGAGACTATTGGGTACGAGAATGAATCTGATGCCTACCACAGAGCAGGTAATGTGATGGACGGTAAAAGACCACTTTAGATTTGGATAAGTTATTCAGTAAAGATAAGAGGAACCATCTGAGTTGACCTTCACAACAAACTCTCAAGGTCACCCAATCAGAATCGAAAATTCAACATCATATTTTGATTATCATTTCCCATGATTATATTCTGCCAAGAACCCAAGAAATATGATTCTTTATTAAATTTATCGTAAATTCTAGTAGTTGAACTCATCGTGAAAATCTGGTTCACTAAACACGAGAAATCAATATTGTACTCAGCCCCTCCAAGGAAAATGCTAACCAAAAATAGTTGACCCGTAATCCCTTTCGGGGAATGCAGACAACTTAGTTGAAAAGGAGAAGGAAAGTAAAGAAGGAGGGTTTAGTAGGAGAAAGATGAAGCGAAAAAAAACAAGCAAAAAACACACAAAAAACAAAAAACTTTGAGATGTCTATATATATAGTTTATGGTCATGTATAGTCGACTTTGTACATTATTTATTGTATTAATATATTTCATCTGTTTTTATAATCGTCTTTTATATATTGCATTTATTTAAGACCAGAAATGCGCCACTTTTCAAGCAAAACAGAGACATTGCATTTACCTTTTTTTTTACACCCAATAAATTGTGGAAATCTTTAGACTGAAAAATTAATCATTTAATTTAATTTAATTTAAGGGAGAATAAATGACAAAAAGGAAAAGAGCTGGAGAAATTTCCGAACCTGCACAAAGTAAAAAGGTTGAAAGAGGGGAATGCAATAGAAATAGAAGCAAAGGACAAGGGGGTGTTTTAAGGTACAAAAAGTAAATGCAATGGTCAAATACAAATACATTACCATGTATGTCTCTAGATGCAAGCAATGAATATACTTGTTCCAATATATGATGATATAGCAAGAATCTTTTTTTTTTTTTTTTTTTTTTTTTTTCTTTTTTTTTTTCTTTTTTTTGGTATGTTCATACTGAATAAATGAACTTACAAGGTTATATCATATAATCGAAGTAACGTGATTTCTTCATACACTGTAGGAGGCATTTCTTACGATTATTACAAAGTATGACCGATTTTCACTAGGCGCTTCCCCTCAGTAAAACATTAGCCTTAAACTGTCCAGGCACATTTCCTGGTGTTTTGTATCGAGCAACCAAAAGGTGGCAAGTCATGCCGTCTGTAAAAGAAAACAAATTGAGTCGTAAGAATTTTGACAGGACTTGTTTTGTGGGTAACGAGGTCAGAGGCAAGAGGCATCTCTTACATGTCCATTTCTCGCTCCCTCACAACTCCATGCCCTTAATTAACCTTCACTCATGTTATCTATTCGCTTTTCCCCATGAGGCCAGGGATATCACAACAGCTTTTTGCAAATTAGTGGGCCCTGTAGTGTTTAGCACGGGCGGGAACTGAAGATGGTCGTCGTCACTAGCGTCTTCAGTGGGTCTTTTACGTCAGCCTTATACAGGGTTATATAGTCAAGACAGACGGGGCCAACGATTTTAAGTCCTCGTCCGAGAAGACTTGATGGTGTAACCATTTGTAAAAGTAATTACAAAGGCAGCACCTTCTCTTCAGTTATTTTAAGAACCGCTGAGTGTTTGTCTGGCCGAGGTTTGAACCACGTTCTCAACGAACCACTATAGACCGATGCTCTTACCTTCTGAGCTAACCGGGTGGCGGTAAAGTTGAGAACACAGGTGCGTCCCATCCCATCCCATCCCATCCCATCTCATCTCATTATCGCATCGCATCCCATCCCATCCCATCCCATTATCCCATCCCATCCTCCTATTATATGTGTGTCTTTTTTACTATAAAAGGTTATTTGGACCTCTTCCACGAGCTAGTGGTTTTTTATTATATCTAGCCAGTAGACTGATTTGTTATCATTTCTAGCCACCTTGATCTTTAAACTCAAAACACAATTATATAGCTACCTTTCATATACTGTACAAGGCCAACGCCAAGCTCAGTTGTTGCCTTCCACACAAGCTGAGTAAAATGTCCTGCTGCTTTTGAAAAGACTGGGTTATTCCAGTTATACTTATTGATTTCATTATACCATCTCCGAGTCATGGCCTTGCAGTTGGCGGGTTTAGCTATATGGTCACAACAGAAAAAAAAAAATGTATCAATGTGCATCAATGTATATTGAAGAAGCTGAGAACGCGCGCTTTTGCTGTGTGCAGTTATAAAGCACGTGGGGATTATCAGTGCACAAGAAAAGTGTAGGAGAAGCACGACTCGTAGTAGAGAAGCCTTCATTGAATAGAAAGTGCGCGCGCAAGCCGTGTGCTCTCATAATGCATGCGCTCCCGACCAATGAGAACGCGATATTCATGTAGTTATTTTATTAAAGTTTGCGTAAACTTCAGCCGTAACTTGGAGATGGTGTAACCCATCTTCTTCCTCACGGATTCTACTTGATCTTCCTTGTGAAGTGATTTATTTTAGAAAGATTATCAGAACGTCCGGCATAATATTTATCAATTAATTGAGAAACCCTTGAAATTTCACTATTGTTCCCAGCGGGAATTTTTTCAAAATCAAATCCCCACCGATTCCCAGCCCTTTCCCGAATAACCGTCGCCCCCACCGCGCCGAGTGTCATATATGTCACGATCACACGCTCGGACTATGACGTCATCCATTATATTTAATGGCGGCTACCTGTGGGTGATCTGGCCGAGCGTGACTTTTGAAGCAAACATTGACTTCTAGTTTAGCGAAGAGCGAATCACTCAGCCAGAGGTATTTAAAAGGCACCACACCACACATGCTCTTGCAATATAGGTATTAGTTGGCTGGAAAGTGATGAAGTGCCCGAGAGAATTTTTCCGGGCAGACGTGGACTGGTTAGCATATTATAATATAGATTTTCCCTCATCATATCCCAAAGATTTTCCTATGATCTTCTACTGGAATCCCAGGATTTACACCAGACATATTTTACACATAACCGGTCCCCGACTCGGTACACAACTTAATAACCTTAGATGGGTGTAGAATTGTATGCTTTCAGTACGACCTAGTTTGAGCTGCGTCACTACAGTGTACTTGCGGTGGTGATTAACGATACAAGTGTCTTTAAATATTTTTTGAGGAGCCGAGGCAAACACCAAAGACGTTCCAGGCTCAGAGGTTCCATGAATATATGTCATTTCCCAGCCTTAACAATCCTTTTCTAGATTTATGGATTCAAATAGACAAGAAATAAAGAAATCACCTGGATTGGAGCAAGAACTGGCCAAATTCTCCCCCTGGTTTGGTCTTTGGTTTTTCGGTGAATGATTGAGGTCTCCTCCAGCAGCTGCCAGCTGTTTTGCATATGCTTGGGCGCTCTGAGTCATCGCTGCATTCAGTTTTAATGGTGGAGAACCGTGCTTGGCTCTTAAGATGTTGTGTAGCTGTAATGTCTCTTGAACACACGCCTTATCTATAAAGTAATGACTTCGAATTTACTAAGAAAGTAAATAAAGCAATTGTTTATGATCATTGAAAATTAAAATGCAATATATTCTTCATTTGTGCAGTATGATTTATTTCTTTACTAAGATATTTTCCCCGTTTCAAACCACTCATGAATATATGTGATTGCATACTGTAGCCACGGATCAAAATAAATATATCATGTGAAGTGAAACCCAGTCATGAGTTAATTACTTACTAGGTGGTTTAGCCCCTCCTATTCCTCCTGCTCCTCCAGCTCCTCCAGCTCCTTCTGCTCCTCCTGCTCCTGCTCCTGCTCCTCCTCCTGCTCCTGCTCCTGCCTCTCCTTCTGCTCCTCCTGCTCCTGCTCCTGCTCCTGCTCCTGCTCCTGCTCCTGCTCCTGCTCCTGCTCCTGCTCCTGCTCTGCTCCTGCTCCTGCTCCTGCTCCTGCTCCTGCTCCTGCTCCTGCTCCTGCTCCTGCTCCTGCTCCTGCTCCTGCTCCTGCTCCTGCTCCTGCTCCTGCTCCTGCTCCTGCTCCTGCTCCTGCTCCTGCTCCTGCTCCGCTCCTGCTCCTGCTCCTGCTCCTGCTCCTGCTCCTGCTCCTGCTCCTGCTCCTGCTCCTGCTCCTGCTCCTGCTCCTGCTCCTGCTCCTGCTCCTCTCCTGCTCCTGCTCCTCCTCCTGCTCCTCCTCCTGCTCCTGCTCCTCCTCCTGCTCCTCCTCCTCCTGCTCCTCCTCCTGCTCCTCCTCCTGCTCCTCCTCCTGCTCCTCCTCCTGCTCCTCCTCCTGCTCCTCCTCCTGCTCCTCCTCCTGCTCCTCCTCCTGCTCCTCCTCCTGCTCCTCCTCCTGCTCCTCCTCCTGCTCCTCCTCCTGCTCCTCCTGTGCCAGCTCCTGCTTCTCCTCCTGCTTCTCCTTCTGCTCCGCTAGTTCCACCACCGGTTTCACCGCCTGGACCACATCCTCCTGGACATTCCATGCAAGGACCAGCTTGGGCACAAGGGTTTGCGCTTTGCTGTGGAGGACAAGGTGCGGCGGGTGCCTGAGCGCATGGATTTGGGGCTTGAGGAGCACAAGCAATCATTGGTTGTTGTTGTTGTGGTGGTGGTGGTGGTGGTGGTGGGCAAGGCATAGCAGGAGCAGGTTGTTGACAAGGATTTCCTTGCTGTGCAAAACAAGGTATAGTGGCGCCTTGAACTGGTGAGCAAGGGATTATACCTTGGGTCGGTGGTGCACACGGGGGAATGCCAACTTGACCAACAGGAAGACTAGAAGTTTGTCCACACATTGACGGTCCCTCCATGCAAGCGTCTTCTTGCTTTTTCATTTCGTTCCCTTTTCCATTACGATGCCTTTTCCCTGTATCTTGCGTTTGTTTCAAGGGCGATCCCTCCAAAGGGGTACCAACAAAAATTGCCATTTCATTATCTTTAATTTTAGGATTCTTCCCCTGTCCCTGACCTTGACCTTCACCTTGCTTTTGTGGTTGTGGTTCCTGACCATGGTGTCCTGATCCATGGTGTCCTTGCCCCTGATTCTCATGGTGGCCATCACCTTGTCCCAGTCCTTGTTTGTTTTGTGTCATTCCTTGGCCTTTAGGCTTCTCATTGGGATTAGTTCCATTTTGAAATTTTTTCGAGCCTTGACCCCCCTGCTTTGAAAGAGTTTATCAATTTCTTCACTAATGTTATCAATCCCGTTATCTGACGAGCTTCCAATACTATCGGGGGCAGCTGTTGGAGCAGTGGATCCGGAGCCAGTTTTTAAATTTACCGGTAGACCAGTGGTAGGGGAGGTAGTTGGTCCCATCGTAGATCCTGTTGAACTACCTCCATTTGTGCCGGGCTGGGTAGTTGGTCCACTGTCGGTTGGGATAGATGATGGCGGAGTCTTTGTTACGCTTGCATCTTTAGATTTGTTGGATCCATCTGCACTTCCTACAAAACAGGTTTTTCAGGCTTAACGATAGGTATTCGTTTATAGGTTATTATTCATTCGTTTTTTAAGGGTTTGAGAATTAAAGATTGATTTTATATTAGAATCGTTCTCTGTCTAGAAGCTAAGTGATCAATATCGTAACTTATTCAGTTAGAAAAGCTTTTCATCTTTCCAGTTTATAATACGGGTCTATAATACGGTCCTCAAACAACATCGAAAAAAAATTGTCGTGGACCATTACTTTACAATTTCAAACAATAAATTTACTTTTTCCTGCTTACCGGATCCATGTCCATCAAGATTTACCGTCAACAAATAATTCTTTCCAGCAGCATTAAGCTTAACTTCCTTAGACTCCCCTGGCTTTAGATTGATGCAACATGGTGGTGGGCTTGGGTTAGAGCTATCGCAGCAGCTCTGTTGTTGCTGTGGTGGTGCTGGTGCCTGGACAGGATACTGAGATTGATATCCGTACGACGAGCAGCATCCTTGGGCTGTGCTCTGCGGTGCAGCTGGATACTGACCATATGATCCACCAGGTGATACAGCTACAGTATTTAAGAGAACAGTGTTAAGGCCCTGTTACACGTTGAAACTTTTAGCTGTTAAGTTTGCGTGGAACTTTGACAATTCCACGGGGACGTTACACGGCGCAATTTCGTCCTGAAACTTGTTCACCACACAAGTTTCGGTTGCACGAGTAGAATGCAATTATACTTTTCGTGAAACTTCCTCGTGGCGAAAATTTTAATTCACAAAGCCTAAAGCACACCGTGTAACACCCCCGTGAAACACATTTTCAGCTAAAAGTTCTGACGTGTAACGGTGCCTTTAGAGATAGATAGCTCCATTTGAGTGCTTTGAGTAGATAAAAGGCCACAGAGGTGGATCTAGGGGGAGGTCGGTGGTTGATTCGTTTCCCTTAAACCACAATTCGATGATTGGATTATGGAATGATATACAGAAACAGATGAATACATTTGTGTATCCCAAAGCTGCATACCTGCTGGAAAGTACATGGTTTGTTTCTTGATTGCTTTGACTGCTTTTCTGCTAGCATGACGATGGTGAATCGTACGACTTTCTGAAGAAGAAAAAAGAGAATAGAGCTGAGCTGGAAGAAAGAAACGTTGAGAGTCTTGTCTAATAATAATAATAATAATAATAATAATAATAATAATAATAATAATAATAACAGCTTTATTGACAATAACAATTAACTAATAATTCATTATAATATGAGACGTGATAAGAATATTGCTATAATTATAAAACAAAAAAGAAAAGATTATGAATATGAAATAACAAATCTATATAATATTTACTTATTTATCTATGAAAACATATTTGTAAAATAAATTAATAGCTCAAAACACGAGTCCAGCTCTTCACACTGATATAATACTATATTAAAACTATACAATTATTATTAAAATCTAATTATAATAATAATAACAAATAATAACAAATAACAAATCTATATAATATATACTTATTTATCTATAAAAATATATTTGTAAAATGGATTTAATAGCTCAAAACACGAGTCCAGCTCTTCACACTGATATAATACTATATTAAAACTATACAATTATTATTAAAATCTAATTATAATAATAATAATAATGATAATAATAATAATAATAATGATAATAATTTGATCTTAGCTTCATGTACTATATACTCAATTGATAACTTTTAGTATATTTTATCTTTTTTTTTTTTTTTCCATTTTATAGATTATTGAAAATTCTTTATTATTTTATTTATTTTTTATTTATTACTTTTATAATAATGTAAATACTATATAGTATACTTAGTCCACATTGCCTAGGCTAAGCCCGTAATGATGTTGATACATTTAGTGAGATTTCATCAATAAAGTTCCCCATAATAATAATAATAATAATAATAATAATAATAATAACAACAACAACAACAACAACAACAACAATAATATTATTATTAATACTAATAATAATATTATTATTAATACTTTAATATTAAAGTATTATTTGTTCCGCTAGGTACTAAATTTCTTCACTAAGAAAAAAAAAATGTATTTGGTATCTGTATAGATATATACGACGTATAGATTATCTCTTCATATATCCTACAATAAAAAATATATCTATTTATGATAATAATAATATAAAAAAAAGAGAAAAAGAAAAATTATAATAAAATATACTATAATAAAAATACATCTACTAATGTATAACCATAAAATCTATTTAGTAAAAATTAATCCTAATAGTATATGTTAAAAAAAAAATAGTAATAATGGCAAACATTTATATATATATATATGTTAAGTATTATTATTAATACTAATAATAATAATAATAACAATAATATGTAACAATAATAATAATAACAATAACAATGATAAACTTGTAGTAGTATTAGGTTGTCATTACATGGTATATTTCTGATATTTTAGCAGCATCTAATTAGAAAAACATTTTCTAATATTTTGATGCAGAGGCCATCAATTAAAACCTTTTGTTTGACTTTGGCTAATTTCTTCGTTCAAAGAATAATGTTGCACTGTCAGAATGACAACATCAAGCAAATATTTGCAGATACAAGCAATTCTTATGAATAAAAGATGAAATCTGCCATTTTAAAATAATATGACTATTTTCATAGTTAGTTTAATAGATTTTTGCCATATCTTAAATATCCAAATAAACAAAAACAAATGTCGAATGTCGATTGTTCTCGCTAAGTCTCAGTTTAGGTCATGTGAGGATCCTGGAGACAGAATACCATCCCCCCCCCCCCCCCTCCCCCCTTTTTCAACAAACCCGCCACTTCCCAAATCCCATATTTTGTCTTTAAAAGCATTTCCCCAGTTCCATTTCGTTTTTTTCTTCATTTCCAGCAGTGAACTAAATCCAATTTTCCCGGGACAAAATAGGCCAGCCCCACAGCTTCAATCTTATCCCTTTATGACCCTGTCATCACTTAGCTACCTGCTGATATTAATCCATGTCTTCCAGAACGAAAGGTCAATAACATGATTACCCCTAGACAATAAAATGTTTTATGTCTTGCACTGGTTCAACTGTTGAAAAATTTGACCTTCTTTCTGAACGGTCATTTAAATTACAATTCAACAAGTACTGGGGAATTCTATGATTTGTAGTGGAGGTTGCGAGTTTCTCTCAGTTTATAAGTTGCCATTCATTCCCACATGGATCTGAGCAGTTAGAGGGATCAAAAGTGTCCGAACAATCTACGTAAATAAATGGCCCCATCTGTTATAAAATATGTTATTCCGATTTTGATTCAAAAAAAGTAAATAGAAAAAAAAAGGAAATTTTCAACAGTGACTGGCAATTTATCGGACACAAACAACAGGAAGGCGGAATTCTAAGTAAAGTATAAATTTGGCTCATGGCAAAAATCTTGACTCAAATTTCATTTTTGTTAAACGAATTTATTTCATTAAGAAATGACTGCATCCAAGCGATAATAGTCATATGAAATTTAAACTAGAAAATCAGTTTCCATTAAAAGACTTGGTATTAATAACACAAATCAAGCCTTACCTGAAACGGAAATAGCATTCAACAAGAGTACCGTAAGGAAGAGTTTCCTCCGTAAAACCATAATTGCAGCTGCAGCACTGGCAAAAGTGGCGTTTGGTAAAAAAAAAGACAATGTCTTTGATATAATACACTTTGAATTACACATTGATCAACAGTTTATGACCTCAGTAAATTGATTTTACAAGACAGCCACTTCAGAAAGAGCAAATCAGTGTTTGAGGTCAACAGGTAGGCTTTTGAGAAGATGGAAAGCCAACTGGTTATTTGAAAGTATATATTAACTCTGAAAAGTGTCTTTTATGACTCACAGATTTATCGAAAGCAAGAAGAATGGCGTTGTTTATTTGAAAGTATGTTCAAGTTTGTTTGTTTTTTTTTTTTCGTTGCAGAGCTATCAATTTCAAAATGACAAATTAATGACTTCAAAAGGGAGAGGGAGCATACAGACATATCATCCCAATAGATAATATTTATTTTTCGTATTACTATCAGTCATTTGGCGCGGCAAAGCATATAAAAATGTAGAAATGTCACAGCAAAAATAACAAAATCTTTGCAACAACGCTTGTGCTAAACGACAAGAGAAGAGAAGAGAAGGGAAGGGAAGGGAAGAGAAGGGAAGAGAAGTAAGAGAAGAGAAGAGAGAGAAGATAAGAGAAGAAAGAGAAGAGAAGAGAAGAGAAAAAAGAGAAGAGAAGAGAAGAGTGAGTTTGGGCAGCATTCAGGAAGTTCAGTTCCCTGTTCTTTATGGTCTCATCTTTCGATCACTGGAGTCTCTCTTCGTTTCCGGAGAGAAGGGCACCTATATCGAAAAACTGAGCATTATAATTTTATAATCCTATACTATCCCTTGTTTAATCCATGATTGACTTGACCTACCTTGTCACCATGGGATTCATTCCTATACGGGCTTTTCTGTTGTCTCGTACAATCTATACATGCAAATATTTAAACACTATTCGGTGGATGCCTAGCAAGGTTCTAGACTCAGATATTCTTAAAACAATCATGTTTATATTAGTTAAATGGATCAAACTACCATATAGAGGGCACGACATCTGGGTGCCCTCAAAAATTTTGGAAAATAAATTAAATGAGTAAAGATCGATGTTAACTTTGTAATTTTTTTCTTCTTCTTCTTCCCACCCTCCCTGGGTTCTCATTATGATAGATTATATTTAAAATAGAGAAGAGATGTCCCAAAAATTTCTTTTTTCTGCTGAACAAATATTACGAAGTTATGATAAAAAAGAAGTAAATTAAATAATAACTATAAGATAAAATAATCGAAAACAAGAGGAAAACTTGACTTGACAAAAATAAGTTAAAAACATGGATACATAAACTGAATGTAATCATTTCCAAATTAAAATTAATGTGTATATATTTTTTTTACAAAATAAAGAAATTTGCTAAACTAATATTGATGACTTCTAAGAAATTTCTTAAATACTTTATTATTGTTAAATAACTAAACAATGACTACTACTTCTAGTTCACAATATGTTCAATGCTGTTACAGCTCCATTTTCATCAGGTGCAAAAGAAAACTAAAAAAAAAAAACAACTAAAACGCTAAATATTTCAGAATCCCGGGGGGGGGGGGGGGGGGGGGGGGGTACTCCCATATATGGACTATAAATAATAATAATAATATTTATTTATAAAGCGCAAATACAAATCTGTTCTAAGCGCTAGTAAACAAACGACAAAGACAACGACAAAATAAAATAATTTACAAAGAATATGCTAATTTGAAGAGATAAGTTTTAAGTTCAGTTTTGAATGAGGCAAGACTTGATGCATTTCGGAGAGATATTGGAAGTGAGTTCCAGAGTTCAGGAGCAGCCACAGAGAAGGAGCGATGACCATAAGATTTAAGATTATAAGAATGTGCTGATAGAAGAACTTGTGATGCAGAACGAAGATTACGGTTCGGTTTATACACTGAAATGAGTTCCCGGATATAGATAGGAGATTGGCCATGAAGAGCTTTAAAAGTAAGTAATAGGATTTTATATTTGATTCTAGATTCAATTGGTAGCCAATGCAGATTAACGAGGATAGGTGTAATGTGGTCATGTTTATGGGAAAGAGTGATTATTCTGGCAGCAGCATTCTGTACAGATTGTAGTTTATCTAAGAGTTTGTTTGGTAAGCCAAAGAGCAGAGAGTTACAGTTGTCGAGTTTGGAGGATATGAACGCGTGGACGAGAGTTTCAGTTGTTTTCAAAGAGATGTATTTTCTTATTTTAGCAATGTTTCTGAGATGATAAAAAGAAGACTTGCAAATATTATTCACATGACGAACCAAAGTAAGATGCGTATCAAATATGACACCAATGTTCCGAGCATGCATTGAGGGCATTATCACATCAGAACCAAATTGAAGAGAAGGAAGAGTTAACTGTGGGCTGTGCTTTGAAGAAAATAACAGGAATTCAGTTTTGCCTTTATTTAGTTTCAATTTATTTGTAGTCATCCAAGCATCAATATCAATATCAATATCAATATCAATATCTATATATATGAACTATTCTATATTTTTATTGGTAGCAGTCCAAATATGTTTATACGAAGCCAATAAAATACGTTGTCTTGTCTTGTCTATACGGGGATGATCTGCTGAACAAGGTATGGTTTTTCGAGCTTCTTATCATAAACAGGGTGTGCAATTTCACTCAAGTTCCAAGTTCTTCCTGAGTTTCCTATCATATTCAGGGATTCTACTTTCATATTGACCGAAACTGGTTATTATGGTCGTAAAAAAAAACATACGCGAGATGACATGATAATTGAAACAGCAAATTTGAGTTTTTTTTAATCATAAACAGGGTACCCCTTTCAGAATCCCAGCAGAACACCCCTACCCAAATTCTGGCATAGTACCCCCCCCCCCCCCCCCTCCGCGTCCAGAATAAGGCCATTTGAATTGCAGTGTACATCATTTACAGACAAACTACCAGAATCCATGCACAGTTTCTTTTGTTTAGTTGATTAGAACGTTAGTCCAATTGTCTAACTTATATATTACTTCTATTATTCTCATGATGATGAAATACAAATCTGTCAAAAAAAAATCACAAAGCATTTTGATAGTTGTTGGAAAATGATGCCATCATGCAAAAGTGATATAAATCTATGATATACATCAAATAATTATATATGTAACAAAGGCTAGAAATAATACTACCTATATTAATAACTTCAAGGACATTATGCCACTCACACCATAGTGAAATTAAGGTGATCTGGGCACTATATATTGCATGACTGGATCTTGGAATCAAGTTGACTTGAAGATCAGGTGATTGGGACACAGTTCCCTTTTGAAATATATGCTAGCATACAATATGTAAATGAATTATGAACATTGTCAATACAAGTTACTACATTTTACATTTACTATTGATTCATGAAGCTACAGAAAATATTCATATACTCTACACACCACCCTAAAGAGGAAGTCTGATTATATATGTATCCTCACTACAAAGCTCAGAATAAAGTAACAACAGCTGTTCAGTAGTTGGATATGATGATTGACCACATCAGACTGACCAACATTGACCATGCAGGCAATATGACTATAGTCAAGAGGACAAGCCTAACAGTTGTTTGCCTAGAAAAAAGCCAATCTTGGTTGGATATTGTCAATTGATAAGTCGATATTACCCCATCCCCAAAACATTCATAGTCATGGGATAGCAATTCCAATTATCTATATTACATCTTAAGTTATAAAAGCATCACTAGCAGAATCTTTTTGCGCACGGTTTACCTAGCTAGTATTCAAATCTTCTTACTGCATGTTGAGAAAGGGAGATAGGAAAAGTATTCTGATAGCATATCACTTGATAAAATTACAAAGTGAAGTTAAGTGTGGGAGAGCCAGCTCAAAAAATGCTTTTAAATTTCTTCTTAAATAAGATATATATAAATATACCCAATATTTTATAATAAAGCTAGATTGTGGTGACAATTTTGTAAGTGTTTAGATATTGTATGAATATTTTCAGGATTAAGTTATGAATTGGACTTGGTCCAGCAAATCATCTCATTAAATAATGTAAGTATCAATCGATTGTAATATTATTGTGAATGAGATATAGTTGGATTGAAAATGCTGGTTGACTATAAAAATGCATCCAAAGGTTCAAAGTATTTGTTCAAGATATATATGATCTTTCCTACCTTACAGAAAGGCTATAACTAGTATTTATTTATCAATTGACACAGTTTTCTTTGTTATTCACAAGGCTTGATTTTTGCTATAACCCTCATTATAAATGCGAGGTCAATATATAGTTATTACCCAGTTAATAACTATATATTGACCTTGCATTTCTAATGAGCAATTCAAATATATAAACATTTGATGGAAAACCTTCTCAATTGATAAATAATATACTTAATTAACTCAAACGTCGGCAATAAGCCTATGCATCCCTCGGGCCTGCGGCCCTCAGGATGTATATGGCTTATTGCCTCCGTTCTCGGTAATTAACTCTTACATGTACATAGGTTTCTCTACATGGAGCTAAAATCGCCCAACCTAAGTTGCTTGGGTGTAATATTTTCCTATTTCAAAATTTCAATAACATAAATTAAAAGTAAGTTACACTGATATTTACGCTATCCAATTTTTTTTACATGTACAAAAAATTCCTATAATATAACATTATAATTTTGAAATGGGAAAATCAAGAATTAGGTCTTATTAAGAAATAAAGGTCAAACATAATTGCTGTTAATAATATTTCATGCTATCAGTTTCCAGAGTCTCCAGGATTTCCAGCATCCTGAAGATCTTTGATTTCAGAGAGTTTTCTTGACAGCTCATTACCAAACATCTGTGAGTACTGAGGGCTTATTGTATCAAGCAATGCATAAACGGTTTCAAAAAATGGGTTTCCTAACTCTTCTTCATGCTCATCATATGTCTCACTCACAACCTGTAGAATTAAACAAATATATCAAAATTGTCTTAAATATTTAGGTATACTAAAGGATGGTATAGTAGTATATTGCATTGACTTCTGATTCCTGGGCTTCCCATACATATGGGTAGATCTAGAATTTTATCTATTGGGTCCCAACTGTCCTTGTATTGACGATTTTCCTCAAGGTTCTTCCTCAGCAAAACCAGCTGCGCTAAATCTCAATTCAGTCACAAGTCAACCCTGTCCTGACTCTATACAACTAGACCATGAGATTGAAAATTGGAAAAACAAGATCTGAGGAAGATTTTTTGATTGTTGCCTACATGTGTGATGTATAATAGCAT
This sequence comes from Actinia tenebrosa, assembly GCF_029948245.1. Taxonomy (NCBI): domain Eukaryota; kingdom Metazoa; phylum Cnidaria; class Anthozoa; order Actiniaria; family Actiniidae; genus Actinia; species Actinia tenebrosa. The sequence goes on along the minus strand of NW_028292576.1, from coordinate 7,857,543 downwards.
GAAATGTATAAATTGTCGATCATATATGCAAATGATGTCAACACACAGAAAGATTATAATGCCTGAAAAACATGCAGAAATGTATGGCACAAATTCATATTCAATTATTGAGACTTTTTGCTGATTGCATTCACATTGCCCATAGCTTATTTCGAGATGGGTATTGTATGCATGTATCAAAACCTGCCACCAACCAAATTTTTGAAATATATGTTTATGCAGACAAATGTTTTTTTTTTTTTGCTGGTTATAGCCTATGGCTAACAAACCTATTCCACTCATCCTAATAAAGGATTTACATGATACAACTAGATCTGTATAATTCATAAACCCTTTAAAAATAACTTTTCAAACACACACCCAAAACCATCTCAGCAAAAACAGCACAAAGAAAATAGACAAAAACACATTCTTGGTTACTAATGAGGTTCGTAAAACTTTGAATAGTCATAACAAATCCATGATTAATTAAGGAAATACATGTTGAATTCTTTGCAATCAAAACAACAAAAGATCTAATATATATATAAGCTACTTATGAGACAAATGATAAAGACGAAATGTTCCTTTATTTTTTTCTTTCCTCTCTTTCAATTCGAGTTTTAAAGGGCATTTCTTCTACTTAAATGTGTGGTAGGTTTTACATTTCTGTATGTTTGATGGAGAGTGCCATGTCATACTAACATCCAAAGAAAGCATATCAGAGGCTATTTAGTATACAAGCGACCACATTTTATCATAACTGTACAGTTTCTGTGATTGTATATGGACAAGAAGTCGATATTGAAGTAGCTATTGCAGCACAGAGCTATCAAATACAACAACCATAAACGAATCTACTTACTCTGAACCCTTGAATACAAATCTGGACACAATATTTCTGTTTCTCTTTGGTTTGAATGTTAAGATACACACACTCCTGTGTTGCTGGGAGTTTGGAAGAAACTGTGATGTTTTCAACACTGAAAGATATATCATTAATGATTGCTATTGCTTCAGTTCTGAAGTCTATCTCTTCTTCGTCCATTCTAGGAACTGAGTGCTTCAAAGGTTAAGTGATCTACTAAAAGTAGCTTGTGTTATAGACATGCGACAATACAAGAAGTCCTTGTTCTTTAGACAGCTGGTCGACGCTTGTGAAAACAATATGGCGAATAATAAGTTGGGATACCTGTGATTGACACATGATAACACCTATGTATGGCCCCTACTGAGAATTTTTTACCCTCATAAAGCTCCTCATGGGAGGGGAGGGTACCTATTAGATTCTAATTTCTGTGTTCAGTTTTCGGAAAAGCGAAAAAAAGCCTTTCTTTTTATTAATTTACTCTTTACTTTTTCTTTTTCTTTTTTCTTTTTGGTTTCCTTTCTTTCTTTTATTTTTAACAGTATTTTTTAATTCCAGGTTGTTTCTCTCTTTCTCGTTTCCCCATATTTTCACTCCTTTTATTTATTTATATTTTTTACAAAAACGACAAGTGAAAATAATCTCGTACACCACCTTTTCTATGACGTAATCTATATATATTTCATTGTACCTTCCTAGTTCGTTTTTTTCCTTGCTTACTTTCTCTCCTTGTTTACATCACCCTGCATACGACCCTACCATGCTTGGCAGAGGAAACTTGGCCAGCGAAAAATAAAAACATGCCCGCCATTGCAATAAAATATAATAAACTCGTCAATTATTGTGTCGCTGTTATCAATCCACAAAAAACACACACACATACTTATTAGCATCCCCCACCCCCCCCCCCCCCCCCCACCCCCTCTGCATTTGGTGGCCTGGAAATCAATAATTTCAAGAGAAACATGGTACCACAGTTTTATAAATTTACTTGATTCCGATGGCCTAATATTTTTTCTCAAGATCAGCTGAAAGGACCCTACCTTGATCTTCTCCAATAGACCGCTGACTTGCACTAACAGGTCATATGACCCTACCCAAGAGAAAATGAACTAAGAGAAGGAATCCCCGTGCCCCATCATGTGCACACTTTGATGCTATTTTTAGAATCATTGATGCTATTTTAGCTCGTTACCATGCCCGCGCGATAATCATGCTTCCTTTAATGCCTCGTTTTAGGACACGAAAAGCGACAAAAACACAGGCTCTTGTTTACTGCAAGACTAGAAGCCGCCTACCCCAAGAAATAAACCAATCAGGTTCTTCTCTCAAAATATCTCCAAGCTAAAAATAGCATCAAACTGTGCACATGATGGTTACAAGGCTATATGGGTAGGATTCCTTCTCTTAGTTCATATTCTCTTGCCCTACCTCCCTTAAAACGGGCAGCTGTGTAAAAACGAACTTTAGAAATGAAAAGAGCAGCTCAACATTGATGAGAGGGCGAGGTTTCAGCTCATATCATTGACTATAGGATAAATGGCATTAAGTATAAAATCAAATATTCATAAGGATTTGTATGGGAAAATGTGACGGATGGCAAAGAGCATATTTTCCCATACAAATCCTTATAAAATGCTTGTGTTTTACATTCAATGCCATTTCTCCTTTTTCGTTTGTCATGAGCTAAAACTCCGCCACCCTACTAATGCTGGGGTGCTCTTTTCATTCCTCATGTTCGTTTTCACAAACCTGCTCGTTTTAAGGGAGAAAGTGTCACGTGACCTGTTAGTCCTAGTCGTCTATTATTCTTATTTGGAAATAACTTTAAATTAGGTATCTCTCCAGAGTAAATAAAAACAGACCAGTTTCTTCATAAGATACTGATTTATTTTAAGCAATAAACTTTAGTTTAGGTTCATATAATTCAAACACATTTTTAATTACAACCTATAATAGTATTTTCTTTAAATTACCAACAAAAATAACAATAATGATTCGATTTGTAGAATGCATTAGGGGCCGGTCATTGTTTATGGAGAGGGGGGCGGGGAAAATATATTCAAATAAATATGATCAAAACATTTATGCAATGACCCCCTACCGACACGAGTGAAAAACTTCCGCGTATGCTCTGAATCCGTATGCAAATTAGTCAAAACAGTGTAAAAAAATTTGACTTTCAAACTTGCCTGATAAATTGGACTTTACAAAATGTTCATGCTTGAAACTTAAGGCTATTTTTCTCCTATTGCGTTTGTTAATACAGTTGGTCTCACTAAAGTATACTCTCGAACGTTTTTGCATGCTTGGAGAAAACAAGCATTTATTTTCTCACTCAAACCCTTCAAAATTCTTAGAAATTCTTAGAAACGCATGCGCATTTCTGTAGTGTCCTTCTACTCACTACAGGAAGTGGCAAGTTTGGCCCCTCTTTTAATCAATATTTTTAGAAATGATCCTCCCACCCGCTCTTAGGTTCTCGCCCCCCCCCCCCCCCCCCCCCCCCCCCCCCACCTTAGGTGTCCATGTCATAATTATTTTATATTGCTTGCATGGACCATGAGTGAACGCTACGCTACCATTGTACAAGATTCTTAAAACTCTTTTAGTTATCCCTTCTACACAAACAGATACAGCAACTCAAAAAATACAAAAATGACCTCTCCCACCCCCCCCCCCCCCACCCCCCGAAAAAGAATCCTTTAAAAAATTGGGTCCCCACTATCGACTCTTAAATACACTTGCCACCGCCTGTTTTTCCCTCCCCCTTCCCCTTCCCCTCCCCCTCCCCCTCCCCCTCCCCCCTTCCCCCTCCCCCCTCTCCATCATAATGACCGGTCCATTTAGTGACGCTTACGTCAGCTAGTATTCAACAGTTAGACTAAATTCGAATTCACTCTAACATCGAGGAAAAAAACTTATAAAGTTATGTACTTTTTTGACATGCACCTTTTTTTCATTTTAAAGGATCTATTTTAACATTGATTCACTTTTATGAATTAAGTACGAACTCAATGTTTTTGTTATATTCTGTACCGATATACATTTGAATGAATGAGATTTTCCGCTTAAACAACCTCCTATATAACTCCAAGGCCAAACGATAAATGTTGATGATTTGAAGTGAGATGTTTAAGGGACCGGCTCTCTCTTAGCTCCCAGAAAGTTTCTATGCTTCCAACCTTAAAATTTAATTTCGTGATAACTGAAACCCGACTCAGGACAACATTGTTTAGTACGAGAGTCAGATTCAAATTTGAAAGGAAACTCAGGGTCGAAATATGTCCTGAATTCGGATCTAAATACTTTGAGTTAATCAGAACAGAGCCAATTAATCATGCGCAGTGGTTTGTTCTGAATAGAACATTCATGGGCATGCGCATTGACCCTCTCAAAATACTCTAGTTTCTTCGACTTCTCTTTTAATCAGCCTTAGCCTTAGTTGTGTAGTGTGTTGAAATATTCAGCCACTCAACTAAAAAACGTGGATTCTTATTCAACTTGTATCGTTCCCTAGTACGTGCATTCCTTACTATACAATAGACTTTAATAAAAGAAAAGAACACATTCGTACACAATCGAGGCTAAGACTGATCAAAGGCGAATTCGAAATGGGAGTATTGTATTGGATGCGAGGCTAACATGCATGAAAATACGAAAAAATGCCACAAATTCCATCTAGAAAAAATCTATAAAAAGCGCGATTTCTTTTTTCCTTTTTTCCTTTTTTCCTTTTTGTCTTTATTTTTCATTACATGTTAGCCTAGCACATTTCAGATAATTTTAAGTAGTTAAGGGTCCTTTCGAAAAAAAATATTGCGCACGCGCGAGTCATTTTACTGACACAAGAAAACTTATGCTGTTTGACGATGTTTTCTTGATTCATTGCCAAAAATGTCTGAGATGGCTCGGGACCCAAGTTAAAAAACCGCACACACGAATGTGTAATTAAAGCCCTAGACAACGTTTTCTTTTCGAAAACAACGTTTCCTTTCCCAATATTTAAAAATAATGAGCTGGAACTTCACCAAAAATCTTCCAAAACGAACCGGTTAAAATGAAAAAGAATAATATGAAAAAAACCCTGTCCATGACGATACAAGTAAAGTGCATGAACTCCCGATCTTTATCGCTTTCATTCTCTCTGACCGCGTGCCTTGCTAACTCCTGGAACCCATCTGCAATCTTGGCCATGTCTGGTGTGTCAAATGGGTCGTACATTTGTTTAAGGCCGAGACCGTCGAGATTTGTGGTAATCTTGGCTCTGGAATCCAAGGGACCGTTGTAATGTTTTGCTCCTGCTAATTTCGTTTGGTGATGGTTGGCGTCGTCGAGCATTCTCATATCCACTGGGGCTGGAGACTCAATCTCTCCTGCTGATTTCATAAACAGGCATCTGCTAAGGTAATGTAAGATCACCACTCGCACCCACTCGGGAACCTCATAGTTTTTATAAAGATTCAAGGCGATGGCATTTGCAACAAGACATCCTCCTATTTGAAACATGGATATCAGAAGCATGTGCACGAGGATAGGCGTGGCATCTGAAGTGACGGGGATTTGATCAGAGACATTCAAGATGATGACCGCCATGGCGAAGAAGGATTCTATTACCAAGGTGATACGCTCGCCGAACTCTGGAGGAAGCAGGAAGGTCAGGACACTTAGCATGGTAAGGAACATACATGGGACAATGATGTTAAAGAGATAAAAGCCTGGGTCCCGACGAATGTGGATGTAGAATGTGATGTCTGGATAAGGCTCCGGACAGCAACTGAATGGCAACAAAAAAAAATAACAATGTATTACAATCAAAACTGAAGGAACATTATAAATAAATATTAAAACCGTAATTAATATTATTATTATTATTATTATTATTATTATTATTATTATTATTATTTATTTTTTTCAGTTTGAGGGAACCGATTTTATCATTAAAATTCGTCCGCATTGTTAAAAAGGGTAAAGTATTCATCTAATTCAAAAAAAGTTGTCGTTGTCGGAGATCTGAAATCTGAAATCTGAGACAGAATTGAATAGAATAGAATTGTGCGGGACTGAATATTTTCTCGTTAAAAATTCGAAATACAGTATAAACAATTCGCCAGCGCAGTTCAAAGTTAGCATATTTTGATATTTTACTTGTGGCGAAAAACTGAATCAAAAAGACAAAACCATTCACAGCCCGTAATTCATTTCGGTCTCAGATTTCAGATCTCCGACCAACAACGATTTTTGAAATAGATGTTTACTGGCAAATGGGAAAATGTCAAGACCAAGTTGAAAAGGTCTGTAGAGTGACATCATTAGTGTGATAGATATTAATAGAGAAAGCTCCCATTGACTAAGCTACAATTTTCTTCACGAATGACTGGTTTTATTTTCAAAAAGAGAGTAATTTGAAAATAATCTCATGACGAAGTGAATAGAAGTTATGGAAAGTACTTTACTAAAGAGTGAGGGTACATTGCATTTGGAAGAAGAAATTGAAAATATGAACGAACTAAAAAGATAGAGTTAATTAAGAAAGTCAAAGACTGGGGGAAAACAACAAATGTGGAACGAACTGTCAGGCAACTTATGAGGTATAACTATCGATAAGGCCTTCGTCATAGCTTTTGGCCTGGCTGTCGAGTAATCAATACTCTTAATGGTAGCCAGTCAGACTATAAATAATCATAGTAACTAAAATTACTATAAAAAAACAGAAGATATTTGCTCTCAATATATGTTAAAACAGTTAAAACATTAAAACAGTCTTTTAGTAAGTTAGTTTTAAGTAAGTATTCAGTCAGTAAGGCCATTAGTAACCATATGTTCCAAGGTTACTATGGCAACAATAGGTATTTGCTGTCGATACGTCTCGTCAATCTATTCAGTCAGTAAGGCCATTAGTAACCATATTTTCCAAGGTTACTATGGCAAAAATAAGTCACTTACTATCTATACGTCACGTCAATCTAGTGTCAGAGTCTAGAGTAACCTACGATAAGCAAGACAGTACCACGCAGTGTTTTCGTCTCGTAGTTAAAATTGTTTTGCACCGTTGTCAAAAATAAACGATTCATTGACTCCAACTTACCTTGATCTCATCAAGTTAACCTTTGTCGAGAAGCCTCGACAGACGAGAAATGTGTTGTTTGTTTTTTTTTTTCGTAGCATCTTTTTCCAGTGCATTTGTAGTCGCTGTCTTGTGTGTCTTTAGTCATTATTTATGGTCCAAAGGGGTTTTGGATCGGAATTTCAGTTGGTCTTCTTGGCTAGAGAAGATCTTTGTTGGATTGTATTTAGGTTTCAGTGAGTAAAATTCATAAATATTACATTTTCAGGCAAGCGTTTGTAGTCAATGTCTTATAGGTTGATGGGCCAAGCAGATGATTTCGGGTCCGGAGTCTCAATAAGCCTTGCAAGTTCGAGATATTTGAATTTCAGCACGATATCGAGGCTTTCCGGGGGAAAAATGTTTAAATTTGTATTAAACTTCAAACTTCAGGAGTATCGTATATGGTAGATTTTGTTATTTCTCAGTCAATACCGAAGCCTCGGTATCAAGTTTGAATTTCGAAATATTGTGTAGACGACAACTATTTGATTTCCTAATTAGCGTAGGTTATTAATATTCATAAGTTGAAATTATGGGATGTAAGCCGGGACAGGCAGCAAGACGATCGTAAACGTACACCATATGGTATGTCAAGATTATATTTGATTTTCCGTAAGATATAGGCTTTTAATTTGTAACTTTTTATTTCTAGTGAACCTCGTAATTATAAATCTGTCTATTGTGAATGAAATAACTGAAGAACATCAAGATTATTGAGAATTAAAACGCTGATATAATCGACGAGCGTTTTGCGTTGTGTACCCATTACTGAATTAGATGTCCCCACTGAACGAAAGAAGATGTCCGCTACATTATTGTTCACATATGTCATTCACCGACTGATGGACATTTATTAAGCTTGATTCTGCAGTTATCCAGCGTTTATTTCATCTCCGAAGAGTGTTTACAAGAATCGTACGGCTTGTGAATTCCTCGAATTTCCATGTGCAGCGATGGATGATGACACAGGAAGCCCGCCGGCAAGACGCAAGAAGCCCGCTGATCGTGAAAGTTGTGACGGAGTGAGAGAAGAGAGAGCTGAAGCTCTAAGACGCTCAAGATCGGGATATATTGGCCAATTGACAAAGAATTATCGAAATATAAAAGAAGTGATGAAATCAGAGAATTTCAATGATATTGATACCGTTCTGAGGATAAGGCAGAAAATATTGAACACATTTGATAACTTCGAACGGTGTTGTCAACAGCACTTAGAATGCTTGAAGGAACAGTTGGATATTGAAGAAGCTGAAGGCATTTACAGTAGAGAGCTAGAAGCTAAAAAAGACATTGAGGGAGAAATTGATGCGTGGACCCACCGGAACAAAAGACCGTTCATTGACTTTGATCTGCCTCTTGTCGAACCCTGCGATTCTAGTAGCCAAGCAGGCTCTAACGAAAGTTCCCAATCAAGTACAGCAACGAAGTTAAAGTTGAAAGCGAGGGCAGATCAAGCTGTTGCCGAGCTTAAGATTAGACAGTTGAAGGAAGAGCAAGAATTGCAAGAAAGAATTGAAGAGATGACGATGAAATTGCGGTTAGAGGAGGCAATTCAAGTCAATAAAATAAAACGTCGACACACATTACTAAAAGCTCAACACGAAATGGAACAAAGAAACACTGAACTAAAAATCTATGAAAGGGCCGAACGAGTTGAGCTATACAATTTTTACGACGACGACGACGACGTGTTACCTGGTTCAAACCCCTTTGGCTCCACACCAAGAAGTGCCCCAAAGGAATCGACTAGAGTTGCAGACTTTAGACAGCGCCTCCCTGTGAACCCGTTTGCAACTCCGATAACACCGATCTCCACTAACCCATTCGCAGCCCCGATGGCCCAGACGCCTGGCAGTTCGTTAGCAACACCGACAAGGGGAAGCTCAAGTAACCCGTTTACGACGACAGAATGGCCTGATGTAGTACACAGGAAGCCCAAACCGAAGTTTGTTCATGCTGCACATGCACCGACACCACAGGCATGGCTGGACCTGAACACACCCGAGTTCTACGTCGCTGATTATGATAACCGTCTAAGCGACACTGCCAATAACGATGAACCACCTAAGCCAGCAGTCCATGAGAAGGTCCTCAGTCAACTGATAAAGCAGCAAGAAAGGATCACCAGCGCCATGACCAACGCTTTAATGCTTCCTAAACCAGAGCTATTAACCTTTGATGGAAACCCATTACACTACTGGAGGTTTATTCGCAACTACGAACAGAACATTGAAGCAAAGACTGAGGATAACGGAGAACGATTGAATTATTTACTGCAATATTGTACGGGCAAGGCGAAAGAAGTGATCAAGAACTGTGTAGTATTGGACTCTACCGACGGCTACCTCACAGCACGAACGTTATTGCTTGAAAGATTCGGCGAACCTTATGTCATAGCCACGGCCTACATTGATCTTGTAACTGAGGGACCCCCGCTGAGGGCGTCTGATAGACAAGGCCTGCAAGTTTTCGCCGATAAGTTAAAGGACTGTGAATTAACTCTACGTGCCGTTGGATATTATGACGACTTGAACAATGCTGACAACTTGAAGAAAATAGCAGAACGTTTCCCTGTCCACCTAAAGGCTAGGTGGCTCGAGAAGGCTAGAGTGATACGAAGCGGAGGAGGAAAACCCAGCATAGACCATATGTCCGAATTTTTGTCTGAGAGAGCAAAGGCCGCAAATGATCCTGTTTTCGGACAGATTATGGACTCAAAGGACACGTCCAGGGACAGAATGCGACCCCGAAGTAAACCGTTTCAGAACACGCCAAGGCCGCCAAGAGCTACCACCCTAGCGACACACCAAGCAGAAACGCCGAAAGTGACGGCAACAACAAAGGATTCACAATTAGCTTCGAGGGCCGCATATACTTTAAACGACCAGGTAAAGTGTGGTCTTTGTGCCCAAGCACATCTTCTCACAAGCTGCGATGAATTTAAGAAGAAGACGCAAGGTGAAAGAATGAAGTTTGTTCGAGACAAAGGGTTATGTGACAACTGCCTTAAGCGAGGACATAGAGCAAAGGATTGCTATCAGAAAAAACAGTGTGAAGTGGATTCCTGTGAGGGAAAACATCACACGTTGCTGCATCCACCGAACAGCTCTAACCTTAATCAACAGCCGAGCCAGGATTCAAGTAACAATACGAACAGTGCTAAAAATTATAATGTCGTCAAGGCTGATAGCGTAAACAGCGTCGATGTTCTTGCCAAGGAGAAAAGAGTATGTCTTCCAATCGTGCCCGTAAAGGTTCGTGGAAAGAAAGGTCAGAGATCTGTTGTCACCTACGCTCTTTTGGACCAAGGATCCGACACGACATTGTGCGAGAAACGCCTAATAGAACAGCTGGGAATCGAAGGCGCCGAACGAACATTCTCGTTGACAACTATCGAAAAGGCAAACGTTCAGCGAAAGGGATTAACCGCGAGTTTGGAAGTTACAGCTCTTGACTCAGACAATGTCGTCGAGATACCGACCGTATGGACAGTCAAAAAATTGCACATCACTACAGAAGGTGCACCCAGAGATGAAGACATTCGTAGGTGGCCACATCTAGCAGAAATACAAATACCTGAAATAGACACTGATGAAGTTACTTTACTCATCGGCAATGATACGCCTGAAGCCTTTTGGGCGTTAGAAGAGAAACGAGGACAACGGAAGGAACCGTATGCGGTCAAGACACTCCTTGGATGGACCATCGTAGGACCGATGACTGAGTCTACGCATCAACAAAGCTTGAACGCACACTACATAACTTCCCACGGTGATGAGCTTAAGGCTCAAGTTGAAAGATTCTGGAGGACCGATTTCGGAGATGCAGTACTAAGTTCCGAAGAATGCATGTCAGCAGAAGATAAAAGAGCGTTGTCTATCATGCAGGAAAGCACGGTTTTATCTGAGGGTCACTACCAAATGGCCCTGCCGTGGAGAAACAGCAGTTATTGTACATTGAACAATCGACCGATGGCTGAGTTTAGACTTGCAACATTAAAACAAAGATTCCTGAACGATCCTGGACTTTATGAGAAATACAAAGAAGTTATAGATGACCATCTGACTAAGGGCTATGCCCGTCGCCTTCCCAACGAGAATTTTGACCAGAAGAGAGTGTGGTACCTACCCCACCATGCTGTGATTACCCCCAAGAAGCTACGCGTGGTATTCGACTGCGCCGCCAAATGGAAAGGCATGTCATTAAATGACCAACTATTGCAAGGACCTGATCAAACGAACAATCTCGTAGGCGTCCTTACTAGATTTCGCGAAGAGCCCATAGCACTAGCAGCAGATATCGAAGCTATGTTTTTGCAAGTCAAGGTTGAGCCCAAGGACTGTGACATGCTTAGATTCCTTTGGTGGCCTGATGGAGATCTTAGTCAACAGCCAGCAAATTTTCAAATGCTAGTCCACATTTTCGGTGCAACGTCTTCGCCAAGTTGTGCGAATTTTGCACTCAGAAAAACAGCTGACGACAATCAAACCGAATTTGATGATGAGATTGTGAACATCGTGCATAGGAACTTCTATGTGGATGATATGCTGAAGTCGACAAGTACTGTTGAAGGCGCTATACGAACTGCATCTGAAGTGACTGAAATGCTACGACGAGGAGGATTTCGTCTCACAAAGTGGATGAGCAATAGTAAAGAAGTCCTCAAGTCGATACCTGAATCTGAAAGAGCTAAGGCTGTAAAGGAACTAGACTTTGAACGATTTCCGACGGAAAGAGCCTTAGGAGTTGAATGGGATGTCGAGAAAGATTGCATCGGATTTAAGACACAGGTAAAGGAAAGGTCTCTTACAAGACGTGGGATGTTATCCATAACGAGTTCTGTGTATGATCCATTGGGTATCGCTGCTCCATTCGTCCTGTTAGCCAAGCTAATCTTGCAAGAACTTTGTAGACAGCAACTAAAATGGGATGACCCAATCCCTGAACATAACCTCGTTGAGTGGAAGAGATGGCTAGAAGACCTACCAAGACTGTCAAATATGAAGCTACCGAGATGCTTGAAGTCACCTGACCTTGGAGACATCGTCACCTATGAATTGCACCATTTCGCAGATGCTTCCCAGTCAGCTTATGGCACCGTATCGTACCTGCGGATGGTTGACATTAATGGGGAAGTACATTGTTCGTTCCTGAACGGGAAGTCAAGGCTCGCTCCTGTAAAACCAGTGACCATTCCTCGCTTAGAACTATCGGCGGCCGTTGTAGCAGTCAAAGTTGATAAGATGTTAACAGCCGAGCTAGATCTGCCGCTGACTGAGTCGACGTTCTGGACTGACTCTACAACAGTGCTTCAATACATCAACAACTTCTCAAGACGATTCAACATCTTCGTGGCACATCGGATTGCTATCATTCACGAATTTTCTACCCCCAAGCAGTGGAGATATGTGAATACCAAAGACAATCCTGCGGATGATGCGTCCAGAGGTTTGACCGCGGAGAAAATTACAGGAGACGAAGGAAGGCGATGGTTGTGCGGCCCTGAGTTTTTATGGAAAGGCCAAGATTCGTGGCCAGCACCAGTTCTCAAGATATCTGAGGTACCAAGTGACGACCCAGAAGTGAAGAGAGAGAGACAGGTCTATATGGCACAGCAAAGGGACTCAAAGAACTTCCTGCAACGAATGTACGAGCATTACTCTGATTGGTATCGCTTAAAGGTGGCCATTGCCTGGATGCTGAGATTCAGAAACTACTTCGTAAACAAGTTAAGAAGTTCAAAGCATGATATTGAAGTTAAGCCTGCTACAAGAGGAAGAATAACTGTGAAAGAGATTCGAGAAGCAGAAGTTGCAATTATCAAGGATGTACAAGGCCAAGGCTTCACAAGGGAAGTGAATATCTTGAGCAAACAGATTGAGAAGTCGAAAGTCAAAGTTTCCACAAGAGAGAAACCCCTACCAAAGGCAAGTTGCATTTTCAAGCTAGCCCCCGTGCTTAAAGGAGGAGTTTTATTAGTTGGAGGCCGCTTAGAGAACGCCCCAATTTCTGATGCAGCCAAACATCCACCAATTCTACCGAAGAACCACCCTGTCTGCGAGCTTGTTATTAGACATTATCACCAACTGTACGGCCACGCTGGAAGAGAACACCTACTGGCCCTTGTAAGACAGCGATATTGGATAGTAAGCGCAAGATCCCTAATTAGACGTGTGCTGACGACATGCTTTGACTGCCGAAGACGTAAGGCCCCGCCTATATCCCAACAGATGGCAAACTTGCCAGTTGACAGGCTCACCCCTGACGAACCACCATTTTCATTTGTTGGAACAGACTTCTTTGGTCCATTCTTAGTGAAAAGAGGTCGGAGCACAGAGAAACGGTACGGATGCATTTTCACTTGTTTAACATCACGAGCCGTACATCTAGAGGTTGCTCATAGCTTGGAAGCAGATTCCTTCATCAATGCGTTGCAGCGGTTCATGAATCGCAGAGGAAGACCCATCGAAATCAGAAGCGACAATGGTACTAACTATAAGGGTGGTGAGAGAGAGCTACGCAAATCTTTACAAGAATGGAATGTTCAGAAGATCGAGAGTTTCCTAAAACAGAGAGAAATCGTCTGGAAGTTTAATCCCCCAGGAGCCAGCAGCATGGGTGGAATATGGGAGAGAATCATAAGATCTGTAAGGTCCATTTTAAGGGCCCTGTTGAGGGAGCAAGTTACTACAGACGAAGTCCTGTTGACTTTAATGACGCAAGTGGAGGCCATTCTTAACAGTAGGCCGTTGACAACTTGCAGTGATGATTCCAAGGACGACTCCCCTTTAACGCCTAACCATATCCTGTTACTGCGTCCAGGAGCGAGTATGCCTCTAGGTGTATTCACGGCTTCTGATAACTATGGCAGACGTCGATGGAGACAGTGTCAATATCTAGCCAATCTGTTCTGGCGCCGTTGGCTCAAAGAGTACCTACCAACTTTACAATTGAGGCAGAAATGGATCTCCCCACAAAGGAACCTAGCGAAAGGTGATGTTGTTTTGGTGGTGGACGAGACCGTTAAACGGGGCCAGTGGCCTCTGGCATGTGTACTAGAAGTTTACAAGGCAAGGGAGGGACTTGTACGCTCCGCAAGAGTCAAGACGTCTAAGACAGAGTTGGTCCGTCCCATTCACAAATTGTGCTTGCTGGAAGGAGTTGATTAAAGCCTCAAGAATCAAGGAAGCACTGTTAGCGAATTACACAAGAACATTGTTGAGTTAATTGATAATTGTGCTATGAAACCAAATTAATTTGTTATTGTCGTCAGGACAATGATTTAAGAAATGATCCATAAGAAATGCCTCATTTGGGGCCAGTAATGTAGACGACAACTATTTGATTTCCTAATTAGCGTAGGTTATTAATATTCATAAGTTGAAATTATGGGATGTAAGCCGGGACAGGCAGCAAGACGATCGTAAACGTACACCATATGGTATGTCAAGATTATATTTGATTTTCCGTAAGATATAGGCTTTTAATTTGTAACTTTTTATTTCTAGTGAACCTCGTAATTATAAATCTGTCTATTGTGAATGAAATAACTGAAGAACATCAAGATTATTGAGAATTAAAACGCTGATATAATCGACGAGCGTTTTGCGTTGTGTACCCATTACTGAATTAGATGTCCCCACTGAACGAAAGAAGATGTCCGCTACATATTGAACGTGGCCAACGTTTGTCTGTTTTTCTGTTTTTCTGTTTTTCTGTTTTTCTGTTTTTCTGTTTTTCTGTTTTTCTGTTTTTCTGTTTTTCTGTTTTTCTGTTTTTCTGTTTTTCTGTTTGTCTTTTTTCTGTTTTTTTATTATTTTTTTCTATTTTTCGTCCGTTCGTTTTTTTTTTTAGTTTGTTTATCTGGAGCAGTTATAATAATAAATTTAATCTTTAAAGAGGAAGTCTATATATCGCCGTTGGTCAGTCCGTCAGGTCAATTGTCTTGCGCGCTGTCTATCAGACGTTTTTTGTTAAATGAAGAGGCGCCAAGCTACCTATGTGAATGTCAGAGTCAATGTCAGTAGGGTTAATTGATAATTTTTGGAAGTTATTTTTGGGTGAGATAATTCTGTGGAATTGAAGCTAGCGATTACACTTGCCTCATGACTTTGCAATAGCAAAATTTTCGTACAGTTAAAACAACTTTACTACTCAATCTTTTTAAAATGTCCCAATTTTATTACTGGCATTTTTTCACACACAAACGTATCAATGTTGTATAACACATCTAAAAAGCCACCTAGATTTTAGCACTCTAAACACTAAAGTAAATACCAGCTGTTCTATTGCTTGTTACGTCCTAGCCGCCATGTTGACGATAACAACCAACATGGCGACTGTTTAACGTTCAGTTATTATATATATATCTCAAGAGATCTTGAGTCAAATGGGTGCATTCTAAGAAATGAATGCTTAAAGAACGCAATGCTGTCGGATGACATGAGTAACTCTAGAATATTAAAGTATTAAAGCACTGAAACAATCTACAAAAGAAATTAATTGTGTTCGTTTTGTAGGCAAATATTGTACAAGGAACTCGACTAAGAAGCAGTTCACTTGAGGATTAAAGCGCTGTCCAAGATACATCCATTTTTGGAAAAATTCCGATACGAAACAAAGAAAAGAAAGAGAAAAAATAAATGTCTTCTAATTGTTACTGGATAAAAATGACTTATATAGGAAAACCATGAAAAAGACCCGCTCTTAATGATGATGAAATCGCATTATTAGAAGTTGAATATCTTGCATGACATGAAGAAGTCGTCTTAAGGAAAAGATGATACGACATTTGTATTATTGTCGGTAGGTAAACATCTGATTTTTTTTAATATGCCATACGCTATTACCCCTACCAGTATATTATTTGTATATCAAGAAACTGCATAAAAAGAAAAAGAGAAAGAATGAATATTCTATTTTATTGAGTTAGCGTCCTACTTCCTTACTTTGGTGTCTGCCGGCATCGTTGAAGCCGTAGGTAGCATGGCAACCGCATCAGTATTCATTAGCTAACTTAGCCACATAAGCAAAAACAAAAACTTGAAAAATATCTCTAGAAAACCTTATCAGTCTGACGACACTACCTTTGTAGTCAGTCACTGTCACTTATTAGTCTGACAATACTGTCATTGTCACTCATTCTGTCGGCGCTCGTTAGGGTTATATAGGTAGGAGTAATGCACTATTGTAGCTATTGTATAGGTTGGGATATTGAGGCAACTTCCACTTGTCTGCAGTTTTCCAGTTGTTCTGGTTTTCTTTCCTTCGTTTTCTCAGCTAGTGTTTCTTAACTTGGTCTGACTAAGGTTATGCCAATTAACCTCTTGGATGACGTTCGTCGGCAACATAGGATGACAACTTGGAGTGAAGAAGCGTTTCCCACAGCGCTTTCTTGAAGATGGAATTAAGTCAAGGGAACGCTTGAAGAAGTTTAATTCGATGTCAATCTCTTCATTAGAAAATTCCATAATGATCAGGCACCATGGAAAAGATAAATGAAGAACTCGTGATGAATGTAAGAGTAAAAATAATCAAAAGTAATCTGTCAACAACAATCGATGTGAAGATCCAGAAATCCCTGTCTTTCTCAAAATCTTCTTCCTTAAGGACCGTCTCAGCAACAGCAGCAATACCATCAGCCGCTTTACTCATTTGATGATCCGAGTTAGCGCTAGTCTTCCGGGGAAGCAGAGGAGAAACTGGTCCATCAATAGAATTGTAAGAGTTCTTGTGAATCATTGAGGCGAGCACTTTTTTGTCCTGTGTATCTTCGTCTTTGGATTTCTTGGGACTAACGCCACCCTTGGGGTGTCCAGTACTGATGCAGAGGCACCGTGCAAGATAGTGAAGGAATACCACTCGTACCCATTGGGGCATTTCTTCTTTCTTATACAGGTTCAAAGAGATACAGTTCGCAATTAGAGCACAACCTATCTGGCACATCGATATCAATAGAAACTTCATGATCAATGGAGTGTTATCAGATGTCACAGGTACACTTGAAGAAACCATCAAGATAACGAAAGACAAGGCAAGGAATGACTCAATGACGAGTGTAACTCGCTCGCCAATTTCCGGCGGAAGTAAAAATGTCAGTACGGCAAGTGAAGTGATGACCAGACAGGGAATGATTATGTTGTAAAGAAAAAAGCCTGGTTTTCGTCTAAGGTGAAGGTAGAATGTCACATCAGGATATGGTTCAGGACAACAACTAAAACAAAATGAATGGAACAATGATCGTTGGTCATGTCGTTCAACATATCCCGTTATGTGTCTCTTCACTCCTCTCTTCACTCGTTCTCTCCTGTCGTTTTAATCAAGTCAAGCTTTTGTTTTCAAATAAATAAATTAAAATAAATCATTTTTATTTAAGTCTAGTCGTTCTAGCGCTTTCGCACTAATTGGGGACACTTTTCGCTCACACGCACTACCACTACATTCAATGTTCTAATGCGCACAACGCTCAGCTCACATTTACGGCATTCAGCCTTAATTTCTTTTGCATATTTTTGTCTTTTTGGTTGTCATTATTCTGTAATTTGCTTTCTTTCGTGGTCTTCTCAATGTCATTTTTCAGTCATCTTTCTCACTCACTCAAACAGATCTTGACTTTGATTTACTTGCAAGAATTACAATCAAAGACATGCAAAGGCAAACCCCGTGTTAAATAGGTTTTGACCAAACTGAGAGACATGCAAAGTGCAACCCAAAAGCATGCAAGAGTTAACCAGTTGATAAGGTTTTGCAAACTGAAGAAATAAAGTAACATACACTTGGACAACCAGTTAAACAGGTTTTGTCATACAAAGACAAGGCGGACATGAAAAAGGACTCAAAATAAGAATAAAATAATAACCTTAGTATTATAAACCAATGCTTTCAGTTATACAGGGTGTTTTTTTTTCTGTGAACGTCAGAATAACATTCAACACCCAAAAAAGAAGTTGGGTAGTTTGCCTCAGTACTGTGCTCCGTTGTTGCTTAAAGTCACACTAGTCCATAGCATGATAATCTTGTCAAAGATATGTTTAGTTTAGTAGCAGTTTAGTGCATAACGGTCAGATTTGGTAGTTCATTTATAGTTTATGTATAGACCTTTTACTTATACGGCGGCCATCTTGAATTATTTCATAAACATTTTCCAACAATTGCCCCTTCGTTATCTAATAATCATCTTGATTAAAACAATAGAATTCAAGATGGCCGCAGTATTGGTAAAAAGTTCTATTTATTACGTGAATAAGTCTGAAGATGCTGTAACTCTGTGATTCGCGGTTCTAGCGTTTAGTTCTAGTTAACTTGGTCATAACATCCGACGAGTTTTAGTTATTGAGTTTTAGTTAATGGTAATCATTTTTATATTTTGTTGCACTTTCAGTATTTGTTCTCAAAGGTTATTTGTTCTCAAAAGTTATTTGTTCTCGAACTGGTTATTTGTTCTCAAAGGTTAGATAGTATGTATATTCAGTTGTCACTACTTTTGAACCAAGGGTATTTGGTTAACGTGGTGCTGTTTATTGTTGTTTTTGTAGTAGTTTAGTATAGTTTAGGTTATTGTTTGTCATTAATTATGAAGAAATTGATGCTACGTTTACTGTTCCCAATTTATTATTGGACGTACGTATTTAATTCTTAGTTTTAAAGTTGTCGATCATCAGTTAGTTTAGTTGATGTTTTAGTAGTTCAGATTTTAGTGTTTTATAGTTTAGGTGCTTCTTGTGTTTCATAGCGTTCAGTTAACTTTAGTATCCTTGTTTAGTTATGTTTAGTATACCAAAGCAGTTCAGAATAACCATTGATGTTTTAGTGTTTAGGTTGATTTTGTTTGATTGGTAATCCGTGTGATTTAATTGATGACTAATTTAAATACCCGCAATTCGGTGCCTACGCATGCATTATTTTACGCAGTGTAATCAGGCTCTCTTTTTAGCAGGAAGAAGATAATGAATAATAGATTAAAGATTATAGATAGAGGCAGTAGATTCTGAGAGAAAGATAAAAGGAGTGGTATGAAAATATTTTTGTCAAGATTTTTAAAGATTTTATACTCTCCCCATACGCATGCATACTTTAAACCATGCAATTGCAAGTTAGCCATTTATTGTAACTATAGGCACAGTAGTACCTAAAGCAAAAGCATACGATTTGTGATTTCGTGATTTTAAGGTCGAAATTCACTATACTGAAGCGCTATATATGGCTATTCTATTCTGTGAAGATATTTTGCCTAGCAACTGCGCAATAATAAACACTTACCTGTATCTGACAACATTTCTTTTTGCTTTCGCCGAAATCAACTGAAATTCGGAGCTTTTCATATAGAAGTTAAGGTCTGCTTCATCAGTCATCTGCACAATATTTACTTGTAATCCGTTGAACGTCCACGAACCAAACTTGAGCTCACAGAGTTGGTCGTCGAATGGAAAATATGTAATGTCAATGTTACAGCCGCTGCGTAGGATGGTGGGCGCATACCAAGTGCATTCTCCTTTGTAGTTTAACTGGACTTTGGTCTTAAATTGGTCAAGTGTACCACTGGGAAGATTTTCTTCAGCACTGAATGCAAAATATAACTGATTGTTATTTGCGTTTATGGAAGGGTAGTTACTAAGGGGGAGGGATGTTTAAAGTGCCAACTCTACAGAGGAATATCTTTATTTTTTCTCGTTTTTCCGAAGTTTTATGTAGCGCGGGGAGGACCCCTTCTTGCAGTCCATAAAAGAAAAAAATCATATATATATATATATATATATACAAGTGAAGAATAGTAATGATGAAAAGGTAAATTATACACCGTGAAAAGAAGTGTATAATCACGGCGTATAATTTACCTTTTCATCATTACTGTTTCATTAGAAACACCGATGCAGCTCACACTAGTTTTTAGCTAATTATATCTTCAAGTGAAGAATAGTTATATAAAATATACAATAGTTTATATAAT
The DNA here is from genome assembly GCF_029948245.1 of Actinia tenebrosa. Taxonomy (NCBI): domain Eukaryota; kingdom Metazoa; phylum Cnidaria; class Anthozoa; order Actiniaria; family Actiniidae; genus Actinia; species Actinia tenebrosa. The sequence goes on along the minus strand of NW_028292576.1, from coordinate 7,837,641 downwards.
AGTTGACATACTTGTTATGAAGCACAATATCCGGTAGCCACATCAGGAGAGGTGTTATATTAATAGCTTTGATGCCACCATATTCTGAGTAATTCCATTTGAGAAGATGGTTCTGCCATTTCTATGGACGTAAGATATAATCCGGAATAATCAAATATTATGTTCTTGATTCAAACGAGTGAATGTTCTGCCCGTGTGCTGTGGGTATAACTGTAAGCTACTATTCTCACTGAATAAGTAATTAGCACGAAACATCATAAATTAACTTTGCGCAATACAACGTTGCAAATTGCAGAAAAAGTTTAGCTTCTACTTTTCGCAACGTTGCGAAGCAAGTTGGAGCGTGTAACATCTATCCCGCAACATACAATTATGCTATTACTATCACAAGTAAACAATTAGAGCGCAGCTCTTCCATATCTCCGCTGACATAACGCAGACCAAGAAAGCGTTGCGTTGCAAGTTGTGAAGAGAGTTTCGCGCGTCTGACATCTCACCTGCAACTGCGTTCGTCAGCATTGCATTGCAAGCTGCTAGAAAAGTTGTCTCGTGTAACAAGGTTTTTTAAATAAAATCGTTAGATATATATTTCAATATAATGATTTGTTTGGGGGTAGAGTTAAGTGAAGAGGAGTTAGACTAGATACGATCTCTTCTTTCCAAGAAAGTCTTCAGACTAGTATTTGTAACGAAAATAGATTTATTGAAGCTTGACACATTGAATGCAAGTAATACATCCTCACTTACCATACGAACCCAAATGTTACTTTCTAAAACTTGATCTTTCTCAATCTAAATTTATAAAGAAAATAGATAAAGAAACTTCATATACAAACACGTACATAATATCTTCCAGTAGTGTATTTGATCCGTCAGTCCACAGTTTATCCGCTGTGTTCCCATTTAAGATTAGGTAAATGTTCCAGCAGAAACTCATAAGTTATAAGATTATAAGTTTCTGGTTTCAGCTTGTTAGATTCATCATTTTCGTAATGGCACGGACAATGTTACAGTATTGGTTCATTACAGCGTACCTCTGAAGAAAGTGTTGGTTTTTAAAGTGGAGGGAAAAAACAGAGGACCCAGAAAAAACCCAGAGCCTATAGGGAAGAAATCCATGATTGCAGTAATGAGAAGGGGAACACTAGCAGCGCATATTACACAATCTCATGTTTCCACATCTTGCGTCAAGTTGATTACAGTAATTGAAATCCATGCTTAATTACATTTCAGTTAAATGAATTGAAAAATGTTTTTTGAACTTACCAAGTCTACGATCTGTGTGTAAGCAATACCAAACTTCACCTCTACTGGCAGATTCTTGTCTTCAACGGGTCTGACGTTCTTGTTATATCCGCTGAGGAACAAGTCCTTGACCAGTTTAAGCTCGTCATCGTCTTGTTGAGAATCTATTAAACCACCATATGTGTATACAATTAACACAAAGATAAAACACAAAGTGAAAATACTAAGTTTCTAGTTTTGCATGCCACAATGTAAATAAAGCAGAATAGTCCCTTTCACAGTTCCCTGCGCCATCTTGAAAGGTAACCGTGCCGTTGCATCGAAGCAAGACGAACGGTGAGCTTGCAATAATAGAGACAAGCGAATAATTGTCCAAGGTGTTAATAAAAGGTCTCTATCATTACAAGCTCACCGTTAGTCTCGCTTCGGTGCAAAGGCACGGCTACCTTTCAAGATGGCGCAGGGAACTGTGAAGGGGACTATTGGCTCAGTATCATCTTTCCGCTTTTAAATTTAAAATGTCGATATAATATTTTAAGGCAATCGATGCCGTAACAATGCCCAACATTTTGGTTCACATTATCATCAAAAAAGAACAATTCTCAAGGGAATGTCATGTCTTCTGGAATGGCCAATTTGCATACGAAGCTAAAGAGGTCTATAGACCCCTTTCAATTCCAAATTACCGCTGTGTTTCTTGATTACAGACTCACTTGCACAGGGTTAGCCTCGAGTTTGTGCAGAATATTTACGTGTTCCAGTCAAGATCCGTCGAGTTTCAAAGTGTTTTTATTGTTGAAGTTGTGCATTCTTTACTTTACCGTTGGTATTTGTGAATATTTAAACACTGATACGAGGCTAACCCTGTGTAAATGAGTCTGTAATCAAGGAACACAGCGGTAACTTGGAATTCTAAACTGGTCTATTGATGTGCAATTTAGTCGTAGTAGCTCTTGTTCCATTTCAGCATCCGTCTTACCGGCAATGTTACGCGCAACAGGCGAAGAGGCGAATAGGTGCCAATGTGCATAAGCACGAAGCATGATGGGAAACCGAGTACTTAAGCTTTTTCAGCTCTTCAAAAAAATAATTTGACTGTAATCTGGCAATTTTTACTTTGACGTTTTTAATAGAAATGGAAGTATTTCGACAGACGGGGGACAAGAGTGCTTTATTTCTGATAGTTCCTACGATTTCCCTGTTTCATTTTTGAAGTGCTCGGTTTCCCAGTGTTTGCTTTGTGAGCTTTGATGCACAACGCCTGTTTGTTGCGTGCAGTGTGGGGGCTTTAACAGATCTTATTTACATAGTGAATAGCTCACATGGTAAAAAGTGAAGTACGGTATGAATTAATGTAAAGAACATAGCAATATGCGGCCATGCTAGCTGATATACAAAGAGCGACGAAAAGTGTGTTAAGTAATCAGTAAACCAACAAACTAAAAACCATATGAAACTTACAAAAGATTGCGAGACTCGGACGACTTTTTAGAGAATGCATGATAAATAATATCGTTAATATGAAAAACAATTTGGTGTATAAAATTTAAGTGGGAATTAATTATTGATGGTTTTCACGGCGGCCATGTTGGAGGAACTTAAGAATTGTCAATGAATTTTTTTGTTATATCCTCCAACATGGCCGCCGTGTCTTTTCTTATTTAATTCTCTTAGGAATGGTTGAAAACCATCACTACAAAAGTCAACATTAAATATATTTATATATATAATTATAAGTTTAGCTAATTGAAGGAAGTAACAGGTGTTTTTTCAACCTTTCTTGATTATAGCAAAATGAACAATACCCTTGGATGCAGTTGGTCAAATTATCGATAAATTTTTACACTGTAGTATTTAGTTCACTTCAACTTAACTCAGCCGTCATGAATAATTCCGAGTTTGAGGGAGGGAAACTGGGTCGAGTTGGAATTCCAGAGCATTGCGGGATTGTTGTAGGGTACATATTTTCAAGATGGCGTCTATTTCGTCACCTAAACAGTCCCACAATGCACTTTACACATACAACAATTAGTAGACACCATTTTTGGGGGGAGAAGCATGGGATGAATCAGCCGGTGAGAGCGCTTGCCTCTCATCAATGCAATGCGACCCGGGTTCGAGTCCCGCCGGGTTCGATGTTGTAAGTGAGTACAATTTCTAGGTGGTTCTCTTCTGTGCTTCGAGGGTTTTTCTCCAGGTTCTCCGGTTTTCCTCCCTCCACAAAAATCAACTCCTGAATTCCAATTCGATCATGGAAGGAGGGCCACAAGTTTATTTGCCACTGGCTAAATGACGAAATAAATAATAATAATGATAACAATAATAAAAGCAAGGATGGTATATGTAGACGTAAAATTTTATCTAATGTCACGAAATTGTATGAATCAAAAAAGCCGTGACATATAACCAATTACTTTAAACACCCCGGCAAATGCTTTACCCAATTCCCGAGCTACACCTCTCTTCTGTCACGTTAGGTAATTAATTCATCATTTCTTACAACTGACAATGCTTTTGAGATTACCTACATGTTGTCCAGGATAATTATAAATTATGGAAATAACTCAAAGTTTTCTTTATTTTCGTATTGAGCGATGACATTTCTGTTTTGGTTTTTATGTTTCTGAAATTTTATATTATTATTGCGTGTTTTTTTTTTTTTTTTTTTTTTTTGTGTGTGATATATGTGTTGTCTTTGTCACATGCAGTCGTGTGATACTTAAAGAATAACAAATGATAAAAATATACACTGAAATGCAACCATTACTGGGTTCGAAAACATAGAACATAGAAGCAGAGACCAAAATGGTACATGGAAGTATGTTAATAGTCCCCTTCACAGTTCTTTGCGCCATCTTGAAAGGTAGCCATGCCTTTGCATCGAAGGGAGACGAACGGTGAGCTTGCAATGATAGAGACATGCGAATAATTGTCTAAGGTGTTTTAAAACGGTCTCTATCATTGCAAGCTCACCGTTCGTCTCGCATCGATGCAAAGGCACGGCTACCTTTCAAGATGACGCAGGGAAGTGTGAAGGAGACTATTAGAAGTATCTAGTGATAGAACTCGTGGATCATGGAATGCTCATTAATTGTTGCACTGACAGATAGTATGGAGGTTTCTAACACATGCAACTCAAATGAATACATCAGAGGATAAGTATGTCATTTCCCAGAATACCTTTCGGCCTCATTTTTTTCTTCTTTGTTTTGTACACGACAACGATTTTGCAACTGCGCGTATATTTTTCATAATTTGAATTCAAAATAAACCGACAGATTCCATGCTCTTTTCTTCCCATTTCAAACTATTCTTAAATATTTGTCCTTTATTATCATATTAGGGGTTATTGCAATATTATATGCAAGGCAAGTACATTAAAAGCGATTAAAGACTAAAATGAATTGTGAAAATATGATAATAACGATGCAAGGAAAAAGTAAGAAGATAGTGAAGATGGTGAAGATGCTAGAAAGAAAAAAGAAAAGGGAGAATAGAACAAATAGTAGACAAGGGAAATAGAGGAAACGAAAGAAGGATGGAGAGTTGAATAGAAAAGTAAAAAAAGGAATGAGGAATAGAATGTACACGGTAGAGAACTATGAAAAGAGTATAGAGTCGTATATGCACAATGGATATAGAGTAGAATAAGGTGAAAAAGGAAAAAGGAATGAAGTTTCAGAGAGGCTGCAAAAAAGGGTACTGAGGAGAGACAAGGGAAAACAACTAGAATGAATAAGATAAATATAATATCATTAATTTATAACAAAATCGTGCATTAATCGTATACATGTTTAAGTGAATTACTACATGTTAACTGAAGGAATGTTATAGTTAGTAACGATTTGTGCATGCAACAATTATGCAAATCATTCAAGCATGTATTATTGAATATGCCATTAAAAGATATTAAAAAGCAAAACGTTAATTGTTTAAAAAAAGTGCAAGAATGAAGTGCAATAGCAAGAGTAAAAAAAAAAGAAAGTCAAAGAAGGTCAATCTGGCACTCACTCTCCAGATCGTAAACTTTAACCTCGTCTGTTGGAAAGGCAATGCCGTCGGTCAAGTTTGTACTGTTGATAGCTGTCAATCAAAAAGAATACCAACAACATAGCATTGATTCTTGATACTAAAATATACAAAAGTAACAGTTCTCATCACTATATGCCGGGTAGCATAACACACTGTCATAACACACAGACAGACAAACACTGTATACACATATATACATATAAATATACATATATACCGTATATGGATATACATGTCGTTACAACTAAGAACTGAACGTCGTTAATAAAGATAGATTAATACATATAATTATTATTAAGAAGAACTAACAATTGTATACCCCATTGGAAGTAAATGATTCATATATACAACGTTGTTAAATCAATGTTACCATATCCGATAGTGAGATGATGACCTGTGGGGTACCACAGAGATCAAGTCTTGGACCACTTTTGTTTCTCCTTTATAAAAAAGATTAATCTGGTTCCCTACTTCACTCTACTCTTAGTTTGTATGCAGACGATACGAGTATAACAACTAGTAACACTCAAATGCCTTCAATTGAAAACGAACTCAATAGAGATCTCAAAAAAGAAATAAAAGATTGGCTCTACATTGATCGCTTTAGTCTGAACATACTAAAAGTGAATATATGACCACTGGCCGTCCCATTAAAGGCTGAGCAATCTTTGCTCAGATCCGGAGTTATACATCGTCGGTGCAAAAAGTTACGATCGATCATTGAACACAACGCACTGGAGGTTGTAATATACGAAAATCTCATTAGGAAAAAATCATCAGCAAAATTAACAAAAAATATTAAGAAATTAAAAATTTAAAGCATGTCTCGGAATCTGAGCAAAAAGGGCCGCTTTCTTTCCTTCGAATTGAATGTATACATATTCGCTTTGGCTACCTGTGTTAGCATGTAATCGAATATGGCGTCGTTGACATGGTGAACCGATAAACGATTCGAAATATTTTCTATTACGAAAAATAATTAGTTTTTGTTAATCCAGTTAAATATTCAGACTCAACTCGCAAGAGTAATAGCATCGTTATCGAAAAAAATTGAATAGTCACAACCTAAAGCCTGATGGCAACGTCAAAATTATAAATATCAATTAAAGACGCAACACTCAAATGAAGAACTATTTCACCATTCATCTATTCACTTCATGTAGAATCAATATTGAAAGTAATTTCTCAGGCTTTAGGGAGATTTGGTTTATTTTCTGATTCAGATAATTTGTGATGCCCCATAATTGATTACAGTAACTGGATTTACAGGTTAATCCGGTATTTTAAGAGGTGCTTTTAGAGCTTCACTATTCATCATCAAGTGACAAAATGAAGCCGTCTTTAAAAAATTAAGAGCTATGCTTTCAACTTCTACTTCTAACTGGATAAGTCTGTAATCACTTAAAGAAAAAAAATTGCTTTGGATGCAAAGGTGGAAATTATAATATCATGAAACTCGGCTTTAATGGATGAAAAACATATTTTTAGTCAAAACAAAAAATCAACCACTTAATTGAAACTGGGCCTTCAAATTTTAAAGATTCTTTTCAGAGGATACTTGAAAGATATCTCGGAAAATATTTTTTAGAAAAAAGCATAAATAAAGAATCGTGCCTTATTGTTCTAGCTCAGTGTAAAAGCCAACGTCTACACGTTAAAACAATCTTCTTAGCTCAATCAAAAAACATCAAAACACAGAAATATTCCTAGCTTATATCCTCGTGAGAAAGGAGTTTGAAATAAAAACAGTTTAAGTTGTTGTTGTAGCTCAATATAAGACTGTGTCGCCATAAAATTATTCCTAGAAATATTCTAATCAATTATTGATAAGCAGAAATATAATATTTTTCTAGACGTAAAGTCTGTTATCTTGTTCTAGGGTCTAAAGAATTAAAGCTATCTCAACTATTTTAATTTCCATCAAAGTGATAAAACTTTTTCAAGCCGAGATTTTGTGGTCGCAAACCTGTGAAGAATTGTTCTTGGCAAAAGAAAACGAATAAATACAGAAAACTTAGTAATAATTGAATTAGTTCAAATATTCAGATAAAGCGAGAAAGTTTGAATACTGATAAACATTATTCTTTTGAAGATCAAATTTGTATGTGAATATATATATATATGTGTGTGTGTGTGTGTGTGTGTGTGTGTGTGTGTGTGTGTGTGTGGGTGTGTGGGTGTGTGTGTGTGTGTGTGTGTGTGTGTGTGTGTGTGTGTGTGTGTGTGTGTGTGTGTGTGTGTGTTAAGCTATTTTTGAACATTATTTTCTTACAGGGTTGAACATTTCAAAGGCAAAACAGTTTCAAAGTTGCAAGCACTGATATAGCCGTCCAACTTAACGGGCCATGATGCCTTGAATATGCGAAATTTGTCCCAAATTATGTAGTTGTACTGAAGTTTTCATTCAATAACCAAAAGAACAGAAATAAGTTTTACACTGGGAATTTAATATATTACAAAAATTAAATAAAGTTATTTCTGATTGGGAATTTTTGACAATCCCAATCTACTTTGTTTTTTAAACAAGTCTAAATTAATCATGTTTCCACACTTCAAAGATTCATGTCATTCCCACGAAAAAATTATGCTACTTTATCGATATTTTCTAGAATCGTCAGGCATTGCTTTGCAAGAAAGCCCATGGTAAACCATATAATTTGAACATTTCATGGAATTTCAATTCCCGAATATAATTTGAACAAACGAGAAAAAAAAATTCCAACCACATTTTATATTTAAATAAACCACTTAGAAAAATAATGTCTGAAATACTTGAATTATTTTGAATTATTTTGATCGGTTGCGACTGTTTGTCGAAAATATTAGTCCCGGAGTTTTAGAGATGATAATAGTATGCAAGAAATATCCGGCTTATCCAAATTATTTGAATTCAAACGACTAGTGCTTCACTCAGTAGATTTGCAAAATTTATAGCAATGGCGTACATGATGCTTCAAATTTTTAAAATTCTATTGCTGGCTTGACGACATAAAATTAGGTCAACCAAAAAGAAGAACAAGAAAGCTTACTGAAAAGATACACAGGCTCATATTTAAAATTGGCAAAATCTTAACTAAACAAACCGGTAGCGGCTGTGTGATTCAATGTCAACATCTTTGCATCAGTTTCGCCAATTTCATACGGCCTCACTTTAACATTTTTTTTACTTCTCAAAACTGACACCATCCGAGTTATTTGACTTACCTGAGACATAAAGGCATAACCACAAGAACGCTAAAGCCATACATTTTGCTGTGCTCGCCATAATTGTAAAAGAAATCGCTTGTTTATCCTCTGTCCAACAAACCAGGATTTCTTCAAATCGTTCACCGTAGCCGCAGGTGATCGTGCAATGGCGGGAAACGCGTTGGTTTACATCTGTAAACAAAATAGGGCCTTCGTAAATAATTGATAACATACAAGTCCTTGAATTTGATGGATGACCATCGTTACATAACATAAACTTTGATAACATCGCAACGGGAGTGTTTTGACGAATAAAATACTCTTTGAAGTGTGGTCTAGTGTTGGAACAATTCTCCATACTCACGACAGGACTTTCGTATTGTCAACGAAAAGATGCTTTTCTTATTCCAGAAACACCTATTGACATTAATCTTAAAATCTTACTACTAAACTCGACACTCAAGCTAAAGGCATTTCTTCTGAGTTTTAGCATTCATATTGTAGAGTTAAAATTTCGAGTGTCTGAGAAGCTGGAGTGCCTTCTTTTTGTCAATGAGTTTCTTCAGTAATTAAACTTCTTAGAATCTCGAGAACAACACTCAGCTTGAAGCCTGCAGAGGAGTAAAATTCTTATTGTTGTGTCATATTCAATTCTATTCCAATCTATTACACTAAAAGTGAATTCTTGGGTAACCATAAGGGGGTAAAATGGAAAAATTAGGAAAACACTTTTCGGTTGTTTCATAGACGACAGAAAAAAAAAAAAAAAAAAAAAAAAAAAAAAAACCGGCACTGATACTGAAATATGGTAAGTAATTAAAAAGATGGCAACTTGGTTTTTTAATCATACAGTGTAGATTATCTTTCTTGAATAGAATATGGAGCAACTAGAGACTTCTAGACTTTAGATTAAGCAGAGAAGAAGGACACTTCTCTAAGATACAACAGAACGGAAATAGATTCACAAACGAAAATTAAAAGTTGACAAACTACCAAGAAAAGAAACGAAAAGAAAAAAGTCTTCTCTTTTAAAGATGGTTTTTCTCATTTTGCGAAGTTATCCTCGATAGCCGAAGTTCCTGAATAAGGCATATTGTAAAACACAAATGAAAACAAGTTCACAAACTACCACGAATTAAACGGAATGAAATGCATTTATGAAAAATAAAAACAAGTTCATAAACTACCACGAATTAAACGGAATGAAATGCATTTATGAAAAATAAAAACAAGTTCACAAACTACCACGAAACAGAATGAAATGCATTTATGAAAAATAAAAACAAGTTCATAAACTACCACGAAATAACGGAATAAAATGCATTTATGAAAAATAAAAACAAGTTCACAAACTATCACGAAACGGAATGAAATGCGTTTATGAAAAATAAAAATCTTCGCATCGGTGCCGTCTAGTTTTAGATGTTTTTTGAATTTTCATTCACCTGATTTTTTTTTTCTGTTGCCGAAGTTCCAGAATGATGAACATCGTAGGAATATTAGAAGAATGACTTATTCTTAGATTAATTCCTCTTTTTTGAATAATACATAACGGCGTCGAACACGGATAGTTATGTATAATTCTTAACTGGTTGCCGATGAATTAATCTGCATAAAGCAGCTGATGATGATCGCTGTGAAATGATTGTTATATTTGTACATTCAGACACGAATCACCTTAGGTTTTCTGCTTGTATTATTTCTTTTTCATTATGATTCATAAATGTTGGAACCACAGACTAAGAAAAAGGAGGTTGCGGTGGCCTCTCTGGAGAATTCTGATGTGAGGTGTTATGAGGCTAATAAAAGATCAAACACTTATTTTGTATTATTGATCATGAACCGACCGTGCATAGCAAGAAATGAATAAAATAGGCTCTTCATTTTCTTAAATTTTTTGTCCGTCTGGAATTAATTAAGTCCATTCGAAGGCTATTTTCGTTCTCTTCTCTTTTCTTCTCTTCTCTTCTCTTCTCTTCTCTTCTCTTCTCTTCTCTTCTCTTCTCTTCTCTTCTCTTCTCTTCTCTTCTCTTCTCTTCTCTTCTCTTCTCTTCTCTTCCAAGGTACAGTTAATAACAGGGGGTGGATTCAAAGCGGTGGCCATCTTGGATGACGTCACTTAAAGTTGTTTACGAAGATTTTAAACAAGTCAAGTCAAGGGAAATAAAAAAAGGTGTCCAAATTTGATATGTATTCTTTGTCTTGCATATTTCTGTTATGAAAATACGATGGGTTTCCAACTTTTTCCATTATTCTTAGTTTCTAAGTCAGTCTTGACTGCATTTCCTTCAGTAGCATTTCTTTCTTTCTTCGATCGATAAAACTTGCTATGAAACTGCACCAATATAGTTGTAATGCTTGATCTCAAAGTAGTATAAAAAGTTTGGTATTGACTCCTTTTGGCAGCAATTGTCAGGCCTTCTCAATTTGAAATAAAACAAAAAATCGAGCATCCGTTTCTAGAAACCTCTATTATTTTGCCCTTCATATTGTACTGCATTTCGAATATCCCGCACAAGGGCTTCTACATTACTCCTCGGGTAACAATACCTCAATATATCTTTCATTTTCGTTTGATCCCATTTTGTATTCCATTCAATTTACCATTAAAGGAAGAGGTCAGTACCATTCCATTTGCCAGGTGTTAAGTTGTTTAGCTTGCTATTTACGTTGAACCTTCTGATTGGTAATGTAATTGATCAATGCAATTAATGACAAATGAACCTAATATCGAGTGATAAAAGCAGAAAGCAGGGCTTCTGTCAGGCGACATTCAACTATGTTATTAAAACCCAGGCGTTCATCATTTATATAAATAAACAAGAACATGCGTAATAGGTAAAATACGAGCCTTGTATGACCTATTACGCATGTTCTTATATGATTTCCGAGCCCATCCCACACGGCTTACCGCCTCATCTATTATATAAATAAACAAGTGCATTCGCCTGTCACTTCCCATTAGAACAAGTTTCTCAATTGATTCGAGGGTTTTTCTCTAGTTCTACGTTTTTCCCCTCTCTGCAAAATAGTCTAGGTCGCTAAATTCAGTAAATTTGAATTCCTTATGTAAGTCAGCCTTCTTTTTACTCTGATCAGCTCAGAGGTTGTTTCATTCATAAAAATGAAATTAATACTGAATGTTATTAAGAACTGTAATGGTTATTTTTTAGTACAAACTCTTGAGATTAATACGCGTTTTGTACGCAGATGGGTCCTGTCATTCCCTAAACAAACTCACAGTCCGTGGGATTTCAAAAACATTGGTATTGCTCAAGATGCACATTCTTTACGTTAATGACAGTCCGTGACTTTCGCAAATGATTTGCCCTTTATATGCGAGGCTAAGCCTGTGCAGAGGAGTCTTTACATAAAACACAGCGGTATTTACGAATGAGAACTATGCCTGAGAATTTCAAAAGTCATTTTTTTAAAATTTTTAAGGCAGTATAGTCAAAACGAGTTAAGGCAAGGCTTGCGTAAAGCACTCAGCTTCCATGTACCTTTCCTCTTATTAACCTGCTTTTTTATGTTGCTTTTATTTTATACAGTTTCCCACTTTTTCTCGCAGTTTACTACCATCGTTGAAGTGCGTACCACGAAGTTCAATGTTTCGTTTGCCGACTAGCTTTTCAACGACAATAAATTAATCAAAGAACTGCAATTTAAGAAAATATCTCGAGGGAGATTATGGACTGAATTAAAGATTTTTTATCCTCTTATCCTTTAAAATCTTTAATTCAGTCCAAAATTTCCCTCAAACTATTGCGTTTTTCCTTTTTCTTTTTCTTCGATTGACGGTCGTTGAATTTAGCGAACGAGATAACAGACTTCGAGGGTGAGTTACAGGGTTTTTTCCGTGGCGTTTTCAAGTTGTTTTGAAAACAAGTTGAGCTACCATGTTAAATTAAGTAATTAAAGGGATAGGTTTCAAGTGGAAAACGTGAGTCTAGGCAGAACTAATAAAAATAATAATGAATGAGAAAGCCACCTTATTTTCGTTCATAATCAACAAAATTACATTAATATTATAGCATTTTTGGGAAAAAATTAACAATTATTTAGAACAATATTCAGTGAAAAAAGTGATTTTCAGTCAGCAATAACACTGAAACATTTTTTATCGAGATGATGCACTGATAGTTTATTAAGTCTGCACATGGAATGTTTGCTTGTTGCCACGTATAATTCATCCACAAAACTGAAAGTTAGTTTGGTTTTTCTGATAATTTTTGGACATTATCGCCTATTGTGCTAGCTGAGGAAGCTGAGGTGTATTCGCATCAAATGTATGATAGATCAACCTAGACTTTTTTGATTAGATATTATGATAATATTTTATCACCAAAGCCCCCCAAAAGGAGTCTGATGCAAACAATGCCCGTTGCCTCAGGAATGACATTTTGCGAAACGATTCCAGTTTCATATTGGGAAGAACATGACCACTATATTTTCGGTCAGGAGATTCAGTAAACTATTTCTTTATAATCAAATTTTGATCACACGGCATTCATGGAAAAGCTTAATTTGAAGTTTTGTTATATTTGATTCTTTCATTAGTTCGACATTTGTTCAATAGTAGTAATAGACCAAATTTAGATATATAAAATATTTGTAGTTATTGTTATTATTTATTCTTATTCATTCATTTGGTAGTCAGATTTTATATATTTGATACTGTTGATAGATTTTCACGGTGTATAAATAATAGAATATAAATATAAATAAATTTAGATAAATAAATTTGAATAAATAAATAAATATAAATAAATATAATAAAATAAATATAAATAAATAAATGTAAATATCAATAAATAAATAGATATAAATATATAAATATATAAATATAAAGAGATATAAATAATATGATAAAAACATGCATTTCTACTATAAATTTAGTCTTTCCTCTGTATGACATTGCAGAGAGGGTGAGAGAGAACGATAAATACAAGGAGTGAAAGAGTCATAGATCAATGACAGAAAGAATGAGAGAGAGAGAGAGGGTTATTAAAATACGCCAAATCTAAGGCAGTATTTGTTCATCCACCTAGCTTGAACTATCCTATTAATTCATATCTTTTTCTGAGGGAAAAACTCGCGACCATTTGGACTCTAGATGAATACTTCCCTCAAGTCATAGTTATGAATCCTCACTGAGAACGGAGCTCTAATTGTTCTTGACAAGGGGAACTCTCTTCCACTTTAACCCATTAATCAGGCAAACCCACCACCATGGTCATTCATTAGTACAAATATCAAGAGACGCTTCAGCATTAGACTTGACTAGATTCCGCAATAAATGTCAGATTCAGTGCCTTGAGAGATACATATGGATTAAATGTAAGTGTTAAGAACGGACAGGTCAAGAAAAAGGTAGGAATCTGAGAAGTGCATATTCATTTGGTCAAACAAGCCATTTTTAATCGACATTTCTAATCCCTATTTTAATATTCATTCTGGCACCTTTCTTACTTATTTACTTGGTTGAAAGACGAATCACTTGTGTTGGTCCAAGACTCCAACACATATCAGAAAATCATGATCGCAGAAAAATATGATAATCAAAGATTGAATAAAGGTAAAACCGTACCTTTTTTACCTTTTACACCTTTTATGCATATTTTTAGAGTAACTCAGTGACCTTTTAGGTTTTCTGAAGAAACTAAACTTCCCAGACTGCATTGAAAATATAGACAATGAAAGAAATTAAAATAGATCAGAAAATCATCGCAGGACTAAAATAGCAGATAGAATAAATTATGATAAGCACGTCCGAATGAAGCTAGAACTGAACTTCCACTGACCTTAATCTGCAAAAATTATACACATCTAAATGCGCCATGTTGGTGTTTCTTAATAGTAAAAAAAAAAAAAAAGAAATGCCAGAGAAAAATAAAACCAGGCCGAAATGAATACATTGATAGAGTTCAAAAGTATAATGTAATAAAAAAAGTGATAACGAGAGAAAAAGATCAGAAAATAATCCCAGGAGTAAAATCTAGAAAAAAAAGATAAACGAAGATTGAATGAAGCAAAAGCTGTCTTTTGACACTGTTCTAATGTGAAAAAATAATTCACATAAAAATGCAAAGCATTTTTTAAATATTCAAAAAGAAAGAAAGAAATGCTAGAGAAGATAAAACTACACAATTATGAAAGACGTGATAATATAATATATACAGTCATCTCTCGCCTTGCGGACAACCCGATATTACGGACGCCGTGCGCGCTATTACGAACAAAAGCAAAATCCCCGGGGAAATACGGACAAAGGAATAACTCTCGCTATTGCAGAGGCTCGCTATTACAACAAGTGACGGTCTAGAGGGTGTCAGCTGTTGCGAGAGTTGACTGTTATTAGAATTCTAATAGATTTCGTCAAATGTATCGCTTTTATTCGAATTAAAAAATTGAAAGCGCTTCATCAGAAAAAAAAGTTACATATTTCATTATATCTTATGTTATTATATTATATGATTATAAATCAAACAGTTGGAAGCAATCTCTGATTCGCTAAGGATTGAAGGGAAATGATTGGACGAGCCAATATAGAGAGCGCCTTAACCACAAAGTTCTGGATTCATGCAACAACTGATTATGTGATGAAATTTATAAAAAAATTCAGTTTAACTTAGATATTACTGTATCATTATTCATCATTACAATATATACGCATCGCCTTTTGCAAATAAAATATAAAAATACAATATAAAAAATATATTTTATAATATCCTTGAGTCATTTAGATTTACGAAAAAAACATATATGTCGATGGCCGAATCTGGGTGAGCGTGTGGGTAGACTCATTTGCATAAACACAAGATGATTGACGGTTCAGAAAAGACCAAAACCCAATCGAGTTTTGAATGTATGTATGTATGTATGTATGTATGTATGTATGTATGTATGTATGTATGTATGTATGTATGTATGTATGTATGTATGTATGTATGTATGTATGTATGTATGTATGTATGTATGTGTATGTATGTATATACCTCTTATCTATACTTTATCTCATTCCTAACCCCCTAATGTCATATTAATATTAACACAAGACCATTATCTCACCCTCCTGCTGTACCCATCTTATCATATGTACAATACGCCCATCACTGTAACCTCATATCAATACTAATATTAACATAACCTGATATGACACGCGAAGCCATTACCTCACCCTCCTGCTGTACCCATCTTATCATATGTACCATACGACCATCACTGTAACCTCATATCAATACTAATATTAACACAACCTGATATAACACAAAACCACTACCTCACCCTCCTGCTGTACCCATCTTATCATATGTACCATACAACCATACACCATCACTCTAACCTCATACTATCTAGTTTGATCACTGATTTCATCATAACCTTATTGGACTTAAAATATCATTTCTGCTGCACTAATCTTTCTGGTCACTAACCAAACCATAGAATATATTTGCATGGAGTTTGTAAACCTCTTTTATAGCTTTTTTTCCACATTTAAGAGCAAAAACGAATAAATGCATAAATGTAAACTTATTCTGTCTTTGTCTCTCTGTATGTAATCCTCCTCTATGTTTTTGTCTTTGTGTCTGTGTGTCTGTGTGTCTGTCTGCAATTCTCCTGACCATCAACGACTTTCAAAACGTCAACGTTCCATCATTTCTCATGAGAGAACAGTGAATAATATAAAATACGATGATTTTTACAGTGCGACGACATTAACCAAGGCCAACCCAAATAAATTCGTAATCATAGTCACAAATCACGTTTATGATGCTAAATAACAGGTTGGTGACAAATTCTGGAGTTTAAACTGTTTGTTGTACACTCCTGATGACGTAATAGAGTAAAATAAGGAAAACGTGTGCAGAGGCTATTTTTTTAAAATACTCAATTGTGATTGGCTAATTTGTAAAAAAGTTTAATGCATTTTTTATGTTAGATATCGTGGTTGTGTGGGAGGGAAATATTGTCATTTTTGTGACTTCCGACTTTTCCATATATTTGGAAAAATAAAAACTTTTCAATAGTTAAATTTTATTTTACTCTTGGGCTACTTTTTTTTTTTTTTTCTATCAAGAAAACGTTGAAATGTTACGTTTACGTTTAGTTGCAATATGCTGCTGGAAGCTGTATATGTGTGGTTTTGATTTTCACCAATCATGGCCCAGAATAACCCATGGCTTTAGCAGTTCGTGCATCAGTATCATATTTCGTCAAATCAGCCTTAGCTAACAGCTATTGAACTTTCTCGTTACCTTCAATTCTGTTATGATAATAAATTAAAACCAAACACTTAAGACTGAAGGCAGATAAGGACAAATAGCTATAACTATATATATGGGGCATACATCGACTGCCGGACACCAAATGAGACTATGTTATGGTGAGTTATACTAACTTATTGATGTTATGTTGAGACCTTAATCCAGCAACCACGGAAACATCGTTTCCATACAAATATCCTCAAAATTTTTTCTGTCGTTTTCGTATCAATTTTTGATGTGTTATATATTTTTTCCCTCCTACGAATCGTTTCCTGTCGGCAATAAACTAATTGGGACTAACAGCTCCTCAATTTTTGTAATCAATGAACTTTGAAAGATAGTGATTTTTAGTTGTACTTGTGGTGTAAACATGGATCAATAATTCATTCAACGCCAATAAATTTCCTAGCAGATTCTGAGAAGGCCGGCAAGTTTTTCTGTAAACATCCATTTTCACAGACAAAGCCGGTGTTTGGAATTCTGCTAAATTACGATGCAAAAAATGTATACACTGAGTATCGCATAGCAAGAAATACCGATACACGACCAAGGAGCGTTTTGTTTTGACGCCGTAACAGCGTCGATGAAATAACTATCCGAATAATAATACAAATGAAAACTGAAAAAACAAGACAAATTGGTTGGCTATTATTTATCACAACTAGGTAAGTGTTTGAGAAAAAATACTTTAGTATGGTTAATCGAAAGTCGCTTCACCGAGTTGTAAAGATGTTCACTGTAAATCATTTTTTGAGTGTTTCGATCCACTCCTGCTGGTTCCCCAAAAAATTCAATTTACCAAACGCGGTATTGAAAAGAGTAACGACCATATATGAACCGAAAAATAATTATATATGTCAAAAATATCTGCATCGTAAATGAAGTGATTTTTCAATAGCTCCATTTGTAAGGAAGAGGAAGTTTTCCATTAGGCCAATTTATTCTTAGCAACAGCCATGTCCGAGGCTCTTCATGACGATGTAGCACATTATATATACGTTACTTTTTTGAAAGCTTTTCTAGGATGTATTACGACTGAGTTTTTCGGAAAACATCCTAAAGAAAAGCTATAAAAGTGTGGTTTTTATATTTTATAGAAAACAAAAAGAACAAGAAAGGGAGAAATAAAGTGAAAAGAGAGAAAGGGAGAGAGACAGAGCGGGATATTGGAATTCATTAAATGTAAAAATGCCACTCATTTGCAAAAATTGTTTGGTGAATAACTTCATTTATGACAAAACCGGCCATCAAATGTTGAAAGTAGCTTTATCATTCAGCGCAGCAAAGAAGAAAAACATTTCGATGCCGCACTTAATAACTTTATGACCAATAAAAAGCAAGATAAACGATTCTCCACTTTCTATATATATATACAGTGGAATTCTCTCTAAACCGGACAAACGTTTTGGTCCGGAAATTTTTCCCATATATCTTTTGTAAAATAAACCTCAGTAAACCGGAACCTCTCTATTTCGGAAACCGGACGATAATTTCGGTACCAAACGCTATTTGACAATAGAATTCAACCCCGCTAGTCCGGAAGAACGTACCTTCGTTTCGGAACTACCGTCACTAGCGTATTTTCGGGTGTATAAATTGAGTCTACAGAGACAACTTCTAAACTCACAAAATCATTGAGAATTTTCTTTAAATAGTAAATGTTGTTCACAAATAGACATTATAAAGACTAGCTAATTGTTTTAGATATTAATGTTCAAACAGAATGCATAAGGAAGGTTTAGTAGTGTTGAGAAATACTAAAGATCGAATGATTCGCGAAGTTGCGACCGCCATGTTTTTTCATGTCACATGGCTTTGGGGTCATTCCCAGTCCATTTTACCGGGGATTTTGTTCAGATCGTATTTAGAATGTTTCTTCTTGTCATTCTTTTGAAAAAAAATTAAGAAATTTGCTTAGTTTTTGATCTTATTGTTGATATTTTTACTTGAATTTTTGTTTACGTGTTTGTTTATATTGACGCCAAACGATTAGACACAAACATATTTTCAATAGGTGCGATATCGCACCTATTCAAATCAATAACAAAAGTAATTTGCAAAAACCTCAGTAAACCGGAACCCCCGCTAAACCGGACATTTTTATCGGTCCCAGCACTGTCCGGTATAGAGGGGTTTCACTGTAATAGCCAATCAGTTAACAGAGGCATTGAAAATAGTTTTATTAATATATAACAAAATGTCATCGAGTTTATTAATTTGGTGCTCCTCGGACGCTTTCTTGTTGCATTGTCAATATATTATTTACTCATTTGTTCAAATAAAAACTAAACCATTATATAATCTTAATACTTCTAGAATGAACTGGAAAACTGTATCGAGTGGTAAGTTGCTCGTGCTAAGATGTCGTGCAGTCGTTTTCAAAACAAAACAAAATGTCTTCAATGCGATTAAATGTCTTCACTATTTTCGTTTTTGAAAGTCATGTATAGGTAATAGGTTCCCTGGAGTTAAATATATGAAAATGGTTGAAAAGAAAAAAATATGTATTGAGGAACTAAAGTAAGAAGACCATTCGTCCTTCATCTGTGCCTTAGGGGGTCATCAAATATTGTTCTGTGGTATTGTTCGTGGATGTACGGTGGTTTTTCAAATAGAAACCTTTTTTCACTCAAGTTTTCTCTCTCTTTTCCCCCTTTCTCTTTCTTACTTTCCTTTTCATTCCTCCCTTTCTTTCTTCGAACAAAAACATAAGTAAACTAACTCGTTTTGCAGTTTTATGGTACTTTATCTACCTATGTATATATACGTGTCTACATCTTATTTGAGTGCTCGCGATTTCGTGCGCATCCGTTTTTCGCATGTTTTCTTGCGCGCGCTAGTAGAATTCTGACCGGGCTTCCTGTGTTTCAAAGATTTCAATATGGCGGATATGAGTTCACGGTATTCAAAAGCTTATCAAAGAAAATCTAGTCCTTTGTCTTTCACCTTCAATGTACTTACACATAATCTATAACATCTGAAATAGGGAACAAGTTATCTAGCAGTTTTTGAGATAATCGTAGAAAATCGTAGAAAGTCGACGTCTACTAGGCAGCAACAGCGGTAATTTTTACAATACTCTTAGCATGGACATCAGTATGGCTTCCCATGTCTTTACTAACGGCAATTAATCTCGAATTCAAACTTCGTTTCCAATAATGGCACTTGACGTTGTATTTTGTTAGGCATACCATCATGTTTTGTAAAGCTGTTTTTCATATCAAATACAACAAAAACAATTACAAAAACAATTACATTCTTACCTGCTTAAGCTCACAGATGTGCTTTTCGATTTGGGACTGTGTTGTAACTTTAGACGGCTGCTCTATCGTTTGTCAGCAAGCGTCAGGATTCTATAAAGTAAATAAACAGTGGCTCAATGTGAGAAATGACAATGTTCCAGCTTTTCAAAAAAACTTTCAAAACGTTAAATTTCGTACATAGTTATTGTAGACAAGATTCACATCTTCAGTAGGACGACCACTACTATAGGTTCGTTGTTAATCGAGTTTAGACTGGTTTGCTTTGTTTAGCTATCCGTCTTTGATTTATCAATAGCGTTAACTTAAGCGTAGCAATGATAATCCTTGTTTTGACTCGACAAAGGTTGTTTTATTTGATAGGTTATATTATAACACCGCTGTATTAAACACAACTCTCATGGGAAAAGCACATTGATTACGGACTCTTTGGACAACTTTCGGATTCGTGTTTAATTAGTTTTGATCAACTGAGAAAAAAGACAGCATAGTATTCACGGTATAGTACATAAGTAAACAAGGTTCTTGTAAGTCGGATAACACGATAGTCCTGCAATTAGTTAATATTAACCGATTATCTAAATGCTTATTATTATTATTACTATGTTAACAAGGGATTTCGACAAGCAAACGTAGTATGAAAAAGTGTTGATCGCGCATTTTTTCCGTTTTTTTTTTTTTTTTTTTAGCGATGGTACTATATGTTATACATATGAATATGGGCATAATCTTGGAAAGTTGTTGATAGCAACGAATTTAAGGAATATAGCGGCGAAATGTAATGGCTTGGGCTTTTGCTATAGCGGACTGTTTTTTTGTTGTTTTTTTTTTGTTTGTTTTTTTGTGACTTCGTTTGATTGTTTCTTAAATTACCTCATTGCCATACGACCTATTCTACAAGCAAAACCCTTGTATTTCGGGTTTATTGAGGATTCATAGCAGTACTAAAAAAAGGACGAAGGAAAGAAATTTTAATTTTGATAATATTCAGAATAACATTAAGATTCAGCATAAAACCTGCAAAAGCCTTAGCCTTAGGAGAATAGGCCATGTGTATCAAAGCTCAAAAACTACTCTGGGAAACGTCCGAGTACTGCAAAAATGATACAGGAAAATCGAAAAATCGAAGACTTTTCTCTCTTAAAATACTTACATTTTCACTTACTTAAGAGCTCTGTGAAGGCCTCATGTGCCATTTAGGCGCGAGGAGAATAGGTACAGGCACAAGTACATTTCCATAGAAAATGTCAAAGCAAAGATCGTCAGATAAATTTTCAGTGCATTCGCCTCACCCTCTGGTGTCTGGGATTCGATTGTTTCCCATTTGATGGGTTTTCCTCCCTTCAGTAAAAAAACACCTTACAATCTAAATTACATTTCGATATGTGAGTGAGCTGTGCCCTGATGGCTTTGATCAGCACAGAGTTTACATGTTACACGGCATTGATAAAATGTTGATAAACGTTGGGGTCACTGCATGCTCCAAATTTAAAGAAGTTCAAAGATTCTCTATTTCGACAGGTTTTTCTCACTGAATGTTCCGCACTCAAGGAATAAGTGTTCTTTATTGACTGGATTTCAATGTAGAACCGTGCTGCTGACAACAAACTGAAGATACCTGTGGGCTCAAGCTGAGTATCAGGTGAGGTAACAAAAGCTATTAGCCATACCAAGGTTGAACTAGGATAAAACTGTTTCGTGGCGCGTTGGAATAGGGGAGGAGTAGAAGACGAAATAGAGAATATGGAAAACGGAAAAATGGAAAATTGGAAATATGTCCCCTATTTTTCCCTCTACCTCGGTATGGCTAATAGGCGAGCGTCCGTACTCAAGCAGGTTTCCGTGGTTCCACTGTACAATATATAATGTATATCCTTAACTTTTTAACCACTCCTCTTTGCAGAGTGCATCCCTAACGGGTTTAATGATTTAAAAGTAAATAATTTGAGATATAAAAACATTTTAGAGGACATCATTTTAGAGTTCATGGCAGACGTCTTTATTCTTGAAGTAGCTACGACGTACTAGGGAACTTGTGGATATATTTTCTTTCTGCAGCTGTGAAAAAGTGCTTGTCAAATGACAACGAGGCCTCAAAATGGCTTCATTAATACTTTGCTATGCTTATCTGAAAAGATTCCCTAGATAAAAAGAATCTTCCCGAAAAGACCATCTTAAGTGGAAAGTGAAATGTTAAATGACTTGAAAGCTTTTATGATTTATGTTTATATACTGATGAGACATGTTTTTTGTTATTAAACTCAACCTCAACTGATAAGATGAGTTCAATGCCAGGTTATCATTTGCTATAGGTAAATGGTAGTGCATTCTTTTAATGACCAGTACTTAATTTGAGTTTCAGTTAATTAAGACAGCATGTTTAGTTTACTCATTTTAAAAGCCATTTGCCAACCTATATAAAGTCCAAAATTAAGAACTTAAAAATTTTTTTTTTTTTACTCGGAAGAGATTATTCAATCGTATTTTATTTATAAGACCACGAAAAGTCACTCCATTAGAGCAGCATACTTTATACAAATATATAAATCCAGACACATAGGAATATATCGTATCATAGATATAATCATATTGCAGTTGTCACTCTCTGTCATGATGGTAAAAAAGAATTCAATTTGACTAAAAAAGAAGAATAGATTATTTGCCTTATCAAGAAACAAAAAAAATTGTGCAAAAAAGCTACACTATGACTAATAATGTTTTGAGGAGGTAGCATAATTCTTCAGACGAAGATTTAAAGGATAAAATACGTCCATGTCCACGCAGTCTGCCCGTCAATCACAGTTTACTATGGTCGATTTATAGAGTAGACCTCCTCGGCTCGGGCGTAATGTTTTCCCATTTCAAACCACGTGTCATTCCCTAGAGTATCATTTCTTTGTTTAACGGTTGCACATGAGAAGACACATGAATATGGATACAACTCAAACAAATAATCTTATTCTCAAAGGAATGATACGTGGTCTGAAATGGGAAAACATCACGCCCGAGCCGAGGAGGCCTATTGAAGTATGCAGCTCGATATGGAGCGATATGAGTATATTTTCGTGTCTGATTTAAATACAATACAATTTTTTTTTAATAGTTAATGGAGGATATTTCTAAATATAATAAAACCTAATGTACGATATATAATATATAAATGAGCACCCGTACGACTTGGTTAGCTATGGCGTTCTAAGGTAGATGGTTGAAAGACAATGATAGTAGCTCTCGATGAGAAGGGCGTCTAACGTGCTCAAGAAGTCTATATGAATATTGATTTGAAACATGGAAGGCACTGAGGTAATAACAGGTGTGATTATATAGCTGAAGAGTAATAAATGCATATTTCACTATTATAATTTAATGTTTGATGTTTAAAAAGTTAGTGAAGCTAGACGTTTCTAAAAAATACAGAAATATAAACGGTTCAAGAAAACTAGAAATTTTAAAAACTAGGAAAAGAGGAAAGAAAATTTTGATAAAAGTTTTAAAAGTAAAAATAAAATCTTGCTTGAATGCTGCGATAATCCTGAAAATATTAAAACAAATTTTCTTATTCTATTTAGGGAACAAGACATTGAATTTTTAATTAATACTGATTTCACATAAAACAAATAAAAAGTTCCGGTTATTATAAGCTTTTGCACCTTTTGATGCTATTTTTATTATCATTCATTTGATCGTTTGTTTTTATGCACGCACACACTGTGCTCGCTCTACTTTGTTTGCCGGTCACGTTTTCTTGCCTTTTCCTTATTTCAACTGCCCTGAAGATTCAATCATCCGCGGTGTAGGTCGAAAGCTTTGCAAAATAAACGTAAAAATTAAAAAAAAACAGGTAGTTGAAGTAGCAATTTATTTCGATATTCGTTTTTTTCTTGTCAAAAATGTCTATTCGTCTTGAGAACAAATGACGTGATGGCAAAGTGGTGGCAGAGATGGGAGGTAGAAGAAAGTACGGACTATACAATAACTATTAGTAAAGGGAAATACTTATTATTAAATTGCATAGAAAACAAAGATATTTTTTCAACCCCTGGGCTGTAACCACATGACTCAAAATTCCTTTATGCATAAATAAGAATAAAAAAGCCACCATATTGATTAGACTAGTCTGCCAAATCATACAGTATTGTCGCCATTTTGTTATGGCTGTCTCGATTCTCGATTTAGGACGATTAATCACAGGCTTTAAAAAACTTGTAAAATCAGTCAGAAAATTTAGTGTTTTTAGAATGAGTGTATTTTAGAGCTCTCTCTCTCTCTCTCTCTCTCTCTCTCTCTCTCTCTAATTGGCCTTCATCATTTGACTTGCCAATGTATGCAGAAAAATCTGGAAATCAATGTGGGTGGGTGTTGAAAGCTAAAGAGCAAAGTAAGCCAATATAAATGGTGCAATTATTTTCCGACGCGCACATATTATCTGTTTTGAGGCTTTCCATGGATCACGAATATCTAACTAAATCATAAAAACGTAACAAAAAGTTTGCGTATAGGAAATCATAAGTTTTGTTCCCAAGGAGAATGGGCTCTTAGGTAACGAACCGTACGATGTTAGAAGTCTTCTTATAAAGATCTTACAAATATATATAACCAAATTGAAAAATTGTCTATTTGACTAAAATATTAACTAAACCAGGATCTATTTGCGTCAGTAGTGCTGTAAAGAATAAAACGTGACAAATTTATGATATATGATGATATTTTTGACTGCATTAGTGACATCTAAATTTGAATAATTGTTCTTGTATGTACATATATGTATATATATATATCTTCTCATTTATGAGACCGATTATTAATATTTAATTAAGGTTTCAATAAGTTGTTCTAAGTTCAAGACAACTTGGCCAATTAAAGCTTGGAAAATAAGTTCCAAATAAGATATTCTTAACTTCGGAAGTAGATGAATGTTATAACTGGTTGAAATCAAGGATATTTTGAGATAAATTTAATTTATCATACTATTTTAAATTAAATTCATTTTCATTTAGTATAGTAGTTTCGTATGAAATAATTATATTCTTATCGACTTTTCGGACGTTTTTACGTGACAGAAAAACTCATTCATTTGACAATATGTATCAAGAAATTAAATGTACTTTTTGCCGGAAATATAATAGTATTAAGCGCAACTGATCTTATTTGATGACCACGTGTCTTGATAATTCAGTTGAGAAACCCAGAAAGAAACAGAAGGTTTCGGACCGAATTTAAAGATTTTACCGACAGAATCCTTTATGTATAATTTAACTCCCTGGGGCTTTGTATAACTGTCATTGGCTGAAGGACAACGTCGGTTTTTCGTTTTAAACATTAATGATAGTAATTTCAATGCTGAAGAAGCCCTTATTATTCCAACACTATGAAAATGTTGTGGTTACAGACTAATAAAGCCAACGAAGAGCTCTCGCCATTCATCGAATTAAAATTTCCAAAAAAATCTGTTCAAAATCGCTCAGATTTGTTGTGATTGGCAACTTGAAAGCCAAAAGGATCGAGAAAGTCATTGAAAAGTTTTACATAACATCTTTGGACCTTTCTTTATTCTAAGGTAAGAATCGTTAACAGCTGAGGTGTCTTGATTTTAGATTGCTGCTACTAGAATGTATTTTTTGAGGCAGTGGTTCTTTTGCAATGCTCGAATCTTCAAGAGTTGAAATTTCATTTTCCAATGTTAAAAGTTAAAAAAACACTTATGTTTCATTCTTTTTCCATTCTGTCTAGAAGAAATGTCACTCGATATTGTTTCACATAATATTTACATTATCCAGGATCAAATTAGTGCTGGATATTGACTCAGATACTTGAAATTAATAAACAAACAAATACAGCAAAACAGAAAACATAAAAACGCGGCTCTTCAAAATTTCTAGCGAGAAAATCCAATAGAAGCGTTATGTTAGGATTTACCTCGACGTCCGCCCTAGTTTCAACGCTATTTCGCGAGACTTCTTCAAATGTCCACGAATCATGGTATAAAAGATTCATTTTACCTATAGTACCTGTCGTGTTGACATTCTCTATGTTACGAAGCACTCAGCTAACCTGTAATTGGGAAGATTGATATATATATAGTTTATATATAAAAGTGAATTATTGGGGGGAAGTCGGTCGTTTGGAAACTAATATGTTTACACTTGCTCAATCACTTTTGGATTATCTTTGTATATTAATCGTTGAATCATATTAACAATCTGGTGTTGATATCAATTTTTCTAAATACTAGAAAATATATTGCTATATTGGTTTATAATTTTTATCAAAATCATAACAATCAGTTTAGTAAGAATTGAGAACTGAACTCGAACAACAAGGAGCATAATTTGCCATACATTGCCTGTATTGCAACAGTCCCCGTTTGGCGCTGTTAACACAAAAGGACAAATAACTACAATAGCTAACTCAACTTAATCGGACAAGAACCGAGAAACCTCGGCTCTTGAAAAAATAATTCTTCAAAATGTTACCTATCTATTCTTACCTTGGCAATCGGTTTCAGAATCATTACCAAGGATTTCGCAAGACTATCTGTTCTATTTCACTTGAGAGTCAACACTCCATTTTCAATTTGCTTCAATTGTAGTTTAATTTTATCTTTAATCAAATCGGTTTTCTTTGATCTTCATTTCATATTCATTTGGATTACACCTAGGTATTAACTAGGTATTAATCCTTTAAAAAATCGGGCATTTTTTCCCATTAAACATTGGTTAACTGGGTTAATATTTTTGGCGTTTTTAACCCAGCATCCACAGATTATTTAGACTAGCTACTGAGACTCTTTTGACAAATAAAGTAGTATAGTATGGTAATGAGTTGCCCACCTAACTATAAACAAGTTTTTTTTGGAAAAATATCAACGCTTTTTTTTTTTTCGATTTCAAAGACCTAGAAAGATCTTAAAGCCTGAAAAAGAACACAAACTTTACTCTTACAGCTAGAAACTCAACAAAACGTGTAATAATTAATTTCAAACGTTTTGACTTCGTGAATGTGATGTGGTCGCGTGCTGTACAAGTGTTTTTACCGTTCAAATCTGTCTTCTTTCCAAATAGAAACGAAAAAAGATAGAAGTTAAAAGAAGAGAATACTTTGCCTAAGGCTATAATCTACTTATATACTCTAGGCTACACTATTCGCGTGCTGTACAAGTGTTTTTACCGTTCAAATCTGTTTTCTTTCCAAAGAGAAACAAAAAAAAAAAAGAAGTTAAAAGAAGAGAATACCTTGCCTAAGGTTTTAATCTACTTATATCCTCTAGACTACACTATGTTAAAAGACATTCTTTTTACCAATAATAGAACATTTGCTTGACGGCGTCTTTTGACTACCATTACCAGAATCCCTTGCACACTTTCTTTTGTTCAGTTAATCAGCACCAATTGTCTTACTATTCTTATGAGGGAATACAAGTTTGAATTTAAAAAAAAAAAATTCGCGAACCATCTTGGTGGTGGGACTCAATTTACGCCATCATACAAATTTTCTATTTGTCTTTTTTCTGAATAGAAAGAAAAAAAGCAATACAGTGAAATGAAGGAAATACTTTGCACAAGGCTTTAATCTTCCTATACTCTAGACTACCAGCTTGTTACCAACGATCACGACTATACTTATGCAGTAATAGCAGCGGTGTAAAGTTTTCTTTTGTTGCTATCATTTTATTTATTTTTCAACATCAATTATTAGTTTTATTTTCTTAAATATATAGAGGATATTACATGGGCGCGCGGAGATACGAAATTTATCTTCGAGTGTTGAAAAGATCTCTCACAAGTGAGCGCAGCGAACGAGTGAGAGATTTTCAACACGAGAAGATAAATTTCGTATCTCCGCGCGCCCATGTAATATTCTGTTTATTATAGAATTATCAACGAAGTATGTTTTGGCTTTTTCAGGCAATTCTTTCCGTGTATTTTTCAATAGCCATCGCAATGGTGTTATTTTCACACGTGAAAATAACATGTTATTTTCACGTGTGAAGATATCAATTCTTCGAAATAGAGAAAAATAGATATTTCATTGGTAATTATATAATAAATATATATGTTTCTCTTCCTTGCTTTAAGAAAGACAGTACAATTTCATAGTGTCACTTTACCTCTGAATTAGGTTGTTCCGTCAGTCAAATCTTGACAAAAACGCCGGGATGTCGTGTGTGTACTTTTCGATCCAAATTGCTCTTGGTTCTAAAACTTGATATATATTTGTCAACATATTTTACCTTATGTGTTGCGTTGTTTAGCATTAGATCGTATTTTTCAGGAAACGCATAATTGATTCGGAACTTTACAATTATGAATCAAATTGAAACTCAATAAATTTGCTCTATTTAACTTTTTGTTTTGCTAGAAAAGGAAATAAAGGAAACAATATTTGAGGAGGTTATCTTCATTTGTCCGTTGTCCATTTGTTAGGTTTGTTTTATCGTACCGCTAAGATATTGTCTTAGAGGTGGGCCCCGTGCACTCCTATCCGGATATTTTTTGCCCCAAAACGGAATTTTTAATTCGGTTTTCAAATAAATTGTCTTCACACGTAGCGTAAATTAACCGGATATTTATGGAGGGAAGGCCAATCTGCAAAGAAAAAATTCCGTTTTCACTGGGGAGAAAAAACCGGATAAAGGTTTGGAAATGGCCTTAAGGTGGTTGGCTACTTTTCAACATTCAATTTGAGCCCACGATGTGCGCGCGCTCAAAAGCCGCTGATAATCTTCACGATTTTATTGAAGAACCATACACGTTTTGAACTTCAAGAGGGCAAAACCCTCAAATTTTGCATGGGACTCAATTTCTACGATAACTCGCACATCGTAGAACCTGAACACACACAAAAAAAACCGGTTTTCCATTGTCTACAATAGTTTATTAAAACAACTTTTATCATTATTCTATAAATATAGTGTAAGTTACGTGTTCGGAGAAAATTACTCATTTTCTTCCTTAGTTTTGTTTATGATTTTTTTTGTACAGAGCTTGATTTTCGCTATTTTTCTTCCAAGAAATGTCATTTCTGAGTGATTAAAATACAAGCTCGGGACACCCCATTTTTCTTTGCATTTTTGGAATCAGCATTAAATTTCAGGTTTAAAAAGTTCAATTTTCAATTTTCTGTTTATCATTTACCAAAGTAGTCAGCCACCTTAACACAATTTGAGTAGAATTTATTTAGATATCTTATGAATGAAAAGTGAGACGATAGTTATATAAGATTTGATGGCATGCCATTATCACTTATATTTCGATGCGCAAACGTCAATAAAAGAAATATCCCTCTCGTTAACTACTTCTGGAATTAATACGAGGGTGCCAATGGCGTTAGTAGTTAACTGACAATTGGACAAAAAACACTGAGTAGTTAACTGACAAATAATCTAAAATTAGTAGTTGATAGCTAACTGATATTTCATTATTTTCAGACATGAAAACTTCGTGCCCACAAAACATATACATATATATACACCTATTTCAAAAAACGTTGTCGGTTGGATATCTGAAATCAGAAATCTTGCACCGATTAGAATTGTGGGGGACTGAGTGTTTTCTCGTTAAAAATTCAACATACTCTTACCCATATAGTTTGCCAGCACAGGTCATCGCTCAAAGTTGATATATCAAGATATTAACTTTGTGCAAACTACTTATTAAAACCACAAACAATTTACAGCTTACAACCCACAATTCCTTTCGGTCTCAGATTTCAGATCTCCGACCGACAACGTTTTTTGAAATAGTTGTATATATATATCCATTCTATATACAGGAGTCGAAAAAGAAAACATTAGGCTATAAAAGATATATACACATATATCGAAAACGCGGTATTTCCGTGCCTCAGCGTAGATTAATAGTTAAATAATTCAATAATTAGATGAATATATGAAAAATCTATCGTACAGTACACTTGTGCTCTTTCTTATCAAAATCTAAAAAATACTTAATAAGCTTGTTTTTAAAAATGGAAAAAGAGCTAAGTTCTCTCAAATCCTTTTAGGCAAATCATTCCAATCACTAGCAGCAGCAAACTTAATGGGTATACCCCCCATTGGCACCCTCTTATACCGCTCCTATGGAATGAATATCAACCAGCACGCGACTCACAATCACTTCGAGAACGAGCTGTAGGGCACAGCAATCTGAAGCAGACTTTGCTTAGTTTTGTTTCCTTTTTTGATGTTTTTTGATTCTCCTAAAACTTCGTTTTATTTATGGCGCACAATGAGCGCCTCCATGTTCGCATGTGATTAAAAACCACGATCCAAATATTATTAATAGGTTTTTAGGCTTTTCAAAAAATGACTTTATTAATACAATACTTGATTTTTGTATTCAAAATGAATACTGGTTAACAATGATAGATATCTAAATAGCAAACATAGACTAGATCAATGAGTGTGGTCTCAAATGAGAACCCACAATGTAAAGGAAAGTTAAAGGACAACTGACCCCAAAAATTGCCGTTTTTCATATAAAACTACAACGTACATAGATCACATAAATTCAACTTTGAACTCTGATACAGCTTCTATGTCGCCGAAAAGAAATAATCAATTCGCGAAAAATAGCAATAGAAGAGCGCCATATTTGAGCCCGCAATAAATTACCGCATTAATGCCGTGACGTCACAACGTGAAGCTTGCATTCCAAACTTGTTGAGTTTGTATATTTCGAGTGCTAGTCGATCTTTTAATAGTCTAAGTTAGAGTAAGTTTCTTAATCCAGATGGGCCATTGTTGTGTGCCAGAATGCACCAACCATTGTTCCAAAACTGAGTCTGTTAGCTACCACAAAATTCCTAACAAAATAGCTCTTCAGAAGGCATGGATAGCGCGGATAAAGAGAGAGAACCTGCCGCCTTTGAAGAACTGCTACGTTTGCAGCGATCACTTCGAGGATTCATGCTTTGAAGTGGATCTGATGGAGCAGTTAACCGGGATAAAAAGGAAGAGGAGATTAAAGAGCGATGCTGTTCCGTCAGTATTCAATTTTTGCAAGACAGCTAAAAGAAGAACTACATCAGAGAACCGGCTCAAACGCAAACAAAACGAAGAGGTGAGATAACATGTCATTTATACATAACATAGTTTACATTGTTTTTCGAAATAATCACTCATGAAAAAGACTTATTAATGCATACCGAAGCGAGTCATCAATCATTAGCTATTTATGCTTTCATAGATGAAATGTTGCTTAAAATCATAAGTATAGCTAGTAATATTTGATCGATACTTGAAATTTTCAAAATGGTTATTTGCACGTGTTTAGTTTACATTTGATATTTATTCGTAAACCATAACAATGTTGCCGTAATATTCCAAATTTGCTTGGATAAATGACCACGGAAGAATAATTTATAGCATTGTTGGTTAATATGTTTATTTTGTATTATTTAAGGTAAAGTAGGCCTCGAAGAATGGTTTATAGTATTGTTGAAAACATTGTTTATTTTTGTATTTTCAAAGAATGTGGAGCAGCTATGTGCCACAATAAATCCCTCGTGTGAAGATCCACCAAGTATGGAAACACCAGAGTTCTCTCCTGAACCACTTTGTAAGGAGATTGGTGTTCAGTGTTGCCTTGGTTGTAGATATGTTGTAACATCCACTGCATCAACTCACAGACAGAGCCTGGATACTATAAAGATGCCGACACAACAACAGTTTACAATCCCTCCCCTTCACCAAACATCAGTAGAGATGAAATACTCAGTGTGAGCTTCCACGACCACAGCTACAGTACTAGCTATCACCCCTCACCAGTAAAGTCAATGCCAACAGTGTCTCCACAAAAGTCAGAAAAGTCTTCATTTTCAGAGGAAGAGGGACTCCCACTAAGTGACGATGATGATGGTTTCATTGTTTCATCGCAAGAGACAGTTTCAACAACGGACAGTGAATTAGAGCCAGAAAACAAAGACTGCAATAAAACTCTTGAAAACCATATCAAAGAACCTAAATATTTGGTATTTAACTCTTGTTTGCAGCAGTTATTCAAGTTTTGTAGAAGCTGTGGAGCACCTGTCGCTGATGTCAACTTTGTATGTCAAGGCAGCCTACTTATTGTGACAACTACATGTATGAAACATCATGCTTTGACATGGTACTCACAGCCAATGTTAAATCGCTTAGCTATTGGGAACTTGTTGATTTCCTCATCAATATTATTTACTGGTAATACTTTTACCAGACTTCAAAACTTTGCATCCTGTCTTGGCCTAAAATTTCTGAGTGAGAGGGTCTTTTACAGACATCAGGAACGTTACCTATTTCCTGTTGTTAATGATGCTTGGAAGAGAGAGGAGGCTGCTGTAATTGAAGAGCTGTCAAATAAGGACATAGTAAATCTCAATGGTGATGGCCGAAGTGACAGTCCTGGCCATAGTGCTAAATATGGCACATATACTATGATGGAGACAAGCACAGGGAAAATTGCCACCTTCAGCATTGTTCAAGTCTCTGAAGTAACCAGCTCCAATGCTATGGAGAAAGAGGGGTTTCTAAGGTGTTTGAACACTTTAGAAGACATGGTCAGTATAAAATGTATCACAACTGACAGACACACATCCATCACCAGCACTATGGCAAAAGATTTTAGCCACATCAAACACCAGTATGATGTGTGGCATCTTTCCAAGTCAATTGTAAAAAAGCTGAACAAGAAAGCAAAATTGAAGAAAAACCAAGAGCTGGCACCCTGGATACAATCCATTTCAAACCATCTTTGGTGGTGTGCTGCTACATGTAATGGGGATGTACAACTTTTGAGAGAGAAGTGGAAATCTGTTGTTCACCATTGCGTGAACAAGCATTCCTGGAAGGATGCAGAGGTATTCAAAAAGTGTGCCCATCCTCCCCTAACCCGCAATTGTTCAAAAAGGCCCAAGGAGTGGAGAAGCTCGTTATCGCAAGTGCTTCCCTAAGATGCACAAGCGCTGGGTTGTTAAGCCAGTCTTACAAAGAAAAAGCTATGCTTTCCTCCCTGAGCTACAACTGAAAGTACTTGAAATTTGTGAGGGTGGCATGGAGGCTGCAGGGGTTGACCCAATTGAAGAGGTCGAATTACCAAGAAACATTGCTAGTGTTCCTGCCCCAGACAAACAGGAATTGATTGAACGACACCGGTCAAGATTTTCTAGGTAATTAATTTAAATGGAATGTAGTAGAGACTACAAACACTAAAATGTGTAGTGTTAAGTGATGCTAATTCTAACCATTTCCTATTTTTAATTAACACTATTTAGTAGAAAATAATGCAAAGCATCATTGGCACTCTTTTAGTGATTGTACTCTAGTGAATAGCTGTTTTGAAAGAACTGTCAAGTAAGCCTGTCGTCCCAATCCCCCTCATCTTTGAACAGCTGTGTTCATTACTGGTAATAATTACAATGCTTCTACAAATGGGAAGGTACATGACAGACCCAAGTAAAACTGCTATAAACAAAATATGTAATTAATGTGAAGGGGACCTGATTAAAGTGGTAGATAAGTTTGCAGT
This sequence comes from Actinia tenebrosa, assembly GCF_029948245.1. Taxonomy (NCBI): domain Eukaryota; kingdom Metazoa; phylum Cnidaria; class Anthozoa; order Actiniaria; family Actiniidae; genus Actinia; species Actinia tenebrosa. The sequence goes on along the minus strand of NW_028292576.1, from coordinate 7,804,149 downwards.
TTTTAGATGTTCAGATGAAAATTTTATTAAAATATCATTACCACTTAGGAAACGAATTGACTTTTAAATGAAATCTTAAAAGAGGTCTTTTCTTTAACTATCTACGCTCCATTATATATGGGGTCTCTCCCAGTATGAATGTAGTATAGAAAAAATTCCAGCTGAATAGTGACTTTCGCTTTCACTCATGGGAATCAAGATGTTCATTCATTTGCTCAGTGAATTAATCAGTGCATGATTACTGAGCTGCAAAGGGCCTATTTGCCTGGAAAAAAAAAATATGAACCATAAATGGCTGACAAGCCTGGATGCCAAGATTTCCTAGTGCCAATTTGTCTGACAATGAGACTAGTCAGTACCAAGATTCTAAGATGGGGTGGGATTCTATCACCAAGAGAATATTTTTTTCATTTAGCACAATTTTTGAATCCATTATAGCATGCTACTTCAAGGCAAATGCTTTATAAACAATACTGACTAGCCTTGTTTTCAGACAAATTGGTGCCCAGGAAATATTGGTTATCCATGTCTAGTATAACTGCAAAATTTGCTTGGTTAGCTCATGATTTTGTCCACTAGTGCTTTGTACACTAGGTTCTCTATTCAGCTGGATATTTTGTCTAGGTGTAGTTGTTTTTAAATAATAAAATATGCAAAACCTACAAAACATTTATATAAACAACTTTCTATATGTACTTCATCTAAAAATAAATTCATGACTACTCTTATACATTTTGGTCTCAGCCTTTCCATGTTTTCCTTTTCAATTTATCAATTCAGAAATCCTGATAGAAAAAAATCCACTCTGTGTATATGAAATGAAGTAAGGAATAAATAAAATGTATATAATAACTCCATGTAACTTTAGGCCAAGCTAATCATCTGCATAGTGAAAACCTTCAAATTCAAAGTCCTCCTCTAGTCCAGGGGGAGGGAAGTGTGCTCTGATGCACATGACAGCACAAGAGGGCAGAACAACCTGAACTTCCTTTCCAAGAACTCCCCAGCACCATCTTGCTAGTTGCCTATATGCAATGTGTCTGTACTGCTTGTGCTCTGGGCCTTCATACGCATTACTGTACTGCTGTTTGTACTGAGCCCATGCGGTTCGAAGAACATACTTATTGGCACAAACAGGTAAGAATCCAGGATGTTGAGTAATGCATGGTGGTGGTTCATCAGCATCTCCATCTTCAACAACAAACTGGCATGTTGCAACCACTTTTTCGATTTCTTGGCAACAAATGCATTCAGATATTGAATCCATAATTTGGCAGCTACCACAGGTACACCTATTTAACAGAAATAAAACAATTCTTAGTATCTTTGAACATTATCAACGATTGTCCCAAGTGAGAATATACATACACAACTTGTGACACAACTATATCCCTGTATCTATATCCTGCAGTATATAACTTATTGACTATCAAGCGATGTTTTTAAACATGTTTTTAATTAAAATTGTGAAAGTTGGTATTGCTTTTGGTTGCAAACTGGATTCATGCATACCAATATCTAAAGAACAGATTGCAAGAACACGAGTGGCAAGATACGATTTTATATAAAATGGATATGTAGTTCAGTTTTGTGATAAGACAGAAGTACGACTTACCAATCTGAATTTGTAAGTCGATTGTTCTCTTGTTCATCGTCTTCAATAATGTCACTGTCAGATCCTTCTCTGAACTCTTCATCTGAGGAGATTTCTATTTCTGGTTCAAACTGATATGGCCGTAAACCAAATTCGTCGTCCATTCCGAAAAATTCTTGAGCGAAATCGTCTCCCGAGCTGTCCGAGCCTTCGGAAGAAGAATTAGATTCTGACATGCCTTTAATTTGATGACCAAGTTGTATTTTTTCGCAAAATATTGAGTAAAACGTATAAGAAACTGAGGAAGAAGTCAGGCAAACAACTGGAAGCTTGAACTCTTGTGACGTTGTGACGTCATTACGCTATTTTTCTGAGCCCGCGATAAAAGCGCAAGATGGCGGCCACCAGAGCGATATATGCGATGTTTTCAAAAAATTGTTTTAGAAAAATGGATGCTCTATCCCCTTTAAAAACTGGATTTTTGGACTTCTCAAATGATGTAGTTCCTCTTAAAAATGGGTCATTTTGGAGGGTCAGTTGTCCTTTAAGAAATGCATTATTCTTTATTTCCATTTTTTCACTCATTTGATGACTAACGGTAGTTTTCAATTTTAAAAATTTTATTTCGTTTTATCTTAAAAATAGCTGACAATGCATTGTATTCGTAATATACAACAATGCCGCTATATTGATTCTCATTATTGTTTTGAGGGTTTTTCTCCAGGTTCTCAACATTCCTGAATTCCAATTCGATCATAGGATATATCTATTTCAAGGGTTTAGCGACTTTACTCTAATAATATTTTTTCAATTATTCGGTTCCTTTTAGGATTTTACTCCTTAGTGAGCCTTATTCTTTTCACTTGTTCGCGTCTTATTCATATTTGACACATATACAACCATATCCACGGGGGATAGAAGATTGGCATGTATAGATACTAATTGAAAATTAGCTTGAGGATAACAGAATTCGGTCTCTGATTTGACTCCATCCTCTGTTCCTCACTTGCCTGTTATCTTTCAATTAGCTCTAGTTTTTTTAGTAAGATCCAAGAGAAACATTTTAAAATTATTAAAAAAATTTTTTTTACTCTTTGTTTTCTTCGGATTTTTCATGATTTAATCCTCTTCAGGTCTAGCATTGAAATTCTTTATTCAAAATCAGGCTTCATTCTACTTGTTTGCGTAATAAATATATACCTTATCTCAAAAAAACTTCGGTAAAAATTGGACAAATTTGCACAAAGTAAGTCACACTTCATTAGACCGTAGAACTACAAAACTTTGCACTAATTTTCTTTGCGCGATTTTGTTTAATATTTTTTCCGCGCATATATGCATGGTATGCACTATAAAGATTTTATGAAAAATACTATTACCAAAAAATATTTTTGGAACTTTGTTACCCATTAATCCATCCTTCCATTTATACTTTCGTTTATTTATTCATTCATCCATTTACGGTATATCTTTCTTGCGAACTTGGGATATATTATAACCATTACCGGCAAAAACCAACCAGTAATTAATAAACCCATGTATATTTCATTGAGCTATGGGTACCTTTGGTTCTTTTCCTCTGCAACACGACTATTACAAGAATGTGCCACTACATTTTCACTAATTGCCTTTTAAAAGAATTGAATCCGATAAACGGAAATTACTTCCAAGAAACCTGATTTTCAAATCCATTTGGCCACTAGCGGGGTTACTGCTAAAACTGCACTTAAAAGCAACCGACCCAAAATTTTCAATTTTTCCAACTAGGACTAAATTTTAGCCATAGTGTCGATGATGATGTTTTAAAACCATCGGTTCTTTATTAATAGCTTACGGCAAGTTACACTATAGTACCAATATAAGAATATGTTTAATTTGACTGAACAAAGTACCCCATTCATTACATTAAGAATGTACTACTATAGGTTTAGTTAATCAGTTAATCTGCTTAAGGCTGGAAAGATCGATTTTATCCCAGCCATGTAAGCTTTCAAAAAAGGTAGCCCAAAATCCTAATGAGAGATCCAAGGTTATTTATAGCCACGAACTTGTACCATTACGCTAACTGCATAGAATAACATACATACATACATACTTTATTTGATAAAGCAGGTTTGATTAAGTGGCAGCAAATGCTAGAGGCCATGATTATCTTCATATATAATATATAGCTAAGTGTATTGTTAGATATAAGAATGTCACTAGTGGTTTTAAGAAAACAAAAGACAAAAAAAAAAAACTATATCCTTGTCCATCTATCATAACAATGCATATATGTACCATGAGTTAATGTCTTTGCAACAGAAGTCTTTGTGTTTCTTGCAAGAATATTTTCCCACACTAGAAAAATTAGATACGCGCATTTTTTATTTATTTAAAGGGACTGACTGCTTTTTGCTTTTTGTATGTGCCACGCACATTTAAGTAGAGCTACGGTTAAGGTAACCTCACTCCAGCAAATCAACTGAAGTCTGTCCCGTCTCCTGATCTTTGCAACAAAATCTGGTTATTATTACGGCTTCATTTTTCTTTCCTCAATAACCAAGGTAAGAATAGAAAAGAACCTTGGTTATTATGGCTTCTTTTTTCGTTGCCCAATAACCAAGGTAAGAAGTTAAAGGAGCCTTGATTATTATGGCTTCGTTTTTTGTTTCCCAATAACCAAGTCAATAGCTTTACAGTGAAAGCCATTATTATTATCATTATTGTTATTATTGTTATTTTATTTATTTATTTTATTTATTTATTTATTTATTTATTTATTTATTTTTTTCTGCTTTTTATGTACTACGCATATCAAATCAGAGCTACATCTGGTAACTTTCATTGCAAATAAATGTAAATAGCTCCTCATTCTTATCTCATTGGAAGAAACTCGGGAAAGACGATTATCTTCTATGAGATGACATTTAAAAAATTGTAAAGTTAACGTAAATTCAATACAAAGATGAAATTTTAAAATTTATAGTTCTTCGCCTATATATATTCTTTCTTTTTTTCTTATTTCCTCACCGGTACATTTATTTCCTGGTTTCATGCCAGGCAGGTATAACTGAAGTAAGCTTCCCTGTATATGTTCACCGAGTTTATTATAGTTTTCACACTTTGTCTTTGTTGCTTTTCTATACCTTTTTTCGCAGTATTACTATGTCTATCTAATCACTAATCTAACTGATGTCTAACTGATCATTCCATAGCACACCTGCGATGCATTGTTCCGAAAACTCAAGTGCCTTAACATTATAAACCTAGGCGCTGCATTTATCAGAAACTTTTGTGTACTTTCTCAGGCAAAAGGTAACCTTTCTACTGTTTAATTTGAAACTGATTTTCATGTTTTCTTTTTTCTTTAAGTTGGTAGTAATATAACATTCGTTGCGAATGAAACAAATAATTTAAAAGATACACACTTCTCTATTTTTGTCACGTGCACCTAATATATTTGGAGATAACCGTTTTATCATGAACCACAAAACATTGATCCCAAACTAATTTTAGAGCTCACGATTCAAGTTGTCACATGATTTGCTCTAAATCGGCTAGAGAAAGATTTTACACCATTACCTTTTAAGTTATCCGGCTTACGTATTCAGTGCAGGCCGGATAACGATTATTGCCATTAAATAAGCTTTTATGTTCGCGACGAATTTCTTAAAAAGGGAGTTTTAAATGCAATAGTTGTAGTTGTGTCGTGATAATTGAAAATAAAAAGTTTGAGGCTATGTCTGCAGGACGCCATTCCTTTTTCCCTGCTGTAGGGACACATGATCCAAAAAATTAATTTAGGAAAGTCGACTTAAAAGCTACTTTTTTTATGAGGATTCAATTTTTTTGCACTTTTTTTCCCGAATTTCAAACTCATTAGATTATTTCGGCATTAGAGTTTTGGTTTGAAAAAAATACAGTGATGGGTGAAAATCCTATTTTTTTTCTAATCGTAATAAAATTAATCAGCTATGAATTGGAAGAAGTCGAAAAAGTAGTATTATCTCCCAGGTAAAAGCTATATTTAACTACATATTTTATTTGCATCGAAATTAGAGCCGGTCTTTGTCACCACCACCAACAGAAACATCAGAAACATCATTATAGGTCGCGAGTCATCATTAGAAACGTCATCAACTTCAACAATTATTTTTCTAAAGACGGATTCATATCATTACACTCAAAACTAATTATTACTGGTATCCATCAACCTAGGCGAAGCAAAGTTAATTGGCAAAATGTTTAGCCCGGTGTAAGTGTTTTAAAAATAACAAGCAGGTCGCGGTAACGAAAAAGGTGTTAAAAGTACAAAGCTTTGCAATCACGCTTATTTTTACATCAGCTCCTCTACACTCACCTTACGATATTTACGTCGAAGGAAAATCTTCTACAGTTCTTCGTAAGATAATAGAATAAAGAGCAAGGACCTTCAATTAGCTTTAGGATAACGACACTTCCAATATACTCGCACCACGAGTAGACTTCCCAGTGTTAACGAGATATAGAGCGGCCGGCTCACTTTGTATCGGCGTATTCAAAGTTCTACGTTTAATCCGTCCACGCCTGCATGGTACGGGTAGGTAGGAAACTTGAGACAGCAAAAGGAGAAATCTGTAAGTCTATAATGAAGGAAAAAATCGTCAAAATTCAATTTAAAAATGTACATATAGTTAAGATATTTAGAGGAACATCTGCAAGATTAATATCATCAATGCTTAAAGAAACTATAAGGTTTTCAAACTACAGTGAAAAATGCAAAAATGACACCTCCTCATAAATATAGATATATTAGACACTATATAATCAATATTAATAACCAATCAGAAGCCAAGATATATATTACGTCAATTAGTCTCTTAGGGCGGGAAACATGCTGTGTTGTTTTTGGAGGGTTAACGAAGAGCTGAAAGCGATTGAACGTGGGATGGGAATTTCGATTCATCAACTCCTGGTAAACTAGAAACTCACACCTTTGACTGACAAACAACTCTTCTTAAAGTTAAGAAACGAAGGCAAGAAGAAACGGAATTTACGATTTAAAGTTGGTAAGTCATATTCGAAGACTTAATCAGCTATTATTCCCTTGAATAAGACTAGTTTAGGATTTTTAGGTTTTTTAGGAATAGGAGAAATTAATTCAAAGCCACAAAACAATCGAAAGCCTCGACGATTTTCTTACGTTTTCAAATTTCAAGGACTAACTTAAGACGTTTTGAATGCACGTTATTAAGGTGAAGTTAAGGGGGAAATATATTATTCACCGATGATATACTCAGACGTATATTTTACATTTCTGCTGCGATTTTATTAGAAAAAAATCTCATTTATTTCCCGAACACGAACAAGTTGCAATGAAGCGCCCGAAACCCTCGAAAAGTATATTGAAAACCATGAAATCCTCTAACAACTTCTCAATAAAAACATTAAATTTCTCCTTTAAATGTTGAAATTTCTAGTTGTATGTTAGAAATGTCTTCGAAGTTAGACGTTGCTATGCAGTGAGAGTGAACAGGTGAAAAAACCTTGTCACAATAACTCAATAACTCCCCAGTGCTTTATGCCCGCTTTATGCTATTATTCATGACAACACTATAGACCTTTTCTGAGATAGCGAACATGGTGCATTGTGGTCTAGCTTCGGTACAAACATCTTTTGTTTATCTTGCCTTATATGATGTTGTTTGTACCGAAACTAGACCACAATGCACCATGTTCCCTATCTCAGAAAAGGCCTATCGAATAAGTTTGTCATCCAGCTGAATATAATTTTTGTGCTTAATTTAGAAGCTGGCTATACTTTAAATTTATGTTACTAATATTATGATTATCAATGATTGCGTTAGTGTTAGCTTAAAACATTGATCTTCGCATAACGTTGCATTCGTTTTATGTTTAAATTTTCTCTTTTACATCTTAATCAATGAGAAAAACAAAATGCCTGTCTGTCTGTCTGTCTGTCTGTCTGTCTGTCTGTCTGTCTGTCTGTCTGTCTGTCTTTCTATCTGGCCGATTACTTGGCATTTGTTTGTCTGTCTGTCTGTCTTGGAAAGGATTCTTTAAATGTTAGTTTTAGGCCGGGATTAGCCATTCCGAGGCAAAAATGGTGTCTATTTCATCTCCTAGAGTGATTTTACTTGGCCCGTGAAGAAAAGTCAACGTAATACATGTACAACGTTTTACTGTTAAGGAACGGACACACGGTGCAACATTGCGCGCAACATTGCGCGCAACATTGCAGGCAATGTTGCTGAAGTTGGATAGTTTTTTACTTCAGCAACGTTGCGTGCAACAAATTGCGTCGTGTATCATGGCTCACAATATCAATTGCATGCAACATTGCGCGTAATGTTACACCGTGTGTCCGTAGCTTCAGTCACCAACCAACATCCTTAACTCAGTCGCTTTTACCTCAACCTGGGAATGGCTTGACATCGACCCTCAGTGAACATATATTTTAGATTATTCATCTCATCCATACAGTTTGTCTTCCTTATATAGTTATTCATCTTATTTACATAGTTTCTTAAGTAGTTTTAATATCAGGGGACTTGTATATAGGATTAACCTCAAGGTCCACCTTTTCTAATTTCACTCGTGTATTTTCATGTATTTCAATTTGAATAAAGTATTATTATTATTATACTATTATTATCATTATGCTATTATTATTGTATTATTATTATTAATAATAATAAAATTATAAACGATACAGACAGTAATTTACGACGTTTCGTGGTCATGCTGACCTCATTATCAAGTGTGTTTAATTGTTATGTGCAGTACTAAAACGTATAGATGCAAAAAAATCCATGACCTGTATAGGGCGCACAGTGTAACCCATAAAGTCTAAAAGGAATTTAAACAAACTGCAATACATTTAAATAGATATTATTATTATTATTATTATTATCAATATTGTTATTATTATTATTATAATTATCATTATCAACATTATTCTTATTATTCTCATACTTATTATTATTATTATAACAGAATTTGAGAAGTTAATTTGAACTAATAGTATGTTTCTAAATGTTGACTTTTTTATATAAGTAGCAATAAGAAAATATAAACCAAGAATTATTGTAGTAAAAAGAAAAAGAATACATTGAGAAAATAGTTAAAATATACATATTATGAAATAACTGTTATGAATGTCGCGTTGACATTGGTTTGGAGCGCGTGCTTTATGAGAGCACATTGCACGCGCGCGCACTTTCTGTTGCTTCATTCCTATTTATTATTGTAATTTGTATCTTAGAAAAGAAATAAAAAACTTGCTTGCTGTACTGTGTGCAGTCATAAAGCACTTGGGGATTGGCAGAACACGAGAGAAGTGTCCAGAAGCACTCCGCTACGCGTCGTACTTCTCCTAACACTTCTCTCGTGTTCTGCCAACCCCCGCGTGCTTTGTGACAGCACACAGCACGCGCGCGCGTTTTCTATTTCTTCAACATGATTGCCATAGGACATAGGTCGTACCAAGACTACAATTATACCTAGAAGTCAAAAAAGGAATTCATGGCACATGACGTATTGCATTGCCATCACGTGACTAAAACAATGATCATCCGTATAGCATTCAAAAGACTGTCGATCCCAATGCCTGCTACGGGTCCCCTAGATTTCTGCCTGACAATACTGATCCATGTCACTAGACCAAAAGCAAAATGAACACATTTTGCAATCTCACTAGAAAAGTGAAGCTAAACCTCATATGAATTAGGATAATATTTTTATTTCTTGATTTACCAGCATGACAGCAAACTAGAAAAGAAAGATGGACAAAAGAAATAAACAATTTCTTCGGTTCGGCCCCCTTGGTTGGTTAAAAACAGCAGGAAATTGTAATTGAATGAATGTTAAAATCACCATTACATCCCCCACGACATGCAAGCCATAACCACGATGTATTTTAACATTGTCGCTCTCTCTTTAGCAACACTAATGGTAGATTTAAGACTTGGCAGTAGACTTGCCTATCATGAGATCCATTATTAACAGGGCTATAAAATCCTTCGTAACTAACCCAATACCTTAGTTCACGGAACTATACTGCCATTGCTGTAAATAGGGAAGGAAAATACGACAGCCAAACTCACGTCGTGGGGAGGAAAAACCCATGTTTTCCAGGGATAGAAAATATTCCTTTTGACGAAAAAGGAATATATATATATATATATATATAATCACATGTTAAGGGCTTGATATCGTTTATATTCACGAGTTTCCATATCATATCGCAAACAAAGTTCAACGAGTTTCAGTTTCCAGTTAACCGTGAAGTGATATCGTATCACTTCACTGATATGGTTTTATTCACGGCTTTATCATACTGATATCGACCCTAAATGTGTAATGATAAAGACGATGACACTGACATATTGACCGAGGGTGCATTGTGCGCAATGCATTCGGATCGTGTGGGTGCATATTTAACACTGCGCATGAGCGTGAATAATGAAGATAGGTCAACACAGAAGTCCAACCACGAGAATTATTACATTATTTCTTAATATCACAAGATTGAAAACATACGGCGTCTGTGATAGTTAAAAAAATTACACATAATTTTTGTCTTAGCTTCTAAGCAATTTCTTGAAAAAGAAAACAACAATTACACCGACTTTAGTAATATTCGTTGGGTCGTTATGAAAATACTACGAATTAGGTATTGGTGGACGTCAAGGTTTTCCGTGATATTGTCAAATATGCAAAGTTTTCAAGGATACGTGCCTTTTAGGTTTTATGAAATGCCATACTGTGAAACACCTTGATTGATTGTCCCCCAATTACGGGATTTTCATAGCCGCCATCTTGGTTGAACGCCGGTCACAAGACTTGTCGTTAGTCTCTTGTTTATCCAACCAACATGGCCGCTACGTCTTTTGTTGTTTTATTCTGTTGGAAATGACTGAAAACCTGCACAACATCTACTTTGTCTGCAAAGTTTGACTAGTAGTTTTATAACTGAATTGCCTTCAACGTTTGCAAACAAACATAAATGAATTAAGCTTAAACATAACCTACTAATTGCATGTGTTTGTGATTGGTTTTGATCAGTGCCCAAATCGTAACCTTAGACCAGAAGCAACGTCTCCAATGCAGGCCTAACATCAGTAGGCATATTTATGGCTTAGGAATGGAGATTTTAGAATAAAACCAAACGTTTTCCGACTAGTTTTGATCAGGACTTATTATGAATGGACACTAATAAAACTTTTTCGACTGTATGGTCATCATTAGGTCTAATCCTGACTAAACGTTTGGTTTGAAATTCTTTAGAGTTTTTTACTTTTAATTTATTAATTTTAACAAATAGTATGACAATTTTGAATGGATTTAACTGATGCATGATGAAAAAAGCTAAGAAGAAATACTGACAAAAATTTATATTTTCCATAGAAATTAATTATTTAGATCTTTTTGTCTGCTGGAAAGTATCCAGTTTAATTCTCAGCAAGAAATAAAGTGAATTTTTTAAGGTTTAATAAAAAAATAAGTTCCGCTTTAAATGGCAAAATGTTGGGTGAATAGGAAGATTGTAGTTATTTGATGGTTGATAGAAAATTCATTCCAATCTTACTACTTATTCGTAATTATAAAAAATAATAAGCCTCTCTTTTTAGAAAACAATTATCGCCACCTATGCCAACATTTGGTAACCTTTCTGAAATAATTCCCGGCATCTTGTTCAGAAATTTTTTCCAAACAATACCGCAATGTTGCAATCTCTCCTTGATCATCGTTCTTGCTCCTTGTTTATTTATATTTTTTATTACTAAAAAAAATTTGAATTCAGACGTTTTGCCATCTTTTCATGCAATTTTTTGCCTACTTATGTATGGCAATTTTTTCTTGTATCTGTAGAGGCATGTCTGTCGTCTGTATTCGCATTTTTTCACAAATTCACTATAAATACATTTCAAAGAGTTTCGTTACCAACAAACAATCCTGCACGAATCTGAAGCTCGTAATCTTTAAGGTCATCATTATTGCGAGCAAATAAATACGACTTTGACCTATTATATTCAGTCATCTTGGTAAGAAAAAAAATTAATTAAAAATAAACTGCGGGTCGCTTTTTTGTCGTAACGAACAAAGGCGATCATGCAAGCAATTGTTGAATCAAAACTCGGATTATCTTGATTTCTAAGTACTTGTTTGGTAGTGACTAATCACTGGTATTTGGTCCACTGTTAAAATAATTAAACCAGACTTCCTTTGAAATGATCGAGGAAGTGAGTATTGGTCTGAGTATTAAATGTTATGTATTTTATTTGCAGGTGATGGCAGTCCATCCAAATTTTAAGGGGATCCATCTTCTGGTACTCTTGTTGTGCGTTTTTATCCAGACCTCAGGTTTGTACAAGACGTAGTTGATCCATGTATTGTGTCTGGGATAAGCTTTTTCTTTTACAATGAACAAGAGAATACAGCTTATAATCCATATTCTTGGAGTGCAACTACATGAATCAAAATCCCTTCAGAAATATATATATATATAAAAACAAGAAGACAGCCGCCATGTTGGTTGGTCTACTAAGAAGAGAAGCTATGGAAAAAAGATTTGTCATCGTCAACCAAGATGGCGGCTATTACATAACATGCACTCCAAGGCCGGGTTGTTCAAAGCTAGATTAGCGCTAATCCAGGATTTACTCTATAGGTCTTATTAAGAATTAACCCAGGATTATTGAACAACTGGGCCCAAGAATACTACCGTGATATCATACATGTGTTTTGTCAATTTTTAACATTTAAAATCAGTGAACTTTAATTAATTATCTAATCTAGGTCTTATGCTGGATTATCAAAAAGATTGCAACGATACTGCAAATGAATGCTAATTATAATTAAAATCATAGATGATAAAACAAACAAACAAACAAATAAACAATAAACAAATAGATGGAATCACAAAAGCGCGTGAAACTTCAAGAGATTGATTAAACACAATGCTTAATAGAGGGCTGTTTATTTTGGTCACACTGAGTATTTATTTTCAGAAAAAGGAGTCAACATTTTTGTTTGTGACTGTACAAAAATACCCTTTTTTTAAGTTGTCGGACCGAGACTCTGTAATGGGAGATCTGAGACCATAGTTAATATGCTATAAAGTTATATTAGCTATACTAATCAAAGGAATTTCTGTGTTTTTATACATGTTTCCTGGCAAAAATACGAAAAAAAATTACATTTATAACTCAAAGGTCATGCTTCATATTGCAATACAAAAGGAAACTACGTTGTTCGGCTTTGAAGAAATTACAATTTGCAGCGTGCTACTTGGTATCAGATTTACGACTCCGATCGAAAGCGTTGTTTGTTGTTTTTTTTGTTTTTGTTTTTTTTGGTTTTGAAATAAATGTGTATGTAAAAAGTTTTGAGTTTTTGCATATGGGTGTCATATATATATACATTACAGTCAATCCCAAGAAGACCAGACCGAAACACATAACCGAATATATAAAAATAACATTTACACGACGATCAGGGTTCGAAGCCAGTAACAGCCAAGAAACACTTCTAGACAATTCTTTCTGTTTGGTCTTACGACGTGATACGCTTTACTGATGCTAAGGATGGTTGTTATCTGCTTGTCGCGATTTTTATGGGTAGTCACGTGCTACATATATTATCCTATATTTGGAGATGGTCAATAATTCTGGGATCGACCCTCTATACCTCAAATAGTAAAAAAAAGAAACGCATTTTTTTTTCAAATGGAGAGGCTAAGACGTTCTTTAATTGCTTGTGAGGAAGGGGAAGAATAAGACACCTTTCCCCATCCTTCCTTCCTGATGTTTTTTGAATTCTTAGCGCACATCGCGATCACTATTAGAGCATTTTCATATCCTAAGAAACACGAAATGAAGGAAATTTCTTTTTCCCTTGTTGGATGAAATACGCAACTTCAATTTATCGTCCTATACCTTTCTCAAAAAAATATTATTGCAGTACACGGCAAAAATTGAAAAGTTACTAGATGCATGAATTATATTTTTCCTGCACAAAAAATGCTTTATTTTCCTACGTTAAAACTCATTCGGTCGTCCGAAGAAAATCTTAATCGCGCGTGCGATAGCCGGAGTAAATATAGACATTTCACTCGTTCATTCATTTACATATCCTATTTAGCTGCGAACGAAAAGCTTTTATTACAAATGTACCTCAATTAAGGTTAAGTATCAAGTGGTTTAACAATTACCAGCAAACAAATTTGAACACAGGAATATTTAATAAGATCACACTCTTTTTTCTCCTTCCTTCGTCTTGTAAAATTTGGACATCCAATCACGTCGTCTGTAAGTGATAACAATAAGATAGGAATACAACTACAAACCTTAAATTCAAATCTACTTAACACCAAAGACATGAGTTTTAAAGCGAGGAGAATCCATTGCCGGAAGAATTCATGTAATTAATTTTTAAACCCAACTGTAGCTTTTCCAGGTTGTTTTCTTTGAACCCCACTCTTCTTTTTGTTCATCTATTTGCACACGAATAATGTTCATCCTAAAGAAAAAAATACGTCTACTGAAGCTTGATATTATGAGTAGACTCATTAAATCGTACAATAAAGACGGCCCACTGCTTAGGCTTGGCTTTCAATCGATCCAATAAACTCTTAACCAATCAACGAGCGAGAAAGCCCAAGACTGACACAGGTGTTTTGACATTGGCAAACATAGTACGAAGGGACGGAAAAACACAAAATTCCTTGCTGAATTTCACATAGTTTGAATAGCGAATGAAGGGAAAACAGCTTAAGAATGGCTACAACAAGAATGCCTAGATTCCAAGGTCTTTTGGTTTTGTTTGTTTGTTTATTGGGACTGATTCCAATCGGAGCGCTCAAAGATGGCAGCGTACCTACAACACAAAGTAATCCTTCAAGCAAAGCAGAAGATCTTGAAGTAACTACACAGCCGCCCCGCCAGGAGGAGAAAATATCTAACTCAGAATCTGGTATGCAAGGATTTTAACTCATATAATACTTGAATAGTTCGACTCTGATACCAAATGTTTTCATGTCTATAGCGGAATGCCGCCGGTCTAGGACAGGACATATGATGATTGTATTTATTAAGTATTGTAATGCAATGTTTTAATATATTTGATCTGCAACGCTAAGCACATCAAAGCGGTTAAACATCGTTAAGATTTTCTATCACAGTATGCTTAGTGAATGAGAAGATGAGATGATAAATCTCCTTGTAGACAATTAATTTTTGAACAAGGATACCAAGTCGTTAAAGCGAAAAAGCATCTTAAAACATCGAAATTCTCAAGGGAAAGTCAGAAACCGTTAATAATAATTGCCGCCTTTGAATTTTAAAAAAAATCTTATTTTGACTCGGTGTTTTCTATAATCATTCTATCTCTAACCAAAACACATTCAATGGCTATGCTTTGAGATAACGAAGAGACGTCGGTATTTCCTTGTGTTGGCCCAGGTAATCGAAAGACTTTACGCAAAATTTCCTTAGAGACCGGGTTTTGATTATCAATGTTCGCTTTTTGCTCAAAATTCTCATGACAAATAAACGAATTTTAAAGAAAACACAAAATAAGAATAAAAAAGTATATGTAATAAAAAAGAAGAACAAACTAAAAAAATTAGCATTTCGGAAATTGGTACATTTTTGGTACAAGTTAATAAAAATGGCGTTTTTCAACAGGATGAATTGGAAAACACAAAATAAAAGTACAAGAAAAGAGCTGAAGTAAAAAAAATACTGAGTAAAGGCAGCTGTTTATAGATTCCCTATGGCTTTTTAGCATTCAAAAGCTTCACTTCTTGCCTTTCTGTAGCAAAAGTTCGCTTGCTTCAAGTGCTTTATAGTCAAACCAGTTGAAGAGTGAAGAGTGCTCGCTTCTAAAATCGGCAGTTAACTTAAACATTCTTGTAGCTAGCCATCCGTAAAGACTCTTCAGTAGTAGCACTTTGATCGGCTAGACAAGTAACTCGAAAAACGCATATAGCTTTGATACAAAAGAGAAATAGAACCAAGCCATAAGTGTTTGGTTCAAAAAAGTACTCAGCTATAAAGTTTTGGCTTAATATGCCTAAAATGTTATAATAAGTTCTTCTCTAAATCACGAGGAACATTCCATATTTAAATAACACATTTTCCCAATCCCATCTCAGTCTCTTTGGATCCATTCTGAATGAAATATTCTAATCTCAAAACAAAACAAAAAATCTGTAATATCAAATTCCCATAAAGTGGTGAGCAAATAATTAGTTTTCTTCTTTTATTACAACAATTATTTCGACAATTGACTATGCATTGTATATCATGTCCAGATAGGTTTTTTTCATGATCTATTTGGGACCTACTAGTTCGTGCGGTAGGATTTTTTTTTTTAAATAAATAAATGGGATTTAACAGTGGCATTTCTACAGAGTAGCTATTCATCCACTGTAATTCCAATTGGATTTTTACCATGAACGTTATCAGCTCATGGTATGCTTTGATAAAACGTGTTACTTTTGCAGGCTTTTGAGTCATTCTTCTAATTTATTTATCACTTTTCTTGGCAATAAATATGAACTTGAACTTGGAAAAAAAACACTAGTACAGAACTACTTTTTTCCCTGAAGTAAAATGGACAAGGAGTAATACAGAATTTTAAATCCGCGAGAGAAAGAAAAACGTAAACATTTTCTAGTTTTGTTTTAATTCTAATTCCCATAAAAAGTTTATGTCTGATATTTTTCCCTTGTCAAATCCAAATTCATAAAAAAGGCCACAAAAATTGCAAGAAGTTTTCCTCTCTATTCATTTCATATTTCTTTTTGTGTTGATGTTTTTACTCTTTAATGTATGCTTTGGTCTCTGACAGCACGTGAATATAGAAAAAAAGACAGTAATATCGATAATATACAACAAGGGGACAATATTGATGAGACAGAATATAAACAAAATGAGAAAAACCTGCTATGTTTAGATTGTGGTTTGTACCGCTATGAAGCTATCGAAGTTAATATGAACTGTTCTCACAAACATCATAGGCTTGAGAATTTCCTAACGCTTTTACTACATAATAAAGTTAAAAAATAGCACACATTTTGCCGGTATATAGACAAAAACAGCTTAGATCACAGTTAAAGCTTGCAAAGCGAGTTGTCTGTGAATTTCTATTTTTATCTTTCGTGGTTTGGTTTTAATTTACGAAGTTATCGATTTTTGAATCATCAGCATTTTTGATGATACAGTGGGTGAATAAGTACTTTACTATTCTAGCTGGTTTTGAGTAAAAAGATAAGCTTCAAAAACCGTTTAAATTGAAAAATAAGCTAATTGTTCAAATAGCCTTTTTATATACATGCTCTAACCGCTTAATGTGTGTGAGAGATAAGTTTCATTTGGAGAAGATTGAGGTTTTGGATGATTAAAATCCCCGAAAACCCGCTATCGCGATGAACCCTACATGCTACGATTAGAAACTCTTCTCACAGATATTTCTTGAAGCCACATGTGGGTACAATTTGGGGTTTTCGTATTGAGAACCATCTTAAAGTTGTCCTTGACCTATTTTTCTGATACATTTGTGGTTTTTAGATGGGGTGTTCGAGAAAATGTTCACATTCCGATCCCATTGCGCGACCATTCCCTCACCAACATTCATCGCCATTCCTGTGTAAATTCAAAATTGTTTAGTAAATTTACGCTCCTAATAACTTGGTTCGATATTTCAACGCCACGCTAAATTAATATTAGTAATTTAAGCTAAATGTAGCAATTATATTTCTGTAACGACAAGCGTTATAATTTCTGGTAATGGATAGCACACCTTTGATTGATGCTTACTGCGAAATAGACCGCTTTTACCAATGACTGCGTGCGCATACAGACTACTGGCAAAAACTGAAAACAAGGCAATCCAAGAATTTAAAATTATATCAAGGCAGGTAAAAACAATAAGAACATTACTGACTTATTAGACGTTTTTTGTAGGCGGGAAAAGTGCAGTTACACATAATGTTAAAATAAATAAAAGTTGTCTCTGACTTAAAATCTTTATACATAGGGACGTTTCGGCTTCGCAACTGAAACCTTAATCAGCAAGATCGTTTCCGCTTAATGGTGTTTAAAAGCATAGTACATACATAGTGTTGTGATGCACATTTAAGTTAGAAGTAAGGTTTTTACTAATTTTTTGCTTCGATAATTTCATCACACTCCATCTTATTTTCCCAAAACGATGCCTTTCCAAATCACTATTTTATTAGATTAACTAGCTTTTCTTCAGATAAAAATTTCAATTCGATTTATCTTATAACACAAAATTGGCGGTCAGTGGGCACACAGAGAATCAAGAGCTTTCTATCTGGTAAGAACGTGTAACAGAAATTCCAAACCTATATGAATTTTTAATAACGTATTTCTCTATTTACACGAAAACTCACTCGCCATTCGTGGGCGCAAAAAGGTTTTAACAATTTTTAAAAATATATCAAATTTACGCCTTGAAGAAACACTTGAATTGAATAGGAACCACTTAGAAGGCGCTCTTTGAAAATTTAGGATTCTAGAAAACCCGATGTCATAAAGATTTAGCTTTATTCTTGGCATGCGCCTATGAAAATTTAATTTCATAACTTTGGAATAGTATAGAATCGAATAAACTAGACGCTTTTGGGGAATTTTTTTAATTTTTCTTTCAGTATTTTTAGACTCAAAACTCTATAGCCTCATATAAGTCCACCTGTATATATGCATACACATCACACGCATACTCGCCCGCATACTAAACAGCATTTTTGATCAAAACACACCAAACTCCAATTCGATTTTTCACTTAGTCGTGCCCTGACTGTGATTAGCCTATAGGCTGTTTCATATTAGGCTATCATGTCAATGAAATTTGATAGTTAAACTTGGGCTACTAAAACATGGCCGAGGTAAACTCAAACAAACTGGCTTCAAGTGCTATTCGTCGTAAAAAAAAAAGCATATAGTTTTTCAATTATTTCTACTGCGGAACTTTATTTGTCAAATACATTACTTTATTGATCAAATACATTACTTTAATGATCAAATACATTACTTTAATGATCAAATACATTCCTTAAAGTCAAAAATTATCAATGGGTAAATTAAAGCCTTCGCAAGCAAGTTTTTCTTTCTTTTCAAGTTATTTCTTTTATAGAATACGCGTTAGAGAAGCCTTTATTTTGGTCAAGAATGACGAAATAGATAGTTGTCTCATAATGCATGTGATTCACAACCAATCAGAGCACGAGAATTATGACAGTTATTTTATAATAAATTTAAGACTTTTGCAGCACTTCCCTAGCTTTCCCCTTCCCCCCACTCCAGCCCATAAATTATGGAAGCCCTCATACTCAGTTCTCTCCATTTCTTCCTGTGAATTGAGATCATGTTATTGACATGCAAAATTAAATCCCTCTAAAGATGCACCACTTCTATTGCTGGTTTCCAATCATCCCCAAGGGAATAAATAGCATAAGACACGGCGGCCATGTTGGATGACGATAATAATAATAATCATAATAATCATAATAATCATAATAATCATAATAATCATAATAATCATAATAATCATAATAATCGTAATAATCATAATAATCATAATAATCATAATAATCATAATAATCATAATAATCATAATCATCATAATCATCATAATCATCATAATCATCATAATCATCATAATAATCATAATAATCATAATAATCATAATAATCATAATAATCATAATAATCATAATAATCATAATCATAATCATAATTTTTTTTTAAATAATAATAATAATAACTTTTATTGTTTTTTTAAATTGACAATAATAATTCTTCAAGATACAATCAGTAAAAATAATAATACTTCTACATTAATTTCTCACTAAGAAAAAAAATTGTATTTTGTATCTCTATCGATTATACGACGTATAGATTATCTCTTCACATATCCTAAATATATCTATTTATAATAATAAAAAGAGAAAAAGAAAAACTATAATAAAATATACTATAATAAAAATATATCTACTAATAATCATTACTACTACTACTACTACTACTACTACTACTACTACTACTACTACTACTACTACTACTACTACTACTACTACTACTACTACTACTACTACTACTACTACTACTACTACTACTACTACTAATAATAATAATAATAATAATAATAACAATAATAACAATAATAATTATAATATTTATTGCTTATATTGCGCATTTTAACATTTGAATATGATCAAATGCGCATAATATAACAAAAGAATTCATTGACAATTCTTTTGTTAAATGCAACCAAGATGGCGGCTATGACGTCACGTGCAAACGAATGATTAACATATTTTTATCTCGGTATTTGATTCCATATCTATTCTCCATTCAGACGCAGTGGTAAAGAGTGATGACGACGAACTACAACTAGTCAACGATCTTTTTACCAACTACAGCAAAGAAGTGAGACCAGTAAAAGAAAAGGAATCTGCAATTGTTGTGAAATTCGGAATTGCCTACACACAGCTAGTGGAATTGGTAAGGTCCTAGTGGATTATTAAATGCAAAGCTAAGTTTAACTATACGTGTCTGGCATTAGTCTTGCATGTTTGGCAAGGGCTTTAGTTGAGAGAAGAAAGCCTACATTATGTTTATTGTACTCTAATATGGCGTTTGCATGATGAAGTCATTTGACTCCCACTACCAAGATGCTTCGCGAATTTTCTTTCTTATTTGTATTCCCTCATGAGAATAGTAAGACAATTGGTGCTAATTAACTGAACAAAAGGAAGTGCGCAAGGGAGTCTGGTAGTAGAGGTCAATGACGCCATTGTGCAAACGTACTATTGCAGAATAAAATCATGCAGTCGATGAGCTTGGGATGGCCTGCCCACTGTTAGTAAATTAAATCGGTGACGGTCCCATCTATGTAAGCCTCGTTGCTAAGCAAATTAAAGGGACGTCACTGTTACAAATAATTGTTGATGTAGAGATAGCTGACACACTGGATACACTTAAGACCGCGTGCACTTCGAAAGCCACAAATCCGTACTTCATAATACTTCAAACGAATTAACAAAACACGACGTCAATAGTCAACGTCCAGTTCCGAGACATGCTTCGCTTGCCACACACAAAGGTTTTAGTACAAGGCTGCATGCGAAATTAAATTTATTCTTTTCTCCTTTCACGAATCACTTAGCATTATGCATGCAGTATTGCATTGAAAACTTTGTGCATGACAAGCGTAGAGAAGCATATTTTGGAAGTGAGCTATTACTTCCACACATGAAGACCTTTAAGTTATAAATTATTATTCCTATTAACTATCAGTTACGATGTTTTGTTGCATACTGTTTCCCTTGTTACTTTAATGAACGTGGTTTAATTTGTTTTACAGGATGAGAAGAATCAAGTTTTAGTGAGTAACGTGTGGATCCGGCAGGTTGGTAAATAAAATATCTTGAAATGTTTTTCCTGTATACCTCTTTAAACTATAACCAGCATGATCACCATCAACATGGATTAACATCATCATCAATATCATCACCATCATCATCATCATCATCATTACCACCAGCATGATCACCATCAACATGGATTAACATCATCATCAATATCATCACCATCATCATCATCATAATCAACAACATCGCCATCATCCTCCGATCGGCCATCATCCTCCCCAAGCAGTATCTCGAGTATCTTCATCACTGCCACCAACACCAACACCATCATCATCATTATCAACATCATCATCATCACCCTCATCATCATCACCTCCAGCATGATCACCATTATCCTCATCATCAACTCCTGGTTAGGTTAAGCCCTGTCCATTACAAAGCTGAAAGACCTTCACTGAAAAAAATATATTCCTAAGGAAAAGTTTTTTCTTTTGTCAGTCATGGAACAATCATCTGCTGCGCTGGAATTCGTCCCATTACGGAGGCATCAAGTCTATTAACGTGGATCCCAAGCTGGTATGGCTACCTGACATTATACTCTATAACAAGTAAGTATTGATGATCAAATGTATTCCATCAATGTTTGTGGAAAGCTGGATAACACCAACAATACACGCACCACCAGGAATCGGTGGGGAGAATTTTATCCTCGCATTTATTGCTGGTTTTCAATCATACCCAAGGAAGTGAAAGAACAAAAGAGGTGGCGGCCATGTTGGATGATATAACAAAATAATAGACCTCCTCGGCTCGGGCGTAATGTTTTCCCATTTCAGACCACGTGTCACTCCCTAGGGTGTCCTTTCTTCGTTGAACGGTTGCGCTCAGTTGCACATAAGAAGACACATGAATATGGATACAACTCCAACAAAGAATCTCATTCTCAAGAGAAAGACACGTGGTCTGAAATGGGACAACATTACACCCAAGCCGAAGAGGTCAATTCGACAAGTCTTTTGTTAAATTCAACCAAGATGACGATATCCATTTCATTTTATTTTTATGTTATTTCATTAACTTTACAACCAAATGAGCGTAAACACAAAACTTACAGAAACAATACACAAACCTACGATAGCATAAATTGAAATAAACCAAAAAAATCAAAAATATACTACACTCTCCCACACCGACTAACATCTGGTCCCACACAATGGTCAACCAATAGACCTTGGATGTTAGTCGTGGTGTAATGTTTTCCCATTTCAGATCATGTGTCATTCCCTAGAGTATCATTTCTTTGTTTAACGGTTGCGCATGAGAAGAGACAATATGAATTCAACTTAAACAAGAAATCTTATCTTGTAAGGAATGACAGGTGGACGGAAATGGGAACGCATTGCAGCGCAACCAACGTACGAATTAGTATCATTGCCCATATCGCGACCTTACCATGTTTATTTACATAAATTTATAACATTGCGCCCGCAGCGCCGACAGCGGTATTACCAGCGGTTCTATGGACAAATTCAAAACCAAAGTGATCCTGAACGCCGACGGAACAAACACGTGGTATGCGCCAACCATCCTGCGGAGTAGATGTGCCATTGATATCAAATTCTTCCCATTTGACGATCAAAAATGTGACCTTTTGTTTGGTTCATGGACGTACGATGGGCTGAGAGTAGATCTTTGGAACATGAGTAATGGAGTAGATCTCAAGGCGTACATGCCCAGTGGAGAGTTCGAGATGATAGAAGCTCCAGTCAAAAGGATTATCATCAAATACAGGTATGACATCTTGAAATATTCGCGTTATGGAGAAATGGAGCTCGTATTTTTGACAACGGAAATGAAGTGCGCGGAAATGAAGTGCGAGGAAAAAGGTGTCCTATCATAGGGCAAAGACAAGCCTGCGCAAAATCGTAAATATTATTTTACACCGAAGAAGTCCATACTGGTTATTAGTTTAAAAAAAGCAGGCACTCGTCTCTGTAATAAGATATACACCTAATTCAAAAAACGTTGTCATCGCCAAAGGCGATAGCTAATAGGCGATAGGCTAGAAAAGCTATAGGATATATGTCATTCCAAGATCCAAGAATTGCTGTAATGACGTGTGTTTCTGCTTCTTATTCTCGTCAAGACCTTAGTGGACCTTAGTATGGACCTTAGTGCTGAGACTGATTCGATGTTCTTTGTATTCAACGAAACCATTTCCATGTCGGAATAACCTATCGCCTATCGTCTTTGGCGATGACAACGTTTTTTGAAGTAGGTGCATACACACACACACTATCTTGGAGCTTTAGATTACGAGATAAAGTAAGACGGAGAAACACTCAGCCACGCATAGCCTTTTTCAAGCTTGCGTTTATCCTGCTCTACTGCTCTAAACTTGTTTATATCATTGTACAGAGACGCACGCGTTTTAAACTGCTTAAATGAACGTAATAGTTTAACCCTAATGATTTTGCCCATAGCTGCTGCCCAGAGCCATACCCCAACCTGGAATTCACGCTACATATCCGTCGAAAGGTTCTCTTCTACTTCAACAATCTTATTGTACCATGTTTCCTCATCACCGCCTTTGCCCTGCTGACCTTTGTCCTGCCACCCAACACAGGAGAGCGAGTCACCCTTGTCATCACGACACTCCTTGCCATGACTGTATTTATGTTAATGATTGCCGAGAACACTCCGACGACGTCCGACGTGACGCCACTCATCGGGAAATTCTTTGTGGCTTCGATGGTAGAGATCGGGCTTGCGCTGATCGCCACTTGTTTTGTACTGAATATTTATGAATCCACAGGGCCTCAATCTGACGTTCCCCGATGGCTCCAAGTCCTTCTTCTAGACTTCCTAGGACCCATATTGAGGGTTACCCGACCAAAAGAAAGATCTGAGAAGAAGCTATCTTCAATGCCCAATAACTATACACACGGTTATCTCCCGATATACCCCGACTCCAATGGCAAACCACCCGATGGTGACGTTAACGACCCCAAAGATGTCATCGTCATGACAACTAAACCAGGAGACAAGTCTCTCAATTCACGAGATTTCATTTCTTCGATCAATGACAATAACGTGAAGTACCGAGGCAATGGAAATCCAACACACGATCGACTCCTCGAGGGCATAAATATTCTGGCGGACAGAGCAAGAGAAAAAGAGAAAAGCGAAGGAATCCAAGAGGAATGGGAATCTGTTGCCAAGGTGATCGACAGGCTCTTCCTGCTCCTATTTTTAGCAACAGTTTCCATATCAACAGCCATGATATTCTTACAGAGACCAAGTTACGCAACGATGTAATTTGATAGAAAAGTGGATAAAAAATATTGAAGACTGCAGCTTTGCTGTGGGATGGGTGACCCAAAAGTATCTTGGACAATCTGTTGCCCTTTTATGGAGTTAAGTTACCTAAGCTTTAACCAATCAGAAACCGTTCCGTTGTTACAATCTGAGCGGCGTGTGATGTTAAACTCAAAAGTAGGACTCAGGATTATGATCGATCCCTGAAACACATGACTTTTGTTTTTTTACAAAGACGAAGTCACAAAAATAAGCTTTGTTTTAAGAGTAACCCAATCATAAGACTGCGCTAACAAAATAATATCCCAAGTGGCCCTGAGCTCCTACAAATGAACCTTGGATGACGTCAATGTATCCAGTCACGTGGATTTTATTGCCAGCGTCCTTGACATTTGAACATGCGCATAACTAGCACATAGCACATGGAAATAATTCAAAACGATTTTGTAGATAAAAGCTACTATCCGCACAAGTCCCATGGAAATATTTCTGACGATAGATAACACAATAAACAGGGCAGTTGAGAGCAAAAACACAGCAACGGTCATAAACCAAAAGAGGAATGTAACTAAGGCATTCAACTTCCAGCGAACTATATTTGCAATACTCTTTGGTCACTACCTGTGAAGCTTACTGAAATAGAAAGTACGTATAAGTACTGCTACACATGTAATAATGGCAAGCAGATGCATATCCAGGATGATTATTAACATTAAGTATTTATGAGTAGATAGCTTACAAATGGACGACCATGGTTACCTTGAGTTCAGCACACCCCAACTACTAAGTTATTTGTAAGACGCAGATCTATTCATTGATACAATATTTATATACGATTGAGCAATTCAAATTACTTTTAAAATTCTTCATGAATTGCTACTGCAGAGATGATTCGAAGAGAGACTGATATTTTTTTCAGAAGCCCGTATAGAGGCTTTGCACCATCACGTGATTGCAGCCATGACAGGAGGCAGGAACGATTGAATCTGGTCTAATTTGATTTACACGAAAAAGAATTCACTTTTTCAGGGGGGGAAATGCTCTAATGTTGTGCCTACTGTAATGGCTGCCATCACGTGCTGGTGCAAAGCCTCTATAGTCGAATATCACTTCTCGATATTCGCTAGCACGCGGTTTTGCGTCCACACTGACACAGGTTAGTGGGATCATATCAATCACAGCGCAAACTCAGAATCATAGCGTTTTCAATATACATATATATCGGACGATGATCCTGTGCCGTGGACTGAAAAACTAACTCTTCCTTTGGAAGTTACGTGATGGTGGCCATGTTGACGGTATTTAAGAAAAGGTTTCTTATCAGCTTTCTTTGTTAATACCACCATCATGGCCGCCATGTCTTTGTCTTGACTCTCAGTCTTGGAGATGATTGCAAGCCATCAATAGTATGGACAGAACTCTTTTATAAGCAATCTCGCTGGTTTTCTATCACAAACTATTTTCTCTCGATTTAATTGAACACCTCTAAACAGCTAAAAAATGTAAACTAGTGCACAGTATTTTTGACAAATTCAATTTACGGTAATATCGCTAATCAAAGTAAGTTTCAAAGGTGGACACAATGTCTATAAACATTACCATTGTGGTGTTAATGTGCCAACCATTTTAACAATAGGTTTTTTCATTTTGCTTTAGGCCCCGTCCACACGTATCCGGAAATTTTTGTATCCGCAAATCATTTTTTGCGGATACGAAAATGTTCGCGTCCACACGCACCGTATTCGAATCGTTTTCACACGTATCCGTTTTCGTAAAATTTCCGGATACGGGCACAAAAATTTGCGGACACGTGTGGAAGGGGCCTTATTGGATTGTTGGGAATTTATATTTATTTAACAATCAAACGAAAACAAATTTTGTCACCGTGAGACAACCTATCCATGGAAAATGTTTGAACTTCAACCAGGCACTTCAACCGTTTCTTTCATTTTAGATTGCATATTTCATTGACCTTAGTTTCTTAAGTGATATTTATTTTCTGGACAGGAAAAATGCTTGCGCATAATGAAACAAAAACAACTGATAAAGCTTAGCTTGTCAACAACTAGTTTTCCCAACGAAAAAATTGAAAAAATATATATTAAAGTGTAGAATAATTCTCTCTGGTATAAATAGAATATGAATCATCCCCTAATAAAGTATACTTTTTACATCCTTCATTATCTGTAAATTAAATCAATAGGAAAAAATAAAAACCCTACAAGTTAGATCCAAGCTTCTAGAAGTTAAGATGAGATCTGGCAGTTCACTAACGAGTACGCATTCACGATTTTTCCGCCAATTTTTCCCGCCATTTTTCCCGAGCATGTGCAAACATTTTCTCAGTCATATTTAGAGCAACTACTATTGTTTGGCGTTTGTAGCCGTTTAATAATAGGCAGATTAAGATTCCCGTTTTTCATTCCCGCAAACAGAAAACTTGACCACGTTTTCATCGTTTCCCTCCATTTCACTTTACCTTTTGCAAACCTTCTTGACAAAGACAAGTATTCTTTTGTTGATCTACTACTTGGAGATTTTTGCGATTCCTTTTCACTAGTTTTAAAGAATTTTTTAATGGTCAACTGACGTTTCACGTTTGCCGTAAACGAGAATCTTAAACTCTCTAATATTTATTTCGTCAAATTTTTAACTATCATTTATAGTATTTATAAAAACTAGCATGTATTTTGTGTTTATTTGATGTTATTGGTTTATGCATTGTAGTATTGTGTTCTCGTTGTTAATGCTTGTTGGTTTGTCCTAACTCGTTATCATTTTGATATTACTTTGGGTTTTTTTTTCTTAGTTCATTTGTTTTGGTTCGTTTGCTTGTTTAATAGACAAAATTACAGGCCTTAGGCGTAGTGTTTTTCTATTACAGACCACGTGTCTTTCTCTTGAAGATAAGAGATTCTTTGTTTGAGTTGTATCCATATTTATGTGTCTTCTCGTGCTCAACTGTTAAACAAAGAAATTATACTCTAGGGAATAACACGTGGTCTAGATATGGAAAAACATTACGTCAAAGCTTTTTTGTTGTCTTTTCTTGGTAGTTCTTAAATTTTAACTTTTTTGTAGACTATGCCTTTTTTTCTTGGTGATTTTGTCATCCTAATATAGCAGGCCATCAATAAAGATTTAGATTTTTATCAATCTCATATTGGTTCTCTTGTATACAAACTTAGCAAAAAGCTCAAGCATATACACGACTTTCAAAAATGGCCGCCAAACTCGGTTGGGACTAGGGACAATTGAATGGAAGCGGGGTAAGCATGGCCTACGATATTTTGTGTCAAAGTCATTCTGCTCACCAATTCCAGTTCTTTTAAGCGTCTTTAGAAGTAAGGGGTTAATGACTTTGACACAAAATATCATACTGAGTAGATTTTTGTTTACTAATGAGGCCTTACTTACCTCGCTTCCATTCAATTGTCCCTAGTCCCAACCGAGTTTGGCGGCCATTTTTGAAAGTCGTGTATGCTGCTGAACTTTTACAAACGATAAAAACAATTAATAAAACTGCTTTTAAATTGAAGCCCAAAAAACAAAGCAGAAAAGTCCTGACATTTGAAAGGTTTTAGTAGTGGAAAACTATGGCAATGATTTACAGGATGTACACAGTACAAAATGCTGCCTCAGTTATCGCTTCAAATATTTTCGTTGATTCACCTAATAAAAAAAACAAAGTTACGGCAAAACAAATGCGACCAATCAGATGTGACTACAAGATGTTGTATGTTTCCCTCTCATAAAAACCGCTCTAAAATTAAATCTGTGTGCATTAAGTCATTGCGCAGCTGGCGGAGTCCCAGACAACCGCATTCAAGGCTGATGTCGTTGCAATCGATCTTCACCAGCGATTTCAAATACTATCAAGTTATTTAAATAGTTATTTGCAAAAAAAAAGATCCTTAAAAATAAAATTCACTAAGAAGGCCGTCATTTTGCTGTGTCGCGTTTTCCAGTTTCTCCTGAGAAAGAAGTGGTTCCTCCATTGTATTAGCACAGTTTATTCTATGCCTAGAAAAACCAAGAATTATTCTTGAGTAAGACGATTTATTACACTCTGTGGTCGCGCTGTCATCACTGGGTATTGTTTTCAAATAAATAATAGTATGTAGATCATAAATGTTGGTCGCTTTTTTAAAGGTAATCTCTTATCACTTAAATATAAATGTTTTCTTACGGGAATTTTTCGACTTTTAAGAAGTGGATTGCTTGCTTATTACTGAGAAGGTTTAAATGTTGGTGACAATGCAAACCGAAAGTTTAGATCATGAATTGCGGTCGTTTTTTAGAGGCTTTACATTTTAAATGTGGGCAATTTGTTAAAATTTATGTTAGAAGTGGACGACTAACAATGGTTGCTTATTGGAGGTTATCGGTCGTTTGAGAAGGGCAATTCTGAGAAGTAACCATACGAAAGGCGGTCGCTTGATTAAAAATATTTCGCTTGGAGTTGACAGATTCTTAAAAATGATCGAATATCAGAGGTAAACGTGATACCGACCATCAGAGGTCCTTCACTTCACGGCCGCTTTATACAGGTCATGGCGATTGCGTATCAGTGGTGGTCAATGACTATAGGTGGTCGGTTGATATAGGCTAGTGCAAGATATACGAAAGATAAACTTTAATTTAGTTTTTCTTTACTTACCACTGAAAATGCTCCTCACATGCTAAAGTATTAGGAATGCCTTTGAGACCTGACCTCGACCTGTAAGAAATGCAGCCAAATTAATATTATTATTATCATCATCTACATTATTTAGAGAGGGTGACATGTGACGGTACCCAAAATAGCACTGATAAAGTCGTGGCCCTCTATTTTTAATTTCTCTAAATGAAACGGGACCGCCATTTTAAATTACTGAGACATTTGTCACCAAACTACCAGCTATTTCAAGAACTGGAGTACCAATATATTAAGCCCTAAAATAAGAAAAGCATTTTATGCTTTTAATTATTTTGCTTTTTAGAGAAGCTTTTAAATAAAGACAATTTTAGAGTATATTATTAGACTTACCTTTTTCGAGTTCTAATATTTATTTATTAAGTAAGCATTCAATATCTGTAATGTATACTTTTATGATAGAATTTTATTTTATTATTAGTTTATGCTTGAATTTCTATAAATTTTATAGCGATTTTGCAAAGCGCCATTGAGCTTCTGGAAATGGCGCTATATAAATGGAGACATGACTCAATTCTTAACTTCATTGCCAACTCGCTCAAACCTCTAATAGGCCCTTTGCAGTTAACGGTCACGTGTCTGTACTGGTGAGCAAAATTTTTGTTTTTATATTAAATTGGTGATTCTTTTTAGCTACTTGTAAAGAACTGAATGAAACGATGTGAAACCAGTGTGTTACGAAATGCAGTTTTATTACGATCTCTCGAGACCGGCTGTAGAAAGTTTGTTTGCAGTCCAGTAAATTTCACCCATGGGAATCAAGATGTTCATTCATTTGCTCTCAGTGAATTAATCAGCACGTGATTGCTTAGCTGCAAAGGCCCTATTAATCATCGCTCTTCACTTTATGCTGATGTAAATGGTTTTTTTAAGTCCTTCAATTATTACTGGTGACACTTTTCGTCCAGATCTCCTTCTCCTAAAACAGTCCAAGTGCCTTTATGTTCTGGAACTAACAGTTGGGTTTGAGTCTAACCTTGATAACAATGCAGTCCGTAAAAGAGAAAAATACAAGAATTTGATTAAAGATTTGACCAGTAAATTCGATCAGATTAAATTTGTAAACCTCTCGATGAGCTGTCTTGGCGTCCTGTCCGACGAATGTTCTACGTTTTTAGACATGATGAATGACATTGGAGTCGACAAAAAACAACAACACTATATAATCAAAAAAAATAATGAATCTTGCCATTAGAGCCACGTATTATATATTTTGTTGTAAAAATAAGATTTGGGAAAGCCCAGACTTAATGAAATTTTAATATATTTTTTTTCAATATGTACATATATATATATATATATATATCTGTATCATTTATATATCAATCAATTTCAAGTAGCCAGTTGTTAATTGCCTATACGTAGAGAGATTTACAACTGTATTTAAGAAAAAGAATAAAGTTTCCATTATTATTATTATTATTATTATTATTATTATTATTATTATTATTAATAAATTGCGCTATTTCACTAGACCAATTAATTCTATGTTTGCCACCAAGATAAATAAAAGAAAACATATGACTCTCTTTTTTTTCAATGATATCTCGATCAAACATTCAAATTTAAGTTTATCCAACTTCACCACTCCTGGGTGGACGGAAGACCTAAACCAATAGATCGAATTACAATTTGAAAGCTGATTTTTGTGGAAGCATGAAAACTATAGAACGCGGAGAAAAACCCTCGAAGCACAGGAGAGAAACAACAAACAACTCTACTAATATAGGACACCGAGCCAGGCGGGAACACGGGTCGCATTGGTGAGAGGCAAGCTAACTTACAGCATGATACGCCAACTGTGTTTCACCTTCATCTTCAAAAACAAATTTCAAATTTTATCGATAACCTGACAGGACTTGTATTGAAGGAATGCTGTTCTCGAAAACGTTCTTACAGCATTCCATCAGCGCAAAAACTGAAGAGGAAGAGCAATATATTTCTTTTTCGAAACTTTGTCTAAAAGGAGACAGAAATAACGCAGGTTGAAAATCCTCGGGCTACAAACAGTTACAATTCTACTAAAGGGTTTTAGAAATACTAAATTGGTTATTTTTGGGGAAATATATTTATTTTATATGTTTATTACATTTTTAATAACCATTTTTTTAGAATTATGTTATAACCGGTTCCAAAGTATTTTGGGATTTTCCATTTTAGAAAATTAGCAGCGATTTGTTATCATTATCGCAGGTTTATGTTAACCATGGCAATCGAATTGATTTTTTTGGTTGATTTTTCAGTACAAATGTTTTTGCACTTCATTTTGAAACAAAAACTTTAGGTATTATCTCCATCATGTCATTTGAAATTTCATTTGAGTAGTTTTTATTGAAAAAAAATGAAGCATTCTGGTGGAAGGTATGTTTCTTGTCATCCGTTCAGTCCACGGCAATGTTCAAAAATTTTGAGCACTCTGATGGAAGGTCATGCCTCTTGTCATTCTGTCCACGGCAATGCTCAAAAATGTTGAGCACTCTGATGGAAGGTCGTGCTTGTCATTCTGTCCACGGCAATGCTCAAAAATTTTTAGCACTCTGATGGAAGGTCGTGCTTGTCATTCTGTCCACGGCAATGCTCAAAAATTTTGAGCACTCTGATGGAAGGTCATGCTTCTTGTCATTCTGTCCACGGCAATGCTCAAACATTTTGAGCACTCTGATGGAAGGTCATGCTTGTCATTCTGTCCACGGCAATGCTCAAACATTTTGAGCACTCTGATGGAAGGTCATGCTTGTCATTCTGTCCACGGCAATGCTCAAAAATTTTGAGCACTCTGGTGGAAAAGAATAACCAAGCATTGTAAAATAAAAGGTTTAGAAAGTAAACTTTTATATGGATAAACTATTATTGATGTGACAAATAGACCTTTCCACGGCTTTTTCAACTTTTCCACGACTTTTTCAACTTTTACATGAACTGGTTAAGATTCCACCGGAAAATGCTGGAAAAACATCCTCAATTATCAATGTACTGGTTTCACTAGCTTAAAATATTAAAACATGCACTACAATGATATGAAAAGGTGAACATTTATTGAGTAAAACACAAAAAGCAGGAGTAAATTGAAAAGTGCAATATAAAACACTATAATGCTAAGGTAAATCTCCAGGTTAAATAGTAAGCTAAGTGATAGTAAGCTAAATTAAATTAAAAAACGTTTTTCACAAGAACTGGTAGATTTCCGAAGTGCAGCACTACTGCCCAACTAAATTCTTTTATTCAAAAAAGGATATCTTTAAAACAATATTCCGTCTTATTTAACCATTTTTGCGAGAAAAACACACCTTTGTTTACATTGTTATGCATGCATGGTGAACGAAGATCTTCCTTTTCAAATTATTATATTTCACTGGTATTCCATTCAATTTGCTTGGTAAGGCCTTCTTTTGCTTCTGGTAAATGTCACGAATTCAATTTTACGATTAAAGTAGCTTTCAAGTATTGCAAAACGCTGCATTTTGCAGCTGATTTTCAACGATTCAGTTATCACTTACTTTGTAGTCGATGATGCAAGGTCGATCAGAGGTCGATCACGAATTCAAGGAAAACCAGTTTTACTAGATTTTGTCTGTTAGCCAATCAAAAGCAGCGGCAGGCTCACGAATCAAACAACTGATAAAAACTGGTTTTTGAGTTGAAGATATTCAAACTAAAAACTGTGCAACGAAGCTCCACATTTACTACGAGTGATTACTGGAAAGTTTTGGTTCAAAAATCATCATTATCGATAGAAGGAAGTATGAAGGAGTTCAAGTAGCAAAGTCATAACAAAAAAACTGGTTTTGTGCTACATTTGAGGATGTAAACAAAGCGAAAATCATTGAACTTAAAACAAGAAACTTCCAGATGACAACTCAACTTTTATCGGAGAGAGTTTCGGAGGAATTTTATTTCAGGGACATTTCTCTTTTTCAATTTTCATTGCGGTAAAAATACGGTCCATGTAAAAACAAGACTCTTCATATAGATAACCAAATATCTTTATGTAAAAAAGCAGTAAAAGTAAGATTATATTTTGCTTACCATTTTTTTAAAACCAGTTTCAAGTCTGTTTTGCAATGTTGATTTGTCCTTAAAAAGTTCGGAAATCTTCAAAATTTGGATTTTAATGAAAAACATCCAAGGTAAATTTCACTAAATCTGATATTTTATTGGATTATCTGTAATTATCTTTCGTTTTTCAAGTAAAAATAACCAGGAATTCAAAGCGTAATTTTCGTAAACATCCAAATACCTAAGTAATTTGTTTGCCTTGAGTATGCTCAAAAATTTTGAGCACTCCCATGGACATACATTGTATTTTTATCTTAATTTTATGGTGCCTTGAGTATGCTCAAAAATTTTGAGCACTCCCATGGACATACATTGTATTTTTATCTTAATTTAATGATGCCTTGAGTATGCTCAAAAATTTTGAGCACTCCCATGGACATTCATTGTAATTCTGTCTTAATTTAATGATGCCTTGAGTATGCTCAAAAATTTTGAGCACTCCCATGGACATACATTGTATTTTTATCTTAATTTTATGGTGCCTTGAGTATGCTCAAATATTTTGAGCACTCCCATGGACATACAGTGTATCTCTGTCCTAATTTAATGATGCCTTGAGTATGCTCAAAAATTTTGAGCACTCCCATGGACATTCATTGTAATTCTGTCTTAATTTAATGATGCCTTGAGTATGCTCAAAACATTTGAGCCATGTGGTGGTAAAATTTATCATATAATGCCAAATAGCTTGTATAGTAGGATTTATACAGCTTGTTTAGTAATAAAAAAGCATACAGATGGACGTGAAGGATTAAAAGTGTTAATTTTAAGCCAGTTTTAACATTGCATTTGCAAAAAACACTGAACCGTGTCTTCTCACACTGTTTTGTAATAACCATGGCAAGTGATCACTGAAAAACCATTCATTTTGTTTATCCTTATCCATGCCTTCATAATGTACATATTGTAAACACAGATATTTTGCCTGTTGATTAAAGTAAAGGAGAACCATACTTGCGTATTGCCTATTTATTGAAGTAGCTTCCAAAGTCCCTCTCTTAGGTTTTCAAACCAAAAAAATTGAATTTTCGCTGAAGTTTGCTAGTGTTTAAAAAAATTGATAAACAACGAATGGCAGTTCATCCATTGGCATGCTAGTTTGGCTGATAAAACCATTCTAATTCATTATTTTCTAAAATGGAAAATCCCAAAATACTTTGGAACCGGTTTTATTTAAATGCTCTAAAAACACGATAAAATCTGTTCAATGGGAATGGAAGACCTCAAAAGTGCTTAACGAGGTGGAACATTTCCCCCTGGCTCATCCTAATAAGCTAGTAAAATCTAGTAAAATTTGGCTTCATTCACGGCAGAGTATCTTTCTTCAAGTCCCTAAACAATGCAAGCACTGCACTTCGTATCTCTTGGCTTCTCCAGCAGTACAAGAATGGATTAAAAGAACTACTCATGAACTGGATAGACATGGTCAAAACAAAGGCATTAAACAACTTTGTTCCACTGTTAGGTATCGAAAAGAAGAGAGTAAACACCACACAGGCAGGGATGTAACACAATATTGACAAACATATCACGTAACCCATGGTTACAGCAAGTTTCAAGTTGGAGCTAAGTTTTCTGATCGTGGCGTTCACCATGAGTTGAGTTTGGCAGATTTCTTCTTGGTGGTATCTTGCAAGGAAGAAGATCTTGGAATACGAAGCTACAATAGCTATACAACAAAGTGACCAGACGACAATTGCAACTATTCCTCGCACTGAGTGTATAGAATCCGTCAATACACCTAAAAAAGTTGAAGCATCGATGATGAACCAAAAGAGCCAGATGATAATGATAACGATTTTTACTCTCTTCTCTGTTACCAGTTCCGTGTATCGTAGATGCAAAAATAACGCCACATACCTTTCACAGCTTATGGCAGCCTTTGTGGTACCTGATATACAAGCAAGCATATGCGCAAGGAAAGTCAACGCATCCACAAAATTACAGTTTTCAAATAAATTCTTTTGAAAGACAAAAGCACACATCTGGGGCTGAACTAAGGCTCCTATCAGAAAGTCTGCTACTGCCAATGATCCGATCAGAATATTGGCAGGAGTGTGAAGAGAAGTTTTCTTTAATAAAACCACTAGAAACAACCCGTTACCAATAGCACCCAGAAGAGAAAACACAACATTAATGGCAAGTGTAAATCTGCTGATGTAATAGAAACTGTCTGATCGAAACATGAACGGTTTGATTTGTCCATCGGGCCAGAAAAAACATCGAGAATTTCGTTCAGATAAGTTGGTAGCATTCATCTCCTCCATGTAACGAATTAAAGAATGGCCGACACAGTGTTTGTCTTGTATTAAGTTACCTTTGACCCAAGCAAAATAACGTTTAGAGATAATAGGAGCAAAAAGGTCTTTAAGAGTTAAACAGTTTAACGCAATCGAACGCCCACCAAGGTTTTCTGAGACAAAGAGTGCATCTTCTCTTGTTTTCGTTATTGCTTTAGTAAACCACTACCGTACTACGAGGCAAGACATGACAAATCATCAATAGTCCAAGTAGATATTTAAAAATACAACAACAAAAACACAACAAAATGTGCGTGGGCTGAAGAACATCCGCTTTTATTGGAGATTTGATCACTGGAATGATAAAGTGGTTCCTATTTAGTAAGTATATAAAGGAAATACAGAGAAGGAAAAACAAATGAAGGTGTTTTTAATACGAATGACGCAGTAACCATTTAAGTAAGAGGCGGGTGTGAATGAATAGCTTAAATGCGTGTTTCGTAAGGGTTTTGTACTAAATAGTTTGCGGATTGTCCACAGTGGGATGATTTTGGGAAGGCGGAGAGGACGGTTTGTTATAGATAAAAGGATAGATAAATAGATTGAGATGAAGACATGAAACAATCAAACAAACAAGCAAGCCATAAGCAAGTCAACAAATGAGCAAAATACAAAAACTCCAGACAAGGAAAAGGGGAATGCGTTTATTACAGATCTCACAAAACACACACATCTCTTCAAACTCTCTGCTTTCAAGCCCTGAAACAACCTCTTGGCTGATCAAAGACACATCACGGCTAACTCACAGATCGAACCCTGAAACAACCTCTTGGCTGATCCAAGTCACATCACGGCTAACTCACAGATCGAACCCTGAAACAACCTCTTGGCTGATCAAAGTCATATCACGGCTAACTCACAGATCGAACCCTGAAACAACCTCTTTGCTGATCAAAGTCACATCACGGCTAACTCACAGATCGAACCCTGAAACAAACTCTGGGCTGATCAAAGTCAGGGCATGGCTAACACACAGATCGAACCCTGAAACAAACTCTGGGCTGATCAAAATCAGGGCATGGCTAACACACAGATCGAACCCTGAAACAACATCTGAGCTGATCTATGTCGGAGCTTGGCTAACTCACAGATCGAAGCATGAAACAACCTCTGGACTGATGTAAGTCAGTGCACGACTAGCTTAAAGATCCAATCCTTGAACAAACTGTTGCCTGCATGGCTCAAATATTGAACCCTGAAACAACCTCTGGGCTATATTAAATGTCAAGTGACCGTCAATTCATTTTAATCTATGAAAATCTCGTTATTCAAAGTTAACAGCAGATTTCGAATGACTGTGATAAATGGGTATTCCTGTTACACTTGAAACTATTTGGAAAAAAATACGAGGATGATTCAAACAAGGATTTGAAAGACTCCAGCTGCTTGTTATTATATATCCCTCATGTTGTTATTAGCTAGACAAGTTAAATGATATATAGAATATAAAAATAATACATGTCAATTGACCATCAATCCATTTCGATCTATAAAAAACACGAGGATGATTCAAGAAGGATTTGAAAGACTCCAGCTGCTTATTATTATATATCCCTCATGTTGTTATTAGCTAGACAAGTTAAATGATATATAGAATATAAAAATAATACATGTCAATTGACCATCAATCCATTTCAATCCATAAAAAACACGGGGATGATTCAAGAAGGATTTGAAAAACTCCAGCTGCTTATTATTATATATCCCTCATGTTGTTATTAGCTAGACAAGTTTAATGTTATAGAATATAAAAATAATACATGTCAATTGACCATCAATCCATTTCAATCCATAAAAAACACGGGGATGATTCAAACGAGGATTTGAAAAACTCAAGCTGCTTGTTGTTATACCCCCCATGTTGTTGGATGAACTTCATAAAATCTTTTTCGTTCGGTTTATCTTAGTAATATTAACCAACATGGCGGCTATATTTCCGTACCTATTGTCTAGCTCTATATCCCTTATTCATATTTCTAAATGACCGTCCATATACATTGGTTCACTGGCCAAATACAAAGCATTCAACCGAGGCAGCAAGGTTTAAATTTGAATCCTTTGAAACTACCTCGTATTTCGACCAATGTAGATTTGACCGAATTATGGAAGGTGGTGAATTGGGTAAACATGAAAACGAACAACATACCAAGCCCGAGCTACACTATGGTTACAACTTTGTCTGAACCTTCAGGCTCCTGTATATTTTCTTCTGTACTGACGTTATAGGAAAAGATGCTGTCTTTGTAATAACAACTACAAATGGTTAGACCTTCACGTGGCTCGGATGACAACGTAAAATGACGGTCCCGTCTCTCCACACTAACTAGGGACCTTAAGCTGCAGGACGGCAACGTGGGCGACAACGTGGGCGAATTTGAAGCGCTCCAACCTTCTATTGTATTATTATTTCGTGTTTACCTAGTATTTTACTCAATAAGCATCCCCGTTTTAGAGTGAAATGTCGTCTTTTGGGAGCGCTTTACTTATAAGAAAATCAGCAAAGATAAGCTTTTGGCGTAGCCGTTCTCTTTAGTACGTAAAAATAGGACATTTCATCTTACTTTCAGCATAAGACGGTAATGATGCATAGTATTTCGTACATTCCAACGAGTATCTATTGAATAGCGCAATTAGTGCTATTGTATGTTTGTCGTCGTCGTCGTCGTTGCCGTCCTGCAGCTTAAGGTCCCTAATCACCCTGCAACGGAGGGACGTAAAAGAACCACTGAGGACGTAAAGAAACACTGGCAGTGATCACCCTTAGTGTCTGGCCTTTACTAATGATTTCTTAATGGGTTGATTGTGAGATGGGTATGGGGATTTTACGGGGTGGGAAGTTGGTGCAATGTACCTCAAAGGGACTCTGAGTCCTATTGTGCAGCACCAGCTAGCCTGCGGGAAAAATCTCAAATAAATAAATAAATTATTTACATCTTTCAGTGAAAGGATGATAATGATAATATTTGAAATAGCTTTATACCAATTGCTAGTATTCCAGAATAGCGTTTTTTAAATCCCTGAACAAATCAAACATCGCCTGTCGTACTTCTTCGTTCCTCCAGCAATAAAGAACAGGATTGAAGGAACTGCTAACGAACTGAATCGACATGGTTATGACGAAAATGTTAAAAAGACTCGTCCCGCTGTCATGACGTATAGCAAAAAGAGTGAAAACAAGACAAGCTGGAATGTAACAAAACATGGACAAGCAAATCACGTGACCCATGGTCGTTGCCAGGTTCATTTGTGAGTCATTAGACGTATCGTTGGTTTGGACCGTTGGCTGGGCCTGGGAGATGGCCCTTCGGTGGCGTCGAGCCAAGGCAAATACCTTAAGGTATGAAGCTACGATAGCAACACAGGATAGCGACCACACAAAATTACCAACAATAGCTCGAAATAAATTTATTAACGGGTAAGCAAGCCCCAAAAAAGTCAAAGAGTCGTAAATCAACCAAAAGAGCCAGATGATAATGACAACGATCGTTACTCTCTTCTCTGTCACCAGTTCCGTGTATCGTAGATGCAAAAATAACGCCACATAACGTTCACAGCTTATGGCAGCCATTGTGGTACCTGATATACAAGCAAGCATATGCGCAAGGAAAGTCAACGCATCCACAAAATTACAGTTTTCAAATAAATTCTTTTGAAAGACAAAAGCACACATTTGGGGCTGAACTAAAGCTCCTATCAGAAAGTCTGCTACTGCCAATGATCCGATCAGAATATTGGCAGGAGTGTGAAGAGAAGTTTTCTTTAATAAAACCAAAGATGAGAGTATGTGGACCGCGTGGCACTAATGAAATAGTAGAAGATAATATAGGTAAGTTGTAGTGCTTGGGAACGAGGTTATTCCGGGCGAAAGCCCTTGGAATTAAATTCGGAAAAATTAATTTCCGACCTCGCTGGGATGCGAACCCACGACCTTCGGAATTGTACTACCGATGCTCTACCAGCTGAGCTAGAGGTCAGACTGAGAGCAGGCCGGGGTGAAATAGATGTTAGGTCGCGGTAATTATGATGCAAAGATGAGAGTATGTGGACCGCGTGGCACTAATGAAATAGTAGAAGATAATATAGGTAAGTTGTAGTGCTTGGGAACGAGGTTATTCCGGGCGAAAGCCCTTGGAATTAAATTCGGAAAAATTAATTTCCGACCTCGCTGGGATACGAACCCACGACCTTCGGAATTGTACTACCGATGCTCTACCAGCTGAGCTAGAGGTCAGACTGAGAGCAGGCCGGGGTGAAATAGATGTTAGGTCGCGGTAATTATGATGCAAGCGAGGTCGGAAATTAATTTTTCCGAATTTAATTCCAAGGGCTTTCGCCCGGAATAACCTCGTTCCCAAGCACTACAACTTACCTATATTATCTTTTAATAAAACCACTAGAAACAACCCGTTACCAATAGCACCCAGAAGAGAAAACACAACATTAATGGCAAGTGTAAATCTGCTGATGTAATAGAAACTGTCTGATCGAAACATGAACGGTTTGATTTGTCCATCGGGCCAGAAAAAACATCGAGAATTTCGTTCAGATAAGTTGGTAGCATTCATCTCCTCCATGTAACGAATTAAAGAATGGCCGACACAGTGTTTGTCTTGTATTAAGTTACCTTTGACCCAAGCAAAATAACGTTTAGAGATAATAGGAGCAAAAAGGTCTTTAAGAGTTAAACAGTTTAACGCAATCGAACGCCCACCAAGGTTTTCTGAGACAAAGAGTGCATCTTCTCTTGTTTTCGTTATTGCTTTAGTAAACCACTACCGTACTACGAGGCAAGACATGACAAATCATCAATAGTCCAAGTAGATATTTAAAAATACAACAACAAAAATACAACAAAATGTGCGTGGGCTGAAGAACTTCCGCTTTTATTGGAGATTTGATCACTGGAATGATAAAGTGGTTCCTATTTAGTAAGTATATAAAGGAAATACAGAGAAGGAAAAACAAATGAAGGTGTTTTTAATACGAATGACGCAGTAACCATTTAAGTAAGAGGCGGGTGTGAATGAATAGCTTAAATGCGTGTTTCGTAAGGGTTTTGTACTAAATAGTTTGCGGATTGTCCACAGTGGGATGATTTTGGGAAGGCGGAGAGGACGGTTTGTTATAGATAAAAGGATAGATAAATAGATTGAGATGAAGACATGAAACAATCAAACAAACAAGCAAGTCATAAGCAAGTCAACAAATGAGCAAAATACAAAAACTCCAGACAAGGAAAAGGGGAATGCGTTTATTACAGATCTCACAAAACACACACATCTCTTCAAACTCTCTGCTTTCAAGCCCTGAAACAACCTCTTGGCTGATCAAAGACACATCACGGCTAACTCACAGATCGAACCCTGAAACAACCTCTTGGCTGATCAAAGTCAGGGCATGGCTAACTCACAGATCGAACCCTGAAACAAACTCTGGGCTGATCAAAGTCAGGGCATGGCTAACACACAGATCGAACCCTGAAACAAACTCTGGGCTGATCAAAATCAGGGCATGGCTAACACACAGATCGAACCCTGAAACAACATCTGAGCTGATCTATGTCGGAGCTTGGCTAACTCACAGATCGAAGCATGAAACAACCTCTGGACTGTTCCAAGTCAGTGCACGACTAGCTTAAAGATCCAATCCTTGAACAAACTGTTGCCTGCATGGCTCAAATATTGAACCCTGAAACAACCTCTGGGCTATATTAAATGTCAAGTGACCGTCAATTCATCTTAATCTATGAAAATCTCGTTATTCAAAGTTAACAGCAGATTTCGAATGACTGTGATAAATGGGTATT
The DNA here is from genome assembly GCF_029948245.1 of Actinia tenebrosa. Classification (NCBI taxonomy): domain Eukaryota; kingdom Metazoa; phylum Cnidaria; class Anthozoa; order Actiniaria; family Actiniidae; genus Actinia; species Actinia tenebrosa. The sequence continues at coordinate 7,762,993 of NW_028292576.1, read as the reverse complement.
CCTGTTACACTTGAAACTATTTGGAAAAAAATACGAGGATGATTCAAACAAGGATTTGAAAGACTCCAGCTGCTTGTTATTATATATCCCTCATGTTGTTATTAGCTAGACAAGTTAAATGATATATAGAATATAAAAATAATACATGTCAATTGACCATCAATCCATTTCAATCCATAAAAAACACGGGGATGATTCAAGAAGGATTTGAAAAACTCCAGCTGCTTGTTGTTATATCCCCCATGTTGTTATTAGCTAGACAAGTTTAATGTTATAGAATATAAAAATAATACATGTCAATTGACCATCAATCCATTTCAATCCATAAAAAACACGGTGATGATTTAAGAAGGATTTGAAAAACTCAAGCTGCTTGTTGTTATACCCCCCATGTTGTTGGATGAACTTCATAAAATCTTTTTCGTTCGGTTTATCTTAGTAATATTAACCAACATGGCGGCTATATTTCCGTACCTATTGTCTAGCTCTATATCCCTTATTCATATTTCTAAATGACCGTCCATATACATTGGTTCACTGGCCAAATACAAAGCATTCAACCGAGGCAGCAAGGTTTAAATTTGAATCCTTTGAAACTACCTCGTATTTCGACCAATGTAGATTTGACCGAATTATGGAAGGTGGTGAATTGGGTAAACATGAAAACGAACAACATACCAAGCCCGAGCTACACTATGGTTACAACTTTGTCTGAACCTTCAGGCTCCTGTATATTTTCTTCTGTACTGACGTTATAGGAAAAGATGCTGTCTTTGTAATAACAACTACAAATGGTTAGACCTTCACGTGGCTCGGATGACAACGTAAAATGACGGTCCCGTCTCTCCACACTAACTAGGGACCTTAAGCTGCAGGACGGCAACGTGGGCGACAACGTGGGCGAATTTGAAGCGCTCCAACCTTCTATTGTATTATTATTTCGTGTTTACCTAGTATTTTACTCAATAAGCATCCCCGTTTTAGAGTGAAATGTCGTCTTTTGGGAGCGCTTTACTTATAAGAAAATCAGCAAAGATAAGCTTTTGGCGTAGCCGTTCTCTTTAGTACGTAAAAATAGGACATTTCATCTTACTTTCAGCATAAGACGGTAATGATGCATAGTATTTCGTACATTCCAACGAGTATCTATTGAATAGCGCAATTAGTGCTATTGTATGTTTGTCGTCGTCGTCGTCGTTGCCGTCCTGCAGCTTAAGGTCCCTAATCACCCTGCAACGGAGGGACGTAAAAGAACCACTGAGGACGTAAAGAAACACTGGCAGTGATCACCCTTAGTGTCTGGCCTTTACTAATGATTTCTTAATGGGTTGATTGTGAGATGGGTATGGGGATTTTACGGGGTGGGAAGTTGGTGCAATGTACCTCAAAGGGACTCTGAGTCCTATTGTGCAGCACCAGCTAGCCTGCGGGAAAAATCTCAAATAAATAAATAAATTATTTACATCTTTCAGTGAAAGGATGATAATGACGATGTTTGAAATAGCTTTATACCAATTGCTAGTATTCCAGAATAGCGTTTTTTAAATCCCCGAACAAATCAAACATCGCCTGTCGTACTTCTTCGTTCCTCCAGCAATAAAGAACAGGATTGAAGGAACTGCTAACGAACTGAATCGACATGGTTATGACGAAAATGTTAAAAAGACTCGTCCCGCTGTCATGACGTATAGCAAAAAGAGTGAAAACAAGACAAGCTGGAATGTAACAAAACATGGACAAGCAAATCACGTGACCCATGGTCGTTGCCAGGTTCATTTGTGAGTCATTAGACGTATCGTTGGTTTGGACCGTTGGCTGGGCCTGGGAGATGGCCCTTCGGTGGCGTCGAGCCAAGGCAAATACCTTAAGGTATGAAGCTACGATAGCAACACAGGATAGCGACCACACAAAATTACCAACAATAGCTCGAAATAAATTTATTAACGGGTAAGCAAGCCCCAAAAAAGTCAAAGAGTCGTAAATCAACCAAAAGAGCCAGATGATAATGACAACGATCGTTACTCTCTTCTCTGTCACCAGTTCCATGTATCGTAGATGCAAAAATAACGCCACATAACGTTCACAGCTTATGGCAGCCATTGTGGTACCTGATATACAAGCAAGCATATGTGCAAGGAAAGTCAACGCATCCACAAAACTACAGTTTTCAAACAAATTCTTTTGAAAGACAAAAGCACACATTTGGGGCTGAACTAAGGCTCCTATCATGAAGTCTGCCACTGCCAATGATCCGATCAGAATATTGGCAGGAGTGTGAAGAGACGTTTTCTTCAATAAAACCACTAGAAACAACCCGTTACCAATAGCACCCAGAAGAGAAAACACAACATTAATGGCAAGTGTAAATCTGCTGACGTAAAAGAAGCTGTTTGATCGAAACATGAACGGTTTGATTTGTCCATCGGGCCAGAAAAACGAATGACAGTCTAGTCCAGAAGTGTTTGTACTGTTCATTTTACAAGATTTTTTGCTACCATTCAGATTCGTACGAAGGTCGTACGAAGGAAGTTTGATTTAAAGTGTCGCTAAATGTTTTCTTGCTTTTTGGTCTTATATCTCGCACCAAAAAGAACCATGGCCACTTAACCAAAAGGGATCATTAAAAAAAATTATTATTTACTCAAAATCTTTTTGACGTAAATAAAGAATCTTTTAATAGACTGAAGTGAAATTCTACCGGAAAGAAAACTGCAATAATACAAACACCTTGTTTATTTAAATGCAAAGACAAGAGTACTTCTTTTTCCTGAAGTAACAATAATTGAAGTGTCTTTGATTCTATCGGTAAGTGACTGGAGCGGCTTCCTGAGAAAAACCAATCAGATATCGATATCTCTTGCCCAACCAATTAACTAAATAAATAGTCAAATAAATGAAACCATCTGGCTCGTTCTGTTTAGAAATGGATTAAGGATATCGGGAAGGATATCGTTAAAGCATGAGTTTTTTTCTCTCCGTCCAATGAAACCGGTATGCCACAGCTTTTTTCTCGAAAACAGTCGGTTAATGTATGTAAAACAAGTAAAATTCACAAACTACTTTTTTGTTATTAATAAATATAATTTCACAAACAGACGGCCATGAAAAGTTCGACTGTTTCAACTAGCATGCACGATGTGGAAGTAAATACATTTATTGCAACCCATTTCCACAACCAAACCCCCCCCTCTTCCCTCCTTCCCTCTCTCCCTATCTCTCTCTCCAGTCTTATTCCGTGTTCATCGAATCCAAGTGAAGGTTCTTTTATATCCTTCTATTAATTGATACTAATGTACATCCGGCGATATGTTCGTCATAAAGACCAACTTCTGGGTTGATATTATCAGGGCGCAGTTGCAGTCCATCCTTTTTGACTCAGACTGTAGTAGATTTGATAGACGGAAGTCAGTAAATAGGATGCTATCAATAGACGTCACTTCCGGTAATAGCTCTTTTTTTGATGGCTTGTAGAATCCTGGAGGTTGTTTTGATCTCTTGTTTTCTGGTTTGATGTCGTGAAAATAGTCAAATACAATAGTTTGAGGACTTATTTTGATATGTTTTGACTTAGCATCCGCTAGTTGCCCCCCAGTCAACCGCTTGTTTGCCCCCCAGTCAACTCCAAAAAAGTCACGTGATTGATAGTAAGCAATACATTTTAAAATGATTTTATCACTTCTAAGCGAGCTTGCATTTTGTATAAACGTTTCCGTTGTGCTGTTCTGCTGAGGGAGTACTTATTTTATGTATCATGAAACATACTACCACATTTATATCTATTATATTAAATTAAGAGTATGCATGTACCTATATTTTATATTTTACCCTATGTATTTGCTCGAATTTGTTCCCACATTTTAGGTTTCCCTGTTTAGTGCATAACTTGTGGTATGCTAGAAGACCGACACGATAATATAACTTATGTATTTAATATATAATCAACCATTACATATCTATTTTACTCTAATACCAAAAAGTGATATCTTTACATGTGAAGACATTAAATGATGTTTTCACACGTGAAAATAACACCATGGGTAGGAATTCTTAGAAATCGCATTCAATAGTATAAAACCACCAAAATCGATTATTATTTATAATTACAACTGTTATTAATCTCGCGTTCTGGTTGGCTGGGAGTGCGTGCTTTATGAGAGTACACAGCATGCGAGGGCAATTTCAGTTGCGTCATTAGTATAAAAAAACGGTCATTGTTCAGTGATCTGTATTTTATAAAAGAAATAAAAAACTTGCTTGCTGTGCTGTGTGCAGTTATAAAGCACTCGGATATTGGCAGAACACTCGAAAAGTGTCGAGAAGCACTCCGTTACGCGTCGTGCTTTTCCTAACACTTCTCTCGTGTTCTGCCGACCCCCGCATGCTTTATAAGTGTCCACAGCACCATATAGTAAACAGAATATTGCACGGCCGCTTAAAGATACGGGTTTTACCTTCTCGATTTTAGAATATCTTATACTTGTTCGCTGCGTTCACTCGTTTGATATCACCTCAGCAATTAAAGATAAAATTTGTATCTCTGCGCGGCAATGTAATATCCTCTAGGTATATCAAAAATGGTCATATACTTGTGTTACTCACCAAGTTGCATTGATCATGTCATAATGACTGTTAAACTGTTTGCTCAAACAAGTCGAGCACATCAGCAGCTTCGTGGCATCAACCACACTGCAGGTCGTCTTACAACATTTTATCTGCATATAAAAACATACATTAAGACCGCACTATTGGGAACCTGCTTTTTGACTGTCCCATAGTAAAGCATCTCTTTTGTTAGGCTAGTTTTAGTTTACTTGTTTGGAAGACCAATCTATTGTCATTTTAATCCCTTTTATTGTTTCTCAAACTAATAATGAAACTTGTAGCAAACAATGTGGAATGCCCCAAAACATGACAAGGAGTAAGATATGATACACAAGTCATCTGATGGACTCAAGCTTAATCATAAATAATATAGCAATGGAAGATAAGAGCATCTGATGGACTCAAGCTTAATCATAAATAATATAACAATGGAAGATAAGTGCCCCCCCCCCCCCCCCCAACTTATTCACTTGTAAGAGGAATATGGCCATTTATGAGGATATTGAACCAAGATGAATTCAGCCCGCTTATGATATAGGAACTTATTGTGAGAGCAATAGGTAGTTATTTATGAAGTGTGGTTCCCTTAGTTCCGCTCAGTTATGAAATTGTGGTTGGTGGGGAAGTCCCTTTTACCGGCGTTTACATTGCTACGCGGCCACCCCAGACAAAAATCGCGACGTGCACTTTGCAACAGACTGCAGTCAATCAAACACGTTGACGCCATTTACACGCGTGTGTGATTCAAAACGCTCCAAAACTTCGGTCGGTTGTTTACAAGTATTATGAACCGTTTGGATCGGCCCGGATAGGCCCGGTGACTGTGGTTCATAATACTTGTAAACAACCGACCGACGTTTTGGCGCCTTTTGAATCACACACGCGTGTAAATGACGTCAACTTGTTTGATTGACGGCAGTCTATTGCAAAGTGCACGTCGCGATTTTTGTCTGGGGTGGCCGCGTAGCAATGCAAATGCCGGTAAGAAGGTAGTCACATAACGTAAGGACCATTTCTTGGTAGTCATTTTGGCGCGCGCGTCTACACATAAACTCACCAGTCTTCGTAACTTGAATGAGTACAGCTTATTATGGGATGGATAGCTTATCAGGTGATCAGTAAGGTGACCACGCCCATCGCATAGCAATAACCTGAATATTAATAAGAGATTATTAGAGTTATTATCCAGCATTTCAATGTCGATATTTCTTATTGCACTAAAATGATTGCAGTGCGTTTTTCAAGAGAAATAAGCAAAAAGAATGAATGGACGAAGGGAGGAAGGAATTAACGAAAGGAATGAAATGAAATAGAAAAGAAAGAAAAAGAAGAGAAGAGAAGAGAAGAGAAGAGAAGAGAAGAGAAGAGAAGAGAAGAGAAGAGAAGAGAAGAGAAGAGAAGAGAAATGGGGAAAAAGGGGGAAAATGAAAAAATAGACAAAAAGAAAGGAAGGTAAACAAAACGAAATGAAACGAAAAGATATGAAATGGAACCAAACCAAACGGAAAATGAAAAGGAAATAAAATGCTCATTCCTGTCGACATTTGCTATTAGGAAATATCTAGTTTAAAGGAGGTAAAAAATAATTATTATTTTGGATTGTAGAAAATATATCTAAACCTGGTTCTACTTACCCACAGTCCATGCAAGAAACCAAGTTGGACCTCCCTCCACAAGTTGAACATTTTGAGTCTCTTGAATTTCGAAGAGTTTGACATCTGTATATAAAATAAAACATTCTTTTTGGCATGGTGTATCATAAGTCGTCAGTTATTTTTTTCTTTTCTTTACCTCCATAGCTTATACTCACTTCTCAAAAGTTTAAGGGGACAATATGAGAACATGAAATTGTGGAAGTTTATCAATTTTGTCCCCATTCAGTCCCATAATCCTATGCACTATGAAGTTGCTACCACTCTTCCTTTGGATTTAACAAACTTAAGATGAATATTTAGAAGGATTTAATATATAGAAAAAGAGTACAATACCTTTTAAAGAAATCTTTAAGAAGTGTTGCATCTGTACCAGAATCATCTTCCCCCTATTTGATTAAAATACATGTACCTATTTAGGTATTGAGGATAAAAACTGAACAGAATAGCATGGTCTATCACTAATAGACCACTAGTAGCTCAGCCAATCAGAGACAAGATTTGTGATATACCATTAGAAGGTTTATGCTTAATGTAAAATAGAAATGTTCAATATAAAGGTACAAGGGTAAGCTGGAAGAAGTTTTAAGTAACTTCTTACCTGATAGATACTGACATGTTTTCTGGGAATGCTTGACGAACCAAAACCTAAAGAATGAAATAGCTCGAATAATGAATAAAAAGTTCACATACAAAATTTGGTGATCAATTTGAATAACAATTGTTCTGCACTGACTTGCAATGGACTAGCCTCTCATACGTGTGGAAATGCTTTTATGATTCCACGTGGCTAGTCCGTTGTTAGTCAGTGCAGAACAATTGTTATTCAAGTTAGTCACCATATTTCAATACAGTGTACATGTATAGAATGAAAAAGTAAAATTGATTTGACTATAAAGAGTGATTTTTGGCTTTGAAAATGACATCAAAAATACTGATTTTCGTTTTTCCAAAAAAATTTAAAGGATTTTTCGTTAGAATTCGTGAAATTTCTCTAAATTTTTTGATTCAAGAAGTGTTTTCTGTTTAGTAGCAAAGAGTCTAGACTGGCATTCGAGCTACCTCGCTTAAAATTGATGAAGGTGGAATTTTTTAATTAAGGTGGGTTTTTTATGGGCGGTTCTGAGCATTGTAAGAGTTAAAGGGTTAAGGACAATGGCTTTCATTTTGAGTCCAGTTTTTATCCTTACCAGATGAAGATGCAGTATTCACAGTACAATCTTCTGGAAGGTGTCCAATTCTCTTGCACTTCCAACTGGAATTATATCAGTATGTATGATTCATGATAAAATATATGATCTTTTTAAAGATTATATATTTTATAACATATTATATATATCATATATATTAAATTTATCATTTTAACATATATTTTAACACAAAACTAATAATAAATATTAGTAAAAAATACACAGGTGATTATTGAAAATCTTGCACGCTGATTGGTTGAGAAACTCACATTATCACACAATAATCACCTCCAGTGATAATCCAAAATGGCGGCCAGCCGCTTTGTTGCTGTTACTGGGAAAAATGTCTTTTATCTTCTTTTTTTTTTTTTTTTTTTTTTTTTGAAAGAATCCCCTGTGCATTTATACTAAAACATTTATTTGCCATCGGAGAATATTTACCTCGCCACTTGAAGACTCACATCTAGGTAAATATTCCCCACTATTCACTTCGCCTTCGGCGAATAATTGTTAATTATAGTGTGATTATTAAGATAAGTGTGACTGTTTCATGTAAGTGTGCACATAAAAATATTCATTCCTACCATTTGTATGTTGATAGTGTGCTTGTTTTTTCCTTGTATCTGTTTTTAGTGTGATCCCAGTCATCAAGATCTGTTCGCACCTCTGGATAAGGCTGATAGCTAACAAAACTACAAACAATTTAAGAGTCTAAATAATAATGTAAATTATAGAGCAATTCATAAAATAAACGAACAAACAAATGGATAAACACTTTAATAATAGCAGGGGTTCCACTGAGTGCCTCTTCTTCCACTGAATTCTAAATAGAATTTAATGTTTGTAGAGGGAGGACAACCTCTGAACCAGGAGTAAAACCCTTGAAGTACAAGAGAAAACCAACAAACAACTCTACTCACATACAATACCATCATATCACCATCACATCACCAACACAACACACAGGTATGACACAACATCATCATCACTGTCATCATCATTTCACTATCACCTGCACCACCTTAGAATATTGTAAAATTTCAACATCATTTTGCGATGTCTTTTTTCCCCCTTCTCAAAATTACATCTTGGATGCAAGGATATCATTATAATGCCTATTATATAGTTAGTAAAGATATACATGTAAAAACTAGTTCGTTTGTTCATTCATTCATTCATTCATTCGCTCGTTCGTTCATTCGTTTGTTCGTTCATTCATTCATTTATTCAAATATCAAGATTGACTTACTGTTGTCTAGAGTCAGATGTGGTGGTTTGCTCTACTGATGATGGCTGTGCTTCAGTCTCTAAAACCAAAGGCTCCTGAAAACACATTATTGCAATAGTAAGATTTACAACAGGACTGGCACATGGTTGTATATCAGCTATAGAATGAGCATATACCACCAAACTAAAATCCTTCAAATTCAAGTGTTATGATTCTTTACCCTGACAAAATCTCTGGGCTAATCAAAATCAAGGTATGGCTAACACAAAGATAGAACCCTGAAACAACCTCTGGGCTAATCAAAATCAAGGTATGGCTAACAGAGACAAAGATAGAACCCTGAAACAACCTCTGGGCTAATCAAAATCAAGGTATGGCTAACACAAAGATAGAACCCTGAAACAACCTCTGGGCTGATAAAAATAGGGGTACGGCTAACACAAAGATAGAACCCTGAAACAACCTCTGGACTGATAAAATCAAATTATAGCTAACACAAAGATAGAACCCTGAAACAACCTTTGGGCTAGTCAAAATCAGGGCATGTCTGAGTTAGATCAAATAGAAATCTAGTGTGTAAGGTCTTTGTGATTTGGGAGAGAAAAACTGGAGGACCTGAAGCAGTCTTAAACATAACTCAACCAACATGTGATGCCATGTCCAGGAATCAAACTGGAGATCCCAGAGGTGAGAGGTGAGTACACTATCGCTACACTTATTACCCATGAGTCCCAAGTACAAACCTCTTCATCAGTTAAGCCAAAGAAATTACTTGCACCTTCTTCATCAGAACTTGAACTTGCAGCAGAACTTGATTTATTGCTTACATTATCATTGTTATGGTCAGAATCTGATCCACTTAAGCCATAACCTGCACAACACACACAAAACAAAAAATTCAATATACATAAAAATACAGATTACTAAGCAACTCAAACAAATCAAACATCAAGATATTTAAGTTCTGTAATAGTTATAACAATGGCAGGTGCTGCAACACTGTAAATTATTAAACTATAACTATTTAAACCCTCTAAATTTAATCCTACCAAAAATATTATCTATAAATTTTGAAACATTCATCTTCAAATAATACATTAAGACCTCCCAAATTTCATCCTATTGGATCCCTCAAAGTGAGCCCCTTCCCCTTCCCCTAAGGGACTGACCATTAGATAGTTGATGGGAAGCACGGGTGGCGTAGCAGTGAGAGCGCTCGCCTCTCACCAATGCGACCCAGGTTCAATTCCCGCTGAGTTTGGTGTCTTATGTGAGTAGAGTTGTTTGTTGGTTCTCTCCTGTGCTTCGAGGGTTTTCCGGGTTCCCCGGCTTTCCTCATTCCACAAAAATCAACTCCTAAATTCCAATTGGAGTGACAGTGGATGAATAGCTACTCTGTAGAACTGCCACTGCTAAATCCCATTTATTTATTATTATTTCATTATTTATTGATGGGGGTTGTGTAAAAAAACCCAAAAAAAATATCAAGCAAGCACTTAAACCTCAAAAAAATATTGTGCAACCTCTTTTGCTAGAAGAAAAATATCTAACTGTATGCAAAAAAATAACGTGCAAGGGTTGAGCCAAAAAATTAATATCATGCAACCAAAATTCCTGCAACCCCCCCCCCCCCCCCCCCAATCAATTATCTAATGTAATGGTTTGTCCCTAAAGGGAATTACATGTAGATACTGTTGATTACCCAATATTGATGAAGGGATTGTTAGAGGTATTCCATTATCTCCCACAGCAGTCACATCAGTGTTTTTGTTTTGCACAGGCTCTATATCTTCTTCGTTGTCTCTCTTTTTTCTTCTTCTCCTTTTTCTTTTCCTTCTCTTTCTTTCTTGATTGGTTGCCAAGTCATCACTCTCTCTTTTACTGCCAGCTACGATTGAAAACATATAAAATACCAGTGTAAAATTATATGCCTTTAAATTAAGTTGGTGCAATGTTGTACGTATATGGTGGATAAAACAGAATAGGTCTTCTACCTCGTTTTGGAATGTCCCCTGCTTTTGTTATAAGAGAACCAAAGACAGCACCTTCATCTCCCCCTGTTGGAAGAGTGTACGATATATATATACATATAATAGACCTTTAGCAGTTTTTTTAAGGTGTCATCTTTAATTTCTAGGGATGGCAAAAGGATTATGCATGACAAGTGATTCAGGCTAAAATAAAATACAGTAAGTGCATGATGAGTGAAAATGGCAAGCTGAGAATATTCTTTGTTTCAACCCTGACAATTTGTTTTTCTTTTAAAATGCATGTGATTTGTGAATTCCAAGTTTGCCTTCAATACATTTATGCATTTATAGGGTCTAATGCATGAAGAAATATACCTCTACTCTTGATTCCCAATTGGTATAGGTAATAGGACTCCATGCTGTCCAATTAAGAAATAATTGGACAAGGAAAATGCTGAGGACTTCCAAAATTGGATGAGGCCGTAGGCCAAGTCCAATTTGGCAGTCAGAGGAATTTTTTCGAGTCTAATTATTTCTTGATTAGGGAGCATGAAATCCCATTACCTATTAATCATAGAGCTGCCTAATTAATCCCATATCAACAAGACCTGTCCAATTAAGAAAATAATCGAACAGTTACCTATATGGGATTAATGAGAAGCTGTATAATCACTATCGTAATAATTAGAATAAATTATGGAAGTTTCTGCCATACCATACTGTCTAGATATATCTTCAACCTCTTCCTTTCCAATCTGCCCCGTAGCAATCTTGTATCCCTGATAGAATTACAATCAAAAACCATTAACTTTATTTAAAAAGGGTGACGTATTAACTCCAGTAGTTATCTAGCTTACGGCCCTCACAAGAAACACAAACAATAACACAATTGTATACTCATGGGTTTCCTGTGGCATGTTAATCTGTAAGTACAAGTTTACCTGCAGATTTCCCAGGACATTTGTAATCTTGAAGTCTTTAGCAACTATCGGAAAAGAAATAGATAAAACTTTGAAAAATAGACTTATGAAATCACTTATAGGGAATATCGGGTATCCAAATTCAACCGTCAAAATGCAAGCGTCGCAAGAGACCTATACTCACTACATTCTCTCAATTTAAACAAATTCTTAGCGATTTTTCAAGACTGAATGCGGATATAATAACTTTATTTCGTATAATTTAAGGTGCTTACCTAAGTATCCTGGTCTCTTTTGTACGGGATTCATGCTTTTTTTACAACAAACTTCTAAGAAATTCTTCCCGCGAGATCCATATTTGATTTAATCTCTGAGCATGCACTACAGGGTGACAGCGGTTGCCCATGAAACACAGCAAGCCCAAAGATGCACTACTTTCACTTTGACTTTCTCTCAGTAATTCTTTCCTTCAATTCCCATTTCAATGTCCCATGATGTCCCATTTAAATCCACCTTTTCTTCTTCTACATAGCTCTTTCTCATTCTAGGCTCTTTCAATGCGCGCTTCATATTTACAACATCACTTTTATGAGAGCTTGACAATAATTAAGAAAGAACTAGGAAAAGATAATTACTTTTTTTTTTAATTTTTAAAAAAAACGGCTAAAATGTATAAACTTCGCCATTACATTTGAATATTGGAAGGACTAAAATAATTCACGTACTCTTGATTACATTAAAACTGTTAAAACAATGTAAATGAAAATTGCAACAAACCCCACAAATATTGCGAGATAAATTTTTAATAAATCGAATTCCCTTCTCAACTTTCTGCCAAATTCTGTCTCCGTCTCAATCTTCTGTAATTCTGCCCCTTTCTTATTCAAGTGTGGAAATGGCTGATCTGGGACGTCTTTGCCAGTGAACTCACACAATGGTTCCCATCCCTCTTCAACACTGTAGACAAGCAGCTTGTCTGCAGGAACTACAGACTTGACTCGATCGTTGTACCAGCGATAGCGCTTCCGTGCGATGTACGTAGCGTTGGGATCCGTGGTGCCAATAATTGCATTCAGCCCTGCCTTTCCAATCATGTAGAAGGTGTTATGAATTGTTGAAAAATACCGAATCATTGGATTCTTATAAGCGTCGTCGAACATTTTGATTTGATTCTTGCAACTTTCGACCCAAGCGTCTTCATCGGTACGAACAGTAAGTATCACTTTAGCCTCGGGAAACGCCTCCATCAGTTCTTCAAAGAAGAAGCAACAGGGAAGATCTACGACTGCATCTACATCCTTAAACATACGGTAGAAATCAGGAACTTTATCGCTAAAATACAGGCCTCTAAACTCCTCTTCGAAGTGTAATAGTTGTTCATCAAAATCGTATACTTTGTATCCTAGGATTCTTAACCCTTGGCTCAAAGATTTGGTGCCTGTTTTTAACAGCCCAGGACAAATGAACTTCATCTTTGAATGTGGTGTAGTACTGAAGCAGCTTGTACAGCGACTGTGAGGTATTTAATTCAAGAGAATTTAACGTGAACAAAATATAGTCAGCAGGTTAAGAATAGTTTCTAATGCATGACCAGTTGTTTTGTCTTTTGTTTTTTGATATCAATTATGCAGTTCACTGTTGCGCATCTCTGTCCTCCGGATAGGAAGCCGATATCAAGTAATTTGAAATGATAGCAATTAGATCATATGCATATGCTTCGCGACTACGACCAATATAGAATACTGATTTTCTCCCTAGAAACATACTAGCCGCAAGTATAAACGGGAGAACCTACATAGCACACAGTTGATGTAATGTATTCAGTAAATCTATTGTATTGTAATTGTCGTTCCATCTATTGTATAAGGTGTCATTCATTGCATTTTTCTGAAACATTTCATCAACTGAGTGCTACGTAGGCTCTCCCAAATATAAACCAGTATTGGCGATTCAAATCACAATCAGTCATAAGTCACTACGCCGACCTGCCGAGGCTTGTGGATGAGAAAAAGCAGCAGTCTAAACGAGAGAAAATAGCAAGTGTATACTATTAAATCCAATTATAAAGAGAATAAATTAGTATGGATTTTGATAAACATTTGATTAAGAAAATAAACGCAAGAGTTGCTGGACGTTTCGATGACATCCTTTCATCATTTTCAACAACATTTGACAGGGGCGGCGGAAGCTAAAAATCTTTGGGGGGGGCACTGCAAAAATATGGGGGGGGGCACTGAAGATCATATTTAACGCTATGTGATAATGACAATGTTTTGTTTGATTGCAGAAGCATGCGCCGTAAAACAATGACTAAGAACCAATTTTTTTGGGGGGGGGTCATCTATATTCATAGGCCCCCCCTCCCCCCGGTTCCGCCCCCCCCCCCCCCCCCCCCCTGTTTAATGACATTCAGTAATTCACGCTTGATCTGTCATTAAATGTTGTTGAAAGTGATGACAGGATGTGATCGATACGTCCAGCAATTCTTGTGTTTATTTTCTTAATGAAATATAAAGAGAATTTTTTCATTAACAGACTGGTTTATGATTTCACAAGAGAGCAGACATATTCGTATACAAACTTGGTGGCATGGGTGGCGTAGTGGCTAACCGCTCGCCTCTCGCCACTGTGGTCCGGGTTCGAGCCCTGGCTCAGACTGGATCATATGTGAGTTGAGTTTGTTTGATGTGTTGTTCTCTCCCTTGCTACGAGGGTTTTCTCCGGAATCTCCGGTTTCCTCCCTCCATAAAAAGCAACATGTGAGTTGAGTGTTGTATGTTGTAAATATAGAACGTAGTGGTAGTGCGTGTGGAGGGAACCTCACGAAAGAGCCCCGCATGGGGAGTGGTGGTTGTAAAATATATATAAGTTTTTCCTTATTGCGTATTACATAAATGGAAAGATGCAAACGCAGAAGGACCCGGTATTTACTAGCCAGGCAAGACACCAATGTAAATCCGTCTCTGCATTTGACAGTGCCTCATAATCATGTTTATTGCTCAATAGATCGATTGACTGCAATGAAATTATTACACTACGATAGTCTTTTAACTTTATATCTCCCTGATATGCAACTATTACTTACACGCATGCCTATATATATACCAATAGATACATGGGGATTGGATAGTAGACCGTATTCCTATAGTATCTGCACGCGTTTACTTTATCTAGAAGACATTGTGTTCTGGATCCAAGTCTTGTGATACCGAGTGCTTGCGTAGACACCGTACGTCCCTACAGCAGCGCATCCTTCACCCCAACTAGTCACGCCCTCAAGGTACCACCTAAAACAAAAGAAACATTGTAACCATGGTAACTGGCCACGAGACAGGAAATGACGTCAAGACAGCCATCATACAAGCAAGTTTGCACATGCGTGCATTTCAGCACGTTTTCTAAAGATATTTAGAAGAGTTCGAGCGAGGAAATGTTTTGTTTTCTCCAAGTATACAATAATGTCTCGGGTATAATAACAAACACAATATGAAAGAATTAGCCTTACGTTTCAAATACGGACACTAAGTTTTGGTATTTTGTGAAGTCCATTTTATCACGCATGTTTGAAAGTCAAATTACATATTTTTACGATAGCATGAAGACTTTTTGACTAATTCGCATACGGATTTAGAGCATCTGCAGACGTTTTTCACTCGTGTCACATGCTAATGTCATGGTCACGTCTACTATATTGGAGCTGTAACCATAGTAGCAGAAGCACTATTGCCATAGTTACCTGTTAAGAGAAAGGAAATAACGTTAGGAGATAATTTTCATGATACTTGCCTTCCATTGAACTCACAGACGAGAGGGCCACCAGAATCTCCTTGACACGTGTCCTCCCCTCCTGAAGTGGTTCCAGCACACAACATCGAACTATGTAACTGAAAAGGATACGCCCAGGTACATGACAAGCGAGACACGATAGGAACGGATGCATGGTGTAAGGCGTTAGGAGATGAGCCTCCCTCTGATAGGTGACCCCACCCTGAGAAACAAAGCAAGACTTGATGAGAACCGATGCATGGTGTAAAGCATTATAGAAAGGGAACCTCCCTCTGATAGGTGACCCCAACCTGAGAAACAAAGCAAGACTTGATGAGAACCGATGCATGGTGTAAAGCATTATAGAAAGGGAACCTCCCTCTGATAGGTGACCCCAACCTGAGAAACAAAGCAAGACTTGATGAGAACCGATGCATGGTGTAAAGCATTATAGAAAGGGAACCTCCCTCTGATATGTGACCCCAACCTGAGAAACAAAGCAAGACTTGATGAGAACCGATGCATGGTGTAAAGCATTATAGAAAGGGAACCTCCCTCTGATATGTGACCCCAACCTGAAAAACAAAGCAAGACTTGATGAGAACCGATGCATGGTGTAAAGCATTATAGAAAGGGAACCTCCCTCTGATAGGTGACCCCACCCAGAAAAACAAACAAGACTCGATGGGAACCGATGCATAGTGTAAGGCGTTAGGAGATGCGAACCTCCCTCTGTTTTGTCACCCCACCCTGGAAAATAAGCATAACGGATACAATCTTCTAATACCGATCTATGTGAGTAAATTTGGACTGAACGCTACGGGAATCCGAAACCTGGAAAATTGAATTTAAGATTCTAAATGCTGGATGGAGTCCAGATTCCAGATTCCAGATTCCAGTTTTTGAGTTCAGTATTCTATCCTTGCATTCCAAACTCACAAGAGCCTGCATTTCCCGTATTCCCTGATTCGGATTTTCTTCAGTAGCACATGGAGTAGCAGGTCACTAAAGTAACAAGGGAAAAACAAGGACACCTACCCGAAATCCAACAGCGTTTACCACTGTCCAAACTGATGGCGGGCTCACCCAGACAAACTGTCCCGACAGCCTTTGTAAGCATGGCAGGTCTGCTGAGGCGTAACAAGGCAATATCGTGACTATACTCCTTTGGTTTGTTGTATTCTGGGTGCATAATGATCTCCTGGACGTTGAAGTCTTGTTCTGTTCCAACGTAACCCTTCCTGTAGTGGGCGCCAAGCCTGGTGAGATTTGTTTAAGAACTTGATGTCAAAATACAATATATTTGATGGGGATTCGCTAGGTTTACATGTAAAATTTTGCTGGTCGTTTTAGATATATTAGTGAGTGCCTATTTTACCCGATTGCAGGGTTTCAATCAGCTGAAAAAATCTCTGAATCTCATTATAATAGTGTTCAACACTGACCACCTTGTGCTGTCAGCCAGAACGAATGCTATCGAAAACTGGCAAATGAGCTGACAAACACTCCGCACGAGAGAGGAAATGACTCTTCCTCTTAATGAGCCTCTGTCAGGACCCAGAAGGATCGAAGAGCAAGCCTCACAGAGGTTTACCACAGGGTTTATCTCTTTATTCATTTTATTTTGGATTCAACAAACCTGACGCTTATTCCATAGGTTGTGACACCTTCAAGGCAATGCGCTGCTGTCAGAACCCAGAATGGATCGATCAGTGAGCCCCCACAGAATTGAGTCCCATAGAATGTCATCAACATAGCCTGCCACGGCCACTCTCCAGGTTGTGCCACTGAGCCCCCCACAATTCGTATCCCTGGTTTTTTGCCGCATTGTGCTGGAGGCTGCGGTACGATGACGCATTTGCCCCATTGACCATCGTTGTCATAGTTACTTGTTGTAGCACACCAGAGACCGCTGAACGTGGATGTGATGCACTGGTCGTATTGCTTCCCTTTGTAGGTGAATGGAAAAACACAGCATTTGTGGTCTTCCGTTTTGACTTTGCACACCACTGCAACCAATGACAAAATATTTAGATATTTAGATAAAATTAGTTCGAGGTAAATATGTAGGTAGTACTGAGATGTTTTATTATTATTATTATTATTATTATTATTATTATTTTGTTTTTTGTTTTTTGTTTTTTGTTTTTTGTTTTTTGTTTTTTGTTTTTTGTTTTAACTGAGTTTATCGCTAGGTATCACCGTGAGTACAGCAGTGGCGCAGCTCAACAGGGTCGAACTGCAAAAGAAATGTGAAGGCACCTCTGGCAGCTCACATGCGGAGACTGAAAATTAAACCCAGGACAGCGCAGACGCGTGAAAGGGTTTACCACACGCCATCCTGCATTACTTTTCTTAATTTGCTCTGTTGTGCGGACCAAAGCATGTCCTTTTTGTAAGTCATTGTTCTTTTTTTCATGAATAAAATAAAAGTTTACAAGCAATAGGCGTACTGGTCTATTGGATCAGCGTGTCTCGGGAGTCCAGAACGTTCTTTGTGAAAAAAAAATTGCGGGAGCGAGCGCGCGCGCAATTTGATTTGTGGCGCGCGCAACACAACATCACGTAAACAATGCATTCTTCATTCAGACCAACCGTTTGTAACATATCTTCGAAAGCTAGGACGCAGACAGACGCGACGAGACATGAAGCGAAAAAACAAAGAGTAAGAACCATTCTGTTCTAGTATCTAATTCTTTCTTACCACAGTTGGGACCATTCGAATAATTTTCATTATATATTGTAAATTGTAATTACGTTCAAACGAAAGCTAGCCATCTTAAAAGTTCTAAAGTACTCTTGTGCTGTTTAAGTTTCCAAAGGGTTCTTGTAAGTTTTACTAACATAATTGTTTTCTTTTAATATCAATGTTTTGTTTACTGCAGACGAAAAAGAATAGAAAGATATAACCGTAAGTAGTTTAAAACAATTCCTTATTCATTTTTAAGATTTTTGTTTAATTAAGATAAAGAAAGCTTGTTCAATTTGTGTTCATTTTAATGTGTGTGCATCCAATAGGCAAAGCAAGACGACCCGCAGAACCTAAAAAAACCCTGAAAGAAAAAACTCATTTGGATTCTTTAACGGGTTCTTCGGAAGATAACGAAAAAGAACAGGAATACGACAGTGATCTGTCCTCGGTAAACGAAACATTGTACTCAGTTAATGTAGTGTGAGTCAAATTATCATTTGAATTAAGAACGATTACATAGCGAAATGTGTGGAATTTTGCATTGCTTTTTGTTTGAAGCCCACGATGAATTTTCTAATTCTTTAAATTCTCTCTTGCCCTATAGGATTATGATGGAGGGCCTGCTCATGGATTTTACAATCAGTGAGTAATATAATTTAAAAAGTACTAAAACGATATATAATTTTTTTTAAATGAATTTGTCATTTTTAACAATGTAATTCGTTCTTCAGAATCTCTAACATGAAATTGAAAAAGGAATTGACAGCAAATAAGGTAATTCTTTTGCAAAAGACCCGTTTTTTGATAGTCGTTGCTTGTTCACTATTGAAAAATGTTTTAGTTGATTCCAGGTCTGAAAGGTGCTCCCTAGTGAAGCTTTGATTACCTTGATAAAGAGTCATATAATATGACTTAACAGTTCCTTATGGAAGGAAAAATATCACTGGAGATGAATCTTAAGTACTTATAAAGAGTGGTGGCCCTGGTGAGGGAAATTACCTAAGATGTCCCTTTATTGAAAGCTATAAGTGGACATCTAGATGGCTCTTTCTGATGAAGGGTGGTACCTATCGAGGAAGGGTACCATAAGAAAACGATTCTTACTAAATTGTATAGGCACAAAATAGAACACAGGTCTAATATTCGGTATCTTGTTTCTTCTTTTTGTTATTCTAGATCAGACTGTTACGCGAAGCCAAGAGATACGATCGTATGATGAACCATCTGATGAGAGAGTAAGCTCATCTTATTTCTTATCTCATAATTGTAGAAAATAATATATTAAAGCCGCGTTCGAATGCTTTCATGTTAATTAGAAGTGTTTTTGGTTATCTCTTTCAGGGTCCAAAGATTGAATGCACTGGTGGTGAGTATTGACATTAATTTAAGAAACGTTGTTATCATCATCACTATGAGATCAGTACATTACTATTATCATTAACGTACCATCATTGTCAATAGCATCTTCACCTTCACCTTCATCACTATCACCCACATTGTCAATCATCATAATCATTATCATCATCACCATCATTATCATCATCATCACTATCATCATCATCATCATCAATGTCATTATCTTCATGTTTATAATTGGCTTCTGTCTATTCTTGCTTCATTGTTTTTAGCGTTCCTTGATGCAAAGAAACAGCAACATGGATCGACCAACGTAAGTAACGTAGTAGTTACCTTCAATGAATCACATTCTCCTTTTCTACCTTTCGTCACTCAACTATCTTATCATAGTAATATATCTTGGTTTTAGAAAAAGACAAAAAGCTGCCAAAAACGAGAAAAAGGAACAAAAGGTGGACTGAATCTATACTTATAATGTAGTTAACAATTCAGAGTGATGTAACGATATTTTGTTTAAGACATTCAAGCAGATTAAAGTTTTTTTAAAGAATCTTTTGCGACTCATTATGTCCCTTTGATTTTTAAATTAACTCCAAACGCCTGGCGTAATTTTCGTACATTAAACTGCTACTGCATTAATGTGAGATACGTGATACCTTTAGAAATATAATTGAATTTACCTAAGACACCAGACATCATGGACCATACTAGGAAATAATGTAGATACAGCGATTTCAAAAATAGGATGCTGCATGTTGCATGTTGCATGTTGCATGTTGCATGTTGCATGTTGCATGTTGCATGTTGCATGTTGCATGTTGCATGTTGCATGTTGCATGTTGCATGTTGCGTGTTGCGTGTTGCGTGTTGCGTGTTGCGTGTTGCATGTTGCATGTTGCATGTTACTTACAATAATGTGAACACAGAACTAATTATGCAGGGAAAATGTGTAGACCAACTTTGGGGAAAATCCGTATTTGGTATGCAAAATGCAACGAGACCTACGCTAACCCTTTTTTGAAATAGCTGTATATCACAATAGGAAATTGAAATGCGCTGTATATGGAATCAAATCAGTAAGCCCGTCCTTTGATTTAGCGAGAAAGTAAACATGATAGAACATGTTGAAGGTTTCTCATTTATACTTGCAGAAACCACAACCTGTTCGAACAAATAAAGGAATGCAGACGGAGAAAATTAGGAAGGTATGACGGCTTTTTCTTTATGTTTTATATAGAGCAAAGAAAAACTAAGACAAGAAAAAAATAATCAGTGTTATCTAATGAATGCTTAATTCCAAAAATATTGCTTTCAGGTTGATATGGCAGCGCAAGTTACAGAGGAAGAATCCACGGTAACGCATTTTTTTTTAAATATCAAAAACATCAATAACAGCAACCACTAACAAAGAGTACAGCATACAACCTACAACCTACAACCTACAACCTACAACCTACAACCTACAACCTACAACCTACAACCTACAACCTACAACCTACAACCTACAACCTACAACCTACAACCTACAACCTACAACCTACAACCTACAACCTACAACCTACAACCTACAACCTACAACCTACAACCTACAACCTACAACCTACAACCTACAACCTACAACCTACAACCTACAACCTACAACCTACAACCTACAACCTACAACCTACAACCTACAACCTACAACCTACAACCTACAACCTACAACCTACAACCTACAACCTACAACCTACAACCTACAACCTACAACCTACAACCTACAACATACAACACACACCATACAACACACGACAAACACCATACAACATAAAACAACCTCGTTATCATATAATTAGATCATAATTTTCTTCTACTATCAGTCACCACCTGAAGAAAAGAATAGCGTATTACTCAGGACCATAGAAAAAGAAGAAAGGGATGCCTCACAAAATCACATGGTGAGAAAATTATTCTTGAAAGCTTTTCCTATATTATTAACACATCGAAAACAACAAAGAACATCAACAGCGACAATTACCTTCGTCACAACATTACCAACCGCAAACACAACAACAGCAGAAACAACCAACAACAGTACCAGCAGCAAACACAATGACAGCAACAGTAAACAGTAACAGCAGCAAATACAATGACAGCAACAGTATCAGTAACAGCAGCAGCAGCAAGAACAACATAAAAAGTATATCATATAATTATCATAGTATTATTACTAAAGAAAGCTGACAATATCACACGTAACATGAAGTAATGTTTCAAATAACTGTCTATCTGCTATCAGTCATCATCTGAAGAAACCAATAGCGTATTCCTCAGAATCTTAGAAAAAGAAGAAAGTGATGTTTCACAGAATATCATGGTGAGAAAAAGGAGAGTCTTGTTGTTGTTATTTGCTTTGTTTTTATTATCGTGGTTCATACTCTCTTTCATTTATAATACCACTCATTTGTTTTTATCAAGCTGAAAAATATGTCAGGCCTGATTGAAAAGACAAGGTTAATGAAGCGGACGTTACACATCACCAGCACTTTAACAACAAAGAACAATTCTTACTCATCAGCAACAACGACCACCATGCACCACAACAATATAACTACTTCTACTACTACAATAAAAACTGTGACCAACAGCATCCCCAACAAACAACAACAAACAACAAACGAAAATAGCATCCACAGCAAATAACAACGACAAATGCAATAGCAATAACTAAGGATCGTTATCCTTTACCTTATTACAAGAAATTTTCAAAACACTTTAGTCTCGCAATTTCGAAAAAGTCCCAAAATATCATCAACAAGAATAGATTTTCTAATAAGATTTTCCCCAGGTTTTTTTTTTTTTTTTTTTTTTTTTTTTTTTTTTTTTTTTTTTTTTCTTTTAGTCATCATCTGAAGAAAACAATAGCATAATCAATAGGATCATGGAAAACGAAAGAAATGATGCCTACCAGATTCTCATGGTGAGAAATTGTGTTTGAAATTCTTATTAACGAGTGTCTATTGAAGGGAAGGGGGGGATTTATCCCTAACAGGGGCGCCGGCACTGTTGGATTTAATTTATTAGAGTAGCGCAGTCTGTTGTTCGTCATTGCTGTTCGCGGCTCTCGCTTGGCGAAATTAACCCTTGACAGGGCTTCGTTATAGTTAATTTGTCGTTTTATTCATGACACGTCTCTTTTATTTCAGCTTAATCCCGCTGAAGAACAAATAGCTAACGATCAGGAGGAAGAGCCGAGGAGGATAACGGTAAGAAACAATCGTGATTAGCACATTAGTTCATCAAGGAAACTGAGTTCCTTTTACAAATGTTTGGTCGACGCGGGCTCAAGAAGGACGGTAGCGCGCGGGTTTTGTCATTCGCGCGCACTATATATTCTCTGTCATCTTATATGATCCAAATTATTAAAGGTGGTTTCTTTTTTAACAGACTACTGAATCAAAAATCACCCAGACGGATCCAGTTCAACAAGAAAAGGTACGTCATTTAATTGTTTTCATATTAACTCAAAAAGACAAAATTTGTGAATGCATAGAGTGATTTTCATATGATCGTGAAAGAATAGGCAAACTAATAGTTAGTAGTAGACTCTAAACCAATGATTTTCTTTTGTTCTTTATCAACTATTACAAACTAAATGGTCTATTTTCTTTCACGGTCATGTGAAAATCATTCTAATTTTCTTTTCCAGCTAAATGCTGTGAAGTCTCAATATTTGATAGATTCTCTTGATGACCGCCACATTGTTTTGTGAAATCTCAAATATTTCAAAATAACTGCACCCTGAAACTAGCGGGGTCCTAGTCCATGAGAGATGGGGCTGTAAGCCGTGTGGGATGGGCTCGGAAATCATATAAGAACATGCGTAATAGGTAAATTATGAGCCTTGTATGAAACGACTGAAGAAGAGGACCAATGGGCCTTTCACAACTTCAAGTCGCGTAAAAAAATAAGCAATGAGCGTTTTACCTATTAAGCATGTTGTTATGGGATCATAGTCAATTAACTATGAGCAAATGATCGACGTAGATGATTTTACTTTTCACTGCTGGAAGGTAGCTGGCAACGACCAAATACACTAAAGAATTATGGTTCACTTATCTCAGAAAAAAAAGGTTACATTACTGATCATAAAGAGCTCAATGAATACCGCAACTCTAACTTTAAAATACGTCACTGATATGTTTTACATCATCAATAGGACGTTGCATGATGGCGTCTTTTGACTACCACTACCGTATCCCTTGCACACTTTCTTTTGTTCAGTTAATCAGCACCAATTGTCTTACTATTCTCATGAGGAAATACAAATTTCAATGAAAAAGAAAATTCGCGAAGCATATTGGTAGTGGAAGTCAAATATCGCCATCATGCAAACGTCCTATTGTTGTACTATTACAGCTCAGAGTCATAGAGTTTCTTGTTGCTCTAAGTCGATACGTCATGACGAACCTACGTTGGGTAAGTATGGTTGAGTATTAAAGTAGAGAGTGCATGGTAAACAAGTCTGGAGAATGCTAAGGAATATAAGAAACAAGTTAATAAGCCGTAAAAGAATAATCCCAATATATTTGTTTGTTTTTGTTTTTTCTTTTTCTTTTTCTTTTTCTTTTTTTTGTTTGTTTGTTTGTTTGTTTTTGTTGTTGTTGTTGTTGTTGTTGTTGCTGTTGTTTGTTTGTTTGTTTGTTCGTTTGTTTGTTTGTTGTTTTTTTTTTCTTGAAATCATATCAAAAGAAAACGCAGAGCGTCACGCTGTGCCAATCTAATGCAATCCAGAGTCCCTCCATCATGGCGGCTATGACATCACAGACACACCCTATAGTATAGAAGTACCATATAAAGTAACATGTTGTTACTTGAGTACAGCGGTACTTTGTCTTTTCAACGTACCATGCCAACCGCCAATTTCCCTATTTCAATCGTTTTTCTATCGAATATTTTTTACAAGAATCCTGACTTTTTTTTTTCTAATTTTTTTTCACTCTAGCCAGAACTGCCCCAGCTGCCCTATGCTTCAATATATGTTTTTGTGGTTATAGTTATGGTCATGTTGACAGCTTTGTATTTTTGCTAAAGAAACATAACTACCTCCGTTAAATAAATAAATGAAACTTGTAAACGTACGCATATTCACGGTCAGCGGTTAGTATGACTGTATATGCGCACTGAAGCATAAATGTCAATAAAATTACGAATACAAGCATACAGTGCTTATTAGTGATACTCAGTCAGGCAGTACCCAATTATGTATCTTTGCGCATGCGTTTTAATAATACTCAAAGTCTCAACCACCCTATTGTGTGTCTTTGCGTATGCACAATACTTGTATTTGAAATTACTTCATTGTGCATCTTTGCGCATGCGCAATACTGGCATTTGCAATCACCTCCTTGCGCATGCGCACTACTGGTACTCACAGTCACAATCACCCCATTGCTTGTCTTTGTCATAGTCATCGGTTGTTGCACACCAGGGCCTTTTATGATAGTCATCAATACACTTGTTGTATTGAGTTCCTTTATAGTTGAATGGAAAGACACAACACTTGCCCGTAGTTGTCTTCACGCTACACTGGCTTGCTGAGGGGAAAAATTGTGGGAAATTAACACAGACTAAACAAGCCTATATTGCTCTCAAAGCAATGATGTTTCGGCTATTACGTTGCTCTTCGTGCGTTAGTTTTCGTTTTAGGATCGGAAGAGTGTGCTTTACAGTAGAATGGTTGGGGAAACTTAAATGTGAGTTAGCATGGTGAGGACTTCTTATTCTTGGTGAGGTTTCCTTTTTTGTTATTATTTTGAGCACTAAAATAAGAAGCATTTTCTTTCTCTTATTTGTGTTTATATTTCCTTCAAAAAGCGCCTGCGCTTTCAAGTAGCCGCTTCGTGCTCACGCTTGAAAATTGCAGTCGGTGCTGTTTGAAAGACGTTTTGATACTAAAGCGCATATATTTGCTTGAACACTAAAATAGTTGATTCTCTCTATATAAGCATTTTCTTCCTTTTGTTCGTGTTGAATACATACATCCTTCATAATGGTTACGAAACTATGCTTAAAAACTCTCTACTGAAGAAAGCGCCTGCTCTTTCATCAAGCTGTCACCGTTATTCCATTGGATATTTGGCGATAAAATGACAGTTATTTGAAACCAATCACGAATATTATGGGTTAGCAAACAGACTACAGGACCGTTTCGGCCAGAGGGTCGTAACAAAAGTTCATGTTTGCGTGCCGAATCGTAGACTAATGACATGGCCGTTGCATGCTTTTCTGGCGTGAAAACCCAGTTCACTGACATCCACAGTATTCAATAAACTTGAAGAACCATACCTTGTGCATTACCTTGGCATACTTGAACTGGTGAAAAAGAAATGAAGTAAAAATCAACTTCTAAATTCTAATTCGATCTATCGGCTGCCTTACCAGTGGGTTGCAAAACCTGTTACGCTTCCGTCCACCATGGAGTAATAAATTCATTTAGATTATAAATCTGGATTGCGCAATCTCTGCGCAAGAAAATTAAATATGAATAAAAATTGATATTGATTGTCCAATTCCTTTGTACTGAAAAGAAGTGATTGAAAAATATCGTCATCGCTAATCATCATCGCCTTTACAGCAATGGCGCAGCTCAACGGGGTAAAACTGTAAGCATGTGAATTTGCCTCTGGCAGCCGCTATGCAGTCCATGTATGACCCAAGAGCACAGCTCTAACCAGTTTGAATTAGGAGGGAGGGAATGAAAGAATATTACATGGAATTAGATTTATACAAGGTACTCACCCAGGAAGGCGACTAACAATAAATATGCACATAACATGGTTAGATGGTGATGTTGCTACTTCACTATACGGAGATCTAGTCTGTGCTTACACAGCGCAGTTATGTGACCTTTTATCGGGGCATCACGTTAAAGGTGATAGCAAATGTTCAAACATGACGTGAAATAGAGTTTGATGTCCATTCCATGTGTTTGTTGTTGTCGAAAGGACTAAACTTTACTGTCAGGGGAGGGTAAAGTAGAAATGGAAGTGATAATGGAAGGATAGACGAAATAAGGAAAGCGGGACACACAAGCAAGCATGTATCGAAGCAATCAAGGAAGCAAGTAACATACAAACAAGCAAATAAGCTAATTAGCAAACAAACAAACAAGTAAGCGTACAAAAGCAAACGAGAAACAAGCAATGCAAGCGAATCAATAGAAAGTTGCAAAGAATCGAATAAGCATTAACGTCAACTCTCAGACACCCTCGGGACCGTCACTTGGTGTCCATGATAGCGAGCCACGGCAATTGCCAAGTCAATGATGGTCATTTCTTTGTAAGCATTCAGTTTTGACGGGGATTTTGTTCGTGTCCGTAATAGTGAGGTGTCTGTAATATCGGGCAAAAGTTGACTGACTGCATTGAGCATATGCCAAGCTCAACCCCAAGATCTACATTTTCTTACCTGGCTTAATGTGATGCCTTTTAACATACCCATCAATGTGACAATAAACTATAACATCCACTACCCCCTCCCCCCTCACCTCAGCCTCCTCCCCACCCCAACCCCCTCCTCTCATACTCTAATTCTTTTTTCGCTCTTATTCAATTCTCAACTGTTTAAACATCAAGTACAATACCTATTATATTAAGTGTAAAGATCCATTGTGGTTTATTGACTTTGGGGTATCTTTCCCCGTTGTCTGAATCAATACAGCTGCTTATACAGTGATGCTCTCAAGGAACTATGGGTTATTCCACAATAAGTGAGCCACTCGAGTCACAGCTCCACAGGAAGCCCAGTGCACCCCAAAATACGCGTTGGTTAAAAATTTCATTTTGATTTTGAAAATCAACCAGTCTTATTATGAATTTCATTTTCAGTTAAGTTCAGTTTTCCTCAAGGTCCATTTAAGGGAAACAAACTGGGCGTCGTGTAGTGAAATAATATACAGTCAATTCAAAAAACGTTGTCGTCGACCGGCTCAAGCCTACGCGACTGGACCGAAAGGAATATGGGTAAAAATCACTGAAGCGGTTAAATATTCGTTCTGAATTAATTTTTCCCGCTAGTAATAAGATAATAATGGCGAGAAAAAATCCATTAAATGCATGTCTTTGGGTTTAGGGAAAGAAAAACAAAGTAGGTATGATTCAGTTCACAATTTCGAAAATATGAAAGGCATTAAAAAAACGTCTCCTTCAACACTCCCCGCTCGCCTACGAAGGTTCGTGCTGTAAACTTAAACCAGGCATAACTAGTCAGATAAAATTATGGAGTCAACTCGGCTTCAATGATTGCTACCCAGAGTTCCTTTCGGTGCAGTCGCGTAGGCTTGAGTTGGTCGACGACAACGTTTTTTGAATTGACTGTATCCATAATAAAAACGAGAATCAAACGCCATTGCCACATTTTTTTCTCTACCAGTTGTTTATTTCTCATAGACATATATTAGCCAATAAGCAATCGCAAAATTCACTCAATGATTTATACTAATACATTAAATCTTGTCTATTTTTATCTCTCGAATAAAAAATAATAATCTGAATATTTTACAACTCATTTCTCAATCTGGAATCATGTCAATCATGAAAGCCAGGACAGCGATAGCTATCATAGTGTACAGCAGTAAACTAATGAGCATGCGCAGTTCATTACGAATATTTAAGCATGAGGTCTGGCAAGAGACTTGAAGAACTGACAATAATTCTCAATAAAATAATGAAAATGTACGCACTGAAGACTTTTTCTGAATGAAAAAATAAATATACAGATAAATAAACAAACGAGAAAATAATTTTGTGGTTTGAATTATTCAGGTACAGATACTCTATATAGAGGTTTTGCACCATCATGTGCCGGCGCCATAATCCAGATTGGACTGCCTGGGGTTAATGGCAGAACAATAAAATCCCTTAGCTCTCGGGAATTGAATTATTTCTCATGTAAAACGATTGTATTGTTCCTGCCATCTAACATGGCTGCCGTCACGTCATGGTTTAAAACCTTTATTCAGAATAGATCTTACATTTTACTCACTACCTCGATTCTCATTGCCCAAGACCCCTCACCGACCAATGCATGATATCCTGTGAACTCGACATGATAAATGTAATAACAATAGGTTTTCCTGCAGATATTACAGTAACCATGTCAATTTCATGTTATTAAAATTAGTATTTTTACACAAGTGAATATAATAAAGCCGGCACGCTCATTGATCACAATATAATTTACGTCTTATACTGCTATATTCATCTACAGGTGGTTATAGCGCACGCTAGTTTGTCGATTTGTGCCGCTTGCAGAGATAAATAAAATTTGGAGAAAAAACCTCTCTCTCCATTATTTATTATATTCACTTGTGTTAAAAATACTAAAACAAATATCACGACCTAGACCTTTTATCCTCCTCAGCTTACAATATCATGCTCTCAATCTCTTCCAATGATTGTATATTGATAGAATAAATCGTTTGAATCTCTCTATCAGAATACAATGACATGCATTTGCCCAATTCTCTTGAGAAACGAATGGGAGACTAGATGCTAATAAAATCTACAACTCGGAGACTGGGCAAAGCATTTGGTTAAATAAGAGATAACTAGCTAAAAACTAGTGTGGTTAGATAGTTATCGGCTGAGTTAAAAAATAATAATTTCGAACTAAAGTTTGAGTAGGTATAAAGATTATTAGGTCACCCATCCAGGCACTAACCTCGATCAATCTGGCTTGACTTATAATAAGTATATTTGATGGCCAAGGTTTTTTCTAAGGTTTCAATAAATGAAGCGACCACAAGAAACGTGAAAACAATACACCAGATAGACTAGATAATTCTCCACTTCAAATCCACGTGCATAAATTGAACCCTATACAAATAAAGAAGGCCAGCTCTGATTAACAGTGAATTCAAAGCTGGTATATGGTCTCTTGGAAAATGACAAAATACTGATAACTAACGTCTTAGGATTAACGCCCGGCTATATTTAAGGCGGCACCGCCATTATACGTGGCAGCCGCAACCGAGACATATAGATAGATAGCAGTGAATATAATAATTCTTTCACCATCTAGAGAGCTATGATGATGGAGACCACTACGATGAAGAGGAACACCTTCACAGCAGGCCCTTTATTAATGTCAGCACCTGTCAATTGATAGAAGATTTTCTGAAGGTAAGTTGTTTTCATAATCTTTCTAGTTAGAAACAATTTCTGTGAGTATTCTGTCTTTGTTTGCTATGCTATTTGTTTGGATGTCCGCGTATATCTTTAAAAAATAAAGGTTGACACTAACTTAAAGAAATGATCTGTTTTGAATTTTCGGTTGCCAACTGCGACCTTTCGCGGAGACTAAATCAACCAGTTCGGTTCATTTATCATCCCTTTGGGTTGTGATTAAAGAAGTTTATTATCGTAAAAACGGCTTCCATTCATTGACGCTTTTTTTTGTATAGGGTTGAATGTAATGACTGACTGATAGGGTTGACTGATCTTGTTAGATTGTCCAAGGTGGCGGCTGTGTCATTTTTATTTTTGAGTCATGCTGTTGTACTACTAGTCTTCTACGCAGCCGCTATTAGTGTCATCACGCTCACTACCTTAGGTACCTTAAGCTGCAGGACAATCTCGTACCCAGAGCCTGCGTTTCTTCGGACCTGCGGCGAAGAACGGGGGTTCTGTCACACTCCATTTTTTGGAGCATGCGTAAGTTTCCAATTGAAACATTATCAATGAAAATCATGCTTTCAAACAGAGTTCTGTGTTTACTACCGATCAAAATTAAAATTAGAAATCGGGAACATATCTTTATTTTTGGCAAGTCTTTTGAGGCATGCGCTCTTCTACCGCGAAGTCCAAGAAATCCTGTTCTCAAAAAGAATGGATTATGCCCAGAGCCCTCGTTCTTCGCCGCAGGCCAGTAGAAACGCAGGCTCTGGGTGCTGGACGGCAAAGACGACGGCAAGCATACAACAGCACACACTAATTGCGCTCTTCAATAGATACTCTTTAGAATGTACGAAATACTGTGCAACATTGCTGGCTTATGCTGAAAGTAAGACGTGAAATGTCCTAGTTTTACGTAGTAACGAGAATGGCTACTCCAAAAGCTTATCCGTTGATGATTTTCATTAAGTAAAGCGCTCCCAAAAGACGTCGTATAACTCTACAACGGGGACGGTGCTTATTAAGTTAAGACAAACATGAAATAAATATAGTACAATAGAAGGTTAAAGCGCCTCAGCTTAAGATCCCTTTTATAGCGGCTGCGTAGAAGACTATTGCACTGCAAGAATAACACCATTGTGCCAAGGACACAGAAGCGATTCACCAACCCATGGTTGCACTTACCACCTTTTGGAGGATATGCACTGCGAGGTGGCGGAATCGTAGTTGATGCAGACAAATGAACCTTCGCGCAAGTCTTGCCATCAGGAGACAGATCCATTCCCGTGGGACATTCGCAGGTGTGAGTTTTAGTCACTGAAGAGAAGACACACTCGTGACTACATCCGCCATTGTTGAGTTCACAAGGATTCGTTTCTAAAATAAATAAAAAAAATGAGCGAAATGACACAGTCTTATTGGTTGCTAGAAATAAGTATCCTTTCTGTTCTTGTGTGGATTATTTTCAAGGTGTAAGTTTCTATAAGTTCTATTTAGATATAAGTTTCTATAGTTTTATTTAGATATCTATGTTTTTACTTTTCAACAAACTTTTATAATGATTATTATTATGTATAATAGCCAATTAATGTTGAAAGTTATTCAATCATTGATTCATAATTTTATGTAAAACAATAAGTCTATCAAATATGATGTATTTATAAAGTTGTTTGTAATTATTATTGTTTAAAGATTTTAATGTATACCACTTAACCACACTAAATATCTATATAGTTATAGTTTTATATGTTTTATCAGATCTTCTTGTAAAGCGGTGCTTATTAAGTAAAATACTAGACAAACATGAATTAATAGTACAATAGAAGGTTAAAGCGCCTCAGCTTAAGGTCCCTACTTGTAGCGGCTGCGTAGAAGACTATTGCACTGCAAGAATAACACCATTGTGCCAAGGACACAGAAGCGATTCACCAACCCATGGTTGCACTTACCACTTTTTGGAGGATATGTACTGCGAGGTGGCGGAATCGTAGTTGATGCAGACAAATGAACCTTCGCGCAAGTCTTGCCATCAGGAGACAGATCCATTCCCGTGGGACATTCGCAGGTGTGAGTTTTAGTCACTGAAGAGAAGACACACTCGTGACTACATCCGCCATTGTTGAGTTCACAAGGATTCGTTTCTAAAATAAATAAAAAAATGAGCGAAATGACACAGTCTTATTGCATGGTTGCTAAAAATAGATATCCTTTCTGGTCTTGTGTGGATTACTTTCTCTCCCAAGGAAAGGGAACCATGTATGATGGAATTAGTTTGTAGTTTTATCACCGAGAAAAATAAACCAAACTATAATTCATTCTGTTCAATATAAAATAGGGAAAAGAATGGAATGAGCTGCGGGAATGAAGTGTATTCCTTTCTGAAGGTGATTTGATTATAATGCCGGTATACTCATTGAAAAATGGACCAGGCGTAGCTAAGTAGGATGTAGTGCACGAAGACAAGAAGGATGATGATAGGAGGATGATAGCTGGGATGCGAAAACAGACTGAGCTAGATAGATTATGAAATGTAAAGCTATTTTTGCAGAATTACCTTTCACGACAACCGACTTCGCCTGAAAAATAAACAAATAGAAAAAGTATCGGTAACAATCCACATGAACAAAACTAGAAACAGGCTAATGAAGATATTTATTATAAGGTCAATTGTTGAGAGAAAATACCTTGACAACGAGTTTAGTAAATCCGCACACTTCGTCAATCGTATCGTCGTTAAACCAAATCTAAAATGTATAAAAATGTTAAAATGTCTCAGCGAAGGGAGGGGTAAAGGAGTGGGCAAGGCTGGAAGGATACACGTTTTTTACTCAATTTAACATAAACATTACCTCTACTCCATAGTACTTCTGATCAGTTTGTTTGATGTTCGTCAGTTCAAAGCTGATCCTTCCTGTCGACAGGTCTCCAGCCCATCTCACTCGTCCTATGTATTCTTTCACCTTCTCCTTTGCACTCGTGTAAAAGGAAGTTTCGTTGCCATTTCGAACAATAGACATTATAGTGTTGTTCAGAGTATTAACGTTTGCTCGCCAGGTTCCAAAGTAGAGAGTGTTGAATGAGTAGTTTGAGAGTTTCCAGGTAAATTTGACTGTTTCGTCCTGGTATGCTACCATCTGTTTGTCAGGTTGTGACTTGAAATGCGGCTTTTCACCTTAGCATGAAAGAAAAAGTGAAAAGTATGTCAAAGGACATTGATTTAACCAGCCCACCAGCCAACCAGCCCACCAGCCCACCAGCCAACCAGCCAACCAGCCAACCAGCTAACCAGCTAACCAGCCCACCAGCCCACCAGCCCACCAGCCCACCAGCCCACCAGCCCACCAGCCCACCAGCCCACCAGCCCACCAGCCAACCAGCCCACCAGCCCACCAGCCCACCAGCCCACCAGCCCACCAGCCCACCAGCCCACCAGCCCACCAGCCCACCAGCCCACCAGCCCACCAGCCCACCAGCCCACCAGCCCACCAGCCCACCAGCCCACCAGCCAACCAGCCAACCAGCCAACCAGCCAACCAGCCAACCAGCCAACCAGCCGAGCAATTACCTCGAATGAATAGCCTTGTTTTATTCTCCATAACTTGTCCAGTTCCTCCAAGTCTAAGCGAGTATATCCCTTCATCTTCAGGGTTTAGATTATCCAGTACGAATGTAGCCATACTCGTAGGGGACGTCGAGGAGAACAGGACATCTGCATTTCTAATGCCTGTAGAACAGTTAGATGTACTAACAATTTTCTTTTTGATCTGGAAAAACGAAAGGAGAAAAATTGTTGGCATTAAATGTGAGCAAAAATGTATTTACGTATCCTTTTCACTAATGATACTTCTGTTGCTACTACTAATACTAATACCAAGGTGCTGCTTTAGCATTTGATGAAGATATGTTCGAGTAATTTGGCAAATAAAAGTGGCCAGTTGTAGGATCTGTACTGAACCTGAAAGTACTCCAAACTATTCCAGTGATAAATATCTATAAATTTCTTCGAGAATTTAGAAAATAGAAAACGCTAAAAGGTATAACATATACACTCTAATTAAGTGCAATTTATTTATTTATTATTTTTTTAATTTTGAAAAAAAAAGCAGTTAAATGGAAAAAGTGTTATATCTCACTCGCAATGCATGATGGAATAACCCTGGATCTTGCTCTTGTATTGACTTAAAAGTATTTGTTAATTGCTTTTCCTGCTTTTGTCACCAAGATCAAAATCTCTTTTAGTCTAATGGGCGTAATATTTACAACCATCACTCCTCGTACAGGGATCTTCCGTGAGGTTCACTCCACACGCACTACCCCTACATTCGCGATCACTGAATTTACGATTGCATCAAGCTAAAACAAATACACAACACTCAAACTTAAATGTTGATTTTTGCGTGGGAAGAACCAGAGAATCAGGAGAAAACGACTAACGACTTTGACTGTCAGCACAAGTACAATACCGTTTATAGTACGAATTCCTACCTCAATTGTGCATAAAACCCCATACGTATTTTTTCTGTATACTCCGAACACGAGTAACGACAGGCTTGCCTGGTCTTCTTCTGTCAATCTGTAACGCCAGGTAAAGTATGCAGAACCATGCGCTGATTGTGTGATGCGACTTGGAGCCGAAGTGAAAACCGATCGGTGCTAAAATGTTCAAATAGGAATGAATATTAATTATGGTTATTTGTTTGGAAGTATTCAAGTACCAAGACAATTGTCATTTAGCAGTTGTAAGCATTGGATGGGAAACAAAAGAAAGGAGGTTTTTGAAGGAAGGGCTACTAACTGTCAGCTTAGGTAGGTTCAAAGGGACAAAAAAAAAAAAAAAAAAACGGTACAGACAATGAATTAATGAGCATATGGATATCAAAATGTGCATATTTAATGAAGCCTGGGGTGACGTCACATTCAGTAACATAATGGAACCTTCATGACTTAAAAACTTTGCCTAAAAACCCTAAAAAGTCCTAAAAACTTTGTTTTTTCCTTAACCCCGGAATGGCTAAAAGGTAAGATGGTGACTTGTAAAGCTAACCATTATATTTCATTTCCTTGATGAATCAGTACCGTTTAAAATAATTCTTTGTTTTTATGACAATACATCTTACATGTACTGTACTTTTGTGAAATCATGGTTTTACTATAAACTAAGAATACACTTTTATTCCAAATATTTTTCATAATTCAGTCTTTCCAAAGCCATTTATAATTAGAGCTGGCTCCATAGCATAGTTTTATGACCTTGTATAGTTAAAACTTAGTTTACTGTCGTTCTACTCTTACCGTGAACAGTCGAGTTTATTTCAATTTTTATTCTTTCATTATTTTATTATTTCATGTCTTTGTATAGCTTTGAATACATATAACTCCAATTCTACTGTTTTCGATTCGTAATCTGATTGGTTGGCAAACTCGAGTATTCACGTCACGGTTAGAGTATAAAGACAGTAACTAGACTGCAATAGTACAAACAACGGCACAAAGAAGAAGATCCGTGTCGTACCCAGAGCCTTTTATTCTTAATGCGCATGCTCGACGAAATAAATAGGCTCTGGAAAACTCCAATGCCCGGAAGCAAGATTCTGGCTATTTTACACATGCGCACTATCAAATTTAAACCGGAGATTTAGCACTACCAACTGAAGAAAAAAATGGCGGACGGTCATGTACTGAGGACGATATGAATACACGTTGCTCTCAATAAAATGGGCTTTGAAAATAGGTCCAAGGTCATAGAGAAACAATACGGAGCCATTATTCATATAGTAGGGCTAAAACGGTTCTTTAAAACCAACCAACTGAACAACAGGACAAGCTGATAGAGTATTGTTATGGATGAGGTAACTGATTTGATTATTGAACTAAGGTCAAATGTTCAGAGAAAATACCTTGACAATGAGTTGAGTAAATCCGCTTACATCGGTCATCGCATCGTCGTCAAACTCAATCTAAAACATAAATAAAAGAACCGAAGCATTTATGTTCAAGCGAGAGGAGGAGTAGAGGGTATGAGGGGTAGGGTGGGAGAGGTAGAGGGCAGGGGTAAGGTGTGGAGGAGGGTCAAGGTAGAGAGGTAGAGAGTAGAGGACAGAAGATAAAGTGAGGAGGAGGGTAGGGGAGAGGGGTCGGCAGAGGATTGGGGGACGGGGATAAGGTGGGAATAGAGGTAGGGGAGAGAGAAGAGAGTAGGGGTGGAGGTAAGGTGGATAGGGGGTATGAAAGAGGGGTAGAGAGTAGGGGGCAGGAGATAAGGTCTAGAGAGGAGAGAGTAGAGGTAGGGATAAAATGGAGAGGGGGTATTTGAGAGGGGTAGATAGAAGGGGGCTGGGAGAGAGGGGTAAAAAGTAGTGGCCGGGATAAGCAAGGTAGGAGGAGAAGGCAGGCTGGAAGGACACACGTTTTTCATACAACATAAAAACAAACATTATTACCTCTACTCCATAGTACTTTTGATCAGTTTGCTTGATGTTCGTCAATTCAAAGCTGATCCTTCCTGTCGACAAGTCTCCAGCCCATCTCACTCGTCCTCTGTATTGTTTCACCTTCTCCTTTCCACTCGTGTAAATGGAAATTTCGCTGCCATTTCGAACAATAGACATTATAGGGATGTCCAAAATATTGTACTTTGTATCCCAATTTCCAAAGTAGAGAGTATTGAATGAGTGGTTGGAGAGTTTCCAGGTAAAGTTAACTGTTTCTTCCTGGTATGCTACCATCTGTTTGTCAGGTTCTGATGTGAAATGCGGCCTTTCATCTTAGCATGAAAGAAAAAGTAAAAAATATGCCAAAAAACATTGATTTAACCAGCCCACCAGCCCACCAGCCCACCAGCCCACCAGCCCACCAGCCCACCAGCCCACCAGCCCACCAGCCCACCAGCCCACCAGCCCACCAGCCCACCAGCCCACCAGCCCACCAGCCCACCAGCCCACCAGCCAACCAGCCGAGCAATTACCTCGAATAAATAGCATTGTTTTATTCTCCATAACTTGTCCAGTTCCTCCAAGTCTAAGCGAGTATATCCCTCCATCTTCAGGGTTTAGATTATCCAGTACAAATGTAGCCATACTCGTAGGGGACGTCGAGGAGAACCGGGCATCTGCATTTCTAATGCCTGTAGAACAGTTAGATGTACTAACAACTTTCTTTTTGATCTGGAAAAACGAAAGGAGAAAAATTGTTGGCATTAAATGTGAGCAAAAATGTATTTACGTATCTTTTTCACTAATGATACTTCTGTTGCTACTACTAATACTAATACCAAGGTGCTGCTTTAGCATTTGATGAAGATATGTTCGAGTAATTTGGCAAATAAAAGTGGCCAGTTGTAGGATCTGTACTGAACCTGAAAGTACTCCAAACTATTCCAGTGATAAATATCTATAAATTTCTTGAAGAATTTAGAAAATAGAAAACGCTAAAAGGTATAACATATACACTCTAATTAAGTGCAATTATTATTATTATTTTTTTTAATTTTGAAAATAATAATTTTAGCAGTTAAATGGAAAAAGTGTTATATCTCACTCGCAATGCATGATGAAATAACCCTGGATCCTGCTCTGGTATTTACTTAAAAGTATTTGTTAATTGCTTTTCATGCTTTTGTCACCAAGATCAAAATCTCTTTTAGTCTAATGGGCGTAATATTAACAAACATCACTCCTCGTATGGGGCTTTTCCGTGAGGTTCACTCCACACGCACTACCCCTACATTCACTAAATTTACGATTGCATCAAGCTATTACACATACACAACACTCAAACTCAAATGTTGATTTTTGCGTGGGAAGAACCAGAGGACCAGGAGCAAAACCCGGGCTAACTTTAAGATCGATACCTTGAAATAACCTCAGGCCTGATATAAGTCACAAGGGCGTATCCAGGATTTTTCAAGGGGGGTCCCTACACACCAAACTTTTACTATGACGTCATAGCGCTATGGTACGATTTGCTCTTGTTTATCGCTTTTGTGGCTTAGAAAGGGGGGTCACGGGCACCCTAGGACGCCCCCCTTTTAATACGCCCCTGGGTCAGGGCATGGCTAGCTCACAGATCGATACCTTGAAACAACCTCTGAGCTGATCTAAGTTAGGACATGCGTAACTCAAAAGATCGATAACCTGAAACAACCTCAACGCTGACCAAAGTTAGGGCATGGCTAACTCACAGATCGATACCCAGAAACAACCTCTGGGCTGATCTAAGTCAAGGCATGGCTAGCTCACATATTAAATAAAAATTTAGTTTGTTAGGTTTTGTGACTGATGGGAGGAAAAACGTCCCTCAAATCAAGGGAGAGACCTAACAAACTCTATTCACATGTGATACCATGTCCAGGAATCGAACCTGAGACCTCAGAGCTGAGAGGCAAGTGTACTACCGGTACACCAAACTTGATTTCCTTAATTCACTAACGACTTTGACTGTCAGCACAAGTACAATACAGTTTATAGTACGAATTCCTACCTCAATTGTGCATAAAACCGTATACGTATTTTTTCTGTATACTCCGAACACGAGTGACGACAGGCTTGCCTGGTCTTCTTCTGTCAAGCTGTATCGCCAGGTAAAGTATGCAGAACCACGCGCTGATTGTGTGATGCGACTTGGAGCCGAAGTGAAAACCGATCTGGACTAAAATGTTCAAATAGGAATGAATATTAATTATGGTTATTTGTTGAAAGTATTCAAGTACCAAGACAATTGTCATTTAGCTATAGCAAGCATTGGATGGGAAACAAAAGAATGGAGGTTTTTGAAGGAAGGGCTACTAACTGTAAGCTTAGGTAGGTCCAAATGGACACACACAAAAAACGAGCATATGGATATCAAAATTTTCATATATAATGACTAAGCCTGGGGTGACGTCACAGTCAGTAACATAATGGAACCTTTATAACTTAAAGACGCAACATTCCAATGAAGAAATATTTCACCATCCAACTATTCACTTTATGTAAAATTAATACATTGTAACAGGAGGTTACTTAGGTGCACTTTTACCCAAACTCCTTCCCATATTATCCTTCTCCCATGTGATCAGCAACGGCCATTTATCAAAGTGGTTTTTCACTAAGACGACATAAAGTATTAGCCAATCCGAGGTTGAGAGAAAAAACTGTGTCGAGTTGGCGTTGCAGTGCATTGTGGGGCTGTTTAAGGTGGTGTAGCCGCCATCTTGGAAATATATTCCCATAAAAGCAGCCCTAAAAACTTTGTTTTTTCCTTAACTCCGGAATGGCTAAAAGGTAAGATGGTGACTTGTAAAGTTAACCATTATATTTCATTTCCTTGATGAATCAGTACCGTTTAAAATAATTCTTTGTTTTTATGACAATACATCTTACATGTACTGTACATTTGTGAAATCATGGTTTTACTATAAACTAAGAATACACTTTTATTCCAAATATTTTTCATAATTCAGTCTTTCCAAAGCCATTTATAATAAGAGCTAGCTCCATAGCATAGTTTTATGACCTTGTATAGTTAAAACTTAGTTTACTGTCGTTCTACTCTTACCGTGAACAGTCGAGTTTATTTAATTTTTTTGTTCTTTCATTCTTTCATCATTCCATGTCCTTGTATAGTTTTGAATACATGTAACTCCAATTCTATTGTTTTCGACTCGTAATCTGATTGGTTGGCAAACTCGAGTATTCACGGTTAGAGTATAAAGACAGTAACTAGACTGCAATGGTACAAACAACAGCACACTGAAGAAGATCCGTGTCACGGATCCAAACCAATCTCGTACCCAATCTCGTAACTAGTTTATCTAGTCTCTACCACAATCTCGTATCCAGAGCCTTTATTTCTTAATGCGCATGCTCGACGAAATAAATAGGCTCTGGAAAACTCCAATGCCCGGAAGCAAGATTCTGACTGTTTCACACATGCGCATTATCAAATCTAAGCCGGAGATTTAGCACTACCAACTGAAGAAAAAAATGGCGGACGGTCATGTACTGAAGTCGTTATGAATACACGTTGCTCTCAATAAAATTGGCTTTTAAAATGTCATAGAGAAACAATACGGAGGTATTATTCATATAGTTGGGCTAAAACGATTATTTAAAACCAACCAACTGAACAACGAACAAGCTGAGAGAGTATTGTTATGAATGAGGCAACTGATTTGATTATTGAACTAAGATCAAATGTTCAGAGAAAATACCTTGACAACGAGTTGAGTAAATCCGCTCACTTCGGTCATCGCATCGTCGTCAAACTCAATCTAAACATAAATAAAAGAACTGAAACAATGTTCGAGCGAGAGGAGGAGTAGAGGGTATGAGGGGTAGGGTGGGAGAGGTAGAGGGCAGGGGTAAGGTGCGGAGGAGGGTCAAGGTAGAGAGGTAGAGAGTAGAGGACAGAAGATAAAGTGGGGAGGAGGGTAGGGGAGAGGGGTGGGTAGAGATTGGGGGACGTGGATAAGGTGGGAATAGAGGTAGGGGAGAGAGAAGAGAGTAGGGATGGAGGTAAGGTGGATAGGGGGTATGAAAGAGGGGTAGAGAGTAGGGGGCAGGAGATAAGGTCTAGAGAGGAGAGAGTAGAGGTAGGGATAAGATGGAAAGGGGGTATTTGAGAGGGGTAGATAGAAGGGGGCTGGGAGAGAGGGCCGGGATAAGGAAGGTAGGAGGAGAAGGCAGGCTGGAAGGACACACGTTTTTCATACAACATAAAAACAAACATTATTACCTCTACTCCATAGTACTTCTGATCAGTTTGTTTGATGTTCGTCAGTTCAAAGCTGACCCTTCCTGTCGACAAGTCTCCAGCCCATCTCACTCGTCCTCTGTATTGTTTCACCTTCTCCTTTCCACTCGTGTAAATGGAAATTTCGCTGCCATTTCGAACAATAGACATTATAGGGATGTCCAAAATATTGTACTTTGTATCCCAATTTCCAAAGTAGAGAGTATTGAATGAGTGGTTGGAGAGTTTCCAGGTAAAGTTAACTGTTTCTTCCTGGTATGTTACCATCAGTTTGTCTGGTTCTGATGTGAAATGCGGTTCGATACCTTGCACTGGAAATGAAAAAAAGATCAGCTATTTAGCCATAGATTTCTTTTTCGTTTTTTTTTTCCTGTCCTTCTCTCCCTTCTTTTCTTTACTTTCATTTATTTCCATTTATTTCTATTCATTTCGTTTTATTTTCATTTATTTCCATTCATTTCCATTCATTTCGTTTTATTTCTATTTATTTCCATTTATTTCCATTCATTTCCTTCATTTTCATTCATTTCCATTCATTTTTATTTATTTCCATTCATTTCCATTTATTTCCATTTATTTCCATTCATTTTTATTTATTTCCATTTATTTCCATTCATTTTCATTCATTTCCATTCATTGTCATTTATTTCCATTCATTTCCACTTATTTCCATTTATTTCCATTCATTTTTATTTATTTCCATTTATTTCCATTTATTTCCATTCATTTCCATTTATTTCCATTTATTTCCATTTATTTCCATTTATGTCCATTTATGTCCATTTATGTCCATTTATTTCCATTTATTTCCATTTATTTCCATTCATTTCCATTTATTTCCATTTATTTCCATTTATTTCCATTTATTTCCATTTATTTCCATTTATTTCCATTTATTTCCATTTATTTCCATTTATTTCCATTTATTTCCATTTATTTCCATTTATTTCCATTTATTTCCATTTATTTCCATTTATTTCCATTCATTTCCATTCATTTCCATTTATTTCCATTTATTTTCATTCATTTCCATTTATTTCCATTTATTTCCATTTATTTCCATTTGTTTCCATTCATTTCCATTTATTTCCATACTTCCTGCTCTTTCATTACACCTTTCTTTACTTCCTTCATTCAATCAATCAATAAACTTTATTTAAAGAGGGTCACGTATATTAACCCAGTGAGTTATCTAACCTACGACCCTTTTTCCATCCTAGATCTTCTTCCGTGACGTAGATCCTGTCTTTTTTTGCATATACTAGTTATATCTTCAGTTTTCATTTCCTTATTTCCTAATTAATCATTCTGCTCACTCTGTCAATACAAAATTATCTGTCATTCCTGTAAGCTTTTAGTCGCTATTTACATATGTCTCAGTGGTTTGCGGCTCTGATTCTAATTTATCATTTACTCGGCTTGCTCTCCATAAATATTTTCTGTTTCTGGCATGCCGGTAATAATACTGAAAACCAAATTCTTTAGTAAAATATATATATTAGATTATATGTATGCGAATTCTTTTTAGATATATATAGTCATTGCTTCCTAAGAGGCTTGACTGCCGGCCATTTGACAGACAGTTCATCCTGTAGAGATGTCAAACGGAACACATTCGGCTACACATTCTGCTTAGTCATCAGTCTCAAACAGGCTTTTCTTTCGATAAACCTACCCTTAATTTAATCATGTTTTCTTTCCAGATATTTTATTATTCCCCGTATCCAAATCGCTGTTTAATTTTTACGAATTAATAGCGGGTTTGTTTCCTTAAATTTAAGCTTACAACTCAAAATTTTAACATTGGACTTGAGCCAAGCCGTTTCGGCTCAGCAGGGTTTGAAGCATATTTTGTCTGCATAGATATTCAGTTAAAAATGCTTCGATCATTACGACAAACCCAGCAAGAGAGATTTATCTGGTATCAAGTATTTACACTATCAAATAGACCCGTGTACTCTTTTCTTGATCAAAATTAAAGACTTACTCACCAGTTTGCATCGAAGTTGAACATATAAAGTAAAAAGCAAACGCCAAATTCACCATCTGAGCCATCGTGTCATTAGCATATGATAACATGAAAATGGTAATCCTACACGCCTTGGTGTCTATGTATGTGAATGAATAACATTTGATCTTTCGATTGGGTGGAACACGTAGGAAAATTGTTTCAGCAAATAAACGATTGCGATTTTTAAGTGATCGATGTTTTTAATTACTTCCTTTATAGCTGAATCTGGAGTCTGGAGTAGGTGACTGTGTAGAAGGAAGAGGGGGCATGGGGAACGAGGGGGGAGGGGAGAGGGAAGAAGCATGTCATTTTATAATAGCGCAGCGCAGCCATGACGTCATAAAAACTAAGATAAAGGCGAAATTCGGACAAACAAACTTACGAGTTTACTTTCAGCAAATAATTTTCACAACCGATCGCAGTTGATCTTAGTTTACATGGGTTATTATTGTAACTTTAAGTAAAAATAATAAAATCGGTTCGTATAATCCTCGTACCGGTTAAAC
This sequence comes from Actinia tenebrosa, assembly GCF_029948245.1. Taxonomy (NCBI): domain Eukaryota; kingdom Metazoa; phylum Cnidaria; class Anthozoa; order Actiniaria; family Actiniidae; genus Actinia; species Actinia tenebrosa. The sequence continues at coordinate 7,720,219 of NW_028292576.1, read as the reverse complement.
AGAATGCAATGTTTGTCCGAATCTTTAAGCTATTTTGAGAATAAGCGCGCTATTGATGGTAAAGTATGCAAAAGCTAATCATCACTCATGATTGTAATCTGCACGGCTGCCAATAGCGCCTTAATATGCAGCCCGTAAAGTCCTCCACTGGTCATAAATGTAAATAGCATCGAGACGTCGTATAAATGCGCTATATCAGAACCTCCCATTATTATTATTATCATTATTATCCATCCATCCATCCATCCATCCATCCATCCATCCATCCATCCATCCATCCATCCATCCATCCATCCATTATGCTTGTTCCACTTGGTTTTACTTCAACAGTTTATTAATGTGAATATTATAACACTGAGTAAAAAAGTAATATTTTTAATCGTGAATAATTGATGTACTGTTTTAATTTACTTTAAACTTGAATTCCAAATAAAAATGAAAGGGATTTCTCATTTATTTGATTATTAGAGGCAAATACAAACGCAACTGGATATATAAAAGAACGAGAGTGTCATGGAATACTCCATTCCGATCAGTGACACCACGAATAATAGTTCCAAGTCGAGGCTGTAGCAAAACTATACATTTTAACCTGCGCGGCAACTCCAGCCTCGGCTTGGAACTATCATTTGTGGTCACCCAGCGTAATTGTAAGATGGAGTAATACGGATTGCACCATTTATCTCCCGAAAGTGATGGGAAGTGTTGCCAGTAAAGCAATGATCACAACAACTGCCGTGATTGGAATAAAGGTCTTTAACATGGAGCTGTCCTTGTCAACATCAGCATCTGCAATCATTAAGACACAAGAGAGAATTGAACAAAGATAAAACCCATGGGATATTTAAGGTTTTGTTTATCGTAACCTTTTTCCTATCCCTTACAACGTCTCAGTCTGTTAATTTTTTCTTTCATGGCTATAGCTTGAAAAGTTATATTGATTTGGATTTCATTCCAAGGCTGGATTTCTTTACCTTCTGGTTTTCCATCATCCGTCTGAGATTCCTTCATTTCTTTACCGCCAATGTCGTTAGATTTTGTTGTTGATTGAGGTGTTGTTGTTTGTGTTGTTGTTTGTGTAGTTGTTAAGGTTGTTGGGGAAGCAGTTGGTTGGCCAGTGAATAGTTTACCAATGCAAGTCTTGCCATTGGATGACATGTTCATTCCAGTTGGACATTTGCAGGTATAGGTTGTAGTCACAGAAGACAACAGACACAGATGACTACATCCGCCATTGTTGGGAGCACATGGATTGCTTCCTGCATGGGAAAATAGCAAAGGTATTAATTTTTCAATGTCTCCTCTCCTCTCCTCTCTTTTTTTCTCCTCTCAGATCTCCTCTCTTCTACCCTCTAATTCAACCTCACTGAAAGCCACGCCCATCATTTTGCATAAACATTAATTTACCGTCACGTTGTCTTGAAGGATGCAATATTTTTATATCCATAGGTCTAAACACCTGCTTTTTTATAACCATAGGTTTTTTGCCAGTAAACTTGTTGACTTTAAGTACTCCTCCACCCTTTGCCCAGTCCGTATAATACAGATAATCGCCAAACACTGTAACAGCGAAGAGATGTTGGGATGGAATCCTTGCTACCAATCTCCTGTCCGAGCCATCCAGCGACATAGACTCTATTGTCTTGACTTTTGCGTCCACCCAGAATACTCGATCAATGTTATAGTCAATAGTCAATCCGTTCACCCAGCCAATATTGGTGTTCACGAGGACTTGGCGGGAACCTGCAGCACCGTCCATGCTTGCTCGTTCGATACGTGCGTTGTATCCCCAGTCCGACCAGTAAACGTACCTGGATCGAACAAGAATATTTAAGTATATACTAGAGAGGGAAGGGTTTACTGAGTAGAGAAGAGACTGATGGAAGCTTCGTTTCTCCCTCCTTTGACACAGGAAGACCATGTAAATAATCTACCTGAATACTTACTTTCTCAATGGATCTACAGCAATTGCACGAGGATCGCGCAGTCCATCAGAATACAAGACCATTCTATTACTGCCATCAAGCTCAGCCACTTCGATGAATCTCATCTCTTCACTAGTCCAGTAGATCTTTCGTCCAATCCAATCGACGGCTATACCACTCGCGTGTAGGACGTCATCTACTATCACTTCGACTGGACCTGAAACAAAAAAAAGTTATTAATGCATGTTTGCCAAAAGCGTGCTGCAAGTGACGTCAGTATTTTCTTCAGAATTTTTTGAATACTGTTTTGTTTTTGAGAAGGTAATTTGGGGGAAGGGGGAGGCGAAGGAAGGGAGGAGAGGGGAGGAAGGGATAGAAGGGGGACCATGAACTGACATGTCGTTGATCCTTGGCAACTTCATAACTAGGCACACCTACCCCCCATGAAAGCTTATAATTTGCTCCTGAATGCTCCCCCCTTTCCAAGAAAAACGTCGACTTTACCTGTCCCATTTAGGCTTGTTTTGCAGATTGTATTGAACCTACAGTTCGTCAGAAACAACGTGTCCGTATGGATATCAAAGTCAAGACCTTTAGTATTTACAGAGGGTAGCAATCCGAATTCCTCGAGGAGAGATCCATTAAGAGCGATCTTATAAACGCCGTATATGGATGCGTAAATAAGATGGCCATCTGTGAAGGCAAAAAAAGGAATGTGTTAGGTCACGAACTAGCTTCTAATTTTTGAAACTCGGTCCCAGACCCCCAAATTTGACTCCTAACTTGTAGCAAAATGAGCAAAGTTTCAAAAGAATTCAAATTTTCGTGTTGCTATGGCTTACTATCTCACAATGTAGATTTCAATCGTTTTGTTATTGTGCTATCTGGAAATGCTAAAATATTTGTGGAAATTTAAAAAAAACAATATTGCCGTCATTTTGGCCTTGAAGTAATTGTGAGGTTCATATAAAGGAATGTATGAAGTTCGACCGCGCGGTCATTGCGTTTGCGGAGTAAAATTCAAATTTTGTTCTTTTTCACGTGATAACTAATGTAATAACGAAGTGAAATTGAATTAATTGGTATATGCACTTTAACAGTGTGTCCTCTTATTTTGTCTTTGTGAATAGACCTTTTGCGAATTTGTCAAGTACCACATGTCCTTCATTACAGACTCATAGACTTTTTTCGAAGATTGCACTTCCAGATTCCAAACAGTCTGTGTTTTGTTTATTTTCTTAGCGGAGCTCCCGCGCGGAGTACCATACTTAAGAAAAAAATGGTAAACCATCGAGTTGATTTTTCATGGCTTGGCTGACGTCACTTCCGTCCGTACGTCCGTCCATGTACACAACACAGGGATCATGCTTGATGTCAGGGCGGGACAGAGGGCGGGAGGAGGGAGGGCGTTGAAACGGGCACACATCTACATCTATAGGTCGCTATCAATAGACGTCACTTCCGGTAATAACTGCGTTTTTAATAGTTTGTAGAATCTTGGAGGTTGTTTTGATCTCTTGTTTTCTGGTTTCATGTCGTAGAAATAGTCAAATACGATAGTTTACGCTAGTTGCCCCTCAGTCAACCTCTTGTTTGCCCCCCAGTCAACTCCAAAAAGTCACGTGATTGATAGTAAGCAATTGGCCGATCCGTGATGCGGAGAGTAGGACTGGGCACTACTCTGGCTGTCAACAATGGCGGACTGTTTGTGGAGGACGTTCGGCTGACAAGAAGATCTTTTTAAGGTAAATTTACGCTTGTTTATCTTTGTTTTTAGCCAATAAAACAATTTTATTGGTGTTAGAGAACACCCGAAACATGATAAGAGTTTTCATTACGAAGAATTCGCTCGGTTTTTGTACTCAAAGAACCATTCTAATAAGCGACTGCCTATGGTGTTTACGCTGAATTTTATATAGCAAAGCGGGCGCAGGGCATTTTTGGCTATATTACAATGTTTTCCAAAACCTAGTTTATATTTTTTTGAAATGTTTATATAGTGTTCTACTTATGTGAAAAAAATCAGACTGAGCAAATTTGAGCAAGATTAGTTTTTTGACATCACAAATGTAGACTAGCGGATCGAATCGATAGCGAAGTTGACATACGTTGAACAAAAATGGAACGAAATGATCGGAAATTGTGGCATTTCTCCAGAAAAATATACACACTAATCTTCAGCACATTGTTTTTCACTTTTGGACCGTTAAAGGTAAAACATATAAAAATCCTCAGGTCAATTTGGATCTTGTCTACATGCTATAAACTCCCTAGCGCTTCGCTAGTCTACATTTGAGATGTCAAAAAATTAATCTTGCTCAAATTTGCTCTTGCTCAATTTGCTCGACTTATGATATTTTGTAAAAACGTGTAATACATAAGAGTCATAAGACGGGGTAAACATTTGATGCGCAATTTTCATCGCAGTTTTCTAGTCAATCTTACTAGATCTTTCATTATTCTAAAATTCGCTGATCATTTCTCTCAAAACTACGTTAGGATACAAATAAGAACTTAAACTAATATTACACAAAATTGCGAGACTATTGAACTCTTTTAGAGCGGTCTAAAGCGAACGAGAAATACAGAAAACATTGATCGTTTCCCAACGATTTGATGCTCTGGGAATTCTATTGTTTGCTAATGGTCATAACATCAAATTCTTTCGCACCATGCACGGTCTCATCTCGCTTGGCTGCTTTCCGATTTACTCCCGAAGTATGGTAACAAACAGTTGTTTTTTTATTCAAACGTGGGACGTTTGTCACGCTGTACTTGGTCAGTGTGAGTGAATATATATTGCGTGGTGCATTATGTGCCCATTTTTAATATTATATTTTTGCCAAACGATCACTCAATGCGAATGGATGGGAAAACAAGCTTTGCGTTGTTACTATAGCCCAGTTATCTTGTGTGATTATTTAAAAAACGTTTTTCTATCAAATTTTGAGAAGTATATATACGAAACTAGCAATCGTATATTTAATACGAAATAATTTAAATTGATATTTTCAGCAGAAACAATCATGCATGCACGTGGTATATAAAAACATGACTCAATTGATGACTTTTTAAATTGTGTGACTTATCTCGAGCATATTTTACCTATCCAAATTAAAAATCATCGTAGTGATAAGTTTGGCATGAGTGCCAGGTACGGGGAAGGAGTTGTCGCGCCTAACCAGCCCCCTTCGCAGAGGTGACCATGGCAACCAGGCAGCAGTCCACCGCCAATGATCCGAGGGTGCTTGGAGAGGACCATGGGACCCTGTGGCCAGGTTACCAGGGGCACCAACGACACCAAATCATCTCAAGCACCCCCAAAGCATATAGACCACCAGCGACTAACATATTTTATTTGCAACCGGAAAGCTGAGTAGACGACGAGGCTAAGACTTCGACTGAGGTGCGGATGTAATCCTTGTAGTCATTGCTTGACCACCTTCCTAATGTCTGGATTAGATGATCTGGGACGCCATTGCGGGCGGCAACCGCCGCTGCTCCAATCCTAAAACTGTGGCTAGAAAAATTTCCTGGGACTCCAGCCAAGATCAAGATCTCACGAAGCCACTTGGTGAGAACGGCGCGAGTTAACGGCTGACCAGATTGCATTAGTAAAAGAGGACCAGATGCGTCCCCTCGGACAGCCAAGTAATCGAGAAGGGCTTTTACAGCACACAACGGCGGCGAATATTTTCCGATGTACACGCAAAATCCCTTTCGAAATGGATCGGTTTTTGACGCTTTGATATTGAGGCGCAGACAAGAGGGCTTGCTAATTAAATCTACAGCTAATTTCTTCACACTCAAGTGGATGTCTTCTGAGAAACTGTTTAAACTTGGAACCGTAAATTCGGCTGAGCGCAGAAAGCCAAAATACGCCACGCAACAGGCCGCCCAAAACATGATGTGGTCAAAACCGGCAAAATCAAAATGGCCATAAATAGCCGACAAAATGTCGTTAGTGACAGGCAGCCGCGTAGAGGGTCAATCGTTTGATCCCATTCACTACTCTTTCCAGCCTCAGGCAGCCAGCTAGAGGGTCAGGAAAGCCTTATTCCACATGGAAGGCACGTACCGCTGACAAATAAACCTTGATTGATGAATGATGGAGGGAGTTGGACAAGAAGGTAGCAAACAAACACAGCGTCCATTCGTCGGCTGGACAAACAAAACCATTAGCATGCATCCTGCCTGTCTGATAACACAACTGTATAAACTTCTTTTGCCCACTAGCGTGTGACCGACGCGTTGAAGGAGCCAGGCCCGTCAGCATCAGTTCTCTGCATCGCATCTCTAAAGAGGAGCCATAAGGTCCGTCAGTAACTGCCCCGGGATCGGCGTAGGAGATAGGGGACCCACAGAGCCAACTTGCGGAAGTCCTGCCAACGGAAATGAGATAAGGCACCAGCATTTGGGTTTTGAACATAACAAGCCGCAAGCCCGTTTTTTGGCGATAAGCGGAATTGAAATCCGCATACTTGTGGTGGGCGAGGTGTTTGTGCCACAGCAGGGTATCCACCTTAGGCCGAAGCAGTGTCTACTTTAAGATTGTATTAGAATGATTATGTTGCTCTGCTATCCTCTGCCGGTACCTCCATGGTTAACAGCCGATTTTAATGAATTCGATCGCTGTAGATCGTTACTAAATATACTGGATAGCTAATGGAATCTACACGATGCTATTCTGATCATGAAATTGATCTATGTTGTTCGAAATATGCCGTCAAATGGTCAGCGTTTGGTAATGTACAACACGATTCTCGGCTCAAAGCTCACATTTTCGATCTAGCAGAAAATTCCAGGTAGATTATTGTACAGCAATGTTTCAAGAAGAACCTTTACTTAGTGTTTGATGGTATTGATCCAGGAATTTAGAGTATAGTTGATGATATATGATCGTATTCTAGGCCAAACGTCTAATAATATAAAATGGCGCGAAAACTGAACTCTGGCAAAAAATTCGATGTTACGTCCTATTTAGAGATGCTCTTTCTGTCGAATACGTCAAAATTATAGCTATGGAAGATCCTTCACACTCGTGCATGCCAATTTTGAATATATAGCCTTAGCTTTTATGATAAGATGTTCTTTAAATTTGACAATGAATGCTGCATTGTTGCTGCATATGTTCCCGCGCAAATTAATGTTATATTTCTGTAATAAATTTTTAATATAGAGCTAGAAAATGGAACCCTCTCTCCTTGCTTTCTCAGGCGGCTCGCCCGAAAGCAACAGAATTGCTCAGGTGGCTCGCCCGTAATTCTGTGAGAGGCTACATTTTAAATTTATATTCGATCGTAGTCTAGTTTTAATTTTTTTTATAGTAGTTAGAAAATGGAACCCTCTCTCTTTGCTTTCTCAGGCGGCTCGCCCGAAAGCAACGGAATTGCTCAGGTGGCTCGCCCGTAATTCTGTGAGAGGCTACATTTTAAATTTCTAATCTCTAATCGTAGTTATAAAACATTTCATAGTTAGAACAAAATGCGAAGAGGTAAAGAGAATAACAGCACTGCTATTTGATCATATTACGCTGCTATGTATCGAAGTGTTAATCCAATTGACACGATACTAGAATTTGTGGTAGTAACCATAGTGATACTGGGAACATGCTGGCACAAATATTCACCAAAAAAACGGCCTTGCGGCTTGTTATGCCCTGGGACATGGACCGCTGAAAAAGTGAAGCTTAACTGCGCTGCTGACATCAATAGGCTGCGCAACAAATGCATTTGGCATGAGACTTTTGACGATGTGGAATTGAGGATGGCCACAACGGACTCATTGTCGGAACGAAACACCACGTGTTGTCTACACCAATAACGGCTCCACAGATGAGCTGCAATCGCCACTGTGAAGAGCTCTTTGTAAGCTATCGACTGCGGGCGTTGACGATCGCTCCATATGCCATTGAACCGCTCCCTGTCGAGGAAGGCACCGTAGCCCAACGAACCCACGGCGTTCGATGTCCCCTCGACTGATGCCAGGGGGGTCATGCCCGGGTAAAGCCAGAAGCTTACGACGTTCCATGATTCCAGAAACTGGTTCCACCAAGCAAGGTCCAGATGAAACTCCGCATTGAGACGGATTGGGTGGTCGCGGTCTCTAAAACAACACAGCAAATTGATCATACGGCGGAGAAACGCTCAGTTTAGCTAAACTTGCTAAACTGCAAAACGCTGCAAGCACGCCCCTGAAAGCTGAGGACCACCCCAAGCATATATTGGGAGTAGTGTCAAGCAGTAGGCATAGACTCGGTTTTAACTTCGCCTAAATTACATTCAGGCACATGACACATTCGCAAGTCTATAAAATTCTGATACCCCTTAGAGCCTTCTGTATGAGCCTGGTTGGTATTGCAATGATTTGTGCTGCCCACAAATCATTAACTTATTCAACCCTGCGTAACCCATATCAAGCTTTCTCCCAAATAAAGTTGTCGTTTTCTATATCTATATTTGGTAAGCTTACCTTATCTGGAATTGAATCCAGATTCCTTTTGAGTGATTTTTACGCCATTTAAAGCGGCTTTAAAATTACGAAAATTTGAATCAAAACCTCAATGGATATAAGTTTGACATGCGACTAACTTCGGAATCCAATTCAAGGCTTGGTGGGAGGGGAAGAGGGGGAACGACACTATCGTAAGGGAAGATGGTTGGAGGTATACAAACATACAGGAAATCGCATACAGGACTGAGTTTAATGCGCCGGAACACCACATCCTAAAAAGTATCCCACAGAGGAGTCGATGGTGACTTGATAACCGTTTGGCTCGCAAAGCCAAGGTCAGCCAAATATTCAGAAACGTAAAACGTACCGTATTTTTCAGTAAATAAATAAATCAAGTTTACTATCTCGCTTGTCTGCACAGAAAATGTTTTGCCCTCGATCGATATTTTGTTGGGTTTCCAACGGTGAAAAGGAAAACTACGTGTCCTATTGAAAACAAAAAACAAAAACAAAAACAAAAACTAGATCGGAAACCCTGCCGCAAATTTTTACGTTCTGTTGCAAAATTGTGAGGAAATGGTACTTTTAGAAATGACGTGTGGTCTGAAAATGTAAACATTGCACCATGAGACGAAGAGATCTATTCAATGTGGGCAATGTTGGAAACACACCAACAATAACTTGTATCCTAGGGCTTGGTATCAACTGGAAGAATCTCTTAATGAAAGTATTGGCAATGAATGGTAAGCAATATGCATTATGTAACCAAACTATATGCAACGGATCATAAGTAAAATGTAAAATGACATTTTTTCTGAAGAGCGATAAAAGTCAAGGCGTGTCCATAAACTAACAGATCGAACCCCTGAGACAACCTCTGGCCAGATAAAATTGAAGAAGACGCGGCTAATCCACAGATCAAATTGGATATTAGCTCGATTTTGCAGAGGTATTGCCATGTAAAGCAAATTAATCAAACCCTGAAACAGCTTCTGGGCTAAAAACTTTCAAAAATTATGCGATTCATCTAAAATATTTTGTTCATATGTTGCACTGAGTCCAGGAATAATACCCAAGACGGCCAGAAGTGAAAGACGAGCACAGTACCGTTACACGAACTCAATTTTACACTGTCTCGCTCTTACCTGCTCGTTTGGCTGCAATTGCATTTTCTTGAGTCGTTGGCACAGCTTCTTTAGCATTTCCAGTCCCCTTTTGCGTGGGTTTTACAGATTCTTTGGTCGGTTTGCCAATGTTGTTAGATTTTGTTGTGGATTGAGGTGTTGTTGTTTGTGTTGTTGTTTGTGTAGTTGTTTGTGTTGTTGTTTGCGTTGTTGTTTGTGTAGTTGTTAAGGTTGTTGGGGAAGCAGTTGGTTGGCCAGTAAATGGTTTACCAATACAAGTCTTGCCATTGGATGACATGTTCATTCCGGTGGGACATTTGCAGGTGTAGGTTGTAGTCACAGAAGACAACAGACACAGATGACTACATCCGCCATTGTTGAGAGCACATGGATTGCTTCCTGCATGGGAAAATAGCAGCCAGAAATTCATTGAATTTTGTAATTCACAGTGAACATTATAGTCAAAACATGAAATTCCTGTCTCTTTACAAAAAACAACAGACAAAAGAGACAGTCCCCCAAATTCCTTTTGACAAATTATTGCTTCTGAGCTCGTTTTCTTCCTAACATCCTTTATATCTGTGTATGAGAATATATCATATCTGTACTACGGTACTTGTAATGTATCAAACTGAGCTGATTCTCGCAGTATTTGAAGTAAATTATACAACTGCAAATTGAAAGACTCAGAAAATATTTTGAGATTTGAAGGGGATTTGAACCCGTGCCCTGGCGATTCCGGTACCATGCTTTAGCCACTGAGCTACCATTTATATCTCTAATGATGCAATATGATTTCTTGTATATCAATATCTAGATTTATTGTTACGTTTCCTTCTACTTAATATACCAATTGCAAGACTGCCACATATATATCAGGAGCAAGGGTTGACATAACAAGCAGTAACAACAGTCTGGTCGGATAAAACTGCAATTTAGTGTTGGAAATCTGTAAATTCCCCTTTTCCTCTCTTCCTATTCTCTTTTCCCTCTATTTCCCTCGACACAATGATTTCTAGTTTCCAGTGAACTCACTAACCATTAGGTTGTCTTGTGGGATGAACGGCTTTGATGTCCATATGAGCCCACAGCAGATTTATTACGATTTTCTTCTCCCCGCCAGTAAACTTATTGACTTTACGTATCGACCGGGCCCTCCTCGTCCAGTCCGTATAATACAGGTAATCGCCAAACACTGTAACAGCGAAGGGATGTTGGGATGGAATCCTTGTTACCAGTCTCCTGTCCGAGCCATCCAGCGACATAGACTCTATTGTCTTGACTTTTGCGTCCACCCAGAATACTCGATCAATGTTATAGTCAATAGTCAATCCGTTAACCCAGCCAATATTGGTGTTCACGAGGACTTGGCGGGAACTTGCAGCACCGTCCATGCTTGCTCGTTCGATACGTGCGTTGTAACCCCAGTCCGACCAGTAAACGTACCTGAATCGAACAAGTATATTTAAGTATATACTAGAGAGTTTACTGAGTAGAGAAGAGACTGGTGGAAATTTCGTTTCTCTCTCCTTTGACACAGGAAGACCGTGAATACTTACTTTCTAAATGGATCTACAGCAATGGCACGAGGTTTGTCCAGTCCATCAGAATACAAGACCATTCTATTACTGCCATCAAGTTCAGCCACTTCGATGAAATTCAATGTTCTGTCAGTCCAGTAGATCTTTCGTCCAATCCAATCGACTGTTATAGCGTCTGGAAAGCCGACGTTACTTACGATATCTTCAATTGCTAGTTGAAATAGTTTTTTAAAATTCTCGTTAAACCTCCTCCAGGCTAGGTATTATTCCGGGTTTCAGAAGTAGTATATTTTAAAGTAATTTCATTGCAGCTTAAGAAGTGCATCTTTAAAATCTCCATATATCTTGATAGACCTTTTTATCTATACGGCGGCCATCTTGAATTCTATTGTTTTAATCAAGATATTAATTTAGACGAGGGGGCAACTATTGGAAAATTTATAAAATACACATTTTTTTACGCTTACCCCACCGGCAGCCAATAATTCAAGATGGCCGCCGTCTCATTAAAAAGGGCTTTTTCCACCAAACCACCTACCTGTTCCATCAAAACTTGCTCGGTAGATTTTTTTGACTTTTGTATCCGTCCAAAAAATTTTGCCTGTCTTGAAGTAAAAGTCCAAACCGACAACGCCCTTTCTGTTGGTGATAAGACTGTAAGCTGACGAACCATCAAGAGTCATTTTACGAACACTGGCCACAGATGAATACATGAGAAATGGTTCAGGACCTGAGGAGATTATAACATTATAACTTAGATCAATCAGATATTTGAAAGTTATGAAGGAAATATAAAAACTGCAGATAAAAGTTGAGGTGGAGTGGGACTCAAGAGCTCGAGAAAAACGAAAAACGAAAAAAAAAAACGAAAGAAGGAAGAAAGAAAGGAAGGGAGGAAGGAAGGAAGGAAGGAAGGAAGGAAGGAAGGAAGGAAGGAAGAAAGAAAGGAAGGGAGGAAGGAAGGAAGGAAGGAAGGAAGGAAGGAAGGAAGGAAGGAGGGAGGGAGGGAGGAATTTCGATAAAAGCTAATGAGTTAAAATTGTCCATGAATAGAGAGATGACATATGGAGGCAGCACCACCACGTGATGGCAGCCATGACCGTACATGAGAAAGAATTCCGTTTTCTGGGGAAAACTACTCCACTGTTGTGAATCCTGTCATGGCTGCCTTCACGTGATGGTGCAAAGCCTCTATCGTTGAGATATTCTCACCTGTGGCTCTACAGGTTCTAAGGTTTGGTTCCAACATATGGCCTGGCTGGCAAACACACTTGTGACTTCCTTTAGTGTTCTCACATAAATGACTACATTTACCATACTCCAAGCACTCGTTGATGTCTGTGAAGAAAGGAAGAAAGAGAGACCATTGGTTGCTGTGAAAGACAAACTCCAGGCTGCGGTGAACACCTTTTGTGCTGCCCATTCATTGAAGTTAAGCAATGAGTCATAAATCCTCCATTTAACAAAAAATAACCTTTCCATGTTCCGTTCAATCAATAAATAAATAAATAAATAACGCAGGAATTGACGTAAGTGCGTGTACTACTATCCAAGCTATAAAATAAAGTGGTTCTTGACACCTTCACCTTTCTATGTTTGTCAACAACAACAAAAACAACAAAAACAACAAAAACACACGCAGGAAGTGACGTATCCGCGCGTACCACTATCTAAGCTATAAAATAAAGTGGTTCTTGACAATACCTTCACATACGCGACCATTGGACTGAAGCCGATAGCCTTCTCTACAGCTGCAGTTGTAACCAATATTAAGGTCATGACAGAAATGATCACAGTGACCGTTACGGTCAAGACATTCGTTGATGTCTGTAAAAAGATTAGATCGTTTTCGAATTAGTCAAGTTGATCACAAACTCATTTACTCAGAGTTAGCCTCATATCAGTGTCTAAATATTCACAAGTACCAACGGTAATGCAAAGAACGCACAACTTCAACCGTAAAGACACTTTAAAGTTTCTATTACCTATACTTATTCATGCAAAAACTACTGTTAGTAAAAAAGATTCAATCACTTACTACACCGCACGGGCTCATCCTCCGCGCTAGGACAGTCATTATTGCCATCACACACCTGGTCTTTTGGAATACAGACCGATGTCAAGCCGCATTCAAACTGGTCTGGCGTACATGGCACTGATGGAGCTGTAAGAACAACCATAATACTGTTGAGTCATGGTCAAAAATGATAATATATATATTTAGGCACTGTCTAAAAGCGGAGTTCCCAATAGCAGAGGGAGCCCAATTTAGATAAAACTAAAAGATGAAAATAAACTCCATCGGGCAAAAAATCTTCAATTTTTTCTCTCCATCGAGATGAAGACAATGTCCCCCATAAAGTAAACCATGAAGTGAAAAAAACGAAATGGAAATGCACTACATCGTTTTCTTCGCACGAGTCTTTGTTTTCGACTTTAGTACTCTCCCACTTAGAAATTTTGCCACACGTACACAACCCACCACCGTCCAACCCAGGGGCTAGTTTTGTTCTTGAAAAATTCTTTGACAAAGTTTTCCATGGCCACCGGACAGTTTTACGCTTTGAATTCCTTGTTAATTTTTTAGTTTATTTTATCAAAAAATAGATAAATAAATAAAGCAGGAGGTGACGTAAATGCGCGTACTACTATCCAAGCTATAAAATAAAGTGGTTCTTGACAATACCTTCACATACGCGACCATTGGACTGAAGCTGATAGCCCTCTCTACAGCTGCAGTTGTAACCAATATTAAGGTCATGACAGAAATGATCACAGTGACCGTTACTGTCAAGACATTCGTTGATATCTGTAAAAAGATTAGATCGTTTTCGAATTAGTCAAGTTTATTACAAACTCATTTACTCAGAGTTAGCCTCATACAATAGAAAACTTCTTAAAAGAAAAGGTGAGCAAAACAGGTCCTTATAAACTGGCGATTTTTGCAGCAGTTTGAAGTGGTCAAGAATGGTAAAGGATTAATATTCTGGGCACCGAGCGGATTATCCAAACGAAGGTCTTTTTAGAGGTATAAGGCAAAATTTATTATATTTTCAATAATCGCAAATTGCCGCAAAAACCGGCCGTGTAAACGGATATTATTAAGAGTGAACGCAAGACAAACGATCATTGAATAAGGTTCAGTTTAGGGGTTCAAATTCAATGAGATACACATAGATAAAATGTAAAGGTAAAGACCTGATTAGAGAGGAATCCAAACAGACATGGAGATCCTGGGGATTGAACCGTGGGCCTCTGTCTCCGAATGTTGTGCACTATAAAACCAAGGGTGAACTATCCCTATTCCTAGATCCAATACTTACGGCAGTTTAATTCATCGCTGCCATCAGAACAGTCATCCTCTCCATCACATCGCCAGTGTCCCAGGATGCATTTTTTGTTCTTACACTTGAACATCCCACTTGCACACGTTTTGGGTGAACCTGGAGGGCAACTAGTTTCGTCATCGCCATCCGGGCAGTCGCGATCACCGTCACATCGCCATGACGACCGGATACATTTGTTAGATAATCCTCGACATGTGTACTCATTGCGGGCACAAGTCTTAGCAGCTAAGGAATTCAATATCAAGAATATTTTGTGTTGTTGGACTTGGTTTAGAAGGATGGGAGGAAGAAGGAAAGGGAGGGAAGGAATGAAAAAGAAATGATAAAGGGAAGGAATGAAGGAAAATGGGAGAGAGAGAGGAAGAGAGGGGAGAAGGTAATTAAGGAATGGACAAATGCGGTAAAGGAAGGAAATAAGTTATGGAGTACATGCCAGCCTTCTAGAGAGGTAAAGAAGGATGTTCACTTACAGCATTGGCTGGGATTCTCATCACTTCCAACAGGACAATCATTATCACCATCACACACCCATCTGGATGAAATACATTGGCCACTACTGCAGGTAAATTGACTCGGTGAACATGTATGCACGTCTACAAAAAAATGAGTTACTGTTATGAACTAACAGAAACATATCTTCTATATTGTGTTCCTATGTGATGTAGATCCTTTTTCAAAAAAAAAAGAAACAAAACAAAAGAAGCTGATAGCCAACTTTAGATATTCTGGTTGAGTAGCCCAGCACAAAATAATCTGAGTCAAGGCTCCACGGAAACAAAAAAATAATTAAGATTACACTATTGTTTCCCCAGAGCCTCGACTCCAAATGTTTTGTGCTCGATCACTCAAGCTTCGTCATCGCCATCCGGGCAGTCGCGATCGCCGTCACATCGCCATGACGACCGGATACATTTCTTAGATAATCCTCGACATGTGTACTCATTAGGGGCACAAGTCTTAGCAGCTAAGGAATCCAATATCAAGAATATTTTGTGCTGTTGGACAGAGCCTCGACTCAAAATGTTTTGTGCTCGATCACTCGATCAGAAAATCGAAAGCTGGCTATTGATGGAAGTGATGTGTGTTATGGAAAATACTGATGCAAGAACAAAGGAGCCATTCAGAGGATGAACAAAGCTTTTTGGGGGTGGGGGGGTACTCCCCTATATTTGCTATACGGGTATGTGCCGCCCTATAGGGTATGGTTTAACGGCTTTTGGGTCTGGGGTAGGGTATCGTTTTTTAACATTTCACGTCTGGGATAGGGTATCATTTTTGTCTGGGATAGGGTTAAGATTTGGTCGTTTTCAGTCTGGGATAGGGTTAACGATTTGGTCGTTCTTGTCTGGCGAATAGATTACGCTTTCTGACGGCACAAAAACAGTAAAAACGTAAGTAAATATTGATTGCAATCTATTGACTAACCGGGTTTAGTCTGGGATAGGGTGTACAATTCTTAGTTTTAGTCTGGGATAGGGTCAGGGTTTTGAGGTCCTGGCGGCACACCCCTACCCAAGTTGGGGTGGTAGTACCCCCCCCCCCCCCCCCCCTCCCCGTACCCTCCCCCGAGAAGCGTCAATAAGAGTTTTTTTCAAGTGCTAATAACACTGGATTCTGTCTGTTTTAAATAAAAGATAATAAAAGATGCCAAGGAAAGGGTAATAATTATGTGGCAAAGACAATGTATTAGAAAAATTAATCAATCATACTCTGAAGTGAGAAGCATAAGTAAAAAGCGCCAAAGTTTTAGTAAAAAGAGAAACTTTAGAAACTAATAATGTCAAGTTTCATGCATGAAACTTTCAAGCAACAGCAAAAAATCAAGAATTGCCAATGACATTTTCAATTCCTATTCAGTGATATTTTCAAGTGAACTTACGGGTATTGCAAATCTTTGGGTCTTCATCAGAATTATCTCCACAGTCGTCATGCTTGTCACATTTCCATAATGCTACTATACATTTTTTGTTTGCGCAGGCAAATTCATTTGAACCACAAGTTATGTTTCCTACAAACACGGCAAGACATACAGGATTCAATCTTAAATAAAATTTGAAACTTTGAATATTAAAACAGATCTAATTTAAAACATACATCTTTAAATCGTGAAGTTTGATGCAGAATTATTCGTACCGTGACTAACTTATTAGATATTCTATGACCCTCTCTCACGCTTTGCTAGTATACGTAACTACTAATTTTTGAACGTTGAGCCATCACTAAAATAAATATATATAAGTTATAAATAAGCCCACTGCTTTTTACAATCGGCAAAGCAGTTTTTCCCCCTCCAACCTCCCCCCCCCCCCCCCCCCCCCATTATATAATCATATGATAGAGTAGTAATCCAGATCTACTGACCACAATTTTGTTCATCTGATGCTGAACCATCCTTGCAGTTATCTTCTCTGTCACATAACCAGGACATTTCAATACATTTACCATTTGTACAGCGAAATTGATCTGAACGGCATGTTTTTGGAGCTAAAATACAGAATATAATCGTTAGCAATATTGTTACTCTTGATGCATGCTTTAAGCTGAATATAAAACTTGTTTAACATTACTTACGACAGCCCTTTTCGTCAGACCCATCATCACAATCTGGTTCACCATCACATCTCCACCTTCTTACAATGCATGTCTGATTTGCGACACACTGAAATTGGTCACCACCACAATGGAAGGCTGGTGGTGATTCTACGTGAGAGAAAATACAAGAAGATTAATAGGCGTTATGTCATTCCGACATCTAAATGGTTTCGTTGAATACAAACAACATTGAATCAGTCTCAACACTAAGGTCCATGTTCTTGACGAGAATAAGAAGCAGAAACACAAGTCAATCCAGCTATTCTTGGATCTTGGAATGACCTATCTTCCATCGCTTTTCACCTATCGCCTATTGCCTGTCGTCTTTAGCGATGACAACCTTTTTTGAATTAGGTGTATATCAAACCCGTGAGCGAGTGTTTTATCCGATATCCAAACACCTAGAAGCCGTGAGTTGAAAAAAGAAAAACAAAAAAAACAGGCGGATCCGATTTTTCTTAACCCACTTTGAGGTGTTTGGATATAGAGGATGAAACACTCTTTCAAGTAATTGGTATGACTTCTAAAAGTATTAATAATTCTTGGAGAAAGTCGAAGCGTAAGTGGCCCAAATATTATGCTAATTTGAATCATTTCCAAACCACTGGTTCTTTGTTTTGTCTTCATAAATTATTGATGAGTTTTAGAAAATCCATCATCTGGGCCATTGGGAAACGTACGTATTTTACTGAACTTGGGCTACAGAGGGGTTGTTTTTCAGTAATAGTTTGAACTTTTAAGGAGGGTCAAACCTTTTTCTTTTGACTGTTTCCTTGCCGGGCCCGATAGCCACTATGCCCCACTATGATACAAGTGAGGCAGACCATTTCCGAGGGTTTCAATATATTTCAAACTGGCTCCGTCAACCTTTCTCACCTGGTTTCCCAATCGTGAAACGATTTGGTATTGCTATGGTCATGCCTTGTTGACTTAAGAGCGTATGTCTGTAAGCGTCGAGAATCTTAAATCAGTTTCAAAAAATCGAATTTCTTTTTATTGTACCAAAACAACCCTTTGGGTAAGTTGTTTTAGGAAATAATATCAAAATGTCCCAGCGCGCTATTATTTTTGAGAAAATTGCAAAAGTTTGAAAAATCGATTAAAATGGGTAATTTTCCTAATTAATATGCAAAATTCGATGGCCATCTTTAAAGAGCTCTCAATAGATCAAAAAGAATCCAAATGAATTCATATTTCCCAGGTAGTTAGATCAACTCTATATCTTTAAGAATGGTTCAAGAATTTGTGATAAATTGCTTTTTAAATACGAGAAATCGGCCTTCTAAAACATGTTGTGTTTTTATGATCGAGCGGCAGTCAAATTATAGGTGAAATTCAGCCTCCAATATCGCTGCTGGTACCTAATAAATCGAAAGAACACTTGCACAGCACGAAAGTACACATATTCTAGTTTACTTGTGCCAAGTTTTAGCTCCGACTATTAAAATGCCACCGCGTGAAGGAATTTCAACTTGTAGCGTTCAAACACGCTATACGGCTAATCAATTACACGGGTTGTTTATCAATACAACACTAAATCGACTCAATATTTTTCTTTTTTAAAATTTTTGTATTAAGATGGTTTGCCAAGAGTATAAAAAGCATAACTAGAGAGTAAATACTCTTCAATCAAGTGGTCCTCTGTGTTAATCCACGATAATCGAGCGCAGCTTGAGCTTAAAACCATGTCACACAATCTGGGGTCAGGACAAATGCACCCCGTCGTCGGTGGCTTTAGCTAGATTTCTTCTCCAATGCAAAAGATTTATCTCCTACTCTGAGATACCAAATGCTCTATAAATTTAGCCGGTTTTTAAACTATTGAAACGGTTTTTGATGAATTATTACCATGACTGTCTTGAGACTTGCATGTAAACATTTAACGTCCTAGCGAGCTGTCAATGGCACTCTAAATAAACACATGAATTCTACCAAATCCCCCGGGGGGGGGGGGGGGGGTACTTTGCCAGAATTTGGGTAGGGGTGTTCCGCTGGGATTCTGAAAGGGGTACCCTGTTTATGACAAAAAAACTCAAATTTGTAGACCCTGTTTATGACAAAAGATATAATTTATCGCACTGAGTTCCTGTTTCAATTATCATGTCATCTCGCGTATCGTTTTTTTACGGCCATAATAACCAGTTTCGGTCAATACGAAAGTAGAAACCCTGAATATGACAGGAAGCTCAGGGAGAACTTGGAACTTAAATGAAATTGCATACCCTGCTTATGACAAGAAGATCGAAAAACCATACCCGGATCATTATCGTAACTTACCAGTTACCAAACCACCAAACTTTGATTACTTGGTCTGAACAGATATTGCAAGTTTCTTTAACTCCATATATCATTAAGCATTTTCCCTGTTTTAACGGATGGCAAGACTGTGGAGTGACAATCGGAGCATGCTTTGTCACTACAAGTTGAATTAATTTTCCCAAAAAAGTTAATCGTTATCTATAAGCGTTTAATACAACGCGCTAATATTAGCTTGGTAAGCCCGCTTTTGGGTTGTTTAGGTACGATGGCGCTCTGTGGATTTTCGGCTCTTATTGGATATAGTCCTTGCGGGACCAGTACAGATTATCCAGATCAAGTGCACTCTGTTGCTATATCTGGCTGTCAAAAAGACATTTCCAGGTATCTGGAAATATTTGGCATTAGTGAAGATTCGTCCCTGCATAATGAAATGATGTTATTGTTGGCTCGTGCAGGTAATATAGTCTGCGTTTTATTAATTTTTCATCGTTGCCTGCCTTTTACCGGTAAGCGTGGTATCTCTTGGCACATCTCTGTTGTGTACCGGCGACTTGATGACAAGCTACAGTGGCAGGGATTCGTTCATGTGATTCAATCGTGCAGCCAAGATAGCCCAGCTGTTGTTTCTATAATGCAGGATGTGCTTCGAACCTTGAAGCAAGAACACCCTGAAATCAGTAAGGCATACCTCCGTCAAGACAACGCTGGGTGTTATCATTCGGCCACAACGATCCTTTCATGTCCAGAAATATCACGATCTACTGGAGTAAAAATAGCCCGTCTTGATTTCAGTGATCCTCAGGGAGGTAAAGGAGCGGCAGATAGGTTGGCAGCAACATGCAAATCACACATCGCGTGTATATTAATGAGGGAAATGATGTTGTTACCGCCAAACAACTAGAGAGTGCCATCCTTTCCAATGGGGGAGTAAAGGGTGTTCGAGTCGTTTCACTGCAATCCATTGCTAACTCTCAAGAGACCACACAAAAGATCCCAAGCATAAGTAAGCTTAACAATTTTGAGTTTGTGTCTGGAGAGAAAATTAAAGTATGGCGTGCTTATGGCATAGGCACTGGGAAAGTCCTCAGAATTGAAAAGCCCTCGACTACAGGTAAATGGATTACTGAGTTAGATTTCTTGCCATTTTCTGCCAAATAATTTTTTACCCTTTTCTTTCGGAGGCCAATCATAAATGTCTTAGCTCGCCTTTCTCACCAGGAGAATTCAAATATTTTACTCCCCAAGCCACTCGCAAGACCCAATCGGAGACGCTAACCGAACCCGCTGAGCAGAATGTTGAGCCGGAAGATATGAGCACAGACCATACTTCCCAAGCACTCTTCTCTTGCCCACATGATGGTTGCATTCGTGTTTTTCAAAAGGTCGGGAATTTAGAAACGTTCTGACTTCCGAAAAATGTACTAGGGCCCTCGAGAAGCACTCCCTTATGGATCTCGCAAAGATGGGATACAAGTGCGAGCTAGAAGAGGGTGTTAGAGTAATACCAACTCTCCAAGCAGCTCCAGTTCAAGGGGGGAAAACAAGCGTCACCCCTGTTAGTCAAGCCTGGGCTCTCAGAGCAACGAAAAAGGCGTACCGCTTTAACAAAAACCAAAAATCGTATCTTTCCGCAAAATTCCAAATTGGTCTGTCGACTGGGAGGAAAGCTAATGCTGAAGCTGTTGCTGTGGAGATGAGGCGTGCGCGTGGTCAAGATGGAGAGAGACTCTTCAAAGTTCCAGAGTTTTTGAGTACTCAGCAAATCGCCTCCTATTTTTCACGCCTTGTGGCCAAGATCCGAAAGCAAACACCATCAGAGCTTGACCTTCACGCTGTCGAGGAGGAAGAGCGTTTTGAAGCTGCCACAGATAAAGCAATAGAATCCATCCATCTGCAGCATCCTATTGTCTTCGATCATTAGAACGTTTGTGCCATGACTGAAGATAATACCTTAAAAAAATCTAAAAGTTGGAATGTTGCAGCTCATATGTGAAAATCTTGGCCTTCAAGTCCCTAAACCTCCGATTCGTCGCAAAGCCCCTTATTTGGAACTACTGAAAGACGTGTTTAATTATTGTACCTGTCAACAATGAGTTTCATCGTAGCTTACAGTCAAACACATCCATGTATTCTTGTAAGGCTCTTAAGCAACTTGGAGCCAAGTTTGTAGATGTTCTAGATCCAGCACTCTAATTGTCGTTGTTCAATATAAAAAGAAGAGAAGAGAAGAGAAGAGAAGAGAAAAAGAAAAAGAAAGAGAGAAAGAAAGAGATAAAGAAAGAAAAAACAACCGGAAATACTGGAAAGAAAGAATGAAAGAAAAAATAATGAACGAATGAATAAATGACGTCAATTTCCACTTTTGTACAAAATAATTCAAAAATATTATACTTCGTTGCTGAGCGCGTGCTGCGTTTCAGCTAAATGATCTACGAAAATTTGTTTTCTCAGGCGGTTTCATACACTTTGCTCGTCAAAATGTAATATGTAAATCAAATAACAGGCTTAGATTTCTTTTAAAACACTCCTAAAGCTAAAGAATACGAAAAGAGCCATATTCATCATGTAGTGTCCTCCAGCTCTCGAGTGGTATTTCAAGTTATTAGATAAAAGAGAGTTGTTTTAAATAAAAAAGAGTCCTTGAATAATTGCTCAATCACAAAAAGGCTAGTATTGCAATTCTAATTGGAATAGTAAAAAATCATTAACGAAGTCTCAACATTTTAAGGAAAATAATGGATGGGCTTGACTAAAGTTTTCAAATAGATAATGATTAACTTTTTTGGGAAAATTAATTCAACTTGTAGTGACAAAGCATGCTCCGATTGTCACTCCACAGTCTTGCCATCCGTTAAAACAGGGAAAATGCTTAATGATATATGGAGTTAAAGAAACTTGCAATATCTGTTCAGACCAAGTAATCAAAGTTTGGTGGTTTGGTAACTGGTAAGTTACGATAATGATCCGGGTATGGTTTTTCGATCTTCTTGTCATAAGCAGGGTATGCAATTTCATTTAAGTTCCAAGTTCTCCCTGAGCTTCCTGTCATATTCAGGGTTTCTACTTTCGTATTGACCGAAACTGGTTATTATGGCCGTAAAAAAACGATACGCGAGATGACATGATAATTGAAACAGGAACTCAGTGCGATAAATTATATCTTTTGTCATAAACAGGGTCTACAAATTTGAGTTTTTTTGTCATAAACAGGGTACCCCTTTCAGAATCCCAGCGGAACACCCCTACCCAAATTCTGGCAAAGTACCCCCCCCCCCCCCCCCCCCGGGGGATTTGGTAGAATTCATGTGTTTATTTAGAGTGCCATTGACAGCTCGCTAGGACGTTAAATGTTTACATGCAAGTCTCAAGACAGTCATGGTAATAATTCATCAAAAACCGTTTCAATAGTTTAAAAACCGGCTAAATTTATAGAGCATTTGGTATCTCAGAGTAGGAGATAAATCTTTTGCATTGGAGAAGAAATCTAGCTAAAGCCACCGACGACGGGGTGCATTTGTCCTGACCCCAGATTGTGTGACATGGTTTTAAGCTCAAGCTGCGCTCGATTATCGTGGATTAACACAGAGGACCACTTGATTGAAGAGTATTTACTCTCTAGTTATGCTTTTTATACTCTTGGCAAACCATCTTAATACAAAAATTTTAAAAAAGAAAAATATTGAGTCGATTTAGTGTTGTATTGATAAACAACCCGTGTAATTGATTAGCCGTATAGCGTGTTTGAACGCTACAAGTTGAAATTCCTTCACGCGGTGGCATTTTAATAGTCGGAGCTAAAACTTGGCACAAGTAAACTAGAATATGTGTACTTTCGTGCTGTGCAAGTGTTCTTTCGATTTATTAGGTACCAGCAGCGATATTGGAGGCTGAATTTCACCTATAATTTGACTGCCGCTCGATCATAAAAACACAACATGTTTTAGAAGGCCGATTTCTCGTATTTAAAAAGCAATTTATTACAAATTCTTGAACCATTCTTAAAGATATAGAGTTGATCTAACTACCTGGGAAATATGAATTCATTTGGATTCTTTTTGATCTATTGAGAGCTCTTTAAAGATGGCCATCGAATTTTGCATATTAATTAGGAAAATTACCCATCTTAATCGATTTTTCAAACTTTTGCAATTTTCTCAAAAATAATAGCGCGCTGGGACATTTTGATATTATTTCCTAAAACAACTTACCCAAAGGGTTGTTTTGGTACAATAAAAAGAAATTCGATTTTTTGAAACTGATTTAAGATTCTCGACGCTTACAGACATACGCTCTTAATAGGAGGGTCATAAAATTCTTACTTAGTGAAGGGGGAGTGGGTACAAGTATTTTTTAAAAAGTCATAAAGGTTTTTGTAGGTTGGATTCATATTATGAAAATAAAGTTGACTCATCAACCTTCAAATAATTTAATATTTCCCTTAGCTTTCGACCGACACGGTCATCCTCAGAGGAACTACTGAGAAGATCACTAGGATTCTTTCACGCCATAACATCAGATGCTGAATGAGACCAGAAAGAACTCTGCGGAATGTCTTATCTAGACCAAAAGACCAGGTCCCCCAGGAAAAGCAAGTTGGAGTTATTTATTCCATTCCTTGTGGTGAATGCAGCATCAAATACATCGGGGAAATGAGCAGAGCTCTTGGAACTAGGTGCAGTGATGGTGCTAGTGATGGTTTACTCGAAAGATTATACTACTTAAACTACCACTGCAAACTCACTATGGTAACTGTTTATATTTAATATTTATATATATATATATATTATAGAATCTAGAATAACTTGTAAATATAAACAATTATGATTTGTTATATTCATTTCTATTTTAGTGTGTAAATAAATTGAATTGAATTGTAAAGAACATCAGGCGGCAGTACGTTTGAACAAGGCAGAAAGATCAGCCTTAGCCCAGCATGCGGATGAAACGGGGCATTTAATCCAATGGGGTGACATTTCAATCGTGAAAAAGAGTAAAGATGGAACCAAAGAAAGTGGCTGGGAGCATGTGAAATATCAAAGCGCAAGAACATTATTTTTAATAGAGACAACGGCAGAATTCTGCCAGCAAATTACATAAATCTTTTGTAATTTTCAATACTCGTGCTTTCGGGTTTGTGCGCGCAATTCTATTGCTCGCGCACATGTACTAAGTTTGATCGCGTATAGTTTTGTTGATATCATGTACTTATTGACTAGTGAGTTAGGTCGGGCCGTACGGGAAAATATTTGGCTCGAGGTGATGCTGTACGGACCGAATGCAGCGAGCTCCGTACAAATGACCGAGAGCCAAATATTTTCACGTACGGCCCGACCAAACTCAGTCAATAAGCATTTTATCATATGACCCTCACGAAAGAAATAATAAAAAAATGAAAGAAAGAAAGAAATAGTTAAATAAAAGCTAAAAAAGAGAAAGCGCGCGGATTCGAGATCGGTACGGCCTTGCTCGAGCCATTTTCCCGAAGGTTTTTCTAAGAGAGCGCGTCCGGGCAGATACGGGACATATGATAATGTAACGTATTTTAGTTCCTCTGATGATGACCGTGTCGGTCGAAACCTAATTAAGGGAAATTATTTAAAGGTTGATGAATCAACTTTATTTTCATAATATTTTTAAAAAGTTTACTGCGAATCCTCCAACCCTCCAAATCAAAACGTACTTTCCGTCACAATAATTTTACTTCCTGAAATCTAATTCCTTGCCATATTCATTGACAATGTGCTTATCCAAAATATCAAGAACTATTAAAGGTAGGTTAATGGGATGATTTCTAAGAGCTCGAGTAAGGAACTAACTGAATTAAGGAGAACTGACCCCAAAATGAGCTAGAGTCAGCTTTGTTCAACGCTTGTTGCGTACAGTCACACAAACAACTGTAAGGAGAATCTTGGATAAATTTGGATACTGTTTTGGCAACGTCAGCACGAGAAACGGGTTCGATATGAAGACGCAATGAAGGTTTTAATTTGACTTGGCATGCATCATTCAGGATATAGAAAGTCCATATAAATAAACCCACACATCTATGGCTAATTTGCTTACCGGCGTCCACGGCAACTGTAGTAACATAAACATAGTACAAAACAATCAAACACACAAACCAGAGTGTGTTCTTGTTATGTGATGAAACCATCTCAGGCCAGGAGTAGAAGTATAGAAGGGAACTCAGTATCTAGACTGAACTTCACTTTAGATTGACCTTTGAAGTTTGCTGTGCGGAAGTTAGTGTCAGTTATATAAAACGTAAACCTAGCAAGCTAATCCCATGGCTGTGCATGAAAAGATAGTGTTACAAAAATACAGGCATATTTTTTCGTGATATGAAACTTCTTGCTATTTATCATATGACCCGTATCTGCCCGTGCGCGCGCTCTTAAAAAAACCTTCGGGAAAATGACGTGAGCAGGGCCTTACGAATCCGTACGGCCCTGCTCGAAATCTGCGACCGTATTTACATAATTTGCAACTTTTAAAATATCTTTTTTATTTAGGGTCATACGATAAAGTGCTTATTGACTGAGTTAGGTCGGGCCGTACGGGAAAATATTTGGCTCGAGGTGATGCCGTACAGACCGAGCGCAGCGAGGTCCGTACAAATGACCGAGAGCCAAATATTTTCACGAACGGCCGAAACCTAACTCAGTCAATAAGTACATAGTATATTGCTATGCTGAATCAGTTTTTTGGGGGATAGCAATGAATTATTTTGTTCAGTACTTGGAAAAGGACATTGAGCTACGTATATCCCCAGCAAGGAAGTCATTGCAGCAAAGTATGTCTTAGATTTCCAGCCTTGGGTGTTTCGTGCGCTTGTTTTGAAATTCCGATATCGACGGATGGAAATCTTAACCTAAGTATGACATAGTGTCAAATTTTTGTCAAATCTTATAGTTTTTTAAAAGTATGCTTAAAACTTATCTTCTTGAACCAGCGTTTTATGATTAGAACTTAGTATATCTTATAATTTATTAATTTCAGGAAATGGTCATAAAGTATAGGGGGTGGGCAAATCAGAATAGAATCAGTGTTTTTTTTATCTTGGGCCATCATAAAATGATGCTGAAAATGGGAGGACCCAACCAAAGTTTAGAAGCAAAATTACAGATGACCCACCCCTGAAAAAAAAAAAAAAAAGAATTTTCTTGGTTGCACACGTTTACCACTTATTGTAACATTGACTGTTTCGGCTTCTTCTTTCTCTATCATCGTTTTCCTCACTATCAGTAATTCCTATTGCATGAGTAACTATGTCAGTTTCTTCTTCGCTATCCAAATCTTCAGTATCCTCATTAGTGTCCCCATATGAATTATCATCATCTTCAGTGTCCTCGTGTGAAGTACCATCCTTTTCATGCTCTTCCTCTGTTGTACTTGTCGTAGTATTTAAAAGCTGCATAGACAGCCAAGCATTTATTACTTTGACTTTCTCACTTTTGTACACTTTGAGCTTGAGCAAGTTGTGCTTTTTTAAAAAGAGGTCCAAGACTGCAACCCTCTGCTTCGGCATTCCGCTTTCTTGTATGTCTTTCCAGTCATAGTCCTCGTATGCTTTAAGTTTATCTGCATGCATGCTTCCTTATTTTTTTCCTTTTCATTTGCCCTTTTAATTTTTTTTCATTCGAAGGTACTGCAGATGCTCTACATACTTCCTAACCAGATCCTCTGCAACTGCAAATTTCCTTGAGAAATTCTGATGATGACAATTATAATACTACTCTATTTTGTAATGGCCCACCCTTTTTAGCTGTCAAATTTCATCAACGGCCCACCCCTTTGAAGAAGTTCAAAATTCGGTATTTTGTCAGTATCTGCCCGCGCACGCGGTCCGGTATCCTTTGCCGCTAAAGGACAGCACAAAACGATTACAAAAACAAGTAAAAGAAATACGGGGAAAAAATATTATATGTAAGACCTCGGGCACAGTTTTTCCCTATCCGGACCTCCTGGCCCGTAAATAACATATATATATGAAACATTAATATGAAGGACGGGCGAATAATATGTTGAAGATTTGGTACTTTTTCTTTGGTACATTAATAAACAAGAAATACCGAAATTCATGCAAAAAAATTAAAGATTGATGAGTTGACCTAGCACAGTAGACACGAGGGGAAAAGGTCTGCGCATGCTCTGAATCCGTTTGCAAATTATTCAAAACACAAGTAAATTTGACTTTCAAACATGCCTGATAAATTGGACTTCACAAATTGCCACAACTTTGTGTCCATGCTTGAAACTTAAGGCTAATTCTTTCATATTGTGTTTGTTAATACAGTATCTTGGTCTGACAAAAGTATACTCTTGAACTTTTTTGTATACTTGGAGAAAACAAACATTTATTTTCTCACTCAAACTCTTCAAAATTCTTAGAAAACGTGCTGAAGTGCACGCATGCGCAGACGTTTTTCTCTTTTGCGGTCTCAAAATCAAGATTAGTTTATAGTGTTTCAGAAAATTGAAATTATAACTTCATTTGCCCGCGAACGTCCTTTAAGAAACTACAATCCTGTACAAAACTGTTGGGACTCTTCCACCAGTAACAGTTTTTGTGTTGAATCGATACTCCCTATATTTGGGTATTTTGGGTCAAAATATTCCCTCCCCTCATCAGACCGAAGTTATGGCCTAATAGCCGAATCATCATCAAACCTATAAAGGCAATATTTGGATATTGAGAGGTTTTGGGGGCATTTTGCAAAATTGTATATTTGGTTGTACTACAGGAAAAGACCCAATAGACTTTTTTCGAAGGTTGCACTTCCAGATTCCAAGCAGTCTGTGTTTAGTTTAAGAGGTTCACCACCAGTACCTGTCACACTGAAAAACAGTGAATTTAATACTTACCTAGACAGAACATGTCATCCCGTAAGGGAGGGAAGGTGGGAAAAAGCTTAATTAAACTTGCTAAATTCTGTAAAACGCTGCAAGCACGCCCCTGAAAACGGAGGGCCAACCCAAGCATATATTGGGAGTAGTGTCAAGCAGAAGGCACTGACTCGGTTTTAACTTCGCCTAAATTACATTCAGGCACACGACACATTCGCAAGTCTATAAAATGCTGATACCCCCTAGAACCTTCTGAATGAGCCTGGTTTGTATTGCAAATCATTAACTTATTCAACCCTGCGGAGCCCATATCAAGCTTTCTCTCAAATAAAGTTGTCGTTTCCTATATCTATATTTGGTAAGCTCACCTTATTTGGAATTAAGCCCAGATTCCTTTTTGGGGACTTTTCCCTCAATTAAAGCGGCTTTAAAATTACGAAAATTTGAATCAAAACTGCAATGGATATAAGTTTGACATGCGACCAACTTAGGAATCCAGGGCTTGGTGGGTGGGGGAGGGAAGGATACTATCGTAAGGGAAGATGGTTGGAGGTATACAAACATACAGGAAATCGCATACTGGACAGAGTTTAATGCGCCAGAGCACCACATCCTAAAACGTACCCCACAGGGGAGTCGATGGTGACTTGATAACCGTTTGACTCGCACAGCCAAGGTCAGCAAGATAATCAGAAACGTAAAACGTACCGGATTTTTCAATAAATAAATAAATCAAGTTTACTATTTTGCTTGTCTGCACAGAAGATTTTTTGCCCTCGATATTCTGTTGGGTTTCCACGGACGGTGTAAAGGAAAACTACGTCTTTTATTGAAAAAAACAAGAACTCGATCGGAAATACTGCCGCAAATTTTCACGTTCTTTTGCAAACTTTTCTCATCCTTAAGATAATACCTGATAAATGGCAATGATATTTAAAACTATTAAAGGACATCGAATGTTAATGATCTATTGTAATAAGGATTAATGCCTTTGGTGTTATTTTTCGTACATATAAAGTTACATGGCTATGATAATATGGTCATAGATACTGAGATATATAAATATATCATCATGACCATGTAAACGACGTCAACAGTCGTTTACAGAAGAGAAAATATTCGGCAGATTAAAGATGCCCGTTTTTTCTTCCCGCAAACGGCAAACGTGACCACGTTTTCATCGTTTCCCTACAATTCACTTAACCTTCTGCAAACCTTCTCGACAAAGACACACATTCTTATTTTTATCTACTACTTGGAAATCATTGCGATTCCTTTTCACTAATTTTAAAGAGTTTCTTAATGGTCAACTGACGTTTCACGTTTGCTGTAAACGAGAATCTTAACCTCTTAAGGTTACGGCAAACGCGAAATACAGGAAAAAGATGAAAACGTGGCCATGTTTGTTGTTTGCGGGAAGGAAATTTAAAAATCGGGAAACTTAATCTGAAGCAGCCCTGCTAACGTCTGTAATAGCCGGAGGATTAGATAGGGAGTCAACTAACCCACTACTACTACTGCTACTCCCTCCCTCGTCCAGGACATCCTGTCTGATCCTGTATGGAAATGACTATTTATTGTGGCTCCCCACAGAAGCAAGTCTGTTCTACCCACAAGTATAGCACTGGCGAGGTTATCTCTCTCGATCATGCAGCAAGTTCTGCCTCGGGGTCAAGAGATCGTTTGATATATTACTGGGCGTTTTCATCTTGGTCTAGACAAACACACAAGTAATCATGCCAGAGGTGCTCTACAAAATCGGTTCTAAGCAGGGATTATAGCCATACGTGTCAAATTTCAACGGTCGTTTCGAGAGGTTCTGGTGGAAGGATAGCGACAAAGCTGGACAGCGAGTCACACAACAATGTCACAAAACTGATACAAGAATATAAATTTTAAATCTTATTTGCAAATAGATTTTTAAAATCACCGATCCACCTAGATAAAACGGTTAACTCTTAGTCTATAGAAATTGTAATTGAAGATTTTTTATCTCACAGATTCGACATTATATTTATTTATATCTTCCAACAGACTTACAGCGATAAAAGATAAGTCATCTAATTGACTTAACAAGTCTAGCATCTGTCAACTAAGACTAAGCGACCTTGTAATAAATAGCACATAAAAAGAGAGATATAGAGATTGACCGTTAAGATTTAAAATCATTTAAAGCTAAGTTCTACTGAAGTACGAGCGGTAAATTTGAAGAAATAATTTCAAAGCAAGACAACTTAGACAACAGCTTCGAAGCATACTTTCTTACGAGGTAAGTTAATCTTGGTGCTTGAATCACTTTTTCAGTATCGTACAGTTTTTTATTGTATAATGATTCTTAATTGCAAAATCTAACGAAAGAGATAGCTTATAGAAAAAACTGAAAAATCCTCATAAGTCTCTTTAAAACTACAGTATGCCTTCGATGATTAGATTTTTCGAATTTTGTAGCTTATATATCAGTAAATTAAATTTATCGACGAGAGAAACTTCGACAAAATGAATAAATGAACACGTTATTGATAGTCATAATGTCAACATTAACGATAAGAATTTACGACAATAAGTCGATCGCAAACATGATTTTATTTGAATAATCTTATTATTATATAGATATCGATGAAACTTAAATAAAACAAAAGCTCAAAAATTCTTTATTAAAATAGCAAGCCGATTGAAGCCTGTCTCTGTGAAATAAATGACTGGATGACTGAAAATAAACTTAAACTTAACAAAGAAAAAACTAAACTCCTTATCTTGTCCTCGAAGTATAATCCTCATCTGTCTACTCCTCTTCTACACTTTGGCGATCAGGTTATCAAACCATCCCGTAATGAAAGAAATATTGGCGTAATCTTTGATTCTGTGATGTCAATGGTTCCTCATGTTAATAATATCTGTAAGACGTCGTTCTATCATTTGCGTAACATTGCTCGTATTCGTAAATTTATCTCCGTCCATACTACTGAAAGACTTGTCCATGCTTTTGTGACATCCAGGCTTGATAATTGTAATTCTCTTCTATATGGTTTACCTAATGCTCAAATTGATAAATTACAATATGTTTTGAACTCTGCTGCTCGTCTTGTAACTCTCTCCAAGAAGTATAATCACATCACTCCTGTCCTTTGTTCTCTGCATTGGCTTCCTGTGAAACATCGCATCAATTTTAAGATTCTACTCCTCACTTTCAAAGCACTTCATGGTCTGGCTCCTGTCTACTTGTCTGATCTCATAACTGTGTATAAACCTAAAAGAACTCTCCGCTCATCCAAGGAACTGCTTCTTGTTACTTGTCCGTACAATCTTAAATCTTATGGTTATCGTTGTTTTTCTGTGTCTGCTCCTGTTCTATGGAATTCACTACCGTCTCCTCTTAGAAACACTTCATGTATAAAAACTTTTAAGAAAGACCTTAAGACTCATTTGTTTAAACTAGCTTTTGAATCATAATTTTTATATATTTTACAGCGCTTAGAGCCGACTTGTATAGGCGCTATATAAATCATATTATATTATTATTATATTATTCAACAGCGATATCTTCAAGTGTGAAAGATATGGTATCTTCCACTGGTGAAAGACAGTTTTCGACACTAGAGAAAACCTGGTATTTCATCGATATCTATATAATAACTATTTCTCGATAATCAAATAAGTTGACATATATGTGTGTTTGTGGTGTGTATTTATATACATATGTAATATGGCACTCACGTTTGAGTAATTCGTGTGTCTGTCGTGAGTATGACGTTATGAAGTCAAAAAAGCTGGACGGGATTTGATTGGATGGATATGACGCACAACAACAATGGGAGACCATTTGAATACCAAAGCATCGGAAAACACGCATGAAACTTGCCCACTCAGAATTGTGCTGCATACTGTTATTACTTTCACTACAACGTTAGAATTAAAACACAGATTTGGGCATTTTATACAATTTGAGGATTACGATCCCATTCTTCGTTTGCACGTTACGTCATCGCGGACATGTTGGTACCATGTAACAAAAGGTTTCTCATTAGCATCCATTGTTAACGGTACCACAATGGCCGCCATGTTTTTGTCTTTTAACTCTCTTGGAAATGCTTGCAACCCATCAATTCTAAGTTCTCAAATATTGCGATGGCTTGATAGGGCTAAGTCTTGTAAAGAACGGAATTAAGAATATCTAAAACTTTACATTTCTCTGTTCCTACGTTTCCTATTTAGTCATTAAAGCAATCCCGCGTTAACAAAGAATTTCATTTTATTAGCCCCGAACGTTATTTTTAGATTGTGGTTTCGCCTGTAAATTTCCGTAAAATATTTGAGCCTCCGAGAATTTGAATCCGGATTTTTCGTTACTCCGTCATTCTAACATAGCTTTATAAGTCAAAGAATCGTTCACTGAATTATGGAAAAGTCAACACAAAGAGTTTTCAGTTGGTAATACTTGTGTAAGGATTTTATTAGTAAATCGCCGAAGACTGAAGGTAAATCAATTAGATTATTATTATGTTCCTGTTAAAAAATGACGTCAGTTGGCGCAGGGAATGCTGGTCTTAAATGGAAAGTCGAAGTACAGCACGCAAAGGGATCGTTCGAATTGAAAGAAAATCAGTCATAGATATTGGGATATTGAGTCTAGCTAAACTAAAACGAGTGATCGTAAATCATGGGACAGACATTCCTAATGGATTTTCCAAGCTTAATTTAATCCATAATTGAAATCTTTGTAGTTTGTGAACAGAGGGAGAACACAAGCTAAAATCTTTAATATATTTGTTTTGTTCTGCATTTTTATTTTCTGTACTTCCAGCTCCCTAAATCCTAACATCAAAAACATTGATTTTTATTTTTACTAGTTATAAAGACTGTGACGCTATTCCAAACTTCAGTTACTATAAATCAACCATCGCCAAAATACTTGAACTCTAGGCACAGTTAACAAGGTAAGCTTAGAGATAGGGTTGATGGACGTTAAAAGCCTTTTGATCGTTCGCTTGACCCCGCACACTTTAGTCCCCATGGAAACACACGTATTTGAAAATTTGACTATGAATCGCGGTTAGACGGACGGTTTTCTATGGAGTACCTAGTTTTGTGAGAGAATAATGTGTTCTAGCTGCATTTTGATTGGACAAACAGTTCAGCCCAATTCACATAATGCATGACGGTGATTGGTCACGGGGATTTCAGGACTAAAGCAAGGCAGTGCACAGTGATCCAACTTAGTATTACTTGAGCGCACGATCCCCTCTCCCCTCCCCTAGGGCCTGAAACTCAGGTTAAATCAGTAAAATTAATACAGCGATAAGACTTTTCATGTTGGTAACGGTCTTGCGTGACACGTATCATGTTGATGAGCATGCGCACTAGAGTAACGAAACGGTCCATTGTTTTTTTTTTGACAGATTAAAAAAACCGTTCAATATGAAGACCACTGTAGCAATACTGTCCCTATTCTGCCTGATTTCGCTTTGCGAGTGTTACACCTCTCTACGTCCAGGGAACTGTAATCTATGCTATAAAAGATGCAAAGCGAGGGCTGCTGATGGTTGCTTCTATAGATGTAGTAATCGAGCCTCTCATGAGATGATATCTTTGTGTTTGGAAATGTGTTATATGTCAGCCCTGGATTACTGCATGAAAACGATCGTGTGCCGAGTATAAAGCGTTTTCATTCACGTGACAAGGCATCCATATTTGTTTACCAGACAATAGAAACTTTCTGCACAATTTTTGCATAAAAATAGAGTTCAATTCCACGAGGATAGAAAATTGTTTTGGTACACCATTATGGCTGCTGTGACGTCACGTGAAGACGCTTTATACATGTTTACTATTGTGACGTATTTCCAGTTAACCGGGGTCAAGGATATCAATGAAGAAATCTTTCGTTGACGACAGAAGACATATTTTGTCAGTTACGTTGTCGGGATACTTGTCCCTTCAGTGCCAATTTGTCGAGCTGCGACGTGCAAGATGAATCAATCGAAAATTGTTTTCCCTGAAGGAAAATATTATAAACGTTTTCACCGAGCGTCATCCCGCTTTTATACCGGAAATGACGTTTAACTTTGGTTGGCCTGTCTTAGTTAAAGGGAACCGGATATACGTCACATGATATAAATAATGATTTGTATATATATGAATGAAGTGCATATGTATTCTTAGAACGACTGAAGAATATGGTTTTGAATTCATTAGCACTGGGCTTCCAGTTAATCATTATAGATAGAATTTGTGGTTTTGAAGTAGATTACTGTAATTTGTATTGAAAAAAAAGTATTAAAAAAGTTCCAGCATCGGTGCATTTGGTACTGTGAAAGTAATAGTCCTAATCCCCTGTTTTCCAATTTTAGATCATGTGTCATTCCCTAGAGTGTTATTTCTTTGTCTAACGGTTGAACAAGAGCAGATGGATACGACTAAAACAAAAAATCTTATTCTCAAGAGAATAACACTTGGTCTGAAATGAACAAAACATTAAAGTACACCCAAGTGGATTTGGTCCATTCAAAGAAAACCGGCAAAACGGGTCAGGTGATCACTCGCCCACCATTCAGAGCACTTCCAGGGTCTGGGATAAGAAAGACGGCGTCTGAACATATTTGATAAGACAGGCAATAAATCGATGCGGTTCTCATTGAAAGTTTTTTATTTAAAAGCTGATCGAGTGCTTTTGTTTTTCCTGTCTCACCCTTAAATTTCCTCACTTAAGCCAGTCGAGAGGAAAGTGGATCATTGCGCAGGTGCACCCTGTCATGTTATCATTTCAAGGAGTTCCAAAGACCCGAAGCCACTCTCCCAACTAAGCATCAATTTTTACAAAGGTTTTTCATAACACAAAAGTAGAATAAAAACAATGCCAGTGTTCATTTATTCTCTTAACTTTTAATATTCATTTCTTATTTTAAGCTTATTTATTACAACATTATTTTTTAGGTACTGCATAAGGTAAAGTCACCCAGAAGTCACATGACATGGCACGTGATCAATTTTCAGAGATCAAACTTTCATGACACGTCACAGGTAGCTCAAGCTTGGTTTCTGTGGTGTCCTGTTATAAGGAAATGTATGGGGATTCATCAAAAATTTCAATAAAATCATCAAAACGTGAAATAAAGCCTCGAAATTTTACCCGATCATT
Source organism: Actinia tenebrosa (assembly GCF_029948245.1). NCBI lineage: Eukaryota > Metazoa > Cnidaria > Anthozoa > Actiniaria > Actiniidae > Actinia > Actinia tenebrosa. The sequence goes on along the minus strand of NW_028292576.1, from coordinate 7,684,996 downwards.
GAGAAATAGCACTTCATTCGCTCTGCGTGGTTATTTTTTGAATTAGCACGTTTTAAGATTTTTTCCCATTTCTTACTGGTGGGAGAAAAAATCCTTAAAACGGGCTAAATTCAAAAAATAACCACGCAGAGCGAATGAAGTGCTATTTCTCAATGATCGGGTAAAATTTCGAAGCTTTATTACACGTTTCAATGATTTTATTGAAATTTTTGATGTATCTCCATACATTTCCTTATAACAGGTCACCACAGAAACCAAGCTTGGGCTACCTGTGGACACGTGTGCCCACGAAGTTACAAACAACTCCCTTTATTTTCTTTTTGCTTTTCACCCACAATAAAGCTTTACCATACGGTAAAATTTTTACAAGTCGTGTGACATATGGGTGAATTGTACCATATGCAGTAAAGTTATTAATCTTTATTTTCTTAATCAATAATAAGGAAAGTATTGAAGAACGGTATATATATGTACATACAGACTTAACGAATCAAACGGTCGAAGTTAGCGATCACTAAACTCAACAATAGACGACTTGCACTAAGAGGTCACGTGATCAAATCGGCCATTGTGACTGGCATTTTACAGGATTTTAGCTATGTGAGAATGTAAAAAAAGATGGCGGATTCGGTAGTTTTTTGGGTGACAAAAGGTAAGTTAGCGCACTAAATAACTATAAGAATCCCCTTTTCTCGCAAGAAATATATTCTGAGTAGATGCCTAAAGTACATTTTTGCTATTAACTAGCCAAGAAGAAAAAAAATATGGTATTTTTGCAATAGGATGTGAAGACCTACGAAGTGTTTAGTATCGTTTTGCTGGCTTCACGACCTCAAAACATACAATATTTTCCCTCTTCCTGGCGAATGAACAGCAAAATTCTACTTAAAATATCTATTAAAAGTATATTTCTTGCAAGAAAAATGCAGTTTTCAAGAATGAAGTTGAAATATACTTGAAAAGTTTCGACAAGAAGTCGTTGTTTTGAGGTCATAAAGCCGGCAAAACAAGACTAAACACTTCGTAGGTCTTCACATTGTAGCGCAAAAAATACCATATTTTTTCTCTTTTTGGCGAGTTAATAACAAAAATCTACTTTAGATATTTACTAAGAATATATTTCTTGCAAGAAAAGGGGATTTTTATAGTTATTTAGTGCGCAAACTTACCTTTTGTCACCAAAAAAACTAACCGAATCCGCCATTTTTTTTTTTTACATTCTCGCATAGCTAAAATCCTGTAGAATGCTAGCCACAATGGCCCATTTTATCACGTGACCTCTTAGTGCAAGTCACCTTTCCTTTTAGACACTTGGGACTTTAAGATTTGCAAAATCTACGACGACGACGTCAACCGGAAGTGTAAATAATTTCTCTTTGGGGTTCGGTTCATTGGAGATTTTATTCAAGACATTGTCAGTAAAGTCAACTCATCTACAGGGAAGACAGACTTTGAAGGCGCGAAACCCCAAAGAGAAGTTATTTACACTTCCGGTAGACGTCGCCGTCGAAGATTTTGTAAATCTTAAAGTCCCTACTTTAATATATAGAACGACGTCCTCAAAGTTACATCAACCATGATGGAGAAACTACACCAAAATAGATCAAGACTGAAACACGAGAGAAGGAAAGGTCTACCTAATCTCAATAAATTCTCATTCATGCACAGCGGTCTCGAATAGCCAAGATAGCGGTGAGCTTCACATTCATATCAAGACTAAATGTTTTCCAAGATGGCTGAAGTAACGATGAAAAGCCGGAAAAGCTTTGGTCGTTCACATTAGTAGGACAAAGCACACTGAAATGTGGTTTATACTAAGATAACAAGCTAAACGGAAAACTTTATAGAATTTATAGTTTGGTATATTTACATTATCGGTTTCCATAGTTTTATAATCATAATTTTCGAGGTTTTTATTTAATGAATTAAGTTTGTTTCGGAATGAAACTACTGCGTTTCTGAGAAGAAATCATAATTATCTTACTTATGAGAAAAAAAGCCAACCAAAGGTCTTTGTTTTATATATAACTAATGTTAATTAGATTATTCATGTTTCATAAAATCAATATTTATCTGTTAAATATAGAACCTTTATAACACAATGAGCCCATGTTAACATTTGTATCTTTTATATAGTTAGCAGTCTTCTAGTCCACTACTGGACCCACTTTTATCTGCGCGCGCGCGGTAAAAACATGAGAAGAGGATCTGGATCGAGAGCTTGCGCGCGCAAAACAATAAACACAATTGTGAAAAGTGGGTCCAGTTCTGGACTAGCAGTCTTCTCGCTTCAAAATAAGCTTTTCTGAATATGTCCTTCCTTTTGAGTTGTGTTTGATCGATTCCTAATGGTAGATTAAAATATCTGGACGACACCGATGAATTGTGGTCAAGATATCAAAGAAATACTGAAATGTAAAGTACAATCTGAATTTCATGAAGAGGCCCTGGTTAGGGTCCAAAATGGCCGCCACACAACCAAAGGAACTCCAATAGCGATTTTTGATATCGAAATGTCAATATAACAGTGTTAGAAGAAGAAATGTATAACTTGGGCTCCGGTTTTATTAATAGACCTAAATAATAACTCTACGATATATGAAGAAATAAATATTTTAAATACTTAGCTTAAACCTTAACTTAACAAACAATAATGTAGTATTAAATAAATGTATATATTCCGTTTACAGAGTTTAGCTTAACCTCTACATGATAATGATAATCTTAGATATGCGCTATGCGCAACAAAAACTCTTACTTTTTACTCTCTCGGTCTCGATTGGTCAAAATCATGGACATGAACTCGTCCCCAATCTCTAGCGACCATCGGTTTATTCCCTCCTCGTTACCAGTCTTACGTCAGTCCTTATACGTTACTATTAGAAGTAGTTCATATTAGTCACAGACAAGATCTTTTGTTGTCGTTTTTACACTGACAGGCATGAGACCCTGCGTCTTTAAATTGAGACACCACTTCTATTCACACTCTTTATATTACGTTACGAAAACATTACTCAACTGGGTTTTTTTCGTGTAAAAAATATTCATGAATAGTTTGGCAAGGGAGGTCTGAGAATCAGTCCAAACTTATCAACATCTCATTGGCTCAAAATCTAACACGTGATGGTCTAGCTCTTTCCCAGTCTACAAGTAAAACCCATATTCAGAAACCCAGTTCCTATAGCTCGAGTCATGGTCATGACCAGTTTTCCAATCCGCTGAAAATTTCTTAATTTGCTATTGCTCTTGGTACGGACGGAAAATTTTTTTTTTAAGTTTCTAGCCTTAAATATGGTCTGAAAATGTATATTAATGAAAATAAATATACAAAAAACACTTGAGAATTTTTGTTAGAATAACTTTTAAACATATTAGTAACCAGAGAATATAAATATTAAATTCCTCAGTCAACACAACAGAAAATCTCCTAAGTTACTTTAGGAAATATTTGTAGTTTTTCGTCTCGTTTTTGTTGAAAAAAGTTGAAATTAGTTTTTTAAACTCTTGTAATAAAAAACTAGATGAGAAAATATTCTTATATATTAACCAGAATGGAATTATTGCGATTATCTTATTTATCAAGCATTAGCTTTTATATATAGCGTACAAAATGCAACATCTATTAAATATTATCAGTTTTAAGCCTTTAGCATTATTAATAATTTACCTAGGCAATCTGTGCTCTAATTTAATTTTCATGCCTTGAATATTAGTGATAAATAGAAACTATAAAAAGAAGCAACCAGTTTAATATTTGCGATAATGTGCAAAAAATATCAATGCTAAATTTTAGATTGTCATTGCTTCTGCCTTTTTAAGACCAAATGACTAAGACCTAGGGCAAACGTCGAACTTTCCATGCACCGAACTCACATTAAAGACAATGGATATCAGGTGATAATGAGGCGGCATTCTTTGATGTAATTAAGTTCGCTGCATGGAAAGTTCGACGTTTGCCCTAGGCCTTACACATTATAGAAGTTTGAAGAATGCTTTCGGTGGACTTAATATAATTGAATGCGACCCGCACAATCCAATACATATATATATCTATTTACATCCCCTAGGGACCAGCCATGGGATAAATACAGTAGAAAAAATAACTTCTCACGTCTGGCCAGCGGCATTTAGGGAAAATTATGCGCGAATCTTAAGGCAGCAAATTTTGAGAAGCTGGCTTTGCAGGAACCTTAAACACTTAGCAATAGCAAAATATTTCACAAAGAGGGTTATAAAGCTGTTTTTACCTTATTAATTTTTATGCTTTTATGAGCCAGTTTTATCTTAATGTCATGAAATATACATGTCACGTTACATGATAATACATTTACCTAGATTCTTTCCCAGTCATTTTATCTCTTATGTCACACGACCCGAGCCTTTTGCCACAGGTTTTCCAAACATTACGTTTTGAATGAACGAGGAAAAGGGCGCACTGCACTACAGAATATCTCTCTAATTGTGAAACTGTCATTCACAATTACTATAATAATTATATTTTCTTTAATCCCATATATGTAACTGTCCAATTATTTTCTTAATTGGACAGGTCTTGTTGATATGGGATTAATTATGCAGCTATATAATTAATAGGTAATGGGATTTCATGCTCCCCAATCAAGAAATAATTAGACTCGAAAAATTCCTCTGACTGACAAATTGGACTCGGCCTACGGCCTCATCCAATTTTGTCAGTCCTCGGAATTTTCCTAATTCCAATTTCTTAATTGGACAGCATGGAGTCCTATTACATATACTAATAGAGCTGTTATGTTGTGACGTATTTCCGGGTCCAACTGCTCAGAAAAACGGATAGAATAAAGTGAAAAATGTTCTGAATGATTTCACCTCTAACTGAAATAATTACAACTTTTGACAAGAAAATGTAAAGAAAAATCTTTATAGAACTATAGCATTTTGGACCCGGAATTCGTCATATAAGGCTGCGTTCATAATGTATGGCAGAAGGGGGGAGGGGGGGGGGTGGGCAGGTGAATTGAGGGAGGATTGGGAAAACGTTGGTAGGAAAAAAGGGGGGATGGGCAAATTTTTATCAGAAAAATGGAGGCGATGCACAATTTTTGGAAGAATCTACAAGCCTTGCTTAGGGGGGATCGTATTTTTTTGCATGACTTTAAGGGGGGAGTTAAGAATTATTCTGGACATTTCAAATTTTCACCTGCCCCCCCCCCCCTCTTCCATACATTATGAACGCAGCCTAAATATAATATTCTATATCATACTTATATCCTTTTTTTGCTAGTATTTAGTCAATTCACTACAAAATAATTGAAAGATCCAAATTTTTGATTACAAAAAGAAGAACAACATTTCTTAGCATGAGCAGTAGTATCAACGTGAACAGGCATTCTACAGGATTTACGTTATGATTAATGACTTTTACCAAGAGAATATGAACTAAGAGAAGGAATCCCCCCTATATAGCCTTGTAACCATCATGTGCACAGTTTGATGCTATTTTTAAACCATTTGTCTTTCTGCACGCGCATTTACTGCGCGGGCTTTACGCTGTTTGCTTATGTTTTTAGGGTTTTTCCGTTATTTTAACTCTGCAATATGAATGTGCACGTCGAAAGCTTGGCAAATACGACAGGAAATTGAAAAACATAAGAAAAGAACAAGAAAACGTTAGCAAACAGCGTAGAGCGCGCGCGTACTATGCGCGTGCAGAAAATCAAACGATCAAATAAATGATAACATTGGATGATATTTTTAGAATAGATTCTAAAAATAGCATCAAAGTGTGCACATGATGGGGCACGAGGATCCCTTCTCTTAGTTCATATTCTCTTGCTCTTACTTTATGCGAACTCCACCTTACATCTGGGTCCTCCATCATCGAACACCTTGGTTGTTTCATTGTCGTCGAAGTCTTCCTCCAGTGGTTTGGAAGCCATGTCTTTGTATTCCTTGTAGTAACTTATGCTAGCTTTGTAGTTACTGTAGCGTGTTCTCCACACATATGCAGCCACGATGACCAGGACAATTATTAGGGATACTACTACTACTATAGGTATAATCACCTTAAGGTTTGCTCCTTCTTTCTCGTCATTCGCTAAGAATAAAAGTGAAAAAGTATTTAAATACAGTGAAGGCATGGGGTTGAATGGACCACTTCGTCTTGGTCCAATGCTATTTTTCATTACAGGCAAATTTTTCATTCCCTTTAAAATATAATTCTTTGTTTGAGTCGTGTCTATAGACTTGTTGCATGTGACGTCAAAGCAGCTCAATAGCCCACTTCAGAGATATGCTTTGCTTGTCACGCACAAAGGTTTCAGTATGAGGCTACGTGCTAAATTAAATTAATAGTCCCCTTCACAGTTCCCTTCGCCATCTTGAAAGGTAGCCGTGCCTTTGCATCGAAGCGAGACGAACGGTGAGCTTGCAATGATAGAGACATGTGAATTGTCCAAGGTGTTAAAAAAGGTCTCTATCATTGCAAGCTCACCGTTCGTCTCGCTTCGATGCAAAGGCAAGGCTACCTTTCAAGATGGCGCAGGGAACTGTGAAGGGGACTATTCTTACCGCCTGTCACGAATGACTGAGCATATAGCACGTAACCTCATACTGAAACCTTTATGCGTGACAAGCAAAGCATATCTCGGAAGTGGGCTATTTGGCGGACAAAACAAAAGAATTTTAATCTCATAAGAATTGGTAACCTATTGCTATGTCCTGCGCTGTGAGCTGCATATTCATGTATCTTCTTATGCGTAACCGTTAAACAAAGAAATGATACTCTTGGGAATGACGTGTGGTCTGAAAATGTAAACATTGCACCAAGACGAAGAGATCTATTCAATGTGGGCAACGTTGGAAACACATCAACAATAACTTGTATCCTAGCGCTTGGTGTCAACTGGAAGAATCTCTTAATGTCATTATTGGCAATGAATGGTAAGCAATATGCATTATGTAACCAAACTATATGCAACGGATCATAAGTAAAATGTAAAATGACATTTTTTCTGAAGAGCGATAAAAGTCAAGGCGTGTCCATAAACAACAGATCGAACCCTGAAACCTCTGGGCTGATCAAATTGAAGAAGGTGCGGCTAATTCGCAGATCAAATTGGATATTACCTCGATGTTGCAGAGGTATTGTGTTATGAGAGAGAAAATTAATGTTTTTACAGACTAAGCTAGACATCAGTTTTCTAATGACTATTTCTTATCATATGAAAACAAGTTAAAGAACGATCAATTAGTTATTGAAAATATCGATATAAGATTTCAGTAAGGCTGCCATCACGCACGAGTTTAGATGATGGTACGCTTTGAATTTACGAGTAAACCTCTTAGCTCCTCCCATTAGCATGTACACCTATGGTTACACCCTAAACACTCTTTACCCCTTTGCTTAGTTATTTTACCACTATTCTTTTAAATCTTATGTTATAATTATTCCTCGTAGACCTTTCTATACATTTACCATATATTCACATATTATCTTTGGTTTAAGTTGTGTTTAGTTCTATGATTTTCACTCGTATTATTCTTAATAAGATATCACACTCAGGAATTTACTATTTCCATTAGCCAATCAAGGCACAGCGATGATATCATATTGATTGTAGAATGACACATGTCATGAAGTTATTATAAATAGAGCTCATGTAATTAGTTTTAGTCAGAGTGAAGAGAAAGTGGAATAAAGATCCCGAGTAGCTCTTACCGAGAGCGGTCAATCCCATAACAATTGCTATGTAATATTTCCACTAACGACACTGGACTTCATATAACGATGACAGACTCAATGTACTAATGCACTAAAACTAACAGCAATTTCATCAAACCCTTAAACAACTTCTGGGCTAAAAACTTTCAAAAATCATGCGAGTCCTCCAAAATATTCTGCTCATATGTGGCACTGAGTCCAGGAATAATACCCAAGACGGCCAGAAGTGAAAGACGAGCACAGTACCGATACACCAACTCAATTTTGCACTGTCTCGTTCTTACCTGCCCGTTTGGCTGCAATTGCATTTTCTTGAGTCGTTGGCACAGCTTCTGTAGCATTTCCAGTCCCCTTTTGCGTGGGTTTTACAGATTCTTTGGTCGGTTTGCCAATGTTGTTAGATTTTGTTGTGGATTGAGGTGTTGTTGTTTGTGTTGTTGTTTGTGTAGTTGTTAAGGTTGTTGGGGAAGCAGTTGGTTGGCCAGTAAATGGTTTACCAATACAAGTCTTGCCATTGGATGACATGTTCATTCCAGTGGGACATTTGCAGGTGTAGGTTGTAGTCACAGAAGACAACAGACACAGATGACTACATCCCCCATTGTTGGGAGCACATGGATTGCTTCCTGCATGGGAAAATAGCAGCCAAAAATTCATTGAAGTTTGTAATTCACAGTCAACGTTATAGTCAAAAACAAAATTCTTGTCTCTTAACAAAAAACACAGACAAAAGAGAAAATCCCCCAAATTCCTTTTGACAAATTATTGCTTCTGAGCTCTTTTTCTTCCTAACATCCTTTATATCTGTGTATGAGAATATATCATATCTGTACTACGGTACTTGTAATGTATCAAATTGAGCTGATTCTCGCAGTATTTGAAGCAACTTATGCAGCTGCAAATTGAAAGACTCAGAAAAAATTCTGAGTCTTGAACGCGATTCTGGTGCCATGCTCTAACCACTGAGCTACCATTTATATCTCTAATGATGCAATGTGATTTCTTCTATATCAATATCTAGATTTATGTTACGTTTCCTTCTACTTAATATACTAATTGCAAGACTGCCACATATATATCAGGAGCAAGGGTTGACATAACAAGCAGTAACAACAGTCTGGTCGGATAAAACTGCAATTTAGTGTTGGAAATCTGTAAATTCCCCTTTTCCTCTCTTCCTATATTCTTTTCCCTCTATTTCCCTCGACACAATGATTTCTAGTTTCCAGTGAGCTCACTAACCATTAGGTTGTCTTGTGGGATGAACGGCTTTGATGTCCATATGAGCCCACAGCAGATTTATTACGATTTTCTTCTCCCCGCCAGTAAACTTATTGACTTTACGTATCGACCGGGCCCTCCTCGTCCAGTCCGTATAATACAGGTAATCGCCAAACACTGTGACAGCGAAGGGATGTTGGGATGGAATCCTTGCTACCAGTCTCCTGTCCGAGCCATCCAGCGACATAGACTCTATTGTCTTGACTTTTGCGTCCACCCAGAATACTCGATCAATGTTATAGTCAATAGTCAATCCGTTAACCCAGCCAATATTGGTGTTCACGAGGACTTGGCGGGAACTTGCAGCACCGTCCATGCTTGCTCGTTCAATACGTGCGTTGTAACCCCAGTCCGACCAGTAAACGTACCTGGATCGAACAAGTATATTTAAGTATATACTAGAGAGTTTGCCTAGTAGAGAAGACGCTGGTGGAAATTTCGTGTCTCTCTCCTTTGACACAGGAAGACCATGTAAATAATCTACCTGAATACTTACTTTCTAAATGGATCCACAGCAATTGCACGAGGATCATCCAGTCCCTCAGAATACAAGACCATTCTATTACTGCCATCAAGTTCAGCCACTTCGATAAAATTCAACGTTCCGTCAGTCCAGTACATCTTTCGTCCAATCCAATCGACTGCTATAGCGTCTGGAACGCTGACGTTACTTACGATATCTTCAATTGCTAGTTGAAATAGTTTTAAAAATTTTCGTTAGACCTCCTCCAGGATAAGGTATTATTCCAGGTTTCAGAAATAGTATATTTTAAAGTAATATCCTATACTTATTAATAATCCATAAGCTCAGCAACTGCAGTAGTTTGAAACCCCCATCAAATACGACCGCACCCATTTCGAAGTTCTAGTACTTTGAAATAAAAACAAACATAACAAAAAGAGTATAAGATGTCGTGTCAAATATTCGTCACTGTATTCTATTGGGGTTTCAAAATTCCACTCGGATTTTGAAACCCCAATAGAATACGGCAACTCGTATTTGAAACATTACTTCATTAAGGTGACTACTTACTTTTGAACGTTCGATTTGAGCTCACGATGTGCGCGCGCTCAAAAAAGGCTGAACAATCTAAAAGATTTTATTGAAGAACCATACGCGTTTTGGGCTTCAACAGGACAAAACCGTCAGATTTTCCACGGGACTCTATTTTTTAATAGCTTATTTGAATGAACTCCTAAAAATCTAAGTTATATCAACATTTTAGAAAAAGTTAAATATTCTAACACATGAAAAAATAGATTTTTGATAGATTTTTGGGAATTTTGTTCGACTTTATGAGATTTTATAAGAGCACCTAAACTACAAAATATGACAAATCAATGTATCTCTTTGTCTTTTTGTCGAAAATATCCACGTATTATTGTAGAATGATTGACTAGCCCTCATTCGTGCAATAATACAGTCTGGAAATAACTATTACCGTATTTATAGTACACTCAACAAAATTACTCGACTCTGATTGGTCGAGAGGAGTACAATTATAGCGTTAATTGTACTCCGTAGGAGTACCGAATTAAGTCGCTATAGCAACACGGCCAAAACAATGTCAAAACAATTATTTTCTATCATTTTGTACTTAAAAAACATATAAATAAAATTTTAAAGCCGTAAGAACTCATCTTGTTTATGCATTTCAGTTGCGCGATGGACTGAAAATCGGCCGCCAAATAGACAAAGATGAACGGCGTCGCTTCGCATTTTTTACTGAAATTTTGTTGAGTGAACTATAAACAAAAAATCGCACGATCTTCTCGTACAATTTGGAACACTCGTAATGTTTTGAAAGTTCTTTAATTGCACTCGCCTAAAGGCTCGTGCAAAAGACCTTTCCCGAATTCGCTTGGATGACCACGAAACAATGGTTTCAAGTCGAGGTTCAACTTGATGAATAAAAGAATCAAGTTCAGTCTCGACTTCAAGCCATTGTTTCGTGGTCATCCAAGCGAATTCGGGAAAGGTCTTTTGCACGAGCCTTTAGGCGAGTGCAATTAAAGAACTTTCAAAACATTACGAGTGTCTATTAATTTCCAAATTGTACGAGAAGATCGTGCGATTTCCTATACGAATCTTTTATTTTTATCACTTCATTTCGGATAATCAAAGTTTTAAAAAAAGCTTAATATTTTTTCCAAAAGTAGGCAGTCACCTTAAGAAGTGCATCTTTAAAATCCCCATATATCTTGATAGACCTTTTCACCGATACGGCGGCCATCTTGAATTCTATTGTTTTAATCAAGACATTAATTTAAACGAGGGGGCAACTATTGGAAAATTTATAAACTGCACATTTTTTTTTTACGCTTACCCCATCGGCATCCAATAATTCAAGATGGCCGCCGTCTCATTAAAAAGGACTTTTTCTGACCAAACCACCTACCTGTTCCATCAAAATTTGCTCGGTGGATTTTTTTCGCTTTTGTATCCGTCCAAAAAATTTTGCCTGTCTTGAAGTCAAGGTCCAAACCGACAACGCCCTTTCTGTTGGTGATAACACTGTAAGCTGACGAACCATCAAGAGTCATTTTACGAACACTGGTCACTGATGAATACATGAGAGATGGTTCAGGACCTGAGGAGATAGAAAACTTATAACTTAGATCAATTTAAAAGTGTACTAGTAAATTCGTAATCAACTCAACCAAAACACAGATATTTGAAAGTTATGAAGGAAATATAAAAACAGATAGAAGTTGAAGTGGGGGTGGGGCTCAAGAGCTCAAAAAACAACGAAAAGGAAGGAAGGAAGGAAGGAAGGAAGGAAGGAAGGAAGGAAGGAAGGAAGAAATTTTGATAAAAGCTAATAATGAGTTAAAATTGTCCATAGATAGAGAGATGACACATGGAGGCAGCACCACCACGTGATTGCAGCCATGACCGTACATGAGAAAGAATTCCGTTTTCGGGGGAAACTACTCCACTGTTGAGAATCCTGTCATGGCTGCCTCCACGTAATGGTGCAAAGCCTCTATTGTTGAGATACCCACCTGTGGCTCTACAAGTTCTACGGTCTGGTTCCAACAAATGGCCTGGCTGGCAGACACACTTGTGACTTCCTTTAGTGTTCTCACATAAATGACTACATTTACCATACTCCAAGCACTCGTTGATGTCTGTGAAGAAAGGAACAAAGAGAGACCATTGGTTGCCGTGAAAGACAAACTCCAGGCTGCGGTGAACACCTTTCGTGCTGCCCATTCATTCAAGATAAGACTTCCCACGTTTGTCAACAACAAAACCAACAACAACAACAAAAACACACGCAGGAAGTGACGTATCTGCGCGTACTACTATCTAAGCTATAAAATAAAGTGGTTCTTGACAATACCTTCACATACGCGACCATTGGACTGAAGCTGATAGCCCTCTCTACAGCTGCAGTTGTAACCAATATTAAGGTCATGACAGAAATGATCACAGTGACCGTTACTGTCAAGACATTCGTTGATATCTGTAAAAAGATTAGATCGTTTTCGAATTAGTCAAGTTGATTACGAACTCACTTACTCAGAGTTAACCTCATATCAGTGTCTAAATATTCACAAATGCCAACGGTAAAGTAAAGAATGCACAACTTCAACAATGCAAACACTTTGAAATTCCACGGACCTATACGAAATCGAGGCTAGCCCTGTTCAACAGAGAATTCGAAACTGAAGTATCACGTGGGAATATCATACAAAAACAACTTATATTTGAAACATTACCGGGTTTTCTGTTGTCCTACTTTTCATTTACAACACGTACCCGGAACGGTGTTCCCGTATCCCGTATAGTCGCACCGTCTTTTCCTAAGTCGTATAGCTACGCATTGTGATTGGCTATAATTCACATGAGAAGATGCGAAAGCCATCTCAATGTTACGGCATGTAGTACCTTATTACGCCCTGCAAGTCGGTACCGTAACACTGTTTTTGTATCATCACTCTATAATCCCATATAAGCAACTATTGTATTATTTTTTAATTCTCTTTCCTGTCCAAATTAAAGATTAATTGAACGTTTCCATTCGCATTCTTTCGAGGGAAAACTATGACTTATGGAATCAGTCTTGCATAGTTTGGGATGATATAATCAATCTGTAATTGGACTATTAAATGTCGGTCCAATTTGGAAATAATTGAGTTCAAAATATTCCTCCGACTGCCGACTTGGACTCGGCCTATCGGCCTCTTACAATTTTGTCAGTCCTCGGAATTTTTTTCGTCCAATTGTTTCTAAATTGGACAGCATGTATAGTCCTATTACCTATACTTATTCATGCAAAAACTACTGTTAGTAAAAAAGATTCAATTACTTACTACACCGCATGGGCTCGTCCTCCGCGTTAGGACAGTCATTATTGCCATCACACACCTGGTCTTTTGGAATACAGACCGATGTCAAGCCGCATTCAAACTGGTCTGGCGTACATGGCACTGATGGAGCTGTAAGAACAACCATAATACTGTTGAGTTATATGGTTAAGAATGATATAAATAATGAACTTACAAGGAAATGGTGTATTTTAACAGTGTGTCCTCTTATTCTATCTTCGTGAATAGACCTTTTTCGAATTCGTAAAATACTGCATGTTTAACCTTGATAAAAAACTCATTTAGGCCCCGTGCACACTATGCCGGATAAATTTGAATCCGAATTTTTATTTATTCGGTTTCATTTCGAAAATTCGTTTTCGGTGAAGAATTGTTCCGGATTCGCCCGGACTAGTGTGGACGGTAGGCCTAAACGAATAAATAAAAATTCTGATTCAAATTATCCGGAATAGTGTGGACGGGGCCTTACTCAGGGTTCGCCTAGTTTCAGCTTCAAAGTTTCCACTTCCAGGAATACCAACGACAAAGTAAAGAACGAACAACTTCAACAATTCAAACAATAGGAAAATCTACAGATCTTAAAAGGAACACGTGAATATTCTACACAAAATCGAGCAACAAAGATTTCGAAACTGGATTATTCTTAGTGAATTTTTTAAAATGATTTATTTTCTAACAGTCTGTTTACACATGTACTCACCACATCGCTGCTCATCAGATCCATCTGAACAATCACGTCTTCCATCACAACGTTTTCTACTTTCAATACACTTGATGCGACCACTTGAGCAAGCGAACTGGGAGCTAGTACAATTGGAAATATCTGGAAAAAGAGCAGAGGAAATCTCAATCTTAGACCACGTGGGTCGTTAGAACTCTTAGATATATTTTTTCATCAGGTCCTTATAAACTTGCGATTTTTGCAGCAGTTTGAGGTGGTCAAGAATTGTAAAGGATTGATATTTTGGGCATCGAGATTACCTAGATAAAGATCTCTTTAGAAGTATTGCTTACTATCAATCACGTGACTTTTTGGAGTTGACTGGGGGGCAAACAAGCGGTTGACTGGGGGGCAACTAGCGGATGCTAAGTCAAAACATATCAAAATAAGTCCTCAAACTATTGTATTTGACTATTTTCACGACATCAAACCAGAAAAAAAAAAAAAGAGATCAAAACAACCTCCAGGATTCTATAAGCCATCAAAAAAGAGCTATTACCGGAAGTGACGTCTATTGATAGCAACCTATAAGGCAAAATTTATTATATTTTCAAACATCGCAAATTGCTGCAAAAATCGGCCGTGTAAATAGATAAAATGTAAGGGGTAAAGGTAATTTATTTCAGACTGCAGAGAGTGGTGACCCTATTCTTCAGAGCTAAGGGCTCGTGTTAAAGCGTTTGCATGTCAGTGCTCCCTTTCACTCCCTCAACTATCAGTTCTACTTATAACGGGTATTTAACTCTAGACCTGATTAGAGAGCAGAGTTGTCAATAAAATTTTTGGTAGGCGGTTATGAAATTAAAATAGGCGGCAAACTGAGGTTGTATACGAGGCATACTTGTCACCAGTCTCACTCTTCTCACAAAAATGATAGATGGCGGACAACGAAGTTTCGATTGCGTTGCAGTTTTCATAGTACAGCAACAAAGATTGGGTTAAAATTTATTTTAAAGATAAAGCACTTAAATCAAGATTTACAATTACATTGTGAAGTGCCTGAGTAGGCGGCCGAATTAGCAAGAGTAGACGGCGGAATCTGCCGGTTGCCGGCTTCTATTGAAAACCCTGGGAGGAGTCCAAACAGACATGGAGATCCTGGGGATTCAACCTTGGGCCTCTGTCTCCGAATGTTGTGCACTAACCAAGTGAACTATCCCTATTCCTAGATCCAATACTTACGGCAGTTTAATTCATCGCTGCCATCAGAACAGTCATCCTCTCCATCACATCGCCAGTGTCCCAGGATGCATTCCTTGTTCTTACACTTGAACATCCCACTTGCACACGTTTTGAGTGAAACTGGAGGGCAACTAGTTTCGTCATCGCCATCCGGGCAGTCGCGATCGCCGTCACATCGCCATGACGACCGGATACATTTCTTAGATAATCCTTGACATGTGTACTCATTTGGGGGACAAGTCTTAGCAGCTAAGGAATTCAATATCAAGAATATTTTGTGCTGTTGGACTTAGTTTAGAAGGATGGGAGGAAGAAGGAAAGGGAGGGAAGGAATGAAAAAGAAATGATAAAGGGAAGGAATGAAGGAAGTTGGGAGAGAGAGAGGAAGAGAGGGGAGAAGGTAATTAAGGAATAGACGAATGCAGTAAAGGAAGGAAATAAGTTATGGAGTACATGCCAGCCTTCTAGAGAGGTAAAGAAAAAATGTTCACTTACAGCATTGGCTGGGGTTCTCATCACTTCCATCAGGACAATCATTATCACCATCACACACCCATCTGGATGAAATACATTGGCCACTACTGCAGGTAAATTGACTCGGTGAACATGTATGCACATCTACAAAAAAAATGAGTTACTATCATGAACTAACAGAAACATATCTTCTTTAGTGTGTTCCTATTTGATGTAGATCCCTTTTCAAAACAAAACAAAAAACCAAAAAAAAAAAAACAAAAAGAAGCTGATAGCAAACTTTAGATATTCTGATTGAAATTGAGTAACCAAGCACAAAATAGTGCGAGTAGAGACTATGGGGAAACAAAAGAATAATTACGATTATGCTATTGTTTCCCCAAAGCCTGGACTTCAAATGTCAACTAGTCTTGGAATAAAAGATGCCAAGGAAAGGGTAATAATTATGTTGCAAAGACAATGGATATGAAAAAGATTATACTCTCAATCATACTCTCAAGTGAGTCAAGCATAAGTAAAAAGCGCCAACGTTTTAGCAAAAAGAGAAACTTTAGAAACTAATAATCCCAGGGGGTGTACTTGGGTGGGTAACATGATGGGGGGGGGGGGGGGTCTGACGGGGCTTCATATTGCAACCCAAAAAATACTCAAACCTGAAATTTTACACCCAAAAAAATACATAGCATCCAAATTTCTGATCCAAAAAAAATACAAGACTAAAATACTTCAAAATTCAGTTTATGGAACTCACGCCTTGCTGAAAAAAATAAAATAAAACAAAAATTTTTCGGATACAAAAATCGAACTCAGAGATGTGACAACCCAAAAAAATGCAGGTTTCATTTCGAGACCTAAAATAATATGTGGCTGGTCTCTTGACCCAAAAAAATACTGGGAACGGAAATTGTCAACCCAAAAAAATGTCGGGCCTCCCCATCATGTTACCCACCCGAGTACACCCCCTGGGCTAATAATGTCAAGTTTCATGCATGAAACTTTCAAGCCACAGCAAAAAATCAAGAATTGCCAATGGCATTTTCAATTCCTATTCAGTGATATTTTCAAGTGAACTTACGGGTATTGCAAATCTTTGGGTCTTCGTCAGAATTATCTCCACAGTCGTCATGCTTGTCACATTTCCATAATGCTACTACACAGTTTTTGTTTGCACAGGCAAATTCATTTGGTCCACAAGTTATGTTTCCTACAAACACAACAAGACATACAGCAATTCAATCTTAAATAAGATTAGAATTTTTCAAAATAAATGTCCATCATATTAACTTATTACATTTTGTATGACCCAATTAGTCAAGCCCTGACCCCACCATCCCATTTTATGCTCCACAAAATTTTTAACTCTGAGCCAGCACTAAAGGAATCTTAATTACATATAAATAAGCCTGCTATTTTTAAGTACAGACAGACAGACAGACTTCTTAAATTCGGTATCAAGTATTAGAATATACATAGACATTTTACCCAAATAAATGTATGAAGGCTATATATAGTTGTCGATTTATAGTATTAATTTCTATTATGTTATAATGAATTCACCTATTTAACCATTTGGTATAGTTACTCTTTAGTGGCTAAGTTTTGTTAATTGTAATTCATCAGAGCCTAGTATGAAACCCGGGGGGGGGGGGGGGGGGTACCATTATATATGGACTATACGGGGATGATCCGCTGAACAGGGTATGGTTTTTCGAGCTTCTTTTCATAAGCAGGGTATGCAATTTCACTCAAGTTCCAAATTCTTCCTGAGCTTCCTGTCATATTCAGTGTTTCTACTTTCGTATTGACCAAAACTGGTTATTATGGCCGTAAAAAAAAATAAAACGATACGCGAGAAGACATGATAATTGAAACAGGAACTCAGTGCAATAAATTATATCTTTTATCATAAACAGTGTCTACAAATTTGAGTTTTTTTGTCATAAACAGGGTACCCCTTTCAGAACCCCAGCAGAACAACCCTACCCAAATTCTGGCAGAGTACCCCCCCCCCCCCCCAGGTATGAAACGACTGAAGAAGAGTGCCAATTGGGCCTTTTCACTGAACTTCAAGTCAGGTAAAAAATGAGCCACTAGCTCAACTAGAAAACAATGCACTGCCGTTTATTGAGACTTCTCATACACGTGGTGATACGTGATATTTAAAATGTACGATGTAATATGATGTAATCATGCATTGTAATCTAATCACAGCTGTGATTATTACATATTAAATGTCCATTCACTGCTCTGATTGAATAATTATTTGATGTATTACTTGAACAGATCTACTGACCACAATTTTGCTCATCTGATGCTGTACCATCCTTGCAGTCATCTTCTCTGTCACAAACCCAGGACTTTTGAATACATTTACCATTTGTACAGCGAAATTGATCTGAATGGCATGTTCTTGGAGCTAAAATACAGAATATAATCGTTAGCAATATTGTTATACTCTTGATGCATGCTTTAAGCTGAATACAAAACTTGTTTAGCATTATACTTACGACAGTCCTTTTCATCAGACCCATCATCACAATCTGGTTCACCATCACATCTCCACCTTCTTACAATGCATGTCTGATTTGCGACACACTGAAATTGGTCACCACCACAATGGAAGGCTGATGGTGATTCTATGTGAGAGAAAAAACATAATTAATAACTACAAGCTTATCACTAACTAATATGGAAAAAAAAAAGATTAACTGAGTCATTATTATGGTATCCAGTTAGACTATACAGTACATTATCATCTGTCAGTCACCTACTATTATAATAAATCTTACTTACTCTAAAGCCTAATTTCTGCCCATATTAAATGATCATGTACTTATCCAAAATATCAAACTATTATATTAGGTAATAATCAAAGGTTAATAGCCTAATTTCTGCCCATATTAAATGTTCATGTACTTACCCAAAATATCAAACTATTATATTAGGTAATAATCAAAGGTTAATAGGTATTTCTATCTTACAAACACTGTCTATCATTTTATTTATGTAAAGGAGGATACAGTGCAACTACTGTAACCAGGGCTAATTATTATAGACCAGTTAGACCAGTTAGACAAGATTAGACGAGAGAACCAGTTCAAAAGTAGAATGAAAACAATACATTCCAACTTTGGGTAGTGGAGCAGAGCCAATCCAAAACCTAAGATTGTAATTTGACCCTGATAGCCATCCCATTTTCTCGTGGGAATAAAAGATATGTTAAAAGGCTATATTGTTTTCTGCTGCTTTCTGATTGGTTTCAATACTCAAAGTAATGGAAAGAATTTTTTTTATTCTACACTGGTTGATTGGTTCTTGCTGTCTAAGTGGTCGGCTGGTTATATTAGTTGCATTGTAATTAATATTATTGTGATAATTATATGGTCTCAATAATTAAGCGTTAGGTAATACTTTAACCTCTGGTACCTAACCTCGATGTAATTATACCCCACTGAAGAAATAATTAGTATATTTAAGCTGCTATGATTATAAAGGAGCATATAACCAATATTTTTGATATCTGACTTTCTGATTTTTTAGCATATTCTAAATTTAATTAACTAAGCTAAGCTACAATCTATAATCTTAATGCCACTTAATCATTATGACAGCTAGTAATGATATTAAGCAAGTGTTGCTGAAACAACAATTTTTTAAATTAATATACATAGCATGTGGCAAGTAAAACATGCACACTTTTTCAAGAAAGCATTTTGAAATTCTGATGCCCTTTATTGAAAACATATAAATTAATTCTACATAGAATTGCCCTATTTCACTATGACGTCACGTCTGCTTGTTTATGTGGGGATAAAATTGCCAAATCCAATAGAAAATTCAACAAAAGTTGCTTCAGGTATAATATGTGTTAATATGTACTTTAAAATATTCTGAGCATTTGCTGACTATTCTACTTCTCTTCGTGGATTCATACGCGTTTTAGATTATTTTCAGTGAATTAGCGCTGATAATGACCCCGTCCGACAAACATGATCCTATAATTGCTTTTAAACAATAGATTGTTTTGATGTGACGTCATAGTGAAATAGAGCAATTGGTGGCAACATTTATATTTTGCTTCTGGGAATTACTTTAAGCTTTTTATCAAACGACTGAATACTTATGGTGTCAGAATCGAAGTGGGCTTATTAAAACTTTAAAACTCTCAGCAACTGAGAAAATTCAAAACTAGATCAGTCTGGGAAAAGTACGTTGTAGAAGTACAATATCAGAGAATGCCTCCAAATTGGTGTCTATAATTATACCTGCACTGTCATGCACTGAAGTGACTAATTAATTACGGTAACAGCATATCACTTAAAAGATTATCACATTATTATACCTTAGCACGCAGGGGTAATTATCTACACATTTCAAACCAAGAAAAGGAGATAAACTATTAAAGTATTTAGGCCTACATCTAAGTTTAAAATTAACTAAACTAATTAGCCTAAGATAATATGTATCGATCACAAGAAAGCAAAAATAGCTTAATCTGAATAAGTAGATCTGCTTATTTTGTAGACTTGCTACTAGAAAGGACTATATTTTGACTAATTTCAAAAACACAAACTACATTTCACCTTTTCGGCACTAGCCGTCATGGGGTATTAATTGTTTTTGATTGTGTTAGGGTCACCAAAAAGTTCGGACATTGTTCTCGAATTTCTCTATGCACTGATTCTAAATGAACTATCTACTTGGTTAAGTTTAGTCATAGTTCTCTAAATACAAGTAAATGATCGTTTTCTCTAGCTTGATTAAAGCTTTTCTAACTGCTGTTAAGATAGCTAACTAAAGAAATCAGCTACCTAAATTTTCTCTTTAAAGTCAGTGAATTTGTATGGAAATCTGAGAACGATGTCTGATCTTTTTGGTGACCATAACACAATCCAAGCTAGCACCGAAAAGGTGAATTCATTGACTTAATTGTTTAAGGGTATTGTTGAAGGACCAAACCATGAAACTATAAAATTAGGTCTATAAAAAGATAATAGAAGGGACAAGTTGGAAGTTGCACAGTATTTCTCACTGAGGCCACAGTTTGCTTACATTTCTTGAAAATGCTACAAGTCAATAACCTTACTAGCATAGATCTTTGTAGATGAAGTAATATTGAACCTGTCAAAACTATTCACCATACTGGTTAAAGTTCAAACCGTTTTTCCAGGTGGGGGTCCATATACTTTATACATTAATAATGACATAATTTAATCAAGGGAGCGGATCCAGGAATTTTTTCAAAAATGAATGAAGGGGTCCAAACATACTGTGAAAGCAAAACCAACGACCACCACCACATTTATCATCCCCTCTGGTCATTTACATATTATAAATGGATTTCTACAAAAAATATATATAATTTACTTTAAACCTGTTGAAAACCAGGTTCTAGAATAAAACAATCAATTGTATCTCTGGTATGACATGGTTCTCCCCCGGCATATCGAATTCATGGAATCAACGGAATCAACGGAATCTCTTTGAAACATATGGAAGTCAAACATCATTAAAATAAAGACAAATCAAATTAAAAGAAAAAGTTAAGAACTTCGTGCTCGGTCGTCCTCTAAGAAAAAAATTATATAAAACAACTCGATCGGAAACCCTATTATTAATATTATTATGATTTATCTACATAGAATGATTACCCAGGAAACAATGACATGTCAAAAACATAACTTTAGTCCAAATCATAGCTAACCTTGAAAGAATCTGTTCATGGATCCAGCAAAACATTGCACATTTTTCCATCGTTTTATGACAAGTTGGACGCCATTTTGTAAGCACAGGTAGCCCAATTTTCAAACACAGGAAGCCCATAGACATAAAGAAGAATTGGGCTACCTGTGCTTACAAAATGGCGTCCAACTTGTCATAAAACGATGGAAAAATGTGCAATGTTTTGCTGGATCCATGAACAGATTCTTTCAAGGTTAGCTATGATTTGGACTAAAGTTATGTTTTTGACATGTCATTGTTTCCTGGGTAATCATTCTATGTAGATAAATCATAATAATACTAATAATAGGGTTTCCGATCGAGTTGTTTTATATAATTTTTTTCTTAGAGGACGACCGAGCACGAAGTTCTTAACTTTTTCTTTTAATTTGATTTGTCTTTATTTTAATGATGTTTGACTTCCATATGTTTCAAAGAGATTCCGTTGATTCCGTTGATTCCGTTGATTCCGTGAATTCGATATGCCGGTTCTCCCCCTGGATCCCTCATTATTACTACCAATTTAAAGACGGATTTTGAACTTCCTTCTTCAAAGGAAACCACGAGACTACTCCAAACTGAAACATTTCTTTTCGAATTATTATTCCGTGCACAGCCACGCAAAACACATTCATATTAATGTTGTACTACCTTTTGTTTTTTGTCATTTACTTTGATGGTTATTGTTTGACATGCGAAGAGGAATTAACGCTACTAGCGCAGTTGTTCGACTTTTCTGGGGTTTTTTTCTTTTTTTCTTTTCTTTTTTTCTGGTCTACTGCGACAATATCTTGTTGCTATTATTATTGATAGAATATTAATCATAAAATAAGAGATATTTTTAAAACTAACGTAAACTCTGAGATTCTTTAGATTTTTCCGTGCCAACGACAAGTAAAGATGCGATAGTAGATTTTAACATTTTCGAAAGATGCGTAGTAGAAATCGCTTGCGATGTTTAATTCATGCTAAAAGCACATGGTTTTGTCTTCATTTCTGCTTCAGACAAATTGTTTCGATAAAGCTATGTATAATTAAAATGTCTCGTGGAGTACACAAACTAAAGTACTAGACCATGTGAAAAGAAAACAGGTAAATGACTGATCGGGTACTGAATTGTTCCTAGAACGTGCAAACTTACTTAGACTTAGAGAACTATACCAGATCCGAGTTTCTAAGGAAATAAAAATGTCATGAAAACATCCAAATCCTACGTAGTTATAATGGATAGTTGCTAGAGTGTGGGTGTTGATTTGACGTAAAACTGAATACACCTAGTATATTCCTAGTGGCACGCCACGGCCGGTGCGGTGTATCGAATAAATCGTAGTCAAAATCAGAATGAAAACTTAGTAAAAGCGTGTTTTCAATTTTTCTTATTCATGTTCTTGTTTTTACAAAGAATTTTCAAATGATTCTGCAAAGGCGGGAAATAAATTCATAAACGAAATAAAGCTTAACCATCACTATAAAGCTTATTGCATCATCAAGCGCCAAATTAATGAAAATATTCAAATCGTAAAATACAGACATGTGTAAGAAAAGCTACTAAAATAATTACTCCAGCTTATAAAAATTTCAAGGAATACGTATATTTTACGAAAGTAAAGTTCAGATATCGAAAGAATATTCTTTTAGTTTAGTTTTGTTTGAAAGAGCCACGACAGAAGAAACAACGCGTAAAACAGATCTCAGACACGATAGAATTTTCCCACACACATTTAATCGAATATTTAAAATAAATATTTCAAAGCATACGCAAGAATGGATTTCCTAAAAAAAGACGAAAAACATGAGAAAGGAAAGTAAAAATTATCTTCCCAACATGAAAGATGATATTTGATGCTCTCACTGATTTACTACAAATAGTCGCCGTGTAAATACTATGTTGGCGGCTTTCCAGAAATGTCTAAAAACGGCTTCGCGTCGATGGAAAATACTATGCGTAAAGAAAATATCATAGATTGAGTGGTTCAAAATCTAAATTTCGAACTTTTCGTTGGTATCATAGCAGTGCACATGAGTTCAAGTCGAAAACACGTGTTCGTTAGTTACTTGTACTCACTGGACTTACCGGCGGCATTCGTTGTACTACTAGTATATACGTTCAGGAGAAAAATCATCGCAAGAATTACCCCTAAGACCTTCATGACGGCCTTTGAATATGAAATTCTAGGTAAAGTAGTTCAAATGAAATTAAGTTTCTTTCAGGTTTTGACTTGATTCTAAGGTGGCAGTGTTTTACCGGTTCTTTGTTGTTGTAGTCTCGCCTCCTCTTCTAGTTGGATTCATTCAAGCGAAGCGTTTTTGTTGACAAGCGACCGCAAAGCATGTTCTACTTGTTGGCGCGAACCAATGACGCAACTTCCTCTCACTACTATTTGAAGATATTAGAGGAAATGTAGACAAAAGAGGTTAATTCCGAAAATGAACCCACGCTTTAAGCACTATATTTGCATTCTTCCCACGTGGAATTTTGGGAATTCTAATCACTGATAAAGGCAGTCCCGCCATTTCATGGTTTTCGACAGTCTTCGCATGGTCCCGCGAACAAATCATCTCATCCACTGCAAAAAACGGAGGTTTTGTACATTGTACAAACTTGACGTAAGTTAATGTTTACTTACTTACGATAAACCTTTATGCTTTTTTCATATCTTACTCATTTAAAAGTTATTTGTATGCAATTGTTAATTTGCTGCGCCAAAATGGTCTTGGCAAAATCAAACAAATATGCGCCTTTTTGTACTTCAAAATCAATTTATTTGACCAAAAACGTCGAGAGCCAATAGGGGGCTTGCAAATTTTCCCGCCATTTTATGAGTCATCATCAACTGCCGATCATTCAAGCCATATAATAGATAGGTACGCTAAAATTATTGAATGGTTTAAAAAGGTTTGTAAATATTTGAAATTGCACAAATTCCGTCGGGATTAACTGATCAAATAAAAAGCAAGCAAACAAAAAAAAAAAAAAAAACGTTAGTAAGTCTTAATAAAATTAATAATAATAATAATAATAATAATAATAATAATAAATGAAGTCTTATATATATTTAATATATGGACAATAGTGAATAGCTAGCGACAATTATTATCAATGAATGTAGATAGAACTTAATTTACAGTTTTAATATTGTAAATATATCTAGATAGGTTTTGTTTAGGCGGTCGGTCACAGCTAGCCCGCATGCCCGACTGAATGTGATTATGCCTAGGCATCCTTAAGTATACAACTGCCATAATGGTGATGATGATGATAATAATGATAATAACAATAATAATAGTAATAAATAATAATAATAATAACGATGATGATGATGATGATGATAATAAGTCAGTCCAT
Source organism: Actinia tenebrosa (assembly GCF_029948245.1). Classification (NCBI taxonomy): domain Eukaryota; kingdom Metazoa; phylum Cnidaria; class Anthozoa; order Actiniaria; family Actiniidae; genus Actinia; species Actinia tenebrosa. The sequence continues at coordinate 7,660,234 of NW_028292576.1, read as the reverse complement.
GCATGATTAAAAGTGTGGGGGAAAAAAGATTAAAAGTGGTGCACCCATGAAAGATTGCACAGAAATTGATGACCAACCTCCATCCCCCTCCCCCAATAGCTAAAAACGTGTAGGAAACCCTGAATTAAGCAAACAGAGAAGTCTCAGTTCTCGTCACTCCTCCTTTGAAGAGCACTAGGAGAAGACCATACACACACACACTGAAGCTAACACACTAGACATATTTCAGTCCACGATATCTGTTGACAGTATTACTCATTGATGTAGCACAAGCTATACATTGTGTATGAGAATATATGAAATATATATTTGTACTACTGCGGTCGTAATGTATCAAATTGAGCTAATCCTCGCAGTATATCAAGCAACTTATGCAGCTTCAAATTGAAAGACTCAGAAAACATTCTTTTGAAAGAGGTTTCCAATACTGCTACAAGGCTCACCCTTGTTTAAGAGGTACTTTCACTCCTGATCAGAGTCGCCAAAATATAGCATAAATATCGCCTAGTTAAATAGGTTGTTACTCTTTGTTTCTTCCATCTCTTGTATTTAGAGATAGTACTGGATCCCTCATTCAATTTATCAGTTCACGCTCTTTTTCGTCATCGCTGTACTGCCCCTAAGTTGTCCAACCTTAATAAATTGCACAGAACTACATCATCGTCAGAGTCATCATTGTATACCAGCCCATCATCACCACTAAACTTTTCGCTTTTTATTAGATTTACGCAAAGCTAATTGGACGGGGTTGATTTTAAGTCTTACTAAATAGTGGCTTTCAATTGGTCATTAAAGATTTATTCGCCCACTATGTATCAGTTAGGCTGTGGCTCCCCCAGACAACTTGATCCGAAAGCCTTGCGAACAAACATCTTTTCCGCCAATAATGACAATGTGCGTAGGCTAAGTTTATAAATTCGAGAAAGAAGAAGCATGAGAAGAGACCGTCATTAAACTACGTTTATCAAAAAAAAAAAAAAAAAAAGCCGTGAAATCTTTTTCTGGTAAAATAGGAATATAGTTGTGAAAAAGAAATTTAGTATTATGACTGCATGTTGGTAAGATTTTTTCCGTTCTTTCTTTTTGTGTGTCCCTGTGTCTATCTTTCTCTTTTTCTCTCTTTCCTCATCAAATCTTGCCAATTGTGAATAATTATCGATCAACCGGAGATAGTGTCTACAAATAATGCAAAATATATCATCAATCTTATATCTATCTACCCGCTCACAAAGGTGATTGGCTTTCTGATGCAATCGGTACTATTTATCGAACGCATTTTATCTTCCTTTCGTCATTTATGCGTGTCACTACCAGCCACGCATTGACGCAGCCTTGAAACAATATTTAGATTCGCTGGGGAAGAAATCGTAGTGAACCGTTCTGCGCTGGTAAAAAAAAAAAAAAAAAAAAAAAATGGCCTGTAATTCTCACATGCTTGGATTATAAGTTATAGTTGACTGTCAAAAAGTATTCCAATTGAGTGTGAATGGGCACGCAACAGCGTTCTATCCTCTTTTGTGATTCTAGTTGCAATAAAAGAAAAGAAAAGAAAGGAAAGAAAGAAAGAAAGAAAGAAAAATTAAAAAATATTCTATGGACTAGATTTTCACATCTTCTAAATTAACAGTGGTAAATTTGCCGCATGTTCGCGTTTCATTTCTTATTGAAATATTGAAGATGGTTTCAATTATCGTAGCATGTCATAGCAGGATAAATGGATTTGCCCTAGGGGAAGAGGGACGGACTTTTGTCGCCAAAAAAATTCAGAAAATCCTCCGAGCCAATCACATAACACTTCCGGCGTCATGGCTCTTCAATAGCTTCCGCTCGTTCTTATCCAATCAAATGGGCGTTAAAACGTAAATCTCCCAATCACATCGTTTAATTACCACAAGACTCAGCGTTTCAGATTCGATCCAAGTAAAAACTAAACCACTGAACCACGTGCTAACTACTGCTAATAATATTTACAAACACTGTGCTGTATGTTGTATGAATTAATACAGACATTACAGCAAAGAGGAAATAGTGACGTAAGCTGGGAAAAGTTGGAGTGATCACGATTCATACTTCCTACCACATGTTACTATTATTTCCTTCAGCTTCAATGATTCAAGTTCCCGTGTTTACATTGAACACGTCTTCCGCATTCCTGTTTTTTTTTTTTTTTTTACTTCTAATTTTAACTCTTGAAACAAGATCGATACTGACTTGTAATCATACCAAAATTACTTTCTATGTTTAGCTTTAACATATTCCATCGTCTTAAAACCGCGTAAAAATAGAATCATATAAAAAATGAGATAATACTTTGCGTCAGATGTCATTAGAATTGAAGTGCTTGTCTGAGACGGATTTCAATTCATTGGGTAAATAGAACATACTTTAAAAGTACACTACACGCCATCTAAAATATGGTTAGAGTGCTACTTGACTCAAAAACCATTGCATGTAGAGCCAGCACCAGTATTCAGTTTTAAAATGTCAATTCTTTTCATAAATAGTAAATATCTGTTAGCCGACGAGAGGACATTCAATATCATTTTTACACAACAAAAGAAGCTATGAATTATTATAAAACACTTCAAAAGTACACTACACCCCATCTATAATATGGTTAGAGTGCTACTTGACTCAAAAGCCATTGCATGTAGAGCCAGCACCAGTGTTCAGTTTTAATATGTCAATTCTTTTCATAAATAGTAAATATCTGTTAGCCGACGAGAGAACATTCAATATCATTTTTTACACGATGAAAGAAACTATGAATTAATTTCAAGAAAGTGAAGTATTCGTTGAGCACTCATCCGGCTTTCATTTGTTTCCTATTTCATCTTCCATACTTCGTTACCATACTAACCGAAAACCGAAGAAGAAACCAAAGACGACGAGGAAGGAAGTGAAACTCGCCATTTTACATACATATATACATACATAATCTTTATTTGAACACGGATGTCTCGTCATACAAAATGTTCTTCCTAAGAGCTGTGTTAAAACTTATAATAGAATAATAAATATAAATTGTATAGCTAGAAATAAAAATAAAATTATATAAATGTATATATATAACTTATGAGATATAAATAATTGGAAATGTCAAAAATATTCAATATTCAGCGGTTATTAAAATATGGAAACATCAAAGGTCTTTTCAAGGATAAGCTGCTAACCCTGAATTATTAGTTATAGAGTCTGGCATTCTTCTCCCATTTTTATTTGACCAGACCTGTTTTCGTTGAAGACGCGCTAGGACTGTCCCCGCTTTATTTGCGATCATTTGTTCAATGGGATTGCAATTCATTTCCCTTTCGATTTAGGAGTAAAAATGAAAAAAGCTCTTGAAGATCTCAAGTAGTTGGCAGAAAAAGATTATTAAAGGCCATTAAAAATATGATAGATTACTAACCATTCTTCCCCTTCAACGGGAGCTCAAACTGAGACAAAATATGATGAAGGGATCTCCCACCCCGGGCTCGAACTCTATGATCTGGCGCCATAGATACATTGTCAGTAAATCTACTTAAGTTTTAAATAATTTTGCCTCTACTGAAAGAAACATTTAGGATTTTCAATGGAATCTTTTTCTAGAATGTAACCCCTACGTGGGTATAATGAAGTGACATTAATATTGGAGATCAAATGTTGTTGTAGCTATAAAACTAATTCCGGGCTGATTGATTCAACCTCACCTGCAGGTATTACTAAAACGAATAACCGGCATCGCTTTATCGCGCACCCGTCGTCTCAGTTACGCTACGCAATCGTACACAATTTCGTCATATACTGATAGCCCTCATTTCTTACTGCGCATGCTCGACGAATAATATTTTCTCAAGCACTCGCAGTAAGAAATAAGATGACATTGAATTCTATATCGATAGATATAATTATCCTTTGATCGTATAGTTTTCTCGATATTTTTTGAAAAGACTTAAAAATATTATGACGAAGATTTTAAAATGATATGAAATGCGTCAATGCTTCGAGACAAATTGTCTGATAACGAGAACGTTCTAAATCATATTCAGCTGGCGCATTAAAGTGTGCATGTCTCCAATAAATGTAACCTCATTTGCCAAGTAATGCGTAGTCGTTTTTTTCTTTGATTCTGTTGATGTATCCGGACACGTTTTTCTTTTATTTGGATGACGTAATCCAGACACACATTTAAGCTGACGTAGGTTATTATAGTGGTTTTTTTTTTACAGCGCTTCTCAATTACGCGCGCGAAATCGTGAACAATTTTTAATAGAGTTTTGGTAGTCTCCAATCAAAGTGTTTCCCAGCATTGTCGGAATTAAAAACACAAAGCTTTTAAGGCACCTGCCTATGGAATGTCATGGAAACGCATTGATTGGCGTTACCAAAACCTACTTCGTCCCGAGGGCAAATTGTACGATTTCATGACATGATTGAGAAGCGCTGTAATCCGTGAAAAAAAAGTACGCATAATAGTTAGTAATACTAGATCCTAAACCCATTGTTTTCTTTTTTTTCTTTTTTTTTATCAACTAGTACTAACTAAATTTTTTTTTTTTTTCACGGGTTAAATAAGATAACTCTATTAATATATTAAGCATCCCCAAAGGAGATCCAATTTATTTTTATCAAGACTAATGGATATTTACCAAAACTGCGGTAACAATAATTCATACCATTTATTTTGCTAACCAACAATTGATTGTAAAGATGTAGTTAATATAAATAGCCAACAAAAAGGTATCTTTAAAAACGTGCACGTTCAAAACAGGCAACCCAACATCTATAATTTTTACAAAGAACACCGTCACCCACTGCGCAAAGCTTCATGTGCCATCTTCTTTATGGGCCAGGCCATACGAAAAGCTCCTAGTGCATTGTGGTTATGTTGTTGGTATTTTTAAAGACTATCAAAAAACAATACGTTTACCTTAGAAATACCGTGATCGTTAACTCGGGATTCGTTATTCCAAGAGTGACATTTAATCGCTAATTTCCTCTTTTAAAATGCTAATAGAGATGAGGAAATTTTTAAAAAATTATTCAAGACTATTTAATCGTCGATGAAATACCTAAAGAAAGTGGTTTTATCTCGACTCTGCTCTGTGTGATGATCTCCATCTAGCTATTGTTCCGTTCTATCGTTGTGGCTTTTAGTTCAATAAAGATTTAACACGAGCTTTGTTTTGGGCTATTGAGATTTCATTCACAGGTTCTTACGTCGGTTAAATTGTATTTCATCGATGATAATATATTAAACAGAATATTACCAGGCCATTTGGACTGTATCTTCTCGTGTTGAGAATATCTTACAAGTTGTTCGCTAATTTTTCTCGTAAGATATATATCACCTCAACACTTCGCGCGGCCATTAATATCCTCTATATTCTCCATCATTAATGATGTTTGCCGCGGCAGGACTACCACTAATCTACTCCTCGGCTTTAGGGACATTTGATTATTAATATCCCTCCTAGCCATGGTATTACTCAACTGTCAAGTGAACATGAACTATAAAGCACCGTTTACACTAGCGAGTTTTGCTGCGATTTTTTCGGATATTCTGTCCATAATAAATAATGGTACAGATTTACTTGTAAAGTTTTTTTCAGGATACCAAGATTTTCCTAGACGAATGTCTCTTTTGAAGGATGAGACAAAAGATTTTATATTTCTGAAAATTGCCACAAAGATCGCAGCAAAAATCGCTGCAAGAATCGCCAGCGTAAACGGGGCTTAACCACAACGCTTTCTTTTACTCTCACATGAACAAATCAATTAAGTTTTGTAGCATTGTTTTGTTGGCTTTAATTATTCTAATAATATATCAATTATACAATGATTGATTGAAGTAATAACTATGTACAAGTGAATTCTGTCCATTATCATTATTATTAATTAGTGCTAAATTTATTTAAATCTGTTGAAAGATTTGTACGTATAGAACACTTGTGTTCACGTTTAAAGCGATTGTTAAATATTTCGCTAAACAATGTGATTTAAATAAGGTAGAAGGATAAATTTTGTTGTTCTCTGGGACAGAGAGCAGAGATAAACTTGTATCTTCCCACTCCTTCCATAACCCACGCCTGTAGCCAACCTCTTTCCCTCCCCATTTCGCTCTTTTACACGGTTGAACCACTCACCCCTTCTCTACACTATGATTGACTAGCTTATAGAGGCTTTGCACCATCACGTGACGGCAGCCACGTCAGATGGCAGGAACAATACAACTTTTTACATGAGAAAAAATTCAAGTCCAGAGAGTAATGGAGTTTTATCGTTCTGCCATCAAATTACAGGCATCCCAAGCTGTATTTTGGGCGCCAGCACATGATGGTGCAAAGCCTCTATTGAGTGTGCGGTGCGGTTGAATCCAAAAGGCTCCCCTCCCAACACCCCCCTAAATGTATGGCTCTTATGTGGAATGCGGAATTTATTTCAGTGCCATGGCGTTGCAGTGTTATCTAATACCCCATTCACACCTAAACGTGTTTAGTTAAACTGTTTTCATTAGGGAAAAAATGGAGAAACTAGAAACCTACAATATAATGAAACAGAGCAAGACAAAGGATAGTTTACATACATTATTTCACCAAAGATTGTGCAATGTTCGTAGATAGTTTTTCAAACCTGCTTAGTTAAACCACTTTGAAACATGTTTAAGCCTTGGTGTGAATGAAGTATAAGACTATTCGCCCATGAACGCTTCCAATTTAAATAAAAAATCCCGCATTTTTCAAACTAATTCTATGTAATTAATGAAGCATATTTTATACAAACGCAATGGAACTAAGCTAAATGGAGGCTAGCCTGCTACGTCTGCGTAGGAGGCTAAAGGAGGCGAGACAGTCTCAAAACTCAACTTTTTTCATACAGGAAGTTCAGGTGGTTGTCGAGTTAGGCCACTTCCGGTCCAAAGTCTTCATACAATGGGTCATTCATGGATATGTCATTGTAGTACGCTGCTCTTAGACGGGAGCGACGGTAGAACTTCTTCCAGTAGATTGCAGCCCCGACTATTATCAAAACACCCACAACACAGGCAAAGGCGATACCTACGGCCACTCCAGCTGATATGTGACTATGACCAGATTCTAAAAACCAAAACAAAATAAAATCAGGAAATCTGGTATCATGGTCCACGGAACTCTGCACACAGGTAGCCCAAACATAACCTATTTTCGGTTAATATTTATTTAGTTTAAACCTGCTAATGCTCTATAATAAATCCTGCGCTCTGATTGGCTGAGCTACAAGTGGTCTACAGTGATATACCAATTGTATAGAAAAGTGTCGGTTTTAAAAACCAAAACAATGGCGGCTTACCCAAATTTTGAACCTAACTTCAAAAATCTTTTTATCCATTTCTTTGACAGATTAGTAGGTTTAGCCAAGAGAGCATAAATGAGAGAGGGAAACTTCTTAATAACACGCGCACCATGTAATATAAATTCCTGGTTGGGCTATATTTAGTAATCGGATGCAGTTTAAAGGGGCACTTGGATGAAAATGAATAAAAATTGGAAATGACTTTAAACTTAGTTAAACGTATCTGTACTACTCTTCTCAGTAGACCGAGGCAGCTGGAATTTTTTAATGGCCTTCGTAGCGTCTGTTATGTTATCCAGAAGTACATTTCAAATCGGCCACGTGATGCCAATGTTGTACCACGTGGACAAGTTTTTTACACCACATGATCAAAATTCAGTCAAGTTTTTTATCACGTGGTGTAAAAAACTTGTCCACGTGGTACAACATTGGCATCAAGTGGCCGATTTGAAATGTACTTCTGGATAACATAACAGACGCTACGAAGGCCATTAAAAAATTCCAGCTGCCTCGGTCTACTGAGAAGAGTAGTATGACCCCAATAGTGGCCAAGCAACATGTTTTCTTCACAGTCAAAAGTGGGGGATAAAAATTATCAATTTTAGTCAGCATCTTAATTGTGAGTAAATGACGTCATTTACTCAACCCTATTGTTATTTTCTTTTTTAACCTAAAATTTCTCAACTGCAAGTGCCTCCCACATAATCATAATTGAGTCATATTATCCTCAAATACTTCAATTTAATATTTGGACTTTGAAAAATTGGGGCGTTTTCATCCAAGTGCCCCTTTAAATGAGGTGAATAATTGTTTTAGTATAAATACACAGGTGATTCTTTCAAAAAAAAGAAAAACAGAAGATAAAAGACACATTTAAAATTAGGAAAAATTTTAATTGAAGTGACAAGCGCTGGCCGCCATTTTGGATTATCGCTGGAGGTGATTATCGTGTGATAATCTGAGTTTCTCGACCAATCAGCGCGCGAGATTTTCAATAATCACCTGTGTATTTATACTAAATTTGTGTATTTTTTCTCAGATCAGCCGGAAAGTCTAGGAGATACTTCTGAACAATTTCCTGCACTTTCCCGTTGTTCCAGTTTCATTGTTGGGCAGGAGGGAAGAGGAAGCAAAACTTTAAATTTCCCACTGACAATTAATAGCAGGTTTACAGGTTAGTCCTCATCAAAAGTCCAGGAAAAGATTTAAGTTACTTTGCAGTTTCTTTACCTCTTTTCATAGGATGGGCACCACCTGGCAGGGCTGTAGTTGGGCCTGTAGAGAAAAATTAAGATACTTCAATTTAAATATACACTATTAGCCACTAAAAAGCTGAAATCTTGTAAAATCTTTCAAAGCAAAATTCTGAGCACAATTCTGAGCAAAATTCAATGCTATAATTGTTTTGATTAGCCTTTTTTTCACAAAATTATGGATTAGCATTGATAGACCTATTTCAGTATCTATAGCCAATCAGATATAGAACTGTGAGAATGGAGGAAAAATAATAATTGGTGCCTGAAGAACCAATCAGATTGTTTTCCTAATGTTGAACTGAAGGGCAGACTACTAAAAGCAGAAATGAAGGCAATTACGCAAAATTTTCCATCACCAACTTTCAAAGGACTGCACTATTGCAATCAAAGTCATCGGGACATGACTCATCTCATCAAATCGAAAATTAGCAAATTGAGTTTGCAGTGTGTGGGAAGAAATCTAGGACAAAGAAACATGCCAAGGTTTATTACTACAATGACGACTAAAGGATTATGGAGCTGAATGACCAAGTAACATTGACTAATCTAAATGTTATTTTCAAAACAACACAATTAACAATTATTCGCCAAAGGTGAAGTGAATATCGGGGAGAGATATTTACCGAAAATAAAAGAAAATAAGAACAGATCTGGACATGGATTGAGATTTCTGTAATTTGTGTTTTCCTCATGTTTACTAACTATAATTTAAGTTACTAATGATGTGACTTATCACTGTCTTGAAGCACACCTGAGTATTTTTTTGATGGCTTGATAGAAGATCTTGAAGTATGGATGGGGCTTTGAGTAGGGGCTTTGGTAGAGGATCTCAAGGTACTGGAGAAACCTTTAGTAGGAACCACTTTTGTTGAAACAGTCTTATGAGATTCTACGAAGAGAGAGGATAGAAAGAAAGAAAATAAGAAAGAAAAGAAAGCTTTTTGAGTGCTAAACAAATAATCCTAGAAAACTATATGTGATGTTCTTGGAAGTTCCTTCAGCTACTAGGCGGGGTATCCCAGGAAGCTGATGGTGCAGGCACTTTCTCCATCAGTGTTATGTTTTAAGAGCATTCAAAACTAAAGCTACGTGGGTTAGGGGGAAACAGACTTCATGGAGATCCTGAGGCTGCACATTAACCAACTGAGCTACGCCTGCTCTGATAGGGCTAAGACTAGAGAACCTCATCCAGGCGGGGAAAAAAGTCACTGATACATGCATGCAAAATAATCTAGTCAAATAATATATTAAACTTTATATTATCAAATTATTGAATTTTCCGACCTGAATGATGTGTGGGTGAGTGAGTCCTTGGTCTAGTATTCGGGCTTGAATTTTTAGTGGTGCTTAATGATCCTACGAAATATAATTTTAAAATATATTTAAAAATTATTTTGTTATTAAATATATTTAATTGCGTCATTAACATAATGATAATAACACATGTACATGTGTGTGTGTTTGTAACTTCTTTGTTAACTTTATTGTTTAATAGGAGAAATTATGGAAAATAAATATTAAATAAAAAAATAAATAAAAAATAAACAAAATAAACAAAAGGAGATATTTAAAAATTATATCATATAAGTTAGACAAAAATTTTGTTTTATTTAAAAAGAAGTTTAGTAGTACTTAAAAAGATATAACTAGCTAAAAACTAGTGTGAGCTGCGTCGGTGTTTCTAATGAAACAGTAATGATGAAAAGGTAAATTATACACCGTGAAAAGATGAAAAAACTTACTGACGTTTCGGACGCTAGTCCTTCGTCGGAGTAAAAGAGAAAGAAGTGGTAGAAAGGAGTGTATATATGATAGAATAAGACAAAAGAAACCAATGAGAGCAAGGTAGGCAAGGAAACAAAAACAAACAATCAAAAGACAAAAGAAAAGGTTAGTTGAAAATAAAGCGTTCATTAATCCCGTTGGGACTAAGAGTGCCCAATAGGTGAATAAGCCGCATTTCTTTGGTCTTGCGACAATCATTGTTGCCGTTAAGCAAAGAAAGACCGAAAACAATGAAGTCAGAAAGAGAATGGTTAGCTAGATTAAAATGGCGGGAAACTGGTTTGGTGGGATCGTTATTGCGAATATCATAAAGATGATTGCAAATGCGATCACCAAGACGGCGGCCAGTCTCGCCCACATACAAAAGATTACAGCGGGTACATTTAATACAATATACAACATTAGAAGTGGTACAAACAAAATGGTCAGTGATTTTAACAGTTGATTTAGGACCGACAACAGAAGTGTGAGAGACTATGTGAGGACAAGTATAACAACGTTTACGAGAACAGCGAAAAGTACCAGGTTCTTTGTTAGAGGGAAGAACTCCCTTGACCAAGAAAGAACGGAGATTACGATCACGTTTATAGGAAAAGAGAGGGCGGTTGTTGAAAATAGCAGAAGTGCGAGTATCAGAGTCAAGCAGAGAAAAGTTGCGGTTAACAATGGGTTTAATGGAAATGTTAATAGGATGATACGTAAGAGTGAAAGGAATGCGGTCATTAGAGGGACGAGTGTGAGGAGTGAGAGCGGTGGTACGATCAATAGTAGAAACTTTACGAATGGCGCGATCAATAACATGAGCAGGATAATTACGCTTAAGGAAGAAGGAACGCATCTCAGAACATTTAACAGAAAAATCAAGATCATCACTACACAAACGACGAAGACGAAGAAATTGCGAGAACGGAATAGCGTTAAGAGTGTGCTTAGGATGAGAAGACGAGTAGAGTAAATAAGAATGAGAGTCAGTAGGTTTGTAATGGACACTAGTGCTAAGACGGTCGTCATTAACACTAAGCAAGATGTCAAGGAAAGTGACTGATGTTTCACTAACCTCCCACGTAAAGTCTAAGGCAGGGTGAAAAGAGTTAACAAAAGAGATGAAAGAATCTAAGTCATTACGCGAACAAGAAGTAGCACCAATACAATCATCAATATACCGTCCAAAAAACTCAGGTTTAGGTCCAGTATATTGTTGAAAAACAAGGTTTTCGATATAACCAACAAACAAATTGGCATAACTAGGGCCCATCTTAGTACCCATAGCAACACCGTTTATCTGCCGATAATACCGATCACCGAAAGAAAAACAATTAAGAGTAAGAACAAGTTCAGCTAAGCGTAACAAAGTGGGAGTGCTGGGCTCGAGGACAGGACGAAGATCGAAAAAATGCTGAAGAGCACGAAGGCCCTCATCATTAGGAATAACAGTATACAAAGATTTGACATCCATAGTAAACAAAAGCTTAGAAGAGTTATCAGGAAAGCGAAAATCGTTAAAAATACTAAGAGCGTGATTAGTATCCTTAATATAAGTAGGTAAAGACTGAACAATAGGCAGCATGAGAGAATCTAGATAGCTAGAGATGAGTTCGGTAGGACAACTACAAGCAGAAACAATAGGACGGCCAGGGTTGTTAGCTTTGTGAATCTTAGGAAGAAAATAGACGTGAGAAGTACGAGGAGTAATAACAAAAAGGTTTTTAGCAGTGGAGGGTAAAGAGCCATCAGAAATGAAAGAGTTAACAGTGTCTTTAACTAATTTTTGATTGTCAGGGGTAAGATCCTTATCCACTTCACAATAAAAATTAGTATCAGAGAGTTGACGTATAGCTTCCTGTTTATACAGGTCAGAACGCCAGACAACAACTGCACCGCCTTTGTCAGCGGGCTTAATAACAATGTCAGAACGATTGCGTAATTGACGTAAAGCCAACCACTCGTCCTTAGAAAGATTAGAATAACTGAGTTTACGGTTAAGATTGAGATTAGAAATATCACGGCGACACTTATTGACAAAAAGATCAAGAGAAGAAAATTGTCCCTCGGGAGGGACCCAGTTAGACTTACGAGGACAAAGGCGCTCAAAGACATCACGTTCACAGTTAGAGTTAGAAGAGTCGGAGAAAAAAGCTTTAAGGCGAGTACGGCGAAAAAAAGATTCAGAGTCTTTCTTGACCTGAAATTCATCAGATTTCTTAGCAAGAGGAACGAAGTTCAAACCCTTGCTAAGAACTGAAATTTCAGAATCAGAAAGAGGTAAATCTTCGGGAATGGTGACAACGGAATGACTGAAGACATTGTGATTGCTATGTTCAACATGTGTAAAAGGATCAAAACCAACAAGAGACACAAACTTATTACGCTTAGTAACAAACAAAGACTGGTACAAACGGCGGTTAAGAGTAAGAATGTGATTACGAATGGAGGAAACTAACACTGCCGGACAGACATTAGACAAGTCTCTGAGGCAAGCAGCAGTATCAAGAGTGAGGGCATCACGTTTACAGCACATACTACGAATAGTGGAACGCATGACAGAGCGAGAGAAAGTGGAACAAGCAGAAGAAACATCGGAAAAATACTGAGTAGAGTTGACACCAAAATTAGAAGCATGAAACTTAACACGAAAACCAACAGGAATGACTTTAGCATGAAGACAACGACCAATGAAATAGATATGACTAACAAAGCGTGTTTTAGCGAGAGTAAGGTTAAAGAGTTTGAGAGCGAGATTAGAGCTAATGTTAGGAAAAGGAAATAAAAAACTTACCATTTCCTTGCGGAGTTCCTTGATGATGTTCGGCATCTGAAATAGAATAAAAATGGTCGCAGTATATAGTAATAAAAAGATATAACTAGCTAAAAACTAGTGTGAGCTGCGTCGGTGTTTCTAATGAAACAGTAATGATGAAAAGGTAAATTATACACCGTGAAAAGATGAAAAAACTTACTGACGTTTCGGACGCTAGTCCTTCGTCGGAGTAAAAGAGAAAGAAGTGGTAGAAAGGAGTGTATATATGATAGAATAAGACAAAAGAAACCAATGAGAGCAAGGTAGGCAAGGAAACAAAAACAAACAATCAAAAGACAAAAGAAAAGGTTAGTTGAAAATAAAGCGTTCATTAATCCCGTTGGGACTAAGAGTGCCCAATAGGTGAATAAGCCGCATTTCTTTGGTCTTGCGACAATCATTGTTGCCGTTAAGCAAAGAAAGACCGAAAACAATGAAGTCAGAAAGAGAATGGTTAGCTAGATTAAAATGGCGGGAAACTGGTTTGGTGGGATCGTTATTGCGAATATCATAAAGATGATTGCAAATGCGATCACCAAGACGGCGGCCAGTCTCGCCCACATACAAAAGATTACAGCGGGTACATTTAATACAATATACAACATTAGAAGTGGTACAAACAAAATGGTCAGTGATTTTAACAGTTGATTTAGGACCGACAACAGAAGTGTGAGAGACTATGTGAGGACAAGTATAACAACGTTTACGAGAACAGCGAAAAGTACCAGGTTCTTTGTTAGAGGGAAGAACTCCCTTGACCAAGAAAGAACGGAGATTACGATCACGTTTATAGGAAAAGAGAGGGCGGTTGTTGAAAATAGCAGAAGTGCGAGTATCAGAGTCAAGCAGAGAAAAGTTGCGGTTAACAATGGGTTTAATGGAAATGTTAATAGGATGATACGTAAGAGTGAAAGGAATGCGGTCATTAGAGGGACGAGTGTGAGGAGTGAGAGCGGTGGTACGATCAATAGTAGAAACTTTACGAATGGCGCGATCAATAACATGAGCAGGATAATTACGCTTAAGGAAGAAGGAACGCATCTCAGAACATTTAACAGAAAAATCAAGATCATCACTACACAAACGACGAAGACGAAGAAATTGCGAGAACGGAATAGCGTTAAGAGTGTGCTTAGGATGAGAAGACGAGTAGAGTAAATAAGAATGAGAGTCAGTAGGTTTGTAATGGACACTAGTGCTAAGACGGTCGTCATTAACACTAAGCAAGATGTCAAGGAAAGTGACTGATGTTTACTATGGATGTCAAATCTTTGTATACTGTTATTCCTAATGATGAGGGCCTTCGTGCTCTTCAGCATTTTTTCGATCTTCGTCCTGTCCTCGAGCCCAGCACTCCCACTTTGTTACGCTTAGCTGAACTTGTTCTTACTCTTAATTGTTTTTCTTTCGGTGATCGGTATTATCGGCAGATAAACGGTGTTGCTATGGGTACTAAGATGGGCCCTAGTTATGCCAATTTGTTTGTTGGTTATATCGAAAACCTTGTTTTTCAACAATATACTGGACCTAAACCTGAGTTTTTTGGACGGTATATTGATGATTGTATTGGTGCTACTTCTTGTTCGCGTAATGACTTAGATTCTTTCATCTCTTTTGTTAACTCTTTTCACCCTGCCTTAGACTTTACGTGGGAGGTTAGTGAAACATCAGTCACTTTCCTTGACATCTTGCTTAGTGTTAATGACGACCGTCTTAGCACTAGTGTCCATTACAAACCTACTGACTCTCATTCTTATTTACTCTACTCGTCTTCTCATCCTAAGCACACTCTTAACGCTATTCCGTTCTCGCAATTTCTTCGTCTTCGTCGTTTGTGTAGTGATGATCTTGATTTTTCTGTTAAATGTTCTGAGATGCGTTCCTTCTTCCTTAAGCGTAATTATCCTGCTCATGTTATTGATCGCGCCATTCGTAAAGTTTCTACTATTGATCGTACCACCGCTCTCACTCCTCACACTCGTCCCTCTAATGACCGCATTCCTTTCACTCTTACGTATCATCCTATTAACATTTCCATTAAACCCATTGTTAACCGCAACTTTTCTCTGCTTGACTCTGATACTCGCACTTCTGCTATTTTCAACAACCGCCCTCTCTTTTCCTATAAACGTGATCGTAATCTCCGTTCTTTCTTGGTCAAGGGAGTTCTTCCCTCTAACAAAGAACCTGGTACTTTTCGCTGTTCTCGTAAACGTTGTTATACTTGTCCTCACATAGTCTCTCACACTTCTGTTGTCGGTCCTAAATCAACTGTTAAAATCACTGACCATTTTGTTTGTACCACTTCTAATGTTGTATATTGTATTAAATGTACCCGCTGTAATCTTTTGTATGTGGGCGAGACTGGCCGCCGTCTTGGTGATCGCATTTGCAATCATCTTTATGATATTCGCAATAACGATCCCACCAAACCAGTTTCCCGCCATTTTAATCTAGCTAACCATTCTCTTTCTGACTTCATTGTTTTCGGTCTTTCTTTGCTTAACGGCAACAATGATTGTCGCAAGACCAAAGAAATGCGGCTTATTCACCTATTGGGCACTCTTAGTCCCAACGGGATTAATGAACGCTTTATTTTCAACTAACCTTTTCTTTTGTCTTTTGATTGTTTGTTTTTGTTTCCTTGCCTACCTTGCTCTCATTGGTTTCTTTTGTCTTATTCTATCATATATACACTCCTTTCTACCACTTCTTTCTCTTTTACTCCGACGAAGGACTAGCGTCCGAAACGTCAGTAAGTTTTTTCATCTTTTCACGGTGTATAATTTACCTTTTCATCATTACTAGTACTTAAAAAGTAAACTTTCATTGCCAAAATAAGTCGGCCATAGATCTAGCATCATTTATAATCAACACAAGTTATTTTTATGGTTTAATATAATGGCAGCTTACGAAAGTCTGAATATATTGTCTAGCATAACAGTACATTTTTTTAGAAGTCATTTTTGTGTCTACTGCATATTAATAAGCAGTAGACACTACGCCATCCAGTTTACCCAGATATACTTCATATCCTATTCAACTAGCGAAAAATATAGTTAAATGACATACGATATAACTGACATAAAGTTCATCCTGGTGTAAGGGTTGTAAAACTTTGAATTACTTTTGGATTCCACGTGCACAGCTAGCGGTGCATGGCGAGGATAGCCGATGTTATCCTAAGTCCTGTGTACTGGCTGGTGCTGTTTTGTTTGCGACTGCTAACGACTTTTTATCGACTGGGAAACGTTTGACCAACGTATCAAACCGTGAATCGGTAGGATTCAGTGATTCCTACAATCGCAGCCATTTTTGTAGTGAATTTTATCTGGTTTTTTTGGAACAAGCTTAAGTCACACAGGTTTCATGGAATGTGTCAAGTATTGTTTAATTAAAGTGCTTTCAGGTATTTGCAATATCTAGAAAGAATTTATCGCAAAAAACGACCACTGAATTGGCGTGTTTGTGCTACACAAAGCACGTCAACAAATGTTGCTTCATGAACGATTGTTACAGAACCGATGCGATGTGAAACTGACTCAGATTGTTACAGTGAAAATATTTGAGACCTTTAAAGGGATAACTGGGCTCTGTAAGCAGAATATTAAGCCCTGAATACCTGCAAGTGAATATTCTACATATACATGATTCAAAAATGTTGCTGTGTATCTATCATCAGTAGACACATGTACTCCTCGAGTACGTATATTTTTCAATATCTTCAATATTCTCAGAATTGATTCTTTATGGTGTAAGATGTTGAATGATCCAAAAAAAATTTATATATGTTGTTTAAGTGCAGCTTCTTGATGTTATAAACTAAGGTTTTTCTATGTCATATGATAATGCTGTCACTTTTGAAGTACCCATATTTAGTCATGGTGAAATAACTAATATAGCCAGGCAGCTTTGGACTATAATTGGCAGGACAAAAACCAGCTTTGGGAAGTCAAAAAAATTTCAAAACTGCTTTTTGCTGCTGCCACCAGTTAAATTTAGCTTACATTTTAGCCACCAGCAGGCTGCTGCTACACTGTAGAACAAGACCTGCTTACTTTAATTTAGTTAATTGACAAGCTTCAATAATTTGTTACCTGATGATGTGTGTGTAGAACTTGCTGGGTTACCAGTTGGGTTTATATGACATGGGATATCACCAGTTGAGTTGTACCCTATACATATATAACATTATGCAAAACATAATAATTAAAAAAGATAAATTCCTTTTGCAGTTTATACATTAATGTGCTGATATATTGCTACAGGTACGTCAGCAAGCGATTTCAGCTTGTGGTCCCTTAAGAATGGATGACCCAGACAAATATTAAGCTTTCTAAATACTTAATATCTATCTTGAGCAGCAGCATAATATACCAGTATAAGCATTATAAGGCCAAAAAAGTATTTCAATAATTGCTCACAAGATAAGTTCCAAAGTTTTTTACAAAAAATGAAATATATTTCTTGTATTTAGTTATCATTATTAATAGTAACTTGCATAACTATGGTTCCCTTGAAATACCACTAGCATGGCTGCCATATATTCTCTTTGTTATTCAATTGAAAATGCTTGCAAACCATAAATCCTTCCTTGTCTTGCTTCAAATATTCCTCCAAATCATCTCCCTCTTTAAGGTGCATAGTGGCAGGTTTTATCAGGGCATAGCAATTTCTTAATGAAACTCGTAGTGGGAGGGAATAGGAGGACATTAAAGGAAGAGATGCAGATGCATTTTAAAATATTTCTATAATAAATTATACCTGCACATGTCTTCATGTTGAGACAGAATGTTGTTGGTGGAAGTAGTTCAGCAACCGTTTTACATACATGTATTCCTACTGTACAAAGTTGAACATCAAGCTAGAAAATATCAGACACAAGTATAAGCAAGCCTTAGATTTGTATATATAACAAACAGCATCCCCCAAAACTATTTTTTAAGGAAAAAGTCCCTGTTAGAAATTATTTATTTGAAAAGGCTAGTTACAGTAGTTAGTAGGAAAAAATAAAGCACCTCTCAAAGTAAACCTGGGATATGTGGGGATTTGTTACCTTTTTAACGTCTTTTTGGATCCCGACTATGTGGGGGATTTACACATTTTATCATCTGCCGAAGGAATGTGGGGCATTAGGTTGAGATTCGTTTTGTAAATTCCAAGATGGTGGCCATTGTTCCAGCTGAGAATTTTGGGTTGCAGCATTTTACTTTCTTACTTTCTGGGTTTTTTCCTGCAAAATTCTTCTCCATAGGGTGGGGCATTTGTCAGTTTTAGTTCACTATTCAATACTAATCCCCACATATATTCTGGGGTGGGGCTTTACTTTGACTGGTGCATAAGTAATGTTTATGTTTGCACATTATACTAATTTTTATACAGTAATTACACAGCCCAGACAACTAGCTTTAATGACATTCACTGGCAAATAACGTTGCAATAAGATTTTTTTTAACTTTGCATAAATCAGTAATAGTTTTTTTATTTTATTTTCCTTTTAACACCTAGTTTTTTGTTATTTTGTTGAGTTTGGAAGCAAATTCTGTGATGAATTAATTGTCTGAACTTCAATAAGCCTTTTCATAGTTTAAGAATTGATTCCACTGCGCATGTGATTTTATCCTGAATTTCTCACCTTCTTTTGTCTAAACCTTCTTTTGTTCTTAATTAAACAAAAGGTAAGAAATTCGGGAGAAAATTGCATGCGCAGTGGAATCGATTCTTAAACTATGAAAAGGCTTATTACGAAAGACAGCTTCGACTTCGATGGAGTCAACTGAGTCAAGTATAGGGTATAATTGGAAGAAGATCTATTTGCAAACGCTTTCTCTGTTTTCAATTTAAAAGGCAGGCTGTGTGTTTTATTCCAGCTAAAAACTGAATATACAAGATAATCGGCCGTTTATGATACAATCGGGGCGATCAACAAAAAGCGTTGCGTTATGCGTTAGGTTGATTTACATTACTACTTTATATCTTGACCTTCAAGGGTCACGGCTCCTACATTTTTAACATGAAACTATTTATTTACACTGTGAACTAAGCGAATATTTTGATAGAAATTCGTTTAGAAATACTATTTATTTGGTCTTCATCCAAGTCGCTTTGTAAATTACTGATTATTTATTGGAGCGAATTCTTGTTAGACCTTCGCACATTTCAACATTCAAGAACATTATTGCTTCGGCTGTTTGTAATGTGCAGTGATCAAACTACTTTTTATTCAGAACGGCTTAATATTTGAATGACAAAACTGGCCGAACTTCCTTCAAAAATCCAATGGAATTGTTCTTTTTTTTGTCTTTTTCTATTTTTTCTACGATCTACATCTACCTTGATTATTTTCTTAAGACGTCACTCAGTAAATACAACTGTCCATATCAGTAATAAAGCTTCGCTCGATCGAGCTTATAAGATTTTTTTGCGGAATACCGTCGTGACTTTGAGCTGTCTCTATGCAGAATAAAGCCCTCTATAGCTTGAAATCAGACTTTCTCTTTGAGTTCTAATTAAAATAGCTTTTTTCGATATGTAGGTGGCTCGATCTACAAGTCTTCAGAAAAATCGAAATGTCGACGTTGTACATAAGCGTTTTTCTTTACTTTTAAATGCATCAGGAAAAAAGGTCTAACTCATTGAAATTTTATTTCAGGCGTAAATTGTATAATTTTACTTCAACTTGCATCTTTCCTTGATTCTTTTAATATGAATAATCCGAAGATAAAACTATGTGCGAGACTGCGCATGCACAGCTTTGTGTTTGTTAGTGTCGTGTAACGTTCGTAATCAGATGACGTAAGAGGATCGACAAACGTTTAATTATCGATCTGCTAACATCTTAGTGAGCGAGTGAGTGAGTGAGTGACACATTTGCATATTCAGACCCCTCACAATAACTCGTTTCTACGCTTCGCATATCCACAAGTTAAAAAGGGGGGTTGTACAGAATTCTTTTTTTCTTTTTTGCTACATGTAAATGCTTCAGAAATAAGTATAGTAAATTCATCAAGGAAAAGAAGCTTGCTATAGTGTATTATAAGGTATGAAAGAAACAATTAAAAAAAAAAAGAAAAATGGCAAAGAAATGCAGAAATAATGACTTTTTTAATATTTTGGAATTAAAACCATGTGTGTTACATGTAGATATATCAAGAAGCTTGCAGGTCACTGGGTATACTTACCCCTGCAGTTATTCTATTCCTGTTCTTTTTCAAAGTCAGCTTTAATTCTATTGGCATGAGTCCCCCTGAGCTGACTTTTGTATTGCCAGGTTTCAGTTCCCCATGGTATTTGATATGGTTGACGTATATCATGTCAAGATTGATAGATGGCGGTGTCTTGCAGTGGTTAAGTTCCATCTTCATGTAGAAATCATTTTTTTTGTGAGTACCATTGCACATTAAACCTACAAGTTTAAACAATCAACCTTATTAAATTTTATAGAGGGTGAACTTAGCACTTATAAACTTGTGGTCCTCTGTGTTAAAACAAGACGGACTGCCATTTTACACGGTCATTTGAGCCACAGCAAAGGTCAAACCCTTCACTGCAAATACTTTTTATCAAAGGCAGTATGCACTTTCTACTCAGATATTTTGAGACCCTGAGTGTTGGTCGGACCAAGGCTTAAGACACAACACGCGAACAATATGCCAGTTGTTTAGGGAAGCACCGATCGTGTGACTGCTAATGCATCACCTCTCACCAATGCGGCCTGGGTTCGAGTCCTGCCAGTCTTGGTGTCATGAGTGAGTAGTGTTGTTTGTTGGTTCTCTCCTGTGCTTTAAGGGTTTTTCTCTGGGTTCTCTAGTTTTCCTACCTCCTTAAGATGGAGGATATCCTATAATATACATATATATAATATACATATATATAATATACATATATATATATTATATATACACTCGATTGCAGAAACGTTGTGTATACATTTATACATTTATACAAATACCTAATGAGATGCTTATTGCAATTTTACTTTTTTAACCCTCAAAACCAATTGATTTATAATCTGTAGGATGTGAAACACAAGAATAAAATATTTTGACGTTCATTGAATGAAACAAATAATAATTTTACAACAACTCACGTAAATAACACATTCTGATTGGCTGAGAGCTATGATCAATAAGAGGACAGACACATGGATGACGTAATGTTTTTGAAACCAAGACTCGCCGGTAGGATTTTATCGTAAGGACTGTGATTTTGCGAATTTATTTTGCTAATAAAAGTCGACAATGGAACCAGAAGAGGAACCACACTTTGAATTTAATCTTGCCGATAGTCTTGCCGATGAATATTTAGTTCTGGAGGCAGAAAAGATAGAGGAAGACGTGAAAAATTCATCTCGCTTTGCAACTTGCGAAGAAAAAGACTTGAATGAGCTTGTGTCAAGTGCTAACGCGAAGGGCACAAAAAGAAACACCAAATGGGTATTAAAACTTTTGCAAGGTAGGTCAGCTCATTTTTTTCAAGCAAATATGCGTTAAAACCTAGCTAATATTGAAAAGGATAAAGAAATCTACAGAAATAATCTTACTTTCACTTTTAGTTACTTACGAGTTGTTGATGCAATTTTCAGAATGGTGCCATGAGCGAAAAATTTGCAAGCCCCTGTTGGATCTAACAGAGGCCGAGCTAAATGACATCCTGAGGAGGTTTTATGCAGAGGCCAGAAACCAGAAAGGTGAAGAGTATAGCCGCTCCTCGCTGCTTGGGTTCAGGAATGCTGTTGAACGCCATTTTGCAGTCAATGGTAAAGCAATGAAGCTCACTAACAACCCAGCATTTTACAGCTCTAACAAGATACTGGAGAGCAAGCTGAAGGTCAACAAAAGAGAACAGAAACAAAATACCAAACACAAACCAGTCATTGAGCCAGCCAATGTGAGTAAAGTCAAGAAAAATCCTTTTTTGAGCCACGAGAATCCTTACAGCCTCCTTCGGCGAGTGTGGTTCATAGTGACCCTGTATTGGTGCCGCTGTGGTTGTGAGGGCCAAAGACAGCTCCGCCGAGAAAGCTTTACTTTTGATCTTGACAGTGAAGGAAAGGAATATGCAACCATGACTCACGAGGAGCAGACCAAAAACCATCAGGTTGGCTTTTGTGACAAGCAGAGTTATGAAAACGAAACACGGTTGTATTCAACAGGTGAAACTGGCGATTCGCTGTGGTGCCTGAAGAACTATCTTTCCAAACTTAACCCCAAACAACAAGCGTTCTTTCAAAGACCAGTGCCAATCTTTACACCAGAGGACCCAGTGTGGTATGAAAACAAGCCTCTAGGTGTCAACAAGTTGGGTGATATGATGAAGTCAATCTCTATCGGAGCCGGCTTGTCAAAAGCCTACATGAACCACAGCATCAGAGCAACAGCTATCACCATGTGGTCAAATGCTGGAATCCCAACTCGTCACATAATGAGCATCTCTGGACATACCAATGAACAGAGTATTCTATCTTATAACAGAAGACCATCGGTCCAGCAACTAAAGACCTGCTCGGACGTGATTTCCAGTGCATTGACCGATTCAGAGGGCGAGAGTAGAAGGCTTGATCGAGATCCCAGGGCTGTTTCGTCTGCTTCCACTTCTGTACAGGTTGTACAGTCTGAGATGGCCATTAACTCCATTCCAGAGTCAATCTTCAATGGCTGCTCCATCCAGAACGTGAATGTCTATGTTGTCAAGCGAAATTGACATTGCTTTTCATAGCTGAACTTATTAAGCTTCGTTTTTTAGAATCTTTGAGTTCTGACTCTTTTCGACTTAGCTAAAAAAGCCATTTATAAGTAAATGTCAAAAGTTTTGACCAATAGCAAGCATTCTTTCACAGTGGCTGTCAAAGAACTGTCAAAATTAGCCAATCACAGTGTAGGAAGTTTGGTTGTGAAATGTTGACGTGTTTTATGAAAAAAACTTTTGTAAGTTATAAAATAACCTTTGAAGTTTTCAAAAGTAAATAACCAAAAAACCTTCGTCTTACTTTCTGTACTCTGTCCTCTAATGATCATGAAAACTAACTATCTTAGCGAAAATATTCAAAAGCTCACAATAATCGGAGCTGTTTGGTCTATCGCCTTGCTTTCCTTGAATGACAAATTTTCGCTGCGCTCGTGGTTCCACTTTAGTTTTGAACATTTTAAGACGTCATCTATGATCAATAAGAGGACAGACAATGGAAATCTATGAACGATTTGTTAAATAAAGTTTTCTGTTTTGCATATCATTAAATATACTGAATAAATTAGGTATTTGTATAAATGTATACTACAACCTTTCTGCAATCAAGCGTATATAATGCCTTCAGAAATCAGAAATATGAGCTCTCATTATCATCTTTGTAAGTATTAATTATTTATTATTTAAAACAGATAATCATCATTTTTATCACCTTCTTGAACACCAATGCCACCAACAGAGGACTAAACCAGTCCCAATATTAACCAAATCAAATTGGATTTTATGGAGTTATTTAGGAGAGTGGCTCTTCATCCAGTACAGTTTTGAGGAAGAAGCAAAACTAGAGAACCTCAAAAAACAGCTACAGTACTCTTGTCTTTCTTAACAGTACAAAAAATACCAGAAAATTCCCATATTAAGGTCTTTTCAGACTTTCTATAAATAAACAACTCACAGTTCTGCAAAGTGCTGCATTTTAAAACCATCCCACAGATATATAATATTGCCACAACTGCTATCTTATTTGATTGGCAATCAGAATGCCACTCCAATGAAAATCATCTCTGCTCTCAGTTGGTCGTATCTTCTATGGCTTTGATGAATATTTTCAATATATTAATTCTAAAAAATTTAGTGGCTTACCAGTGCAAGCATTATTCACACTACAGATGGTAGTTTCCCTCGTGTATAACTGAACTCCTTTCTCTAGATTTTTAGCAATTCTGTGCATACCAGGACATTCTGGATTTGGTGTTGGAGAAGCTGTAACTGCCTCTGATGTTCCAAGTCCTACCAAACCTGTTTTGGTAAGACAATCATGGAGTCAAAAAAATAGGTGAGGGGGTGGGGGCTAATAATTGTTAATTTTTAATGCAAGAAATGTCTCAGAGTCTATATATAGAGGATAATACATGGTGACATGAAGATATCTATTTTATCTTTGAGTGGTGGAATGTTTTTCAACATGAGAAAATAAGCTTTAAATCTTCAAGCCATAGTATAAATTTTATTTCATTAGAAATATAAATATATACACATTCACAAACAAAAACTTGTTGTAACTCATGTTAAAGTGAGCGGGAAAACAATAGAAGTGATGTCAGATGTCTTTATGTGCGAGGAAATAGAAAATATGTCACTAAATGAAAAATATGAGTGGCATATTTCCATGTAAAACACTAGTGGTTATACAGTACTTGGGCTTACAGTACTTCATTAGTCCCTAAGGTTTTAAAGTATTTCACTGTAATACACTTATAGTGAGTCATTAAACTGATGATGGACAATGGATATCGTCTGGAATATCTTACTCAAAAAACTTCTAGTCATTCTTTTCGTATACTAGTGGTTATATAATTAAAGCCTATATTATTTTTATTACAAATTTTGCCTTTTTAACAGTGGATTTAAAAACATTTTAAGTTAGAAATATTCATAGCAACGTGGCTTCTGGAAGAGTGCCAGCGAGTGCAATGCAAGAAAAAGATAATGCTCAAGGGAATTATATGAATAAACAACCTCAAAATATAGGGACCATTAACACCTGACAAAACATGTCCTAATAAACAATGAATAAAGAAAGTCTATATATTGTTCTAGGGAGCTTGATAATTAACATAAGTTACGTAAATTTATAAAAAATAAATATGTCAGGATATTTTGAAAGCTGCGCTCGAATGTTGGCATCAATTATTCAACGCCTTGAAAAAAATAAACGTAATTTTATCAAACGGGATATCTTAGTTTACGTATCCTATAATAGAAGTTAAGACAAGTACAACAAATGAGAATATCGATCGAAACTAAGAAGCGTACAGTGTCATATAAGCTTAAAATATTCAAAAATGAGAGCACAGTTCGTAATCCTGAAGTTGTTAAATTGAAGAGTATCAGTTACAGAAGTTTGACCTAAAATTGTCGAGGACAGTTAATATTACGTTTCCTTAAGGATTCTTCGACGAGATAAAAGAGAATAAGTACTGCAATTTTGTGAAAAAAATTGGTCATTTTGAAAATCCAGATGTCATCATATAGAGAAAAAAATGCCAAGAAAATTTCAATCGCTGCTTAATATTTTCTTTCCTACTTACAGAATAGTAGAACAAGGGATGGAAAGGCTTTCATAGTTGGTCGATCGAGAGTATGTGGAGTCAAGTATTGAGTATTTTTTTCATTGAAGGAATATTATTCACAAAATTCTCATTCGAGCGCGATGATGCGCTGAGCAAAAACAAAACAGGTTATAAGTTCATGTTCTATATACACCAAACTGCCAATTCGGACTATATATATTTTTCTTGTATTTATGTGATTTGGCATGATTTGCTGTCATTGGGTGTCCTTCCCCATCATTCGCCACCATTCCCCTTCATTCCCGTCAGTCACCGTCATAAGACATCTCACTATCTTTGACCATGATTGACATTCATTGACCATCATTGACCATCATTGACCATCATTGACCATCATTGACCATCATTGACCATCATTGACCATCATTAGACATCATTGACCATCATTAGACATCATTGACCATCATTGACCATCATTACACATCATTGACCATCATTGACCATCATTGACCATCATTGACCATCATTGACCATCATTAGACATCATTGACCATCATTGACCATCATTGACCATCATTGACCATCATTGACCATCATTACACATCATTCACGGTCATTAGACATCATTGACCATCATTGACCATCATTGACCATCATTGACCATCATTGACCATCATTGACCATCATTGACCATCACTGACCATCATTGACCATCATTGACCATCATTGACCATCATTGACCATCATTGACCATCATTGACCATCATTGACCATCATTGACCATCATTGACCATCATTGACCATCATTAGACATCATTGACCATCATTGACCATCATTGACCATCATTGACCATCATTGACCATCATTGACCATCATTGACCATCATTGACCATCATTGACCATCATTGACCATCATTGACCATCATTCACCGTCATTAGACATCATTCACCATCATTGACCATCATTCACCGTCATTGACCTTCATTAGACATCACTGGCCGTAATTAGACATCATTGACCATCATTGACCATCATTGACCATCATTGATCATCATTGACCATCATTGACCATCATTGACCATCATTGACCATCATTGACCATCATTCACCATCATTCACCATCATTCACCATCATTAGACATCATTAGACATCATTCACCGTCATTAGACATCATTCACCATCATTAGACATCATTGACCATTATTGACCATCATTGACCATCATTGACCATCATTGACCATCATTGACCATCATTCACCATCATTAGACATCATTGACCATCATTGACCATCATTGACCATCATTGACCATCATTAGACATCATTCACCGTCATTCACCATCATTGACCATCATTCACCGTCATTACACATCATTGACCATCATTGACCATCATTGACCATCCTTGACCATCATTGACCATCATTGACCATCATTGACCATCATTCACCGTCATTGACCATCATTGACCATCATTCACCATCATTCACCGTCATTAGACATCATTCACCATCATTCACCATCATTGACCATCATTGACCATCATTGACCATCATTAGACATCACTGGCCGTAATTAGACATCATTGACCATCATTGACCATCATTGACCATCATTGACCATCATTGACCATCATTCACCATCATTAGACATCATTAGACATCATTCACCGTCATTAGACATCATTCACCATCATTAGACATCATTGACCATCATTGACCATCATTAGACATCATTGACCATCATTAGACATCATTCACCGTCATTAGACATCATTGACCATCATTGACCATCATTGACCATCATTGACCATCATTGACCATCATTGACCATCATTGACCATCATTCATCACAATCTCGTACCCAGAGCCCTTATTTCTTACTGCGCATGCTCGACGAAATAACTGGGCTCTGGAAAACGCCAATATTTCCTGTGCTGTGATTGGTTCTCGAGAACAAAGGAAGATACTGGAAGTAAAAATTACAGTACTAGGGAAAATAAACAAGATGGCGTCTCGAATTAAGTACACCAAAAAAGTCTTTAGGGCCGGATTTTTCAAAGTTTTGCCGGTTTTGTAATGGAAATTGTATTGATGTCCATCCAATAGATATTTTCGGAGTTAATTTAACTGAAAACCATCTTCAAAACCTAATTTTCCAAGCGCAAATTCACATGCTCTTTGAACATCGTCCGCCATTTTGAATTTACCTAATCTGTCATAATGCGCATGTGCGAGAAACCCAGAATCTGGGTCTTCCGGTTTGGAGTTTTTCAGAGCCCAATTATTTCGTCGAGCATGCGCAGTAAGAAATAAGGGCTCTGGGTACGAGATTGCATTTATCATCATTGACCATCATTCATCATCATTGACCATCATTGACCATCATTGACCATCATTAGACATCATTGACCATCATTAGACGTCATTGACCATCATCATACCTCATTCACCATCATTCACCATCATTCATACGCTCGGGCTGACGTAATATTATACGTTATCGAGCTTCCTGAAGGTCGTTTACAAAGCAAGTACAATAGACGAAAAATGGGGAAAAACATTAGCAGCAGTAAGGGGGACTCGCGATTGATGCCGTATATTTGCGGGTTTTATCCGGGAAATTACGAACGCGGGTACAGCAGATTTACGGAAATTCCGCGAAAAGTCCCTTACTGCTGCTCTGTTGGGTACTGCAAACGAAGTATAAGGTATTCTGTTGGATATACGATGCATGAATGTAAAGAGTTCGTAAACAACTTCTGCATAGTTTGCTTAGCACCTAAAATTAACATACCCAAGCCCAAGGGTTTCTGGTGTTGTGGTAAAAAAATGCAAATAGAAGACGACACGTCAGCACAGTGTTACGAGTGTGGTAAGAATATTCGTAATGCCGTACCAAATGCCACCAGAGAGCAGTATTACGCTAATGGAGGCCGTAAGAAGACCCCATACAAAAGAATAAAATACTTCAGAGACTGGATGAGTTACATACAAGGTCATCAGCCAGTATATTTAGATAACGAAGTAATGGAAAGAATTATAGGCCACTTAGAAGAGCCAACGCCACGAAGCCTGCGGAAAACGCTAGAAAAATTAAAGCTAGGGAAGTATTATAAAAGTATCCCCTATCTTTTGTCTGAAATTACCGGTAAGTCTATTCCTGAGGTTTCTGATATGACAAAAGCCGAGTGGATGTTTTGTCGGCTGGATAAGGATATTCCTTATTATCCTGACGTAATTTACGAAATATTTTACAAAATAGACCCCAACCACCCCCTGTTAGGATGGATTCCGAGAAAATAAAAATGCAAAACTGGCGTTTATTTTGCCAGAAACCCCACTGGGGAATGCATCGCGCAGAACGCCAAGCTATCCCCAGTGGGGTTTTTTGCATTTTGGGCTTACGGGGCTTATTTCATCCCGCGCCAGAGGCCCTCTAGTACATACACATATATCTTTCTTACGACCCACCAGAGGGTGAACTCCGGACAGCGTCCCGAGACACCCCCTGACTTTTCCAACTTTTCCAATCGCGAAACCCCCCATCGCGGGGTTGAATCGCACTTTCTACCCCTCCCCCCACGGTTGCTGTGAGTGGGGGAGGCTTTTTTTCACTCACAGCAACCGGTCCAAATGCGTCTACAGCGAGGCTCGAACTCGGGACTTTAGGCCTCCCCAGCCCCAAAGTCCACGATCACAAGCGAACGCCAGACACATCTGGACGCTTATGTATGTGAAAATTATTATATTTATGTCTTACACTCTAATTTGCATATTTTCTAGACTGACGTTCGATATGTAAATAGAATCCCGTCACGCTCTTTTCGAAGCAGATGTTTACTGAGCAAGCTTTCTTTGAAGCTCTTCTTTCGCTTCTTGGTAGATCTTTTTGCGAGATTCCTCGGAAAGATCTTTTACGACTGTTTTTTTATTTCTTATGTCCGACTTTAATTTCTCGTACTTTTCCTCTTCGGCCAGAATAAGCGAGAATTCTACGTCGTCTATCTTTCTATCACGCAAAGCCTTTGAGACAAGGTCAGTGATCGTATTTACTTTAGCCCTTGACAGAGCTATTGTCGTGTCGTGTTTTGATATTTTGCTTGACAACTGTTTCATAATGCCCGTAGCAACAGCCGAAATAATACCACAGGCTGCCCCAACGCCGGCCAAAGGAACTCCAACGATTATTCCCGGTCCAGTAAGCGAAGTAGCAACGCCGGAGCCCGTTAACACAACAGATATGGATCCTGAAGTTATCGCAATCTTATGTAGCGTACTCCTGGCTCTGACGTACTTTTTTCGGACTTTTTCGTAGTGTTTCGTTTGCCCTTCCAAGTAAGCCAGGATTAGATTTACCTTATTCAAACGAAAGTTCTCGGCATTCAATTCATTAGGTAAATCAGGATAGAGCGGAGGTGCTGATGCTATAACATCCATTATATATAATGTACGACGCTTTTGGGAATGATATACACGACAACCAAAATTACTGGAATTGGAGAGAATTTAGGAAAAGGTTTCCACATGCGGGTGCTAGTAAGTTCGAAAGAAGACCCGATGGTATTTACTATAACGGTGAAAGAATGTACAGCAATGAGGATTTAAAACCTACGCTGGTCGATCAGGTGAAGCATTTACCGGTTGTACAGCCTAATTTTCCAAGGGATTTATTAATGAACAAGGAAGATTACCCATTTTACGATGCTGAAGGTGGTGTAAACGAATTTGAAACGATGGTAACGTTCCTGAAGATTTCAGTGGGTAAGCAATCATTTGATATAGTAGTAAGGAATATCTATGGGGATACGATGTTAAAGCATACGTCAGGTAAAGAGACCAGGGAATGGTTAGCAGGACCCAATATGCGATATTGGCCGCAGCAGTTAAACTTTGCTGTCTGGGCCGCCACTAAAGGTTGTGGCGTTGCCGCGGACATGTTCCACATTTCATTTATGCGGTTTCACGTTGCCTTTACGGTAAGGAGGCTGTTGAAGGAGCTTAACGTACCCCTACCGGGAGATAAGGCATTTAATCCAATGAATAACCGCTACGACGCCGCAGCCCTGGAAAGGTTAATTAATGAGTTCAAACCACAGCAAAAAGATTTTCGTTACAAAGAGGGTAAGACGCATGGGCTGGGTATAGTTTACGTTTGGGGTGCCAACGGTGAGAAGCCAGCCGACTACGGGCATCAAAAATACCCAAGTGGTGAGTTAGAGTTCGGTGATATGGGCGGCGATAAGAGTAATAATTCTTTAATTACCAGAATTCAATCGAACTACCTAGGCACTTGGGATCCATTCGTGTTGATGAAAGGAAAAGGTTTAAGGAACCTAGCCAGGATCAACCGCAGCATTGAAGCATTCGTGTACTGTATCTTAGGAGCGCAGGTAAATACCCGCAGCCCCATCATTGGATCCCAAGGTGCTTCGCGGGAAACACAAGAAGAATTCCTAACTTTATTTGAGTCTGCAATAATAGAAAATGACATATCCAAGTCGGTGCAGAGATATCGATTGGCGGTGCAGCAGTCTAAAGTGCGACTGGATTACGCTTTGTCGCCTGGTTGTTGGTTAATGCCGAGTAATTTGGTTATTAACACCAATTCCGTTGTGGGTTATAACAATAAGCTGCAGCGAGCTACTAAGGATATGAAGTTTGGGGTGAATGACGTGAACTCTGACATGACCAAGAGCATTCCTCACTTCGTAGAGAAACCAAAAAAAGAGATAGAAAAACCATTAAAAAAGGTGCTGCCAAAGAAACCAGTAAAGAAGGTCATGCCTGAGGAATATAACCATAACTTACTAAAAGCCGGCTTAACAGTTGCAAGCATTGGTCTGAGCTATTATATATGGCGATGAACAACCCCTACATGGCTGGAGTAGATTGTGTTTATACGACTTACAAAGGTGAGAAAAGATACACCCAGGCATCTTGGGTTGATGTTACGGGGATGTCTGTGAATTTGAACTACTCAGGAAAGAAGTTAATCCTTTGTAGTATTTGCATTGGCGCAAGTAGTCATGCCAACGTAGGATTTCGTTTCTGCGACGACAATGGAGTATTACAGCCTATGCGCGTAAAAGATGATAACAGGGAGCCTACGCATTTCTCCGTAGAGCCCAACCCCAGCAGCCTTGAAAATCTATCGGTTTGGACTTTTCATATGGTCGCCGATTGTCATGGGAAGGTAAAGCTGCAGATAAGAGTAGACGATACGGGGAGGGTTACGATAAATAGCATAGATGATAAAAGAGATTACGTTTATAATCACAAAACTATTAGCGCCCTTACGGTAGTTAGCCTTTAAATATATGAATAACCCACATGTAAAGGAAGATTCGTTTTTTTCATTATTTAGAGGAGGAGGAGTACTCTGACGATAGCTGGCATGATACCAACCTGCAGGTGAAGGTTGGAGGTCTTGGTATTATCATATGCACTATTAACATTAGTGCATGGAATGATTGCAATGTTGGGTTTAGAATCCTTGATGAGAATGACCACCCACTACTACCCTACAGGAAAAAAAAAATAAGAGGCATTTAACCCACTTCACTTTTGAGCCCACGACCACGAGCTTGGAGAACCTAACACCGGTGACTTTTCACATAATAGCTAATTGTCAACATGCGAGGCTTCAAATTCGTCCAAGCGACACAAGGAGAACCCATTCGGGTATTGTTGGGATAAATACCACCTATCCGGCAGCTGGCTCCCCGGCGGATGCTACCTGGAGTCATAAGACCATTAGTACTATGACTTTCATACCTTTAGTTTCGCATTATCAAGGCGGCACGAATACTATCTTTACTTATCCCCAGTCGAGGACACCTCGGATTCCCGACGACGATAAGCCACCAGTAACGTACCCAGATAAGATCAAACCTTCATCTTCTTCAAGAGTACCACCCCAATAGCTACTACTAATATCCAAATGTTATTCCCCACGAACTTCAACAGTTCTCCGCCGGCCCTAAGTGCCAAGGAAACAACTGAACCCAGCAGCCCAGGAAGGCCGGCTGCCATCTTTTTTCCTAAGGCCGTTAGTCCATTACCTAATTTTTTTACGCCTGCGCCTGTAGCCTTAAGCGCAGAAAAGATTACACCTACTACGCTTGAAATAGCGACCGCGAATGCCAGTGGAATACCATACTTCAAGAGGGCTCTTTTTACCTTTTCCTTGGTGGTAAGCCCCAATTCTCTTTCCAGGTTTTCCTTTTGCGTATGTAATTCTGCAAGGCGCTCCTGAAGGGTTTCTACTTCCTTTTGAGCTGCTTCCCTTTCCTCTTCGGGACGATTTTGGTCCGCAACTACTTCCTGCTGCCGCTCTATTTGCCCCTCCAGGTCTTCGACGGCCTGTTGAAGTTGTCGTATTCGTTCCTCCGCCACTGCCTTGTCCACCATTACTTGCCTTTCTCTGTCAACAGACTCCATCAATTCTTTTCCCAGACGCTGTAGTTCTGCGTCTTTTCCCGCCGATTCATTCAAAGCAGCCCTTAGCTGATTTCTTGCGGTGCTTTTTTCTTCCAACAGCTTAGAAAGCCTAGCTCTAAAGTCTGCAATTTCGGCGACATGGCTTGCAGTTGTTAACCTACTTTGTTTCATGAATTCGTCTTCTAATTCTTCTATACGCCCCTGCAATGCTTGGTTTTCCTCCTGGACGGCATTAAAGTGACTATCGACATTACCCCCTTTCTTGGTTGCTTCGTCGAGTTGTCGCCTAAGGTCGTTGATGGTTACCTTATTTTCCTGCATTTCCTTTTGAAGTGCTTCCTTTTCAGCTTTTACCTTTTGCAAGAAGCTCACCAAGCCTCCAGTCGCGTCGCTATCTTTTGGAAGTTCTTCAAGTTGTTTGCTTTTTTCCTCTTTGACGGTCTCTAATTGGTTGAGTTTTTCCTGGCGCTCCTCTTGCAGTCTGATTGCGGATCTGAGGGCATCTTTGTAGCCAGGCTTCGAAATACCTCTAATAAAGGTCCTTTGAGCAACTTTTGTTTCCTCTTGAGTCAAAGTGCTTAGCATCGTCAAGTTGGGCGTTCCAAGCGCATTTGTGACTCCTTTTGGAAGCTGGTTGTTAAGCAGGCTGGTATTTCTCCTTTGATACAGGTTGTGCCATTTTTCCCTACCCGATTCTCTAACTTGAACCTGCCCTTTGTCTCCTATTTGGAAGTCCAAAGTAGCCAGGTTTATGTTTGGGTATCGCTCTCTTAGGTCATTGAGGAGGTCCGCTGTTAAGTCCGACCGCACGCCAAGGGATTCCATTTGTAAGTATTCTGGAATAGGCGTGTGGGGGTTCTTAGACCTAAATTTATCTCTCAAGGAACGCATAGCATCGCGGGCCCTGACGCCATACTTGCTCAGCAATTTATCAAAAAGGCCTCGGGGGTCTACATGGTCATCAGGAAGCAGGGTTTCATATTCTTCGTCGTTAATATCGACTTGACCTTCTTCAGTGGTGGGATCGAAATCTGTTCCTTCTACTTCCATTATATATGATAAGCTCAAAGTTAAACCCCAATATATTACCTAAGCAGGTTGGCGGACTGAAAGCAGAACGCACCTTTCACCGAGTCACCTTTACCCCCAGCAGCGCTAGACCTGGAGAAACGCTGTACGTAGGTGTGCCTCGACTAACAGATAACCTAGTCTTAGTTCCTGGCACCTTAGCTTTAAGGTTTGATTTGACGGTGCAACCTACCGTCGCAGATGAAAGGATTATCGTTAACAACCTTGGTCGCAACATCGTCTCAAAGATGCGAGTAAAGTTTGCCGGGGAATCCCTCTTAGACTTAAACAACTATGACCTTTACACCACTTACAAAGATCTGTGGTTGACTGCATTCGAAAGGGCACAAAAGATAGAGCAGGGTATTGGTAGCACAATCTTACGTAAGGTTAGGACTCCTACCAAGACACAACCTACTGACGGCAGCGGAGAAACCGCAGTGGCAGATGCAAAGGCCATTAAGACAGCCTATGGTACTAAATACGTAATACCATTGGACTTTGAGGCTATTACCAGCCACGGAGTTTATTATCCTAGACAGTTGAGTGAGTTGCAGTTTGAAGTGACCTTAGCCAACATAACTAACATCATTGGCGGGTTAAGCACTGCGTTGTCGGGAAGTATTCCTCCATATGCCATTACCAACCTGGAATTGCAGTATGAAACCATACATTCCGAAGATCTAGCACGCAGCGCTGGCATGGAATACAGCTCCGGAAAGGCTTTCTTGTATGACCACGCGGTAATGTACAAAACCTTTAGTTTCCTGGATAAGACAGACGCGGTAATTACTCAGAGCATTAATTTACCACGTCGTAGTCTTACAGGGCTGATGTTGGTATTTATCAAACCTTATGAAGCCGGTAAGCGCGACTCTGAAGCCTTTCATAACCCCAACATCACCAACGTCGGGATTAGCATCAATGGAGTTCCAAATAAGGTGTATTCGCAGGGAATGAAGCCCTCAGACATCTACAGGGAAATAAAAAGAAAGTTTGGGGATCAAGTTGCACCCGGCGAGTTCTTTACCGATAAGTATGCATTGTGGATTGACATGCGAACCACCAACGACGAGGATTTACATGGGCAGGGATTGCGTCTGGTAAATACCCAGGACGGCATTACCCTGGAAATCAAGCGATGACCTAAACAGCTAGCGCAGGTGACTCAGACAAGATCAACGCATACGTCTTCGTGGTCTCTGACGCGCAACTGAGCTGTAGAAATGAATCAGCTAAAGAGCTGTTGCATATTGATTCGCTTCCCTTAACCAAAAAAATATCTCTTACGTATATAATGCTTCGCGTATTCAAAAACAACGACACCAAACTGCAATGCATAGTGCAAGGCGATAAACTTTATTTCAAAGCGAAGGAGGTGGCTTTGGCGTTGGGTTACGTTAACTCTAGGGACGCAGCTAGAGCACACGTCTCAGAGGAAAACAAGGTAACTTTGGGGTCTATAAAGGGTGTCAATCTGACTGACACCCTTAATGCGCAACCACATACCGTTTACATCACTGAAATGGGTCTTTATGAGTTAATATTCGGATCTGAAAAGTCCGTAGCTAAGGAGTTCAGAAAATGGGTGTTAGGCGATGTTCTCCCTACCCTCAGGAAAACAGGTAAGTATGAAATAGAGCGGCGCTTTGACAGTCCTAATAAGTTAATATTCAAAATAGAAAATGAATTTGACCTGCATAAGAAGGTCGTAAACTACATACGTCGATTCCACCCTATCCTACTGCTGGCACCAGGTCTTGGAGAACTACAGGACTCAGCTAGCAAAAGAATAGTATGTTGGCAGAAAGGTTACCAGGCAGGTCAGCCTGACATCTTAGTTCTCAATGCACATAAAAAATATAATGGGTTATGCTTGGAGTTGAAGACACCTAAGGGTAACGGCGTATTATCCTCAAAACAAGAGGCATTACTCGCACAATACGAAGCAAATGGTTACCTGACTATGGTGTGCAATGATTACGACCTTATATGTAGGGAGATCGACCATTACGCGGAAGGCATTCGCATACCTTGTCCTGGCTGCGTTAAGGCTTTTAAGACGCAGGATGCGTTAAGGACTCACCAAAGAATATTTCATAGATATAATGATAGTTGAACAGACACACTGGTGTGAATTAGTCCAAGGCATTTCATACAGAATAAAAAATTATGTTGTGTTCGAAGACATCAGCCGTTTAAGGTTGGTCTTGGAACACGACGGTAAAGAGTGCACACTGTGGGCACCCGACTGCGTGCGGTATGTCCTTCAAGGTGAGGAATTCACACACATACGCAGCTATGGTAAGGTCAACGGTCGATGGAAGTTCGACGTTGAAAGGAAGGTAGATGCTAATCCTCTGTGCGATTAGAAGTCATCCTCATGGGCGGTTAAGTATTGGTCTGCTACGGCGGACCTCATTTTTTCTGTTATCTGGTAAGCGGATACGGTAATTAAGACGCCTCCTACGAATGCTGCGATTTGAGGAATCATATATCTTTCTCATTTTTCCAAGCCTTTCGTACCGCCAGGTAATGGTCTAAAGGACGTGGTCCGTCGTATAGACAGCACCAAATATGTTGTCCGCTCCGTTGACAGCCGCAGCGATCGCAAATAGCCTCCCAGTGTTCCCTGTCCTCCCATTTAACGCCCTCAACGTCGTCAAAGCCTACAAAGGTTTGGTCAATTTCCTTCTTACGTTTTGTCAGCGCCCGGGAGGTTTCAAGGGGGCAACAGCGTTCGGCTATGTCACCGTGGGTTTCGCAGGCAATACCTTCTAGGTGGTAACGGCGGCAGCGGTACTTATGCCAGTTCTCTTCAAAGAAGGGCTCATCACAGCGGTAGCAGTAGTTCTTTAGACAGACTTTGTTGTCGCGGTGATATTGTAAGGCTTGGAGGGTGGACAGCTTTTGACCGCAGTTACCGCAAAGGGTGCTTATGGTCTTTTGACGGTATTGCAGTCGCTCCATATACATACCTTACAGATCCTCTTTGTAAACTAAAGTTCTTTGTGTTTTAGGATCTGTGGGACACCAATGCCCAACAAAGGATCCTTCGGGGAATACCTTATTACAATGAGGACAGGTGTATTTTTTCTCCTCACGAATTATGCAGTCGGCAGGTAGTTCACATGTAATGCAGTCCATATATTGAAAGGGTAACTAGAATTCCTCCCAGGCTCCTGCGCCTTAACTTTGATGTAGTATATCGGTGATGTAAGGAGATCTTAATAATATCTTATTATTCTTTCTTAGGATACGTTACGTAAAGACTTATTTTAGGGTCCTTCATATTATCCTCTTTTTATTTATTATATTAAGTAATGTTAATGAGATATCATTAAAGAATAATAAGGTATCATTAAAACTAAAGGCCCTAAGAATATAAGCCTAATAACATTCAAAACATTAAGAAATAATACCCTATCATTAAAACTAAAGGCCCTAAGAATATAAGCCTAATAACATTCAAAACATTAAGAAATAATACCCTATCATTAAAACTAAAGACCCTAAGAATATAAGCCTAATAACATTTAAAACATTAAGAAATAATGACATTAAAACTAAAGGCCTTAAGAGACCCTACCCTATCAGCAACAACGAAGTAGGATCATTAATAAGGCATAAAGAACACCCTACTATAATGACGTGCAACGATTGCAACAAACGATTCAGTTCCTTACAGCGACTTAACTATCACACCGAAAACAAGGTCTGCTTTAAGCAACGCGCAGCAACGACATGCGAACATTGCAATAAGACCTTTACGACCAGCCAAGCTCGTTCCTACCACGTCAAAAACAAGGTCTGCTTTAAGCAACGCGCGACAGAAACGACATGCGAACATTGCAATAAGACCTTTGCTACCGCGCAAGCTTGTTCCTACCACGTCAAAAACAAAGTCTGTCGCCGAAACAACGCACACAACCTTACTTGCGAAGAATGCTACAAGGTACTAAGCTCTCCTCAAGCACTAGCATACCACATGGAACACAGAGTCTGCCTCAAATCTCTTTGCAAAAGCTGCAACGCATCCTTTGAAGATGCCTGGCACAAATACAGATGTAAACGATACGACCTTTCAGAAGTCGTCTGCGAAGAGCATGGCGACGTAGCAGAACGTTGTTGTCCAGTCGACACGGTAAGGCAATTAAACAACCAGAAAAAAGAAATAGACAACCTCTTTGTGAACTTCGACGTCACATTTGAAAAGGTCGCCTGGGAGAACGTAAACTACTGGAACGACACTTGCGATAAGTGTGGCTGCGTCAGGAAGGAACAACACTTGTGGCAGTGCTTATACGATCCATCGCAAGCATGTACTTTCAGTCGCTACGCCGAAATGCGTATGAAAGATGCGCTGCTACAGAAGGCGGAAATGCTACGCCAGCAACGACGATGAAGTCGCCTAAGGATGCCATTGCGCGATGGACCTAATTCATTTCGAGGTTCCTTATCGTTAACATTCTATAGAGGATATTGAATGAAGTCCTTAACGGACTCCGTAGCCCAACCCACTATTGTCAAAAGCGCACCAAACCGTTCTGCACGCTTCAGACTACACATTTCATCATACAATTCCTGCACACGCTCTTTTAACCGATCTATTTCTTCCCTTTGTATTTCTATGGTGTTTTTTTTATCCTTTGCGTCGGCGGTCATTCTTCTTACTGCTTCCACTGGTTCCATCTATATATGAATCCAGATCACATGCCTTGTAATGCTCTGATAGTAGGACCCACCGGCTGCGGAAAGACCCAGTTCATCGTGGAGCAGCTATTAGGACCCTTTAGATACCGTTTCGACTACATCGTGCTATTATGCCCCACCTACGTGAATAACCGCACCTGGGAAGGCATAGGAGTGAAAGATGACGACTTCTTTGTGGACATATTGGACCCTAACGAGTTATCCAGCCATTTGAAGTTCTGGCACAAGCAATTCCCTAAAGATACACAGACTTTACTCATACTGGATGACATTGCCTGTGGGGACGACGTAAAAAAGCGCACCTCCGAATTAGTGAAGCTCGCTTTCAGCGGTAGACATGACAATATTAGCGTTTGGTTGCTCTCGCAGCAGCTTACCAGTGTCTCTAAACCCTTCAGGGAAAACATAGGCTCCCTGGTCGTATTTTATACACCCAGTAAGTCTGACCTGGAAACCATCTTAAGCGACTACGGCGGTGAGATATCCAAGGAACAGTTGCATGAATACATGCGGCATTTAAAGACGCATCAACATTCCAAGATGATCTTCTCTTTGAGGTTTCCGTATTCAATAAAGATCTCAGATCTTTAACCCCTAATGTATATGGAGATTGAGCAGCTCTTAGATGAAGTCCCCACACAGTTAGACGAAAGTAACCTCAAGGAACAACTCAACATACTTGTGTCTTCGGGGAAGTGTAAAGAAATGATAGGCAAGGAACTTACCCATGAGCAAGTTAACAAGTTGTCAGAAGAGGAAGTCAAAAAGTTCCATAAGAGGTACGAGGCTGCCCTTGCAAGTAAGACCACGGACGCCGTCGCAGACTCCGCTATCCGACTTGCGACTAAATTGCTTGGATTTGCACTGCCCATAGACGATGTGGATCAACTACGGAAGGACATAAGTGAGGACTATGTCATTGCCCAAGAACTTAAGATAACCTGCGGGTGGTTGTCTTTGAAGTGCGGTAAGTTAATGGCAGTAGCCTCTGCGGCTTTGCACGTAGCTCAGCACGTTGACTTGAAAGAGGTACTAGGTTCCTTTGGAACATCTTGGAAGGACTTCAAGAAGGACAGAGAAGTCGAAAAGGTCTTTCAGGCAGCACTTGCTGATAATCAAGTCACCTCAAGTACTTAGTCAAGTCATTATCAAGTCATTCTCAAGTACTTAGTCAAGTCGCCCTTAAGTCGTCTTAAGTACTTAGTCAAGTACTTAGTCAAGTCATTGTCAAGTCGTCTCAAGTACTTAGTCAAGTCATTGTCAAGTACTTAGTCAAGTCGTCTTAAGTCATTCTCAAGTACTTAGTCAAGTCATTGTCAAGTCGTCCTTAAGTACTTAATCAAGTCATCCTTAAGTCATTGTCAAGTCGCCGTCAAGTTATTATCAAGTCCTTCAAGTCCTTAGATATAAGATGAGTGGCACCGAAGAACAACCTCAGGAGGAGCAGAAGATTACCAAGCCTAAATCTGCAGGCAGAGTTGCCGCGGGAAAGAAGCTCGCGGAGATGAACAGAAAGAATAAAGCCAAAAAAGAAGAAAAGGTGGAGGACGAAAGCGAATCCTTTTGGAATCCCGGCTACGTCATTGGCGCGATAGGAATTGCTATAGCAGCAGGCAGCCTTTACTTACAATGGCGGGCTACGAAGCCAGAAGTAAAGCGGGAGGCCTCAACGTATCACGCACCTGTGGAGGTTAGAAAAAGCAAAATCCCTGAAATGGAATGACCTTCTCGCTTTGTAATATAATGTCGACTGCATTGTTGAAAACTGTTGAAGAGGCAGCTATCATTACTTCTATTGTTGCTGGTATTGGTTGGGTAGGTAAGAAAGTGCTCAAAGAAGACCCAAGCAAGAGCTTCGCTAATTTCGCTAAAATGACCGCTGCCGTTGGCGGGGCTATCATGCTAAAGGATTACCTACGAAAGGAAAAGTACCTGCCTAACATATAATGGTTAGCTTAGTCGCAGGTGGAGTTATTGCAGCTTTAGCATTTACAGGAGCTAATTATGGCGGTAGATATCTGGATAAATTAGTTAGCGGTGATAAAAACGCAGAATCTAACGCCGAAAGAAAAAGGCACGACTTAGCGCTGGAGAAATATCAGCGAGACGTGGCGGTTTGGAATAAAAAAAGACAAGCTTACAGGGATTGGTTGGATAAGAATTACCAAGACAAAATGCAGGCGGATAAGAACTTCGAAAACACAGACTACGCCTTCAAACTTTATTCGCAGGCGCACCCCACAGTGGTGTTAAAGAAGCCTGACTTTAAGAATTACTACCAGCCTTCTAAGAAACAAAAAAATAGTGAGTTGGTCTTCGTAGGAGTCGCAGGGCTGGCAGGAGGCGTGGCCTTGGCGTATCTAATATAATGATCGTCTTTTTGGAAAGCGACAAGAATAACTTTACCACTTATCTGAATCCTCCCATCCGCGCGGAAAGGGTTCGGTTGGTTAGTTGCTCTTTGTACAATTCTTGGTATAATTTGATTGGCGGCTTTGTCGTTGTGAATGCCAACAAACCAAAGTTGCCAGATTCCCATTACACCCCCATAACACTGGCTAAGGAGCTAGCAAAGCATGGATATACTCTTACCACAGGATTACCCCATGAAATGACATTTAAGAAAAATAATGGGAGCGTCAATTTAAAGGACAGTTCATTGGTAGAACTCCTGGGCCTTACTAGTACCACGATCAATGGTCAACTTGACGTGAAATGGAAAGTCGCATCCTCTTACGAAGTCTATTGCGACTTGGTCCATAGTTACAACAATGGAGAAAAGTCTTCTCTTATGTCCAAATTCCTACCTAAGGGTAATCCATTTGACCTGGTAGAATACACTCCCATTTCTTTAAGCTATGATTTGTCTAATTTGGTAGAAAGCATAAACATCACCATTAAGGTGGACGGAAAGACGGTGGATTTTAACGGACGTAAGATCAATCTTGTCCTGGAATTCATATAATGGGCCGCGTAGAGGACAAACTCAAAAGGATTTACTATGGGCCTGAAGGCTATTGGAAAGGAGCGTCGGCCATCAAGAAACTCGCGACCGCGGCCAGGGTATCAGAAGAAACGGCTAAGAACTGGTTAAAAAAACAAACCCTCTGGCAGGTTTATCTTCCCGTGCCTAAGTACATTCCCAGGCCCAGCTTTACCGTAAATACCCCCAATGAAGTTCATCAGGCGGATTTGCTCTTCTTACCGCACGACAAGGTGAGAAAGAAGACCTATAGGTACGCTTTGACCGTAGTCGATATCGCAAGCAGATACAAGGACGCCGAACCCATAACCAGCAAGGATTCTGGGGAAGTCGCAGAAGCCCTAGGTAGGATTTATAAGCGCGTTTTGAAATGGCCTAAGCTGCTGCAAGTGGATGCGGGGACAGAGTTCATGGGGGTGGTTACTAAGACCCTGAAAGACCACAGCACTAAAATTAGGAGAGCTGAAGCTGAGTACCACAGGGGTCAAAGCATCGTCGAAAGATTCAATAAGACCCTGGCCGAGCGTCTCTTTGGGTACCAGTATTGGAAAGAGCTGGAAGATCCATCCAAACGCAACAGAGAATGGACTCAGAGGCTCCCCCAGGTCGTCGCGGCTTTGAACAACGAGGCGGCCAGGGCTACGGGAATAAAACCCAGAGATGCCATAAAAAAGAAACACGTGGAACACAAGTCCTACGTCAGAAGTTCGAGGGCGGTCGGACTGAAGGAAAAAAAGCTACCCCGCAACATAGTGGTCAGATACCTCTATCAGCCGGGGGAACTCGAAGGTGGCAGTAAGAGAGCCACGGATCCTAACTGGTCTTTGGAAACGTATGAGATTTCAAAGTCCGTCACCAAGGAAGGGCAACCCGTGTTGTATTACCTAAATGGCCCAAGTCGTGGATTTGTCATGGAAGAGCTGCTCATAGTCCCCAAAGACTCAGAGTAGCGCAGCACCGCGCGCCCGATTACACTCTAGGCATGTCAGTCTTACGTTACCTCTGCAATGCCCGCGTTTGTTGTCGATACGATCCACGGAGAACTGCTGATCGTCATTCGGGTCAAACCTCCATAGTAGAGGTATGTTACATTTGGCACACCTTGCCCCTTTCTTATAGACGTCGTCCACGCAGAGGTCGAACGTCATATTTTTTTCTTCGTCGTGGCGCTTGTAGCGAAGGAGTTTCTTCGTAATGTTCTCTTTGGCTACGTCTTCTGGGGTCTTATCGTAACGCAGTTGCGGACCCCAAGCTCTTTTCAATTGCTTGGCGTATTCTACGCGGCTTACGGCGGTGTAAATTAAGTTACTCCAACACAAACGCTGGTCTATGATCCACATCGTTTCTTTTACGGTTAATCCCTGGGCACTATGTACCGTCATGCAGTAACCAAGTCTCCA
Source organism: Actinia tenebrosa (assembly GCF_029948245.1). Lineage (NCBI taxonomy): Eukaryota > Metazoa > Cnidaria > Anthozoa > Actiniaria > Actiniidae > Actinia > Actinia tenebrosa. The sequence continues at coordinate 7,617,218 of NW_028292576.1, read as the reverse complement.
ATCGGGGTGGGAAGTAATCCTTTCTACGTCTTTCATTTGCACCCAGGCTTTATCGTGGGTAACTGCGTTCTCTAAAGGAATGTCAGTGCCAGGTACCCGTACGTCTCTTTTCTGCATTCTGGTATCTCGGGGCTTATAGCAAACGGGTACGAGATTAGTGGGGAATCTTTCGCGGTGAATATTTAACAGATCTTTTTGAATACGGGCCTGAGAAGCACGCTTACTACTTAAGACAACATCTTTGGGGTTCCAGGCCTGTATGAATTCCTCATAGGACTTGGCTCGTACTCTCTTACGGAGTACTTTACATTGCTGAGCGTCTGTAAGGCCCCTTAGTTCCGCTTTGAGGTTCCTTACTTGATCCTTGCTACGGTAATCGGTGTTAATTTCCTCTGCGTAATCTACCATTCCTTTTAACCATTCGTGGGGCATTTCCCCTGCTATTGGGGGTGGCTGGCAAGGATCTCCTGCGAAGATTACCTGGCACTTACCTTTTAGGAAGTCTACGAACTCTTTTAGGATTTCTAAGGGCACAGTACAGATTTCATCCCATAAGATCACAGGAGGAATATCATGAATAGCTTCTGGGACCCATTTAGTGCCATTCCAACGAAAGAAACTATGGTAAGTTTGTGCTTCAAAGCCCATAGCGGTGAGTTCGCGTTCTAAACGATGTGTAGGAGTTAATACGGTTACTTTAGGGAATAGTTGCAGGACTCTGGTAGTCTTACCACTGCCTCCTGTTCCGTAAAGATAAGAGAAGCGGTGGTAAGAAATGGGGTCTGTGACACTTGGTAATGGTTCCTCAGTCGGGGTTACCGTTCCTTTAGTATGATTACCGTCGTAGGTTACTCTTGCTCGCCAGGCCTTTATCTCTTCGTCCTTGACCCTCCATTGCCCGCTTTCTGCTAATTCGTCGTCGGTGTAGAACTCTTGCACCTTTTCAAGCACTGCAGGTTTGACGTACAAAGAGTCAGTAGCTACTCTTGGAATGTCTTCCTTGTCAAACCGCAGCAACATCGCTAAGAGATTAATGTGGGCGTAAGCTAACATGCTAGCACGCAGATGGTAATACTGCGGTCTGTGGTCTTGATAGTAACACAAGGCATTCCATTGTTGCAGGGAATCTGTGAAATGATCCCACTTCTCTACTGACACCATTGAACCTTGGTCGTGAGCTCGTTGCACGAGGAAGCTTAATTCTCCTTTATCTGTGATTAAGCGGCGTTGCATGTGCTTCTCCCCTTCCTTTGCGCCCTGAGTGAACTTACCAATAACTATGCGGGCGGTAGCATTGTCTTCTGGCAACCATTTGGTAAACTCCCGGCGACATAATATTGCCTCGTGAGCAGTGTACGTAAGGAGTTTCCGTTCTTCAAGGAACTTTAATAGCGGCACAGGGATCCATTCCTTTTCTTGCAGATGCTTCCCATACCACGCGTAAATTATGGGATGTAATCCCTCCTTTAGCTTCCAGCTGGTCAATCTAACGAATCCTGTTGCTGGGGCATCGTACGTACCATCCAAAGCTACCCTAAAGAATTGGCTGCCCGGATGTCCGTAACGGTCATAATACTCTTTACAATCTCCTAGGCCTTTGAAAGACGCAGGGTAACAATGTTTCATATCCAGCGAGACATACTCGTCCTCGTCGTATTCCATATTCCAAAGACCTCCGTGACCATGTTCTATGCAGGCTTTTGGAATTGGAAGGTCGCTAGGAGTCGGCTTCCAGCCATTACGCTTCTTTGCGGCTAAGAAGTCCAGGGAACGAGAACTTAATACTTCGGGAAAATCTTCACCCAGGTCTTCACAAACGCTGTCTATCTTCAGCTGTTCCATTTCGGGTCTATACAAAGTACCGTCTTGTGTCATAAATTGCCTACCTTCTGCGTCCATTAACCAGATGGAATTCTCATGAACCAAGTCTGCTAACGGAGATACTTTGTAGACTGAGGTCTTAACCTTCTTAGGAAACCTTAGTTCCCGCCAAGCGTGCCCATTATGTTGGTAGATAACAATAGGAGCTCCTCTACCTCCATATTTGTGAGTCCCAGAGTAAATAAACCCGTCTGTGATATCTTTAACGTGTATACGCCGCTCTAATGCCACTTCCAACTTCTTAATATTGGCTATGGTTCCTCCAGTCTTGCGGGTAGAATGCTCCCACTTTCGAATGGCTTCTCGGCGCTTTAAGGTTAACTTACCACCACGGGAAGCATCTTCAAAGAATTCCCGGACTAGCTTACCAACACAGTTACCAGGATGTCGCATTGGTTGTAACTTCTTTACATCTGGCGTGGGCATTTCATACGCCCCGTAAATTACCACTGTAACAGGGTAAGCAACCTCATAGAATAACATGTCAATTCCTTCTAATGCTCCCGGGTTGGTAGCCTTACTTAAGACGAACAGGTTCTTTTTACCAGACGCTCTAATGGGATTGCGGCCCCTTTCAATAATCCATTCCCCGTCCAGATACTTTATAAAGGTCAACTCCAAACGGTAATTACCTTCGGGCATTAGGTCGATTATCTGTTCTGCTCTTTCCTGTGTCATAGTCTCATCCGTATTACCTTCCATAAATGTCGTAAAGGCAAAGTCTGCGTCTAACCTGTCCAAAACCTGGGTTCTGAGTTTGCGCACAGTCTTGTTCTTGATACTTTTGATGGTATCCATTATATAGGACGTATTTTATACTTCGTTTGCGGTACCCAACACAGCAGCAGTAAGGGACTTTTCGCGGGAAATCCCGTAAATCTGCTGTACCCGCGTTCGTAATTTCCCGGGTAAAACCCGCAAATATACGGCATCAATCGCGAGTCCCCCTTACTGCTGCTTAGTTAAGTTACGTCAGGTTACGTCATATTCACGTCATCATGAAACATTCTCGTTTACAGTTCGGTACGTTCGTGAAATGCGGTCCTAAAAAGGCTGGACCAAACCCAATAGAAGGCGTTTTATTCGTCTTTGTAAGCTGTAGTTTTGCACCCTATTTCGAAAAGTATACCACAATGATTATTTAATAACATATTTCCAAATATCGAAAATCGACAACCACTTCCAGAATAAGTATATATTTTGCATCAATTTCCTTAGCTGCGTCGGGTTTCTCGGAGATCAGAATGAAAGAGGCAGAAAAAAGAAGTCCCTCCGAGTACGTAACAAAGAGCATACCGAGTGTGGAAAGGAGATGGCATATACCAGGTACGTATCAGGTCCACGAAATCTGCCTGGTAAACGTGGGGATATAGCTCGACATCGCTTGCCAGTGGATGATAAACAAGGTGTATAACAGACGTTTTGCGTTGGTGTTTTATCCGACCACTGAATTAAAGACTTAATTCTATCTCTAGAAGGACAAAACGTCGGTACAAAATACTGAATAGCAATTTTTTTATGCGCCAATTTTTCAAATTACTCATTCATTATTAATAATTAAAATTCAATTTCTTGGTTGCGCCAGGTTTCCTGGAGTCCGAATCGAAAGAGGCAGCAAGACATCCAAATATCCGCATAGGTATACAAGAGACATCGCCCTCGGAATCTAGCTTGGCATATTCGTCAGAGTGTTACAAAAAAGGTTTGAGCAGTATTACAAAAAATATATTGGGTTTCCTGTGGTAAAAAATGGGCTTCCTGTGGTGATGACGAATGCGGTTTTTCGAAAAAATATAGTGCGGGCTCAATCCAATATGGCGCTACACATAAGTTAAATATATTTATACCAAAGCCAACCAAGGGAGCACGGCAGATATAAATTTGTTGATTGGTCTTCCTGTGGTACATAATTTCATTGATTGGTCCTCCTGTGGTATAGACGCGCATGCGGTCACTTAAAAGTCGCGCGGGCTCATACGTAAACAATATGGTGGATGATAAATATAAATGACGGGGAGTGAAACTATGATCATGTGACCGGGTATCGGACAATCAGCATCAGGAAATTACCAACGTACTTTGTAGCATGCTCATCACGGTGTTTTGGGCCAGCTGTTTATCGTGAAAGCCTAGCATTAGCAACAATACAATACAATACAATACAATTTTATTTGCTCATACAAGAAAATTTACATGAAATGTGAAAAACAACTATAGAAAACAACATTATTATTATTACATTATTGTTATTAAAATTTATATTTTATTAAAAACTATAGAAAACAACTATGAAAATAAAGAATAGATAATTGTCAAAAGAACATAATTCAGAGCCTGGGGTCTAAATTAACCATAAGGTTTTCGAGTTAGACCCCAGCAATTTAAAATTTAACATTGGAGTAAACTGAAGAAGAACCAAGTACATAAAAAATAATTACAATTTAACTGAACAATAAAACTGTTAATCCACAATTAGAGTAATGACATGTATGGTATATATTAACATATATGAAGAAAGAAATAGAATATTTAGAAAAAGGAAAATCTAAGGAAGAACTAAATTTTTATCTGTAATTGGTCGGCAAGTAAATAACTTTTTAATTTTTTCGCAAACGAAAATACATTAACATTTTTTAAGTGGCTAGGAATTTGTTCCCAGAGTTCAATCGCCATATTAGCCGTCATTTGCTTGCCTATATTGGTACGCACTTGTGATTTATGCAAATTTTGCTTTGCTGCGTACCTGGTATTGTAAGGATGGATATCTTTTGCATATTTGAAAAAAGAGGAAAGTGTCTCTGGGAGCTTACCTTTGTGCCATAAATGAGTAAATTTTAAAGCATGAAGACGATAAATATTATTTACTGTGAGAAGCTCCAAGAGATTTAGCAAGGGAAGAGCGCTTTCGGTGTTTTCGCCAAAAGATACAGCAAAGAACATTATTCTTACAACTATATTCTGTTTGACTTGCACTTTCTTAATGTGCGCTTTATAAGCGCTTCCCCAGGCCAATATTGCATATGATATGTAGGGATAAACAAGGTTGTAATAAATTTGTTTCAGTTGATGAATGGAGAGATAATGCCGTAATTTTGATATCACTCCAATATTTCGTGAAATTTTTGAGCAAACATAAGAAATACGGTATCTCCATGATATGCAGTCATCAATTATGACTCCTAAATATTTTATGTGGTCTTTTCTTTGTAAAGAATTGCTTGAACCATCTCTGTTTTGAAATTTCAGATCAATTACCGCGTCTTTCTTTTTACTTGATTTCACGATCATGAAATTTGTTTTTGTATAATTAATTGATAGTTTATTTGCGTCACACCATGTCTTAACTTTTTGGAGCTCAGAGTTCATTAGTTTTTCAAGTTCCCTTAAGTCATAGTGCGAGGCAAAGACATTCGTGTCATCAGCAAATATTCTAAATTTCAGAGTATCAGAGCAGTTTGGCAAATCATTAATATATAATAAAAACAAGAGAGGTCCAAGAGAGCTACCCTGAGGAATTCCACAATTCAACGTTTGTTTTGAGGATACGTTGTTACCAAAAGCAACATATTGTTGCCTATTTGTTAAATAATTGGTAAACCAATTTAGCGCAATACCTCTGACTCCATATAGTTCTAACTTTTCTACTAGAATTTTGTGATTAACAGTATCAAAGGCCTTTGAAAAATCTAAAAATGCACCACAAGTATACATTTTATTGACTATTGCTTTCCTTAGGTTGTCCGCTATTTCAGTAATGGCTAGTGAAGTTGAGTGGCCTTTTCGAAATCCAAACTGAAACTCGAATAAAAAATTATGTTTTTCAATGTAATTGATCAACTGTTTGTAGACGAGCTTTTCGAAAATTTGAGTAAAAGCTGATAAAGTTGAAATTGGGCGATAATTAGCTGGATCCATGGCATCTCCTCCTTTGGCGACAGGTGTTACCTTAGAAATTTTAAGAACATCGGGAACAATACCTTGAAGCAGGGATTGATTAAATATTATTGTTAATGCTTCACTAAGGTGGTTGCTCGATATTCTTATGCACTTTTGCGGAACACCAATGCATGATTTGTTCAATTTCAGGTTTAGAATTTCATCGTGTACCTCATTTGAAAGTATCCCACGAAACATGAAGCTACTTGGATTCGATGTTTTTATGTATTGGCTTGGATTGACATCAACCTCCGGTATTTTCCCAGCAAGATCTTGGCCAACATTTATAAAAAATGAATTTAACTGATGACAAATGCTAGCTTTATCAGTATGACATTTATTGTTATGAATGATCTTTTCGATACTTGTTACTGACGATGCTTTTTTCCTTTCGATAATCATACCAATGAGCTTCCATGTAGTTTTTAAGTTTTCTTTGTTTAAATCAAACTGTGCTCTAAAGTAGTTTGTTTTAGCAGCTTCTTTGATTTTATTTAATCTATTGTTATACGTTTTATAATACTTAATTTTTTCCGGGTCATTACTTAAGAAGTGTGTTTTAAAGAGCTTTTGTTTTTTCTTAATTGAGTTAAGTACAGCAGCGGTAATCCATGGTCTTTTCAATTGTCTTCTTTTTTGCTTAGTTACCTTCCGTATTGGAGCGTGACAATCAGATATCTTCTGAAGCGTTTCAACAAGTCTATTCATACTTTCGTTAACATCATTTGTAATAAGGCTTTTAAAGTCAACATTTTTTATGTCTTTCAAGAAAGCATCATTATCAAAGTTCGAATAATCTCTATAATACTTATTTTCGCCTGTCACAGGGAGCCTGTTTGATACTGTACAAAATACCGGAAGGTGATCGGTAATATCAGCTAAACAAATTCCTGCTTTCAATATTTTATGAGGTACATTCGTATAAATGTGATCTATTAAAGTTGAGGTATGATCCGTGATTCTTGTTGCTTTAGTAATAAGAGGAAAAAATCCAAGGTTCAACAACATATCAAGAAACTCGGATGTTTGATTATCGACATTATATTTCAAGAAGTTGATATTTATATCTCCTAAAATAAATACCTCGTACCCCTTATTGTTAAATTTTTCCAATTGGTCCTTCATAGTTTCACTAAAAAGCTCACGGTCACCAGAGGGATGCCTATAGATACAACCAATCATAATGTTTTTTTCTTTCTTACGCATAATTTTAATCCAGCATGACTCGACGTCAATTGTTGATAATTCAAGGTCTTTTCTTCGGACAAATTCCAATTGATTAGACAAATAAAGGCCAACACCTCCAGCCGAAGTTTTGGAATTTGTATTCAAGAATTCGTATCCTGGTATGCTAATATTTAGCCGACTATTTTCGTTGAGTTTCGTTTCAGAAATAGCTATAACATCTGGAACCTCTTTTGTTATAGAAAGAATATCATGCAGCATAGATATATTTTTAGATAGACTGCGTATATTGCAATGTATCATGGAGAATCCATTCTTCCTGCTGGTCTCAGTGAAAAAATTTCCCATTTGTTTAATGGTATAATATTTAGATTCGATATTACTCCCATAATCCTGAAATCCTGGATCTTTATCTGGGCTTTCAATTACATCTTGGAAAAGATCTTTTGAGTCTAGCAAAGTGGCAGAGGAATGATAAATCCATGCCCCAGTTGCTTTAAGAAACTCTTCTAAGCCTAAACCGTAGAAAGGCAATTCAGAAAGAAAGTTATCCGCCGTTGGCATTAAGTGATCTTAAATTAAATTAAACCTGTTATATAAACCTTTAAGCACATAATAAAGAAAGAATATTAACAGTTATAGTACCTTATACTCTTACTTGACTCGATATTGGAATTTTAATAAAAGTTCACAGCATATGTACGGTGCCCATCGGCGTTCAAGCTTGAAGGATAGCAACTGTATATTTCTATTCATATCGTGATTCAAAGTTTTCAAAGTCTTCTTCGGTGTCAAAACTGTACGTTGGAGTTCCCTCTGCTTGCTTTAGAAATATTCTTCCATTCCAGGTCCAGATAAATTTCCAGTGCCAACGTTTTTTCAGCTTATTCACATCGCCAAAAAGCTTTTTCTTGTACGGGGTTAAAGATTCGGATACGAATACACGATGGTCAGAAGTTAATTGAAGATCTGGTAGATCTTTGATCTTCTTGTTTGCAAGGTTCTTGCGCTTCGAATAGAAATTATTCCTAACATCTCTTCGAGTGAATTTGACGATGATTTTTGGCGGCGCATCTTTGTTATAGGAAGGTAAAGGATGTGCGACAGAAATATCTTCTTGTGTGATAGGCACACCAATGGCTTTACCAACCGATCCGGCAATGGCTCCAGCAGTACAATCCCTCGTTGCTTCAATCCCAGATATTTCTAGGCAATCCCTTCTTAGGTACTGGGCTAGCTCTTCTATTTGATTCTTTGCTTCTGAGGCAGATTTTTCGACATTTTCCATTTGAAGCCTCATATACTTGATACTCGAACTGTGAGTAGAGATTTTCTCGTTCACAGATTTGACTTGAGTAAGTAACTCATCGTATTTTGCCGATAGAAATTTAACAGTTTTGTTCATTTCATCGAAGGTTTCCTTCAAGTTTTCTAATGTAGAATGAATTGGCGATAGTTCAATCTTCAGTAACTCCTTTATCTCTTCCAAAGATGCCATAATGGCCACTTAGCGTCGTTTTTTAGGAGGAACGTGTTAAACACGTCCATCCACCATTACGACATATGCTAATCTCAAACCTGACGTTAGCATTGTCGAAAAGTTTGAAAAAGTTGCATTCCCCGTCAATATTATATGTGCCGCCATCTTTGATATTTACTTGAGCCCACGCCATTTTTCGCGGATAACCGTATTCGTCAGCCTACGTCACTACCACAGGAAGACCAATCAACAAATTTATGTCTTCCGTGCTCCCATGAGCCAACCAAAGCGCGACAACTGCTAGAACGGTCTTCCTGTGTCAAATTACGCCATCACCACAGGAAACCCAACTTTCCAAAACCGCGCGCGTTCGCGCATTTGCCGTGCTCCCTTGAACCATCGAGTTGATTTTTTATGGCTTGGCTGACGTCACTTCCGTCCGTACGTCCGTCCGTCCGGGCGTGTACACAACACAGGAATCCCGCTTGATGTCAAAGCAAAACTACTCACAAATGCGGCTCTCATGCACAGAAAAAATCGATTTAGGACAAGTTATAGACCAAAAACAATTTTTAAAAAACTTTCATGTAGTCAAAGATGGATCAAGAAGTGTTCTTCAAGAATTCAGGTGTGCGTTTTTTAGAAAAACAATCGTATATATATGTATATTTTTGACAAGCATTTTTCTCGACGAATCGACAAATCAAAGACTTTCTCTCAAAATTTTTTATATTTCTATCGATAAGCTTAATTTATTTTAATGCTGGAGGAAATATAACATGAAGAGCATATTACGACAACAAATATTCGTCCTTTATTTAGCTTTGTAAATCTTTAACAATTAGGTTGTTTTTAACCAGCTTTCGTATGTTTTTCGTTCAAGAAAAAGCTTTGTTCGCCTCCTATCGCGGGGTCCAATCGGCAAAACAAAGAAGACTTTCATTCAATAATGTTATATCTTTCTACAGATAATTTATTTAATCATTAAATGAAATATAATTTTTTACCAAATATTCAACTGTTATTAAGCTGTTCGAGCAAGTATGATTATAAAAATGAGCTTAAATTTGTGTTGTTGAAAGATGTTATTGTATAAAGACCTACTAGACTTTCACTCTAAAAAGCTGCATTATTTTTTTTGTCTCAGTTGTTCTTGTCAACTGTTTAAATGAATGTAAGCTCTGTTTTTAGAAAACTGTAAAAGACCTATTAAGTAAACCTCACTTGATATTATATTGGATTATCTGTAGTTAGCTTTTTCTTTAAGTAAAAGAGATTCAAAGCCTAAAACTGTAGGCCTTGGAAAACTTTTTGTTGAAGAATCTTCCAAGAACAAAACTAGCCCATGGGGGTGGTGCTAAGTTGTGTACAAAATTCCTTAGTGGGAGAGTATACTCGCGCAAAAAAACAAAAAACAAAAAACGATGTAGTGCATTTCGATTTCACTGCATGGTTTTTATTATGGGAGAAATTATCATCATTTCGAATAATAAATAATTGAAGATTTTTTTCCCGATCTTATTTTTTCAGTTTCATTCAAATTGTTCTCCCTGTGACTTCCGTATCGTGAGCTCCGCTTTTAGGCAGTGCCTAAATATATATATTAACATTTTTCCAAATATCAAAAATCAATAACCATTTCCAAAATAAGTGTATATTTTTGCATGAATTCCATAGCTGCGTCAGGTTTCTCAGAGATCAGAATGAAAGAGGCAGAAAAAAGAAGTCCCTCCGAGTACGTAACAAAGAACATACCGAGTGTGGAAAGGAGATTGCATGAAGGTACGTATCAGGTCCACGAAATCTGCCTGGTAAACGTGGGAATCTTGTTCAACATCGCTTACCAGTAGATGATGAACAAGGTGTATAATACGAGACGTTTTGCGTTGCTGTATTTCTCACGACTAAATTAAAAAGACTTAATTCTATTTTTAGAAGGAGGAAACGTCACGCTTTTATAAAATTTATAACAAATATTTTTAGGTATCACTGTAGCATGTAATCAGTAGACTAAAGCATTGCATTAGTTAGGTTACATCATATTCACGTCGACATGAAAAGTTCTCGTTTACAGTTCCCTACGTTCGTGAAATGCGGTCCTTAAAAGGCCGGACCAAACCCAATAGGAGTCTTTTCTTCATCACTGTAAGCTTTAGTTTTGCACCCTAGTTTGAAAAGTATATCACAATTTAATAACATATTTCCAAATATCGAAAATCGATAACCACTTTCAGAATAAGTATATATTTTGCATCAATTTCCTTAGCTGCGTCAGGTTCCTCGGAGATCAGATTGAAAGAGGAAGAAAAAAGAAGTCCCCCAGAGTACTTAACAGGTTCCTCGGAGATCAGATTGAAAGAGACAGAAAAAGGAAGTCCCTTCGAGTACGTAACAGGTTCCTCGAAGATCAGAATGAAAGAAAAGAGAAGTGCCCCCGAGTACTTAACAGGTTCCTCGGAGATCAGATTGAAAGAGACAGAAAAAGGAAGTCCCTTCGAGTACGTAACAGGTTCCTCGAAGATCAGAATGAAAGAAAAGAGAAGTGCCCCCGAGTACTTAACAGGTTCCTCGGAGATCAGATTGAAAGAGACAGAAAAAGGAAGTCCCTTCGAGTACGTAACAGGTTCCTCGGAGATCAGATTGAAAGAGGAAGAAAAGAGAAGTGCCCCCGAGTACTTAACAGGTTCCTCGGAGATCAGATTGAAAGAGACAGAAAAAGGAAGTCCCTTCGAGTACGTAACAGGTTCCTCGAAGATCAGAATGAAAGAAAAGAGAAGTGCCCCCGAGTACTTAACAGGTTCCTCGGAGATCAGATTGAAAGAGACAGAAAAAGGAAGTCCCTTCGAGTACGTAACAGGTTCCTCGGAGATCAGAATGAAAGAAAAAAGAAGTACCCCCGAGTACTTAACAGGTTACTCGAAGATCAGAATGAAGGAAAAAAGAAGTCCCCCCGAGTACGTAACAGGTTCCTCGAAGATCAGAATGAAAGAAAAAAGAAGTGCCCCCGAGTACTTAACAGGTTCCTCGGAGATCAGATTGAAAGAGACAGAAAAAGGAAGTCCCTTCGAGTACGTAACAGGTTCCTCGGAGATCAGATTGAAAGAGACAGAAAAAGGAAGTCCCTTCGAGTACGTAACAGGTTCCTCGGAGATCAGAATGAAAGAAAAAAGAAGTGCCCCCGAGTACTTAACAGGTTCCACGGAGATCAGATTGAAAGAGGCAGAAAAAGGAAGTCCCTTCGAGTACTTAACAGGTTCCTCGGAGATCAGATTGAAAGAGACAGAAAAAGGAAGTCCCTTCGAGTACGTAACAGGTTCCTCGGAGATCAGAATGAAAGAAAAAAGAAGTGCCCCCGAGTACTTAACAGGTTCCACGGAGATCAGATTGAAAGAGGCAGAAAAAGGAAGTCCCCCAGAGTACTTAACAGGTTTCTCGAAGATCAGAATGAAGGAAAAAAGAAGTCCCCCCGAGTACGTAACAGGTTCCTCGGAGATCAGAATGAAAGAAAAAAGAAGTGCCCCCGAGTACTTAACAGGTTCCACGGAGATCAGATTGAAAGAGGCGGAAAAAGGAAGTCCCCCAGAGTACTTAACAGGTTCCTCGGAGATCAGAATGAAAGAAAAAAGAAGTACCCCCGAGTACTTAACAGGTTCCTCGGAGATCAAATTGAAAGAGGCAGAAAAAGAAAAAAAGGAAAAAAAAGTCCTCCCGAGTACTTAACAGGTTCCTCGGAGATCAGAATGAAAAAAAAAAGAAAAAGTACTTTGGCAACATTCAAATGAATACATCCTAAAGAACGAGTCAAGAAAAAGTACTTTGGCAACATTCAAATGAATACACATCCTAAAGAACGAGTCAAGAAAAAGTACTTTGGCAGCATACAAATGAATACATCCTAAAGAACGAGTCAAGAAAAAGTACTTTGGCAACATTCAAATGAATACACATCCTAAAGAACGAGTCAAGACAGAAGTACTTTGGCAACATTCAAATGAATACATCCTAAAGAACGAGTCAAGAAAAAGTACTTTGGCAACATTCAAATGAATATACATCCTAAAGAACGAGTCAAGAAAAAGTACTTTCGCAACATTCAAATGAATATACATCCTAAAGAACGAGTCAAGAAAAAGTACTTTCGTAAAACATTCAAATTCTGAGTACTTTAGGATGGGTTTGAAAAGATATTAAGTGTAGGTGGTTTTCCTATAATACTTTTCCTTGCTCCTCTCCACCTACCCCCACCCCTCCCCCCCTTCCTTGAAAACCGAACCAATCAAAAGTTGGTGGCTTCGGCCCTTTGAAGATGATGATGATAATTGAAATGAAAGAATCAAATCCTTTAGAGAAAAAGGGTCGCATTAATGGTTTTATCTAAATTCCTGCGCAAAGTAAACTACTTTTGGTAGCGATTTCTGCAATTTGCAGCAATCGTTTGTTTGATTTTAAAGTCCCTATGACGCTTATTTTTTGTCATTTTTTTAACAGTTGTATTAAAAGTAGAAGGTCTTGGGAGACTATTCGTTTATAAAATTCTCGAGTATGAATTGTAAAAGTATCTTTTTAAGAGCTTTAAAAGTGGCAAAAAATTAAATTTTGGGCTTCCTGTGTTAAATTGACCGAGCAAAAGGAAGCCTATGGGAGCCTGTGCTGTGACGTCACCGGAGTAAGACACAATATGAATCCAGTAAAGTTGCCATAAAATTACATACGGTGTATAATTAATTGCTCGTAGTTGGTGAGTTCTGTTTTATTCTCTTGTTATAAATATGCCGTATCGGTGTGTAGTGGGAGGATGTTCGAACACTCCTGATCCAGAGAGGCAGATTTCACTGCATAAAATCCCCTTCGAGGACAATGAAGCTCCTGAAGCAAGGAAAAGACGGCGACAGTGGCTTCGGTTTGTCAGGACCAAACGTGCGAAGTGGAGTCCGACCACGAATTCTCGTGTATGTTCCGAGCATTTTCGTCCAGAAGACTTTGTCAGGAGACCACTGGATATACCTTCTAATATTTCGTTTGTTCCAAGGCTAATTTCAGACGAAGTAGGGGTAGTTCCAGTGCCATCAATTCATCAGCCGGCAAAAGATTCTTCAAGCGCGTCACGGCCGTCTTCAGATCTACGTGAAACACGCAAGGTATGTAACAATCATATTATTTTAGGTATGGTTCAACTTATTCGCGCTACCTTCTGGTAATTGATATTTTGTTGTCTCCAATAATGCTTCTTCTTTTTCCTACATCTTTAGATTGTTAGAGAAGTTATGAAAACTGCAAGCGAACCAAGTTGTTCATCGACCGGAGACGGTGACGACTCGATTTGCGGTAGTACGATTCCGGTTCAGGATGCTGAGAATGTGGTGCCTGATGAATCATTAGAACAAATCTGTGTTCAGGTAATTTATCCAAAATAATTACTGCATTTTAAAAGTTATGTGGAAATATTCCCTTACAAAATGTTTTGTCCTTTACCATCTAGATTCATCATGTGTCCACACAAACTCCAGACTCGTGCCTTGAATGTAAAAGGCTTGCAAACGAGAACCGGGAATTAAGAAACAAGATTGTTGACCTGAAGACAAAGCAAGAAAGATATTTATCTTTGATTCGGAAAATGGAAGAGGGTAAGATAATTATTTTTGGCGTTACGATATAAAACAACTTGCGGGAAAGTAAAAAACATTGCTTCCGTTGTTCTTTCTAGACATGGAGAGTATTTCCACAAAATTGAAAGAACATGAAAATTTCCAGAGCGAAGAGTTAGTACATGTACAGAGGAGTGATGATCAAGAAGAGATGTATATAGAAGATGAGGAACCAGAAGAACCAGATTTCGGAAGTGGCGACGACTCTTCAGCAACAGAATATGAACCTGAAACTGGAACGGACGAGACCGACTCAGAGGAAGAGGACAACTTCGAAGACGTGGACAAGAGGTATTCCATCTAAAATAATATCTTTGATCAACCTTCTATGTTTCTGTTAGATCAATGAAGAGATGTCTTTCATTTTTTTGTAGAACTTGGTCGGATAATCTGAGAGAACCTAAATACATTGTGTTTCTTTCCAAGCTCCTGCTTTTGTTCAATATCTGCCATGTCTGCAAAACGGACCACCCTGTTGTGTCGACCAGAAAAACGGAAACGATGGTCGAAGTTCAAACCATTTGCAAAAACAAGGCATGTCCTAAACCAGTACAGATTTGGTCAAGTCAGCCTCAGATGCCAGGGACAAGAATGGCTGCAGGAAACTTTTTACTATGTTTTGGGATTTTGCTGTCAGGAAGTGCAGCTTCCAAGGTTATGCAGATGTTCAAACATATGGGGTTATCCTGTCTTTCACTGAGAACATACTTCAGACATCAAAGGGTAGGTATTACCTACCCTGTTGTATGTATTTTTGTTTGCCCCTCTCTCCCTTTTATTTTCTTTCTGTTCTTTGTAATTATTATTACTCACCTCTCCTGTCTGTGTTATGTATTTAAGACAATATTGTTTTTATTTCATAGAGTAAATTGTTTCCAGCCGTGCACCTGTTCTGGAAAAAGTATCAAGAAAGAATGTTCCAGAAATTGAAAGAAACAGGAGAAAATATCATTATTGCAGGAGATGGCAGGCATGATAGCATGGGACACAGTGCAAAATACTGTGCCTACTCTATTTTTGCCTGCACAATTTCCTCAATTATAACATTTTCTTTAATTCAAGTAAGCTTCCAATTACAACCTAATGAAATAATATGAATATGTCTTGTGGATCTTTTGTGGTACTGCTTAAGAGAAAGGAGAAAATGCCACAATTTAAATTCCACTTCATTTACCAATGAATTTGTTAAAACTTTGCTTTTTTATTTTTTTACAGAGAAATGTGGCAGGAAGCAGTCCAGCAATGGAATACCTTGGCTTTCAAGAGTGCATGAATTACCTCTTAGGCTGTGGACTAGCAATTGGAACTGTTATCACAGATAGACACACTTCAATTGCCAAACATATGAGGGAGCGTTTAGCAAATATAACCCATTACTTTGATCTTTGGCACCTTAAAAAAAGTATGAAACATTTCTGACAGAAATTCCCCTTCTATTTGAAGAAACTAAACTAAAATGTATTCATTTTATTTTAGAAATTCGCAAAGTTCTCACAAAGATATCAAAGATCAGTGGTTGCTCTGCAATATTGGATTGGATCAAGCCCTGCGAGAACCATTTATTTTGGAGCGCCACAACAACCTTGACAGGAAATGGTGAAGTAATATGGGCAAAGTTTAAGTCATTTCTCTACCATGTAACTAACAGACACAAAGATTTACCTATCCCATTATTCAACAAGTGTGCTCATGATGACAACATTCAAGATAGAAAATGGCTTGAAGAAGGTTTGTTAACATTATCCAGAAAATCAAAACAAAATATCATACACTAAAAATTTACCACCATTTTTCATAGATACTGTGGCATTCGAAAAACTAAAAGCAGGGCTAACAAAGAAATCTCTTGTAAATGGCATCAAGAAGATATCACCTTTAGAACAAACTAGTTCCTTGGAAGGTTTTCATTCTGTGCTCAACCACTACGCTCCCAAAATGATTGCCTACTCTTATTCAGGAATGTTTTGTAGGTAAGGTATTGGCCTCTTTAATCTTTTTTTATTTACTTACTATTGGAGATGGTACATGTCCCCAATAAAAAATAATTTTTTCTTTGAAATAATATTTTATACAGAAATTCACATTTTGCATTTGTATCTTTACCCTTCAAGACATATTATAGCTACCACACACTTCAACTACAATCTTCACCGAGAAACATTAAAAAGAGAAGATGGCACCGACCAGGTCAAGATAGTCTATCCAAAATTTAAGAATGGTGAGGCAACTGTCCAAAATGTTAGAGTCCAGCCAAACTATGGTATGTGCGTGAATGTTTTTGTTGTTGTTTTTTTTTGAAGGTCAAAGAATAATTAATCATAACAAATCACCAAAACCAAACAAATAAATTTAAAATCAAAATTTTGAAATTGATATTGTTTCTTTTTCCAATCAAAGTCATGAAAGTCATGAATTAAGTATATTGTATACCTTTATTGCCAAAACTTGAAATTATTATGGATATTTGTTAATCTGATATTTTTTGATTAATCTATTCATTAAAAAAAAAGATTATGTTGAAGAGATCTACAACACATTTCTTGTGGAACAACAAAACAGAACACTGGCATTGGCAGTTGAAGAATTGGTGACCATGGCACCACAACCAATGAATACGATGCTGGAGAAACAGCCAAAAAATGAAGCCATAATGAAGAGAATTCAAAGAAAGTCTATGGTTGCCCAGGATGTTCCCCCAACAGCTGCAGGTATTTTATTTTTTATCAAAAAAATGTAAAAAAAAGAAAAACTTATATGTATTTATGTATTTATGTGTATTTATATGATTTTATTTTTTCATAGTACCTCAATTACAAGTTGCTGCAGCTGCACAAAAAAGAACAGAACGGCAACAACCACACTGCCGGCTTTGCAACAAGCCAATGAAAGGACATAAAAATGTTGTAGAGTGTCCAAAAAATCAGAAGTGAAAAAAATGATGTTGTTATTATTATTTACTGTTGTGTATTGCCATTTCTGGTTGATTTCAATAATGAAATATTTCTTGTACTATTTTTGAGGTATATCTTGGCACCACAAGATATCCTTACATGTTTCAAATTGACAGATAGAGTGGTTTTTTCCCCCTACCCAAATCCAGGCAGAGTATCCCCCCTGGGGGGGGGGGGGGGGGGATTAGGGCCTACTAATTAAATATGTATGACATTAGTAACTGTTTCATGGGTGTATGAAAACCATTCTCTATAATTTATTCATTATCATCTTCTTGAAATCCTATAAAGTCATCTTCACTTTTGAAGGTACTTCTGATTCTGTGGTAAGCACATGCAGGTAATGGCAACCTAGTTTTGCCAATTCGCCCATGGACAAGAAAGATATATTCCCTGTAGGCCACACTCCTTAAGAAGCTATAAAGAAAATCAGGAATTTTAAAAGTACAAATTAGAAAGAATTAATATTGGACAGATGCATCATATTTCGACTCAGGCTATTAATAGTGTTAGCTGTATAAAGGAGAAAATGTAAATTTTGGCTGGCTGAACATGGGGAGGGTCATATATAGACAACATAGTGTTTTTTTGTGCTGAAGGCAGGATGGGGGAGGATTTATTGTTGTTGTTTATGAGACTGGGAAGGTCTATTTTTTATAGAGTGTTAAGCAGTTGGTAAGTTCTGAATACAGCATATCAGCTGCATGCTGCCACCATGTGATAGGACCAAGTTAGCGAATTAGGCGGTATAAATATTTGCCAAACTCATTTAGAATTTCGTAACTTGAAACGCTCACTTACGAATTCTCCGATCCCGTTTGCTTATATGTCTTCTTATCAATGGTCCGATATTTTGCGGCAGCCATTCTCAATGACCATTTGTCTAGGCACACGGTTGTGAAACCTGGATGTAGAGTGATACATGGCGGCGGCTCTCGAACTTCATTCAGAACCCACAACGAGCTAAGAGCTTCGCTAGTCTTGTCCAAATCCATGCAGCAATAACATTCGTTTGGATTTTGTGAAAGGTCAGTGCAGCAATGACCACAAGAACACCTATGAAGACATGAAAGCTTATATTAGGAGTAAAACTCACGTGGATCGTGGATAAAATACGACACATTACGGACATAAACAAAGTACTGTGCGACCAGTTATAACTTTGTTAACCTACCAGTTAGCTTCAACTCCTGAAAACCGTCTTTCTAGGGATTTTAGCCTTTCTTCTTTTTCTTTTTGGCGCTTATTGTATTCAAGAAGCCAGTCTTGTTCTGCTAGAGGCTCGTCTGCATATGGGCCACTAAATTCTTCTTCATCAAAGCAAATGTCCGCAGCCGCCGTCTGATTTTTCGATTCTATGTTATAAACTCCTGGGATATAATTCCACTCCGAGTCGTCTGAATATTCGCTTGAGTCTGAAGAGTGGCTTTCGGAGGACATTTTACAGAAAACAAGGCAAAATTTTCACTTATTACCCTGGAACACGCTTCAGGATACTGTAGTTATGGTGAAAAGACGCAAACAACTTACTCCTGTGACGTCACTAGGTACCAGGTCCCCAATAGCTCGTCCAAACTTTTATGGAGTCAAAATAAAAGCGCTCAAAATCAAAAAATTATATCGTTGAGAGTAAAAAAATTAAACGAATAGTCTCCCAAGACCTTCTACTTTTAATACAACTGTTAAAAAAATGACAAAAAATAAGCGTCATAGGGACTTTAAACGTGTTTAACCTACCTTCCTTGTTCATGATATTTCGATTCAGGTTAAGGGGGGGAAAAAGGTTCATATAAATTTGTTTTCCGATGTAAAATTCACTAAGAAATTTTAAATATATCTTGAAAAAAATCTTTTTTCTATAGAGAGAGAGTGACCCTTACTCTCCATCATCCTTTGTTATATTTGTCTATGTGAGACAACTGATTGGACATTAGTGATATATAGGACCACTCTCGATCCGTATTGGTCGGTCCAGTCAGCGATGTCCCACTAATTGCCTTCACGAGCTTAATGAATATAATACCCTAAAATATGTCTACGTTATTGCTAAAATATTTTAAATGAGAAAGGAGAGAACTTGTAAACATCTCCTTTAGAAAAAATACCTGCCGGTAGATGGAAATAAAACAAAGAAATCATTCACGTCATCTGACACCTTGATGATGTTTACTGAGGTTTTTTTCTACGGGTTTCCTCCTCCACCAAATCCCTCCTCCACCAATCCCACGGCATGCTATATTCCGATTTGCGATAAATAACTTACAAATTTCCCGCGCGCTGATTGGTAATTTTTATCATCAATAAGAGGACAGACAGATAAAGCTGACGTCAACGAGCACGCGCTCTTTCCGTTGTTTGTTTTGATCACTAAAAATGAGAAGTTTTTTGTTATTGTAAAAACAAATAGACATCAGTTTTTTATGTGTCTGTCCTCTTATTGACGATAAATTGCGTCATCACATTGTCAAAGTAGTGTGGATCCACGAGGCGCACGTATTTGTTAAACATTTCTCAAGTTAACCGTACACCGTACGTGCCCTAAATTAGATCTTACTATTAATTATATTAAAATACTGAACTGACATAATTTGCATAGGAAATCGCGATGTTTTGAAAGTTCTCAAATTGAACTCGCCTATAAAGGCTCGTCAAATCTTGAAAACTTTCAAAACATCACTCGTATCTATAAATTCCGAATTGTACTCTTGATCGTGCGATTTTTTGTTTATAATGCACTCAACAAAATTGAGCAACTTAATTGGGACTCTTTCAAGTTAAAGTTGTACTTGTGCAACAACCTCCTCAAACAAGTAACTAATATTAAATATCTAGGGGTCTTCTTTGATGAAAATCTAAACTGGAAACATCACGTTTCTTATATTGGTAGCAAAATGAAACGTGGCATAGGAATGATTTCTAAATGGCGTCATCTTCTCCCTACAAAAATACTTGTTAGTCTTTATTACTCTCTAGTAGCGGAGCTCCCGCGGCAAAACAAAGAAGACTTTCATTCAATAATTTTATTTCTTTCTACAGATAGTTTATTTAATTATTGAATGAAATATAAATTTACGCCAAATATTCAACTGTTTATTAAGCTTTTCGAGCAAGTATGATTATAAAAATGAGCTTAAATTTGTGCTGTTGAGAGATGTTATTATATAGACCAAGACTTTCACTTTAAAAAGCTAAAAAATATTCAAAAACGCCAATTTACTGACAAGAAATTCGTCATTTTGTATTTTGCATTGCCTTTTGCATTATTTTCTATTTTGTCTCAGTTGTCCTTGTCAAGTTTAACTGAATATAAACTTCGTCTCGTTCTGTAAAAGACGTAATTAAGTAAGCATATTTTCTGCTCACCTTAACCAGTTTTCAATTCTGTTTTTTGGTCTCGATTTGTCCTAAATCTCCAGATTTTCGATTTCAATGAAAGACATCCGAGGTAAATTTCACTAAGCTTGATATTGTATTGGATTATTTGTAGTTATCTTTCGTTTTTTTTTTAAGTAAAAGAAATTTAAAGCCTAAAACTGTCGGCCTTGGAAAACTTTGTCGAAGAATCTTCCAAGAACAAAACTAGCCCCTGGGGGGTGATGGTGAGTTGTGTACAAGATTCCTCCTAAGTGGGAGAGTATACTCGCGCGAAAAAAAATAAAAACAAAAACAAAAAAAAACAACAATGTAGTGCATTTCGATTTGATTTCACTGTATGGTTTTTATTATGGGAGAAATTATCTTCATCTCGAATAAAAAATAATTGAAGATTTTTTCCCGATCTTATTTTTACCTTTCAGTTTCATTCAAATTGTTCTCCCTGTGACTTGCGTATCGGGAGCTCCGCTTTTAGGCAGTGCCTAAATATATATATTATATCCCTATCTTATTTATGAAGTAGTAGCGTGGGGCAATACCTATGAAACTACTGTGAATCCTCTCTTCATACTTCAAAAAAGAGCTGTCAGACTTATAACATTTAATGCCGACTTTAGAGATCACTCCAACCCACTTTTTGTTCGTCTTAATATCCTTAAGTTTCATAACCTAATTAGATTTCAATCTGCCATTTTCATGCATTATTTTTACCACAGCAATCTTTCACGCGTCAATAGCAGACACAGTTATAACACTAGACTTGCAGCCAATTCAAACTATATTCTTTACCATATGCAAGAACTAATTATGGCTTATTCAATGTTAGATTTGCAGCTACAAAATATTGGAATTCTTTGAGTGAAAATTTATAAAACTCCAATAAGAAAAATTTCAAGAAAAAACTTTTTAATGAGATAATTTTCTCTTATAAACAAGATACTGTATTATAATTCTTTTACTTGCATTCTATTTATGAGCTCTCTTAATCTTATCTTTTGTTTTCCCCCTTTTTTCTCCCCCCTCCTCTTTTTGTATTTTACTATTACTTTTTCAGTGCCTGACCTAAAAAATCTAAATTTTCACATTTTCAGCTATTTGCTTCAATCAGTTTATCTGTCGCAATTAGCTTGTGCTTTTCACTAGGTAAATGTCTTTGACTTTATGTATTATTGTAAATTATGGCACTAAATAAAAAGTCGAGTTGAGTTGAGTTGAGTACAATTTGGCATTTAATTGCACTCCTCTTGTCCAATCAGAGTCGAGTAATTTTGTTGAGTGTATTATAATAAATAATTTTTAGGGAAGATATACATTTTTATTGGAGGGGCGAGGGAGGGAAAAGCTGGGGATTTGGAGAGTAAAAATTTGAGGTTACTTTTTTTTTTTTTTTTTTTTTTTTTTTTTTTTTGAAGAAAACTAGCAAGGGGAGAGTTGACTAATAGGACGGTTATAGATTTCATACTTGAGTGAAAGGAAGGGCTACAACCATTTTCAAAAAGTTTATTTGTGAATACTACCACCACCACCACCAATAAAAAACGCACCCTAAAATCGCTAAAAAAAACTCTGATATAGACAATTTTAAAGAGAAACGATAAGTACACTTATTTCTAAAATACACTTATATTTTCAAAATCTTAGCGAAACCTACAAAATTTTTGCAAAATCTATTTACATTTACTAAATACATTTTATAAAAGTGGATAGCCTGGGTTACCTGTGCCTTTAATGAACACCCACGCGCTTCCATGTTATGGTCTTCCTGTGATTTCCGGGATCTAAATATGTGTTTCAACTGTCTCAATGCCGTGAACTTTGATTTGGGACCATGGAACCTCAATATGTGTTATTCTTGTATGATCAGCTTAGGGTCGAGACTATCCGTTACCTCGATGATTATATTAAAAGCGGAAGAGGCACATTGGCTGAACTTAAAGACCGCTTCCGCCAAACTCTCCCTGAAGAAGAACGAAGAAGAGTCAGAAATGTAAAAAAACTTGTGGATACCTTGGAAGAACAAGGTTTATTAGGAGACAACAATGTAAAGCTTTTAAAATCGTTAGCTGAGAAGCTTGAATTACCAGAACTTAAGCACAAAATTGAGGAATTCGAAACGGAGTCTTCAGGTACTGTAATTATTGTCAAGAGAAGTTTTTAAATCATAATCCAAATGGAATCTTAACAAACTCATAATATTTTTTATTTCCATTTCCATATTATGAATATTTACATATATATTTATATTTATATATATTAGTGCATTTGTTCATCTAATTTAGTTTTATTTTATATTATATCTCATGAAAAAAATGCTTTACATTCAAGGAAATGACTAGAGGCTAAAGGAACCGTAAGGTTTTCAAAGTTAGACCCTAGGCAATTTGAGTTATAATTTTATTCAGTAGCTTCAGACAGTTACACAAAAGGAATAGCAGCAGAAAAGCGATTCATGAGGAAAGCACAATAGAGATCATGACCGTGAAGAGTTTTATAATTCCGATACAGAATCATGTTCATTTGCATAAACTTTAACTTGGATTTTCTTGGGCAGATTCGCTTTTATCTTGAAAATTTTAGTTAAACACAAAGGAACTAACCTAGACGTTTGTTAAGCAATATACAATATTCGTATACAACACGGCCACTAATACTGTGTATATATTTCTTACAGTCGACGAACGTCACGCGTGAACAATTGACCTAATTCACTATGACGTCACTGCGACGTCACTGCTTGCTTATGTGGGGAATAGAATCGCCAAATCCAATAGAAAATCCAACAAAATTTGCTCCTAGCGAAACAGTTTAACATAAAATGGCTTGGTTTTTCATATATTATATATGTTAAGAGAGAATTCTTTTCGTATTCAAGCAGTGAGCGCCAAAAACTATTTTCTTGAAGAAAGGCTGTTGTACGAGGCTAAAATCTTGTTGTTTGGAAAGTTTAACTTGTTTGGAAGTGGAGATGACGGATGAAAGTCTGTGGCGGATTTAGGGGGGGTTCATTGGGTGCAAATGAAACCTCCCTCTCCCCCCCCCCGGCTGGTACCTTGGATTTTATATATTTTCTAAAATTGATAAATAAATAAAAGTATGGTACTAACTTATGAGATTTAATATGAAATGGGACTGGTGGATAGGTTATCCTTATTAGGAGCGCCCCTAAGCCAGTGATGTGCCTCATGGGAAAAATGATGATGCAAGAGAACGTTATTGTTGTGCCAAGATTTGCAAAAATGAAACCCACCCTCTTAAAGTCCTGGATCCGCCACTGAAAGTGGAAACAAAGTGTTAACCCAAAGCAAAAATTTTATTCGAAAATGAGGTTTAGGCCTTCATTCGCTTATTTCACATATATTTTCTATGAAAAAGCCTGACAAAGCAACATTCTAACACCAATGCAACAAAGCATCTTCGTACAATTGAAAATACCGCTTCAAACAGGCATTTTATTATAGTACATCAGTTTCTAACTGTTTAAAAAAGGTTTTGAGTGTTAACCCAAAACGAACATTGGAATCAAAACTCATACGAAAGTCTAGTTTTTGGGCGCTTTTTGCCATTATTGCTCGTTATTGAAAAAAAATTCCTCTTAATATGTACTAAAAAATATTCTGAGCGTTTGCTGGCTATTCTAGTTCTCTTCGTGGATTGATACGGGTTTTAGAACAATTTTTGGTGAATTTGCGTTGATTTAACCCCCTCCGACGACCATGATCCTTTGCGTTTAAACAATAGATTGTTAAAGATATTTTGATTGACGTCATAGTGGATTAGGGCAAATATTTCTTTCCGTTTTCATCGAATATTCGTCTGTGTTTCTAATTTTTTAATCAGCATCAATAGATTAGCTTCCTTCAGAAGTGACAACACTGTAATATATACTGTCGTTCTATGCTAACCGTGGTCACGTTGGATTGTTGGGATATTATGTTATAGATCAAAACTTCCATATTTTAAAGACACACGAATCGCGATATATGAGATAACTAGTGGTCGTAATTTTTAAGAATTACCGTTTAGTGCTTCAAACAACTTTTTTAACGCATTAGGTTCCCATAGGGTACCCTAAGAAAAAAGTAAAAGGGTCTCCCTACCCATAACCCCTTGTGCACCTATATACGTCAAGGACCCATGGTGCATCGCTGGCTTTTTGACGCAGTGCTGAGAGGTATTGACTGAAACGTCAGAGTAGGGTATAGGGAGGGACTCGTATATTTCTCACTTCGTCTGTGTTCATATAATCTGAATTAATTCGAAATATATGAGATGACTACTAGTGGTAGATTTTAACGTTACCGTGTATTGATGAAGTGAAATATAAACTGTATCAGGGTTGACAATGCAAACTTTATTCATGATCTCAGTATAACTTTGCTGCTGAGAATAAAGAACACTCGGTTATAAGTGGAAACGTTCGTTTAGAGGATAATACTCCAACAGCAAACTCTGCATTAAGAGTAGGCTTGTAATAAAAAGTTCTAAACGTAGAAGGTGAAGACCACTGAGTACGCCATATAGACATTATAGTGGCCAATGAAACAAACGGCAGGAGTTGAGGCACTACGTACAGCTGAGTGTGCTTTGAATATTTCGCTGTCTATTCCTGCATTTTGCATGACGGACCTTAACCATCGTCCAAGTGTTGTAGAGGTGACAGGTTTGTGTGAGCGAATAAAGAAGGTAAATAGATAGTCTGGCTCGGAAGATGATACGACTGGCCGCAGATTACGAGTTACTTTAGGGTAACGACTGAGACATTCCACAGGGCATAGCTTTCGGTTTTGTTCGAAGTGAGCAAAGAATTAGTCAGCCGGCTTGTTCGGGGATCCTGCTTTTCTAGGTGGTTGGTCCGCTTGCACCACTTTTTATCTTCAGAACCATTTTTTCCCCTCTTAATGATGTTTCGTTCAAAGGTAAATAAAAAAACAGGACCACCTTTTTTAGTAAAAACCAGATCACTGGTGACTACGGCCTTGCTGTAAAGCACTATTGGACTCAGTCGGGAAATATAGTACTCTATAGAAAGAAGTATTATTGTCATTTAACTAATATATATTTTCATATCATATTTTTTTCAGGAATATTCCAGAGAACAGTCGATGGTAATTTTAAAATAATTTATTCTTTTATAAATTTTGTTCTTCTAATGCTAATATTATATTTTACCTTAATTAAAATATTGATAAATGTCTTTGTATTTTTCATAGTTGCAGGAAGAGCTGCAGGTGAGTTGAACACGTGCCCTGGCGATTCCTTGAAGTCCTTGAAGTCTCATATGAGACTTGGCATGGTAGCTCAGTGGTTAGAGCATGGCACCGGAATCGCTATGGGAGTCTTTCAATTTGCAGCTGCATAAGTTGCTTCATATACTGCAAGGATCAGCTCAATTTGATTAATTATCATAATCATTTATTCATGATAAGATCATGATTTTTAAAGATTTGTTTGTTTGTTTTGTTTTGTTTTTGTTTTTTCGCTTTGTTTAAGTTTTTTTCCTTTTTTTCTTTTTTCTTTTTTCTTTTATTTTTTATTCTTGTTCTTCCCATAGGTTTTATGTGGCAAACGTTTAAAGGTGAGTTTTTAATAAATACGATTCTTTGTTTAAATGATATCCATATTCTCTACTTTCACATCCCATAATGCCTTGCGTCTTTGGGGGTAACCAATCAAAAAACTGTCCCAAATTGAAATGTTTCTTAATTGAATTTATACTATACCTGCTTTTGTCTGTACAATACTGATTATCAGTTTATTCCAAGTTATTTTTGCGTGTACAGATCATGAAGAGTTTTGGTCTTACAGAAAATGTATTGACTTACGAAAAATTTTTTTTAATTTACCTTAGACGTCTTCAAGGTTCTATCTTTTTCAGTGTTTTTTACTTCTTCATTTTATTTTTGGATACCAAACAAGGTATTTTCAACATTGTCTGATCAGCCTTCAGCAAAATAAGTGGGGTTTTACCCTCTGGTTACCCTCAAAGACGCAAAGGATTATGGGGAAGAATTCATGTGTTTTCTCATGTGCAACCGTTCAACAAAGAAATTATGCCCAAGGTAAAGTTGTCTATACAATCTCCCTTCAGATAAGGTGGTATAGTAATTAAGCAGAAAACATTATATTAAACAGACAGCTGCTAGGACCCCAAAATTTTATTAACATATATTTAAAGAAAAGCGAACCTCTGTTTAGTGGAAACTCCTTATTACTTGGATACCATGCAGGCGTTAGGTTCTATAAATGTCTACTTTACAGCTATTTAAATAAAGGTTGAATACTGAATACTGCATACTGAATAGTGCATTATATTCCAAGACCAAAGGGCATCGTGGGTTTTGTTAATTTGAAATAAAAAGTAAATATACAGCAGTTAACTCTCTACATATAGTTAGTATATTGTTTCAGATGGAATACACTAAAAATAGAATAAATAATACTTATTAATCCTACTTTAGACAATGTCACTATGGCTCACAATGTACTTCGGTCTTGGAATGCACTATTCAGGTACAACATTACTGTATATAGTAATGTATCTTTTGTTTATTTTAACAGGAGGAGTATGTACCTCAGGTTAGTTCAGTATAATTCTAAAGACTAACAATATATCTATTTAGTGTTTTAAGAAACACATGCAATATTACATGGATACGATACATTAACCATGCTATGTACTATATACTAGGGCTTTTAAGTTGTGACGTTTTTCTGGGTCGAAATGCTCACAAAAACGCAAAATAAATCAAAAAATGTTATCAGTGATTTATCTTACACTTGAAACAATAGCAACTCTGGACAACAAATCATGCCACGAAGAAAAAGTAAGAAAAAGCAGAACAGCATTACTAGGTTAAGGCCATGATGTAATAGTATTATCTTTTAGGGCATGCAATACATAAATATAATATAATTATATAATTACATTAAAATAATATAAATATAGTATAATTGTGATTACGGTTTTTGCAGCCATACATTTGAAAACTGTGTTGTCAATAAAAGGAGTTCAAATAGCCTTGGCAGGTGCAGCTCTTGTATATATGTATGGGACGAATCCCGAAAAACTGAAAGATCTTCAACCATTTGTGGAATACAGGACTCAACTAGTTGCAATCTTTAGAGGCTCGGTTGTTTTCGTCTTAAAAGTCTCAAGTATTTCATCACTAAAACGGTTATGGCAAAGCTACAAGGATGGCTCGTTGGAAGAAAAAATGAAAAAAACCTTCAATGAGATGAAGGGATTGAGGGAAGTGAGCCATGGAGAAGAGATTGATGTGGAGGTTACAATAGACGAGGAAGAGTACCGCCAAGTTCTCTGGGATCTTGTCCTCTTGAAGGCAAAAGGTAGAACACATTTTTCACAAAATATCGATCGTATTATTTTTAGTGGTTGCTTTGTTGGTTCGTTATAATTGAAATATATGTGGGTATCAATATATGAGGTTCGACTGTATGTATCTATTACGGCCTTGTTGCCAAGTTGAAACTTTTAGCTGAAACCTTCGTGCAACGGCGTTGCGAGACAAGTTTCAATTGGGTGATAAACGGCGTAATTTCGTCCTGAAACGTGCTCGCAACACAAGCTTCAGTTGCACGAGTAGAAAGCAGTCGCGACGAAAGTTTCACGAAGCCTAAATTGCACCGTGTAACTGTTAGCTCCTCATGATTGGCCAAAAGAAGCAGTAAATTCCTAAGTGTGATATCTTATTAACGAGTAATACGCCGTGAAAATCTTGAAATTAAACATAGCTTAAACTAAAGTTGATATATGAATATATTGTAAATGTGTAGGAAAGGCTACAAGGAATATTTCTATCATAAGATTCAAAAGAGTAGTCCTAAGATAGGTGAGCAAAGGGGTAAAAAGTGTGTAGGGCGTAACCCGAGGTACAAATGCTAATGGGAGGAGCTAAGAGGTTCACTTGTGAATTCAAAGCATACCATTATCTAAACTTGTGCGTGATGGTAGCCTTACTGAAATCTTATATCGATATTTTTAATAGCTAATTGATCGTTCTTTATCTTGTTTTCATACGAGAAGAAATAGTAATTAGAAAACTGATGTTTAGCTTAGTCTGTAAAAACATTAATTTTCTCTCTCATAACATAACAACCCCGTGAAACTTGTCTCACAACACCGCTGCAGACAAGTTTCGGCTAAAAGATCAACGTGTAACAGGGCCTTAAGTTTGAATGGCTTGAATGCTTGCTTCCGTTAATTAATTTTTTATGTATTGGCAAAGGTAATTCAGTGAAGACCGTTACTAAAAGACAGCGCAGACACTCAGTTTGCTGTGGACGAGATTTTCCTGAAAAGGTCGGCAAACCAATGGATGTAACACAGATACAAATACGAGTAGGACGACCTCTTACGGAACTAGAAATTTCTATAAGAAATATAAAAAGTAAGTCTTGTTTTTCTTCTATTTTTTATTCACTCAGTGATTTCCTTTCGGTCAATGACTTATCGCTTATCGTCTGTGTCCAGCAGTCCGTTTGGCAGCTTTTGGCTTCGACAAACTTTGTTCAGTTTTTTTGAACTGAATAAGGGTTTGTGTGCCGCCTGATTGGGTCGGTTGATTATCAGTCTGTTGAGCGGGAAATAGTGGGTTCTGTGGGTTGTTGTCGTTACAACCTAAATAACCAGAAATAACGTTGAATAACGTTATTCTTTTGATTCAGGGCTCAAAGAAGCTTTGAGAGGAAAAGAGTTTGCATCAAGAATCGCCGAAGT
Organism: Actinia tenebrosa; assembly: GCF_029948245.1. Taxonomy (NCBI): domain Eukaryota; kingdom Metazoa; phylum Cnidaria; class Anthozoa; order Actiniaria; family Actiniidae; genus Actinia; species Actinia tenebrosa. The sequence continues at coordinate 7,588,028 of NW_028292576.1, read as the reverse complement.
TGAAGAGCAAAGACTATCTGAAATAGAAAGACAATTATCGGAGATGGAAATCTTTTTAGGTATTACGGTAACATTTAATCAGTAGACTAAAGCAGTGCATCAGTTACGTTACATTTCAACGACGTCTAGAAACGAAAGTTCTCGTCTACAGTTCCCTACGTTCGTGAAATGCGATCCTAAAAAGGCCGGACCAAACCCAATTTAAGGCGGTTTTTTTTTTTCATCACTGTAAGTTGTAGTTTTGCACAACATACATACATACATACATAAACTTTATTCAACCTCGAATTTCAGAGTAGCTTACAAAGCTAATATCTTCGAGAGAGAAAAAAAAAGGGGGGGGAAAAAAAAGGCTATTGAATAATGATTATAAAACTATTATATAATGGTAATTAATATTTACATATGTACACTATATACACTATTTTGCAGAATCAGTTCAATTTCAATGTTGATGAGTAGTTACTCGAAAGAGTCATACTTTAGTATATTACGACGGAAGTCCAAAAAGTTTGAGGTTCTAAAAGTATCCGGCAGTGCATTCCATAAAGTAGCAGCTAAATAAGAAAAAGAGTGAAGGCCATATGTAGTTGTTTTAGGTTTAGGGAGAGACAGAATGTAGTTACCGCGTAAATTATAGGAAGTAGACCGGAAAGTAAACATACTGTTTAGATATCCTGGGTAGTGAGAAAAAAATACTTTTGTACAATATGATTAAGAAATTCTGAAGGCGTCTAACTTGTAGAGATTTTAGGTTGACCTTCTCAAGTAATAAATCATATGAAGAATCATAATCTTGTAAAAGGAACCTTAATATTCGCTTGTTTAAAGCTTCCATTTTGCTGGCATTGCGCGCACCGCAAAAATGCCACACAAAATATACCACAATGACTATTTAATAACATATTTCAAAATATGGAAAATCAATAACCACTTCCAGAATAAGTATACATTTTTCATCAATTTCCTTAGCTGCGTCAAGTTTCTCGGAGATCAGAATGAAAGAGGCAGAAAAAAGAAGTCCCTCCGAGTACATAACAAAGAGCATACCGAGTGTGGAAAGGAGATTGCATATAGCAGGTACGTATCATGTTCACGAAATCAGTTTGCTTTTGTTTGTTTTTTGTTGTTGTTTTTTCGCTTGCCAGTGGATGATAAATAAGTTGTATAATAGACGTTTTGCGTTCGGTGTATTTCTCACGACTAAAATTAAAAAAGAAGACTCTATTTTAAGAAGGAGAAAACGCCAACGCTTTTATAGAAGTATTAGGTAACATTTAATCAGTAGATTAAAGCATTGCATTAGTTAGGTTGCTTCATTTCCACGACGTCGTTAAAAGTTCTCGTTTACAGTTCGAGACGTTCGTGAAATGCGGTCCTAAAAAGGCCGGACCAAAGGCGTATTTTTTCATTATTGTAAGCTGAAGTTTGCACCCTATTTTGAAGAGTATACCACAATGACTATTTAATAACATTTTTCCAAATATCGAAGATCAATAACCATTTCCAAAATAAGTGTATATTTTTGCTTGAATTCCTTAGCTGCGTCATGTTCCTCGGAGATCGGATTGAAAGAGGCAGACAAAAGACATTTCGCCGAGGACGTAACAACGAGCATACAAGCATGCGAGTCGATGGTGGAGACTAATGAAGTAGGTATGTATTTGATATAGGTATGTATCAGGTCCACGTTAATCAGTAGACTAAAGCATTGCATTAGTTACATCATTCCCACGACGTCATGAAAAGTTCTCGTTTACAGATTTGATAACATTTTTCCAAATATCGAAAATCAATAACCATTTCCAAAATAAGTATATATTTTTGCTTGAATTCCTTAGCTGCGTCATGTTCCTCGGAGATCGGATTGAAAGAGGCAGACAAAAGACATTTCGCCGAGGACGTAACAACGAGCATACAAGCATGCATCAGAGTGAAAGAGCCAGAAGAAAGAGATTTCACCGAGTATGATATAGGTACGTATCAGGTCAACGAAATCTGCCTGGTAAACGTATGGGAATCTAGCTCAGTCGACATCGCTTGCCAGTGGATGATAAACAAGGTGTATAATACGAGACGTTTTGCGTTGCTGTATTTCTCACGACTAAATTAAAAAGACTTAATTCTATTTTTAGAAGGAGAAAACGCCAACGCTTTTAGCGATGGTACAAAATACTGAACAGCAATTTTTTTTATACGCCAATTTTTCAAATTACTCATTCATTGTTAATAATTAAAATGTAATTTCTTAGCTACGCCAGGTTTATCGGAGTCCAAATCGAAAGAGGCAGCAAGACTTTCGGCATATCATTTCGCCTTACACACTACGCAAGGGAAATTGCCCGCGGGATCTAGCTTGACATCCTCGTCAGAGTATTACAAAAAAGGTTTGAGCTGTATTACAAAAAAAGGTTCGAGCCAAAGGACATAGGCGATAGGTCATGGAAAATGTTGTAGACCCATACTGACCCTGGGCCTCGGAACTACATATCTTCTATCGCTTACCGCCTATCACCTCCTCCTTTGGCTCTGACAACCTTTTTTTTTTTTTTTTTTTTTTTTTTTTTTGAAATAGGTATATGAATGCTGCCTAATTGGGTCGGTTGAGTTACTGCGTCAACACGTACAAAGCCACAAAGAGCATGCGGCATACTTAAAGGCCGCTGACCAGTAATTATAGTGAACTGTTCTGCTGTGCCGTTTTTTTGCAGGAGACTTCATTTCCCTTCGTGAACTCAAGCTTCGTGAGTACCAGAAAGAGCTTGCAGCACCTGCCCTGGAAGGCAAGAACACCATCATCTGTGAACCAACCAACAGTAACAAGACCTTTGTTGCTATGAAGATTGTAAAAAGACACCTTGATGCTTGCAAAATTCTTAAAATTAAGAGCAATGGTAAGTTAAGCTTTCAGAGGCGAAGCCGAGGAGGAGGAGTTAAGGGGGCATCCCATGAAAATCCTGCATCCTTGTTTTGGGTGCTTTTAAGAATTCAAATTGCAAACGATAATAAATTTATCTTACATTTTCAAGCAGTGATAGTTGTGGTTGATAAGCAGATCAGTGTGTTTCAACAAAGAGCCTGTTTTGAGGAGTATCTGACGAACTACAGCATATCAGACATCTCGGGAAGCAATTCAGATGTGATTCCTCTTCACCGTAGGATCCAGGACAATGATGTAGTCGTAGTGACTGCAGGGATACTGATGAACGCTATGGTTGACAAATCAGTCCATATTACAGATATAACACTTCTAGTGTTTGATGAATGTCACCATGCCAACAAGGATCACCCGTACAGCCAAATTATGCAGGCGTACTTGGAGACTAAATTATACGATCTCGAAACGAAGAAATTACCTCAGGTAATGGTGTTCATTCACATTCGTCTAGAGCAGATTTCGTATGACTGTGAAAAATTCAGTGCTGTGTCGCGACCGTGATGTTTTCTAGAATTATGATTGGCTTTCTTTTCTCCCGCGCAGTGTTATTGGTCTGGCAGTGTCGTTTCCTTGTCGTGACCGTGACTGTGCCGTGTTTGTGCCGTGTTTCGTGCATTTAATTGGTAGAAGAGTGCGTGTCTTGCCGCGACCGTGATGTTTTCTAGATTTTTGATTGGCTGACTCTTTGCCGTGGCGGTGTTTGTACCGTGAGCTTTTCACAGTCATACGAAAACTGCACTATCTTGAAATCCCGGCGGGTTTGTACTTATCAGTAAGTTGGGGGGGGGGGGGGGGGGGGGGGGGGGGGGGGCGGCAGCGGGAGCGCTTTGGTTGAAGAGGAAATGTTTATTACTTTTTTTATCGTCCTAGTCAATCTTTTATGTACTATTTATAAACTCATCTTATACTATAAATCTAAGAGCCCATGTTTAAATAGCTTAGAAAATCAAGTTATGAAATAATGATAAATGACATTTCAACTTTCGAACACCAAGCTATCCTCATAGACCACTTTAGCTTGGACTAATGTTTTTCCAATTTAGACCATGTCTCATTCCCTAGAATATCATTTAGCCATTCCGATGCGGGTCAAAAACTCTCGAAATCGTTGCGGCAATCGTTGCGAAAAGTAGAACCCGACCTAGTATTTCAACGACTGGGATGCACAACGTGAATGAAACTGTGGGACACCTTCTTTACCAGACCATGATTTGGGTCAGCCCAGTAGTAAGATATTCTTAATCTATTACAAACTAAACCAGACCTTATTGCTTATTCTAGGTAGTTGGTTTCACTGCTTCTCTTGGTGCAACTACTAAGGAACAAGTCCTACAGATTTGTGCTAACATGGACGCATCTAACATCAGTACCGTTTGCAAGAACACCGAGGAGCTCAAACTCTTTTCTCCTCAGCCGTTACTCGAAACGAAGAAGACACAAATTGAAAAGAAGCCTAACATATTTGAGAAAGAATTAAATAAGGTATTAAAGCATTTTTGTAAATGGAGATAAGTTGAATTCAGTTCACAGAACAAGATGATTTTACACCTTTTTTTCACCACACACAACGAAAAAGTCTTTTGTTCCGCATAGTTATGCAGTGCATAACATATATTGTATTTCGTTAGATTTTCTCGCTTCTCAGTCAACTTTTTTTTCATTTAACATAGGCCATGGAAAAAATTGAGGTCTTCATCAAGGAAACTCCTCCCCAAGCAATGGATCGGCAGGTTGAAGGTTATCGCCAGTGGATTAAACTGCTTGAAAAAAAGGGAGAAGGGAATCAATTGGCATGCGCGTCACAACTAAGATGGTATTCTTTTACTAAATTTAGGTGAAATTGTGAGGTTGGGGACGGGGGAAGGGGGGGGGGGGGGGGTGAAATGGCGATGGTAACAACAATAATGATGGTGATCAGATGCTGCTTGTGACATTAATGGTGATGGTGATGGTGTTTTATGTTATAGTTATCACGAGGCACTGCTAATCAACAGCAAGGTTAGAATTGAAGACGCCATTCTTTACCTGGACGAGTACATCAACGACCTCGACAAATCAAAGTTTACTGAAACTGAATATTGGTTGCAAGAATTGTACCTCGAAACGAAGGAGCGAATCAAAAAGCACATCAAAGAAGCTGGTAGGCCAGAAAATCCGCTACTTATTGCATTACAGAAGATGTTATTAGATTTCCACACAACTAAAGCTCCGGAAGAATACAAACCTAAAGGAATCTTATTTACGCGTACGAGGGAATACGCATACGCGCTAAAGAAGTGGATGGAAGAATCTGAAGAGCTTAAGGAAATTTTAAGACCTGAGGTCTTGCTTGGAGTTGGTAAGTGTAAGATAGTTTTCTTGTGACTCATCTTCCAGTGCCTAGTTTACTATGACACTGAGGGCGCTTCCAATCCTTTTCTTAAGGAAGGATGTAGTAGTGTTTAAAATGCAACCCTAAGCCCTTCCAGTGCACTTGCTATTCCCTACCTTTCACAAGGAAGGAATGGTTAAGACATGACATATATTATTACATAAACAAATGAGTAAATGAAAGAAAACATTTTATCTTTTCAACATCTACAACAGCTGCGGTAACGCAAAGCCAACAAGAACAGGTCATTCAGAGTTTTAAGGAAGGCACAGTCAACATCATCATTGCAACAACCGTTGCTGAAGAAGGACTGGACATCTCTGACTGCAGTTACGTCATTCGCTATGGATTTCAGGAAAGTGAGATTTCAAGTGTACAGTCAAAGGAACGTAAACGACGATCTCGAGAAATGCTTTTGGAATTAGTTTTGAGAGATATAAAGGATATTCCCTCAGAAAAGTTTCAAAAATTGGTAAGCTAAGCTAAAGGATGTTGTCATGACAAACAATAAAAGCTTTACTAATTACATTTACGACTTTTTTGACAGATACGCATCCTGCAGATCAAAAGTTTTGCCAATAAAAAACCAGGGCAAGAAACCGGCATTGAGAAATCCTCCCTGAAAGATGCTGATGGTGTGACATTTTACTGTCAGAAGTGTATGGCATTGGTTTGTCATGCTCAAGACATTCGTAGGTTTAAAGAGTCACATCACGTGGTTATCAACAAGGACATTCATGAAAGGATAGACATCAAACCCCACGAAAAACCCAAAACTTTCGATGGCATTCATTTTGGCAATAGGGTAATCATAAGTCAGTGTTAGTTTTAATGTATTAAATGGTGTAAACGTATACTGTTCTGTCCTAAGGCATTTCATCTTATCAGGCACTTCGTTTTTCTGCGGTCTAACCCCACCCCACACCTACCTACCTACCTACCTACCTACCTACCTACCTACCTACCTACCTACCTACCTACCTACCTACCTACCCTTCTACCTACCCATCTACCTACCTACCTAACTACCTACCTTCCCACCAACCTACTACCTATTACCTACCTACTTACCTACCTACCTACCTTCCCACCTACCTACCTACCTACCCCTTCCAACCTACCTTCCCACCTAAATACCTACCTACCTACCTTCCCACCAACCTAACTACCCATCTACCTACCTACCCACCCACCCACCCACCTACCTACCTACCTACCCACCTACCTACCTACCTACCTACCTTACCACCAACCTACCTACCCACTTACCTACCTACCCCTTCCTGCGTAATTATCTGCCAATGTAATAAAACGTAATGTTCTGATATTCTATCTCTTTTGCCTTAGATTTATTGTAAGAAATGTGGCCATTACTGGGGAGTGATCATAACAGTTGAAGAAACAGAATGGCCATGTCTGGAGATAGTTAGTTTCGTGACAACGTTCAACCATGGCAAAGAAAAAAAGAGCTTCAAAAAGTGGAAGGACTTGCCTATCAAGATATGTGACGCTACCCTGAAAGAAATGTTGACAGAAGCCAGCTAATCTGAAAGATAATGCTGGGATTAGAATCAGAATCGAAAAATCTCGTAAAACTATGATGTCACTTTTCCTCGTGATGATTATAGATTTACGGGCCATTAATTGAAAAAAATAACTTAGCTAATAACAGATTTTAGTTAATAACTATTCTGCAAAATACGTCAGTAAAAAGAGAGTAAAATATTGTAGTTATATGCCAATTAGTTTTTTAGTTATGGAGTCATTATACTTCTTAAAAATAAGTTATTTATGTAATATCCTCAGTTTATATTAGATTGTAATTACTTAAAAGGGGCACTTGGTGAAAATCGATGAAAATTGGAAATGACATGAAACTTGGTTACGCTTATCTATATGGCCCCAATAGTCGCCAAGCAACATATTTTCTTCACAGTAAAATGTGTCGTATAAAAATTATCAATTTTATTCAGCACCTAAAATGTGAGTAAATGACGTCATTTACTCAACCCTATTGTTCTTTCTGCTTTTGAACCAAAATTTCTCAACAGCAAGTGGCTCCCAGGCTAAAATATCAACTAATCTGGTTTACGTAGTCATAATTGAGTCATATTATCCTCAAATACTTCAGTTAATTGGACTTTCAATTAAAATTGGGGCATTTTCATCCAAGTGCCCTTTTAAAGTATACCTAATGATCCATAATATAGAGTTTTTTGGCTAACAGTTTATGTATTATATAAAGCACGGAAAATAATGTTTCATCCGAATTCCGTGGTGCAAATGCACCACTTGCTCCAATCAAAAGATCAGCTGGTTGTTTTTACGTGGGGATGACTAGGATGTGGATGGGGCTATCCGATTGTCAGTTAACTACCAATGCTCTTACGAGTGCTGACTAAATATTAACCAAAAAAATGAAAAAATCAATTAACTGTTAGCTACTAACCCTTAGGACAATTGTCAATTAAACCCCATCCATACTCTCTCAATTGTTTGAGCTATAAAAGTAATTTCAAATCTATGTTTTCCCGATCAGTAAGTACATTATTTGCACCTTTGCTATCCCAAGGAACTCGGTGATATTTGGATAGATTTTCAAATGTTTTCATTTATTATTATATATTTTTTGAATTTTACATGTATCAGGAATCGAAGGAAATACATAATAACATTTATTTTAGTTTTAAACGATTTAGAAAAACGCTGACCGTAGATGAATTGTACTCAGGGGCTCAGTGGCGGATCCAGGGGGGGTCGAAGGGGTCCACGGACCCCCCTTGAAGGTTTGATCTTTTAGGCAATAGACTATATGTCTTATATAAATTTTGCTTAAAAGTATCCATAAGGACAATGTTGAACACGAAATGATAGATATTTGCTGTTATAATGTTTAATTTACCTTTAAGTTCCGTTACTAGATAGTAAATTAGGTGATTAGAACCAATTTGTTTGTCAAACATCGACTAAACAGAAGAGAATTATACACAGTTTAAGAAACGGAACCCCCCTTTGAAAAATCCTGGATCCGCCACTGGGGCTTCTTACTAAACTCTATAATCAAGTATCCAGTTTATTTTTTCTTTCTATAGTAGATGTCCTTCAAGTTGTTGATCCTCTCCTTAAGCAAAGCATATCTTTTCTTGTACTCTTGATCGCCTGCACCCTAATACGACCAGGAAAAAAGATAGCGATGAGCGATCAAAAACTGCCAAGAATTCCATGCAAACTACTATACCTTCTATCAGTTTAATTGCATAACAAATTGACAAATAAAACTTTGAAGGAAGGAAGGATGGAATGAAGGAAAGCATTCAAATAAGTAAATAAAAGAAAATGCAAAGAGAAACTTGCGAGTTCTTCGATTTGAACATTCACATACGGCATTTGAAATTTTCAACTCTACAGCTTATAATTTTGTCCCTGAAACTAAGCCACTGATCTGGTGGGATTTATGTAACGGCCAACCTGTCATTTAGAGCTTGGATTCTGTTTATATGATAATGTTTATAAGAACCTTACATTTAGAAGCACACTTCGTTTGCCACTGCATTTAGCATTACACCCCGGCAAGTCCGGAAACTTTCCACAATGCAAAGGTGGACATATCATGCTGTATGCTGTGCTATCATGACCGTTACAGCGAGAGAAACGAGTAGAACTTTAAACATGTTTGCCTTTCTTTCCATCAGCAGTTCAAGATTCTTTCTTGGTGTGGTCGTTTGTTCCAAGAATAGTTAGTGCAAAAGCAACAGTAATATATATATTGTACTAGCGGTGATTAATACTCAGCCGGTTTTCAGCGGTACGTCGTTTGATTTTTTGTGTTATATAAATTTTTCAAGTTTATTCAAGGATTTTTTCTCGTAAAAACGTTTTCGCGGCCGAAAAATTGAAGGATTTAGTTCTTAGGATTTATTTTGTTTTATTCAAGTTTATTTAAGTTTTTTCTCTCGTAAAAACCTAAAGGAAAGGCTTGTAAGAAGGGTAAAGGGATCCCATAATCTCTACCCATCCTGAGTAGTGAGCTCTTCAAAGGGCGGTTTGACAATCAGTTTCTTCTATTCCTTCAAAGTCAACCAGAAGGATGATCATTCAATATTATAGATTTAATTTTTTATCTATTTTCAATAAATTTTGAGGGCATTATGTCCTGAAAGTTCTACTTTTTCAAACCCTCAAATGATCGAAATAAAGCATTGAGTTCAAGTTCACTGATTTCGTGGCTAAAGGGGTGATTAAGTCAAACCTGTCTATAACGGAAAAATATATACTGCTATTTCTCCTCATTTTTCTAACAACTTGTCTGGATTTTTAAAGGGACATTCCTGTTGTACAGCTCTAATTAAAATAATTGATGATTGGCGTGCAAGTTTAGATGATAGGAAAGGAATTGTTACCATAGCAGTAGATCTCAGCAAAGCCTTTGATTCCATCAACCATAATTTGCTTATTGCAAAGCTTAAAGCCTACGGCTTTAACACAGATGCAATTCTTCTTATGAAAGCCTATCTCCTTGGTCGCCGCCAAAGAGTTCGGGTTGACAACGTATTTTCTGAGTGGCAACCAATAACAGCTGGAGTACCTCAAGGATCCTTACTTGGACCGCTTCTGTTCAACATCTTTGTGAATGACTTGAATGACTTCATCTCTACAGTATCTCTACGTATGTATGCTGATGACACTACTGAATACTATGCTGACTACTCTCCTATGGTACTAAACTATACTATCAACAAGGAACTTAACTCCATCAAGGAGTGGGTTACTAGTAACCATCTGTCAATCAACACTGTAAAGACTCAAGCTCTCGTCATCGGAACGAACACTTACAAGTACAATCTTCTATTGGGTGATAATCCTGTGAAAATCAAGGACTCTTTAAAGATACTTGGCGTTACCATTGACTCAAAATTAACTTTTGAGGAACATTTAAATGTCCAGCTTAATAAGGCTTATGCTAAGACAAACGCTTTACGTAGAATAAGACGTTTAGTTCCAGCGCCTGTTATGATTCAATTATATAGGGCTTTTATTTTGCCTCATCTTGAGTATTGTAGCCCTGTGCTGGTGGGAATATCTAAGTCACTCTCAAAAAAATTAGAAGAAGCCAATTATTATATTCTTAGAACTTTATTAGGCCTATCTAAATCTAATTCTTATGACAGCATTCTTAAATCAATTAATATGCGTACCGTAGAACATAGGAGATATTTCCAAGTTTTAGTCTTACTTTTTAAATGCATCAAAGGGAATGGCCCTAGATATATTAATGACTTTTTCAAATTTCGTACAGTTAAGTATAATTTAAGAGGCTCTGGTACTAAACTTGAGCAATATTCATTTAACAGTAAATGGCGTCTTAATTCTTTTGTATCCATAGCTAGTCATCTTTGGAACAATTTACCATCTAATGCGAGAAATGCTGTTAACGTAAATAGCTTTAAGAATATCATACGTAAATTAGACTTCATACCTTTTATATATCGTTAGATAAATTTTTATTTATCATATATTGGATATATATATATATATATATATATATATATATATATATATATTATTTCCTTTATTAACTTCCCATTGTAAATAGATATTTATCATTTCATATTTTATATTTATTGCATATATACATATATATATTATATTTCATATCACTTTAATTTAGGTTATTTCTTAATAGATTAGTGCACGTGCGCATTTTAAACGAGTATGTGAAATGCTCCTAGGCGTTATGTGGATAAATAAACTATTATTATTATTAACGGACCGGACCTGTATATAGCGATCACCCGTATATAACGGTCACTCAGCAATTCCCCGAAAATCTTGCCATACATTCACTGTAAATTTTACTTGATAGCGGTCACCTGAGTAGTTATGACCCCCCCAGATAGCGCACTTACGAGGGGAGGGGTGGTCTAAATTCCTGAATACCACCTTAAGAATGTAGGGGGAGGGGAGGTTGGAATGTAGAGCAGGGTCAAAGTACGAATTCCAATCACCAAGGCGGGAATTTGAAATATGAAATATGAATACATATTTTTATGGAGAGAAAAGTCTAAAAGCCCGATCAAAATCAGCAGAGTCACTTGCTCATCACCTTCGTCGGAAAAACCCCACTTGCACTCAGCTATAATCCAGCCAGCCAGATTACGGATAGATTAGTTAACATGTCATCTGGAAAAGTAATACAAATAAGAGACCGTGGATACGTTATTTTTGCGAAGGATGTTCGAAGGGAGAAAAAAATATGTATCCGCAAACAGAAGAAAGATTTATCGAGCGGGAAGACGGTTCTAACTAGCTCAGGAGTGTCTTTGACTTTAGACGAATGGACATCACTCAAATCGGCAATTGAAACAGTGGATACGGAGTTAGTGAACAATGAGGCAACTATTTGCCTGATTTTGATCGGGCTTTTAAACTTTTCTCTCCATAAAAATATGTATTCATATTTCATATTTCAAATTCCCGCCTTGGTGATTGGAATTCGTACTTTGACCCTGTTCTACATTCCAACCTCCCCTCCCCCTACACTCTTAAGGTGGTATTCAGGAATTTAGACCACCCCTCCCCTCGTAAGTGCGCTATCTGGGGGGTCATAACTACTCACCTGTATATAACGGACGCGGTCACCGGAAACGTTATTCATTAACTGTCACTACATTGAAGGAAAACTTTTATATAACGGTCACCTGTCTATAACGGTCACTTGGCCATTTCCCACGGGTGACCGTTATAGACAAGTTTAACTGTAGTATGCATTTTTAAAAAGTGACAAAAAACTTGGTGTTCACGGTTCGAATGTCCTCACTTTAAGTTTCATTCTTTATTCCTACTTTCTTTCTTGGTCGTTTGTTAGATGAAGCGTTACATTCATAGCATTTAATGTCGAGATATACCAAATCTAAACGTCTCTTTCTGAATAGCACTAAGTAATCTAATATCTTGCTTATGTTATCGACGTTTGATGGGGAGAGAGCCGCCAACATTCATATGCGGTACAGTATTCGTTGGTTCAAAATTAGCTCCCGGCAGCGCCTAAACTAGGAGCCAAGTTCGATCGGGTTTTATTCAAGTGAGGTTTGTTCAAGTGTATTCGAGAGTTTATTCTCGGTTAAACGTTAATTTTGCAGAAGGATTTAGACGGGAGGCCGCGCCGCTTATCTATACATGTATATAGATGCATAGATTTTAGCTAATAAGTTTATTGAGCACCTTTTTTTTTTTTTTTTTTTTTTTTTTTTTGTGCGCAAATTAGCCAACCGCGATTGAGTATTTCAACAATAGGGTCTGCATAAAATTTCATATTTTAAATAAAGGAAAATCGCGCGTGGTCCGGTCTTGCTATGAAGTCTCTCGTCACAACAAAGCATTCCTCATTAGCTTCTCCTGTTAGATCAACCAAGATGGCGGCTGTTTCATTGTTATTCATATATCAAGGGATTTGGAGTCACATGGTTGCACACAATCTATAGTCTCTTGAAACTCCAGTGTGTTCAGAATTCTGCCGTTCTGAAATCTGACCATATCACCCCTATTCTGCGCAATCTTCACTGGCTCATCATCATTGACCTTTTACAATGAAACCATCTTATTAAGAGCTATTTAACTGAAAATATTGCCTGAGAAATTTTAGGAAAAGTAATAAACTTTCCATTCCAATCCTTAAAAACCAACGGAAAACGAGTAAAATTTACTGGCTTCTTTAATTTATAGACGACGACGATAATAATATAAACTTATTTATGAACAATAAAAATCTAGATATTATAAATAATTATATTGATGAAAAATATATCGATATAGTACTGAAGAAGAGTCAAAAAGACATATAACTTATGATTTAAATAAGAATGTCTTGAGTTTCTCTTTAAAACTACTCTCACTAAATTGTGCGCATTCCTTGTGTATTCTTCGTTTGCGCATGACAAAAGAATTGTCATTGATTTCTCAGTGTTATTTCATCCAACATGGCCGTCGTGTCTTTTGTTATTTCAATCCCTTCTTGGGAATGATTGAAAACCAGCAATAGCAGCAGATCGTTCCAAAGCAAGGACGTACATATGGAAAATACACGAACCCACAATTTTTAGTTCTGAACTTAATGGGAGCTGGGATTCGCCTTGTGCTGGGAAAATGGGATTTAATGCACTGGGAATGGGATTGGTAATCAAAGCAAAAACAATTTAAAAATGGGAAGGAGTTGAGATTTCAGCAAAACATAGGCTGGGGCTATGGTATTTGGTCAAAATGAGTGCTAGGAAATGGGGATGCAATGTTTGGAGGCAAAAGAGTGTAACTCGGCTATTGTTAATTAATGGTCATACTTCGCGTTTAAAAAGTGGGCTACCTGTGTCTCAGTTATTCAACCACGGCACTACTTCCGGCCGCTTGCAATAAAATACCTTTGTGATATTTCCTAAAATATTCCCCTAAATCTATTTGTAATTCCAATGACTCATATGTTATAATGTGATTTTTGGCTTTCTTCTAAGATCTTCGGCTGGTTATAATTCATCTGATGGCGTGATAATTTCAAAGGCGTGAAAAGTATTAATTCAAGGTGAGAAAAAAGCTTGACATTTTATATTTTCTAACACTTACAATGTTGAAGTCTTTCATTCGGTATTTAACTAACCCGAATACCTTTACTAAGTGCTTAAGCTCTTTTTACGCTTTCATATTGCTTAAAAAGGCTGCAATCTTGCATTCAGTAGCCTATTTTTAAGATTTTAAGTGCAATAAAAATACGAACTGCACTAGTTCACGTTGGAGCAAGATCGTCGCTCGTTGAGAGTTTCCATTTTAAATCAACTCTCAGCCTGGAATAAAAATGAATAGTTCGACATGAAATTTATTGACGATACTTCCTTGGTACGATTTATTTTTGAAATACATATATGAATTACGTTTGTTCTCAAACAGAAAGAAAAATCCTTAGTATCTTAGCTTTATATTATATGCAGTATTCATGATTCTTGGAAATGATTTAAACTCTGTTTCCTGGAACTGAAGAATATTAATATTTTATAAATTTGTACTCCATTATCAAATTCAGGTAGTTTGCAACTATATCTTAGCCAGATTAAAATGGGTAATTTAAGAAAATTCGAATGAAATATATACAAGAGAACTGTGGACCCCTTGCAGCACTTTGGAATGCAGCTCAATCTGGGGGACAAAACAATAGGTTCCAATTCTCATGAGATTGGAATTCTTTTGTTTTGTCCTCCAGATTGAGCTACTTTGATGTCACATGCAAGGGGTCCATGAATATGTGTTCAAATTTGTGGGGGAGGGGCCAAGGTGGGTGCTTTAACCACTCCCACCTCCAAAGGAGCATTAAATGGCCAGTAACAAAAAAAGCATTTTAATGCAAGCTAATCATGAATGTTTTGAATTTAGTAATTTGTAGTCACAGATTGAAGTCAGAACTATCACAATGGCACATTGGTCCCTGCTTGACTTGGACAAAGAACAGTGAGTATAAAGTGCAATGAAATTATATAATAATAATAATAATAATAATAATAATAATAATAATGATAATAATAACTTTATTTACGTGTCAAAATTTTCTAGTTTACAATAAATTGTGAACTAATAGAGGACTTATAAAACTCCCTCCCATCCCATCTACCCTTCATATGTAATTTAAAAATAAGTAAAAAAAAAAACCCGCGAAATAAATATCAGATAAAATACAATGTAAGAATGTTATCAAAAAAGACAAAACTAAAATATAAATAAAAACATCAACTAAAAAACTCTCTAAGTATTGCATAAATAACAATTTTTAGATCTCTCTGAGATGAGATTATCAATATCTACTTTCCTTACTTTTCTCTTAAATGAGTTGAATGATTCGGAATTCTTAATATCCCTTGGCAACTTAATTAGCCCACACATGAAGTATACAAATTATATGAAGTATACAAATTTTTTAGTTGCTTTAATTATATAATATTTACTAGACTCATGATCAGGGTGGTATTCAAGGGGGATATGAATCGCATTTTACAGAAAATAATTATAACACAAATATATCACAATATTTCACAAAATAATACAAATGGCAATAAAGACAATTCATGTTTTAAAAAATAAGTGTGTGCTCAAATTGAATTTCACCAAAGGATCAAAATGGCCATTTCATGAAAAATAAAAACAGTCACATATATTTAAGGTTTCATGAAATAACCCTTTACCATCTTGTAGACCTGCTTAAAGTGCAAATGAACCCTTTGACAATACATTCAGTACTGGTTCTGCATAAAGTAAATAGTTGATTGGTAAAATATTTCTTGATTTGAGTGATGTGTCTCTAAGTTATAAAGGTTTATACTTCCAATATGTTAATGATGATGACGTCAGGTAAGGTATTTGAGTGTTTTTGTTGTAACTAGTAATACTAAATGCTGGCCATTTTGAAAATAAAAATTTTGAATAGCTTTCATGTAAACCTTGTGTAAAATAATGATGCTTTTTAAATACTGTATCTACAAACCAGTTCGATTTTGTATATTTAATTAAGCCTTAATAGACGTCACACTCATTAGCATATTGGAAGTATAAACCTTCATAATGTAGAGACGCATCACTCAAATCAAGAAATATCTTACCAATCAACTATTTACTTCATGTAGAATCAGTACTGAAAGTATTGTCGAAGGGTTCATATGCACTTTAAGAAGAAAAATGGGAACTGTTAGATAAGTGTATGTTATTTTTGAGTCATACACATGAATATAGGGGTATATTTTCTCCCAATTAATCAGCAATTTCAGCTAAGGCTGCGTTCATAATGTATGGCAGAGGAGGGGAGGGGGAGGTGAAATCTTTAAATGACAAGAAAATTCTTAAGACCCCCCTTGAAGTCCCCCCAAAAATAACTATCCCCCGGGCAATCTCTCGTAGCTTCTTCTAAAAGTTTTGCATCCCCCCAATTGCAATTCTCTGGAAATAATTTTCTAACCCCACCATTTTACTGGTTAAAATTGTTTTGGATCCCCCCTAAATTTAACCTGCCCCCCCCCCCCCCCCCCCTGTATATTATGAACACAGCCTAAGTTCGATTCAATTCAATTTTCAATTCGATTTTATTTCCACTGACTAATAAAGAATTTTAAATACAAAGTAAATAAGTGTATAAATTAGATAGATAAATTAAACAGTTCGAGTTAAAGAAAAAAAGAACATAATTGATAATAATTGCAGTCGATTCTCAAAGTAGCATGTGCTCTCGAGTTGGGAGTCGTAAAGCTACGAATTTAATTTAAGCCATGCCCAAATTTCAATCAACCCAGAAGAATACTAGGCATATCAATAATTTTTTGGGGGTTCAGAATTGAAGTGCAGAAGTGGGATTTAAGACAATGAAAATGGGAAATAGATTTATTATCAGCTGAGCCAATTATATCCATGGGTTTAACCTATAATGTTCTAAAGTCAAAATTTTTATTTTTATTTCTTTTTGAAGGAGAAATTTCTTCTGTCTGACAATTCTAATCAATGATGTTGGCAACAAAAATCTCAGAGAGTATTTCAAAAGGCAGTGGCCAATAGTATATCAGAATTTCAAGGGTACCCCACCACCAGCACCCTGGACTAATGTGCCAAATGATGCCACAGAAATGAATAATATTGAAACAACGCTGAGGTTAAGGGGAAATGATAGAGCAAAGTTCAATAGTGGAAACACCGAAAAATGGGACTTTTCACTTTTATCGAGTGTATTATTACACTCGTCTTTGAAGTTCGTAAACCTTCCTACAAGTCCTGAAAAAAGTGCCTTGGAAGATCTTAAAGATGTGCGTAATGAATTGGTAGGGCATAATACAAGTAGTAAGATAGATGATGCAACATTCAAAACAAACTGGACAAAAGCCTGTAATGCTTTGAAGTTATTTGGAGCAACTCAAGCAGAGTTCACTGAAGTTGAAGATGGTAGGTATTTATTTATACACCCGGGGGGGGGGGGGGGGGGGGTACTAAACTTATCATAACAATCCCAAAATAACATAGCTAAATACACTCCTGACCTCTGCCTCAGTCCAACAAATACATGATGATGATCAAGGGCGGATCCAGGGGGGAACAAAGGGTGGCTGAAGCCCCCCTTCAGCAGAAAAAATGATGCTTTTTTATATTGTTTCCCTTTGTGTTGACGGAAGAAACTCAATTAGCCCCCCCTAAACTCAATTAGACCCCCCCTAATTTTGGCTGGATCCGCCCTTGGATGATAACATAGCTAAATACACCCCTGACCTCTGCCTCTGCATACCAGTTTCACACTGACCTAACCTTAGTCCAACAAATACATGATGATGATGATGATACGATGATGCTGATGGTGATGACAATGATGATGTTAATGATAATGATACGATGATATACGATAAAATGATGATAATATTGATTAAATAATGATTATAATAATGATAATGTAATTATTATAAATAACAATAATATTGATAAATATATAGTAATAATAGTGATAATAAATATAATTTAATACTTATATTGTGTTATAATGTTCGTTTTACCTTTTTAGTCCTGAAGAAGCCATCTGAAACACTGGTGCCAATTCTGAAAAAAATTGTTGCAACAGAAGAAGATATTTCAGACAACATTATAAAAAGTTAGTATTAAAAAATAATATTCATTAATTGCACTGTTGTTAATTGCTTTTGTAATTCCCATAATTTTCATATTTCAAACATTAACTTGCAGTTATTCAGAAATTGGAGGAAAATCAAAAAGAAGTCACTGGAAAAATAAGCCAGCACCATGAGGAGCTAACAGCAACCATCAAGGAAGAAGGTAGATATATAAAGAAGATAAAGATGCTCGGCCTTGGGTGTGTTGAGTTGGGTGTAGTATGATGTGCTGTATGAGGTCATGTGACGCCCAGTGGTGTGGTGAGTTGGGTGTACTATGGTGTTTGATATGATGTCATGTGACACCCAGTGGTGTGGTAAGTTGTTTGTAGCATGGTGTGAGGTATGATGTCATGTGACACCCAGTGGTGTGGTGAGTTGTTTGTAGTATGGTGTGTGGTGTGATGTCATGTGACACCCAGTGGTGTGGTGAGTTGTTTGTAGTATGGTGTGTGGTGTGATGTCATGTGACACCCAGTGGTGTGGTGAGTTGGGTGTAGTATTGTGTTGTATGATGCCATGTGACACCCAGTGGTGTGGTAAGTTGTTTGAAGTATGGTGTGCGGTATGATGTCATGTGACACCCTTTGGTGTGGTAAGTTGGGTGTTGTATGGTGTGTGATATGATGTCATGTAACACCCAGTGGTGTGGTAAGTTGGGTGTAGTATAGTGTGCGGTATGATGTCATGTGACACCTAGTGGTGTGGTGAGTTGGGTGTAGTATGGTGTGTGGTGTGATGTCATGTGACACCCAGTGGCGTGGTGAGTTGGGTGTAGTATGGTGTGGTATGATGCCATGTGGAACCCAGTGGTGTGGTAAGTTGGGTGTAGTATGGTGTGGTATGATGTCATGTGGAACCCAGTGGTGTGGTGAGTTGGGTGTAGTATGGTGTGTGGTATGATGTCATGTGACACCCAGTGGTGTGGTGAGTTGGGTGTAGCATGGTGTGGTGTCATTTTATTTCAATGCCCTTAAACTCGTTTTATAGTTTATTGTGGCATGATGACCTAGTTGGGTAAAGTATGGTGTGGTATGGTATGGAAGATAACATAAGTGTATTGTGGTGTTAGGTTACATGGTCTGGTGTTGTTTAGTGTCGTTGCTGCTGCATAAAGCTATTGTGTGGTGTAGTGCAGTGCAATGAAGTGCAGTGTGTTTAGGTGTGATATGTGTGACATGTGTGATGAGATGGGACAGTTGTCCCATATGTCACATAACGTGACATTAGCATTGTAAAGTATCATTATTTATATCAGGGCAACGGACAAGGTCACTGATTGAAAAGCAAAATGAGTCTTCAAGACACGTCCTGATGGCAGAAGATCAACGCCTTCTTCTTCAGGAACGTCTTCCTAATTTCCAAGATGATGTTATAGCAACCAAAATCCTAGACAACCTGCCATGTTTGACGCAAGAGCAGAAAGATCAGATAGCACACGATGAAAAAACCTTTCAAACCTCAAAAGGTGTTAGAACACTGGTGGAGAAACTAGAAGAACACGAGGAAGGTTTTGTACAGTTTGTTCGTGCACTTCGTAAAGCTGATCTTGGCCATGTGGCTGTGATACTGGATGCTGACTTTGAAGGTGAATAGAACAAATCATCATCATCATCATAAACATCATCAGCAGCAGATCATGATCATGATCATCAGCATCATTATCAAAATCGTCATCAACATCGTCATCTCCATCATCATTGTGATCATCATCAAAATCGTCACCATGCGTAGTCATTAAAATCATCATCATCGTCATTATCATCATCATCATCATCATCAAAATCATCATCAACAGCATCCTTTTTGTCACCGACATCAACATCGTCGTTATCATCATCATGAATATCATCTTCATTAACACCATCACCAACAACGTTATTATCATCATTATAATATATCCATTTCTATAGTCATAGTTATTAATACTAATGCCATTACCATTAACTTTTGTTGCTGTTGTTCAGAGCACAGCGATGAGGATGAAACCACAATAGACAAAGAGGACACTAACTACTCAGTTATTGGTTCCGCTGTAGGTAAGACTCCAATTGCAAGTCCCTGAGAAAAGTAATTCAGTATTTTCATTTACTCCAAATCTCTCTCCTTTCTCTCCAATTCCTATTTTTCAGACGTCATGATTTCAATGCGTATCTTTGATGAAAAAAAATATTCGAGACGATCAGATTTAGAACGAAATATTGCATCTTCATTCAGCAACAGCTCGTCTGATGAGTCCAAGACTTTAAGAAAAGATTTCCAGAAGGTATGAATGGATGCTTTGTGAACAAACGAGCGGCAGAAATAATTTTACCAGACTTGGTTCGCGAGGAAGTGTGAACCATAGCAGGAAAAAAATCCAAGGAATGATATATTTTATGTGAATTTCTAGTCTAAAATCCCTGAATCGTATTATGCAGCACAGAACCATTAGTTTAAACTTTCCTGCATGTGAGCAAAACGGTTTTTTTCATATCATTTGTCCTTCTAAAAGAAATATATCTTCTTCACACGAAGCATCTAGGCAGTGATCACGAGCCAAGTGATTTGTCATTGAAATTGCAAAATTCGAGTGCTCAAATCCCTGCCATACCATGCAGCACAGATTCAATAACTAATAGTTTAAACTTTTCTGAAATCAAAACTGTTTTTTTTTCATTCAAGGTGCTACCAAAAGGAATATATTTTGTTCACACTAAGCAGCTGGGCAGCGATAGCCAAGATAATAATGCAACGAGCAGTCTTCCCACAAGCAAGAAGGACTCAATAGTGTTTGTTTTTAGAGTGGCCAAAGCTAGCGTTCTCGACGAGCTGTGGAAAATTTACCAGGACAAATCCCTGGACAAAAAGCTCCACCAAGCTTTAAAGTCAAGAAAGAGCATAACCTGGAACTTGTCTTTGGAGATATTGTTCCAAGAAAAAGATTATATTGTTATCAAAAGCATTCTTGCAGGTAAAAAATAATCTTAAAGAGATTGAATTAGTCGCTGCTTGCATAAATCATTTGATAAAAATAAAACCAATTTTAACGGATTCGAATTTTGCAATGTTTTTTTAATGTCAAAAAGTAACATATTGACTCTAACAGGAACTAAAGAAGATGTCGAAACAGAAACTGCCAAGGAACCTTTGAACTCATCTAAAGGTACACAAAAATATCGGCAAAAACGATATGTTATCTCGGTTGTCTCAGTGCAATAGCTTTGTAAAAAATGACTGCAGTGTTAAAAATCAAAAATAATAATTTCAACCTAAGGGAAATTGTTGATGAGTGGACACTAAAAAGAGGTTGATCGCTCAATAGAGATATAAATTAGTAGCAAAAACCATCTTTGACAAGTGCCAAAAAATAAATAGAGCTTATCCCCTGAGCGATCGTATTCTTCATTATCGTATTGTCATACTTCTCCTTGTGTTTCGTTTTTCAGAAGATTCTAAACTAGGTTTTTCAGACTCAGAAAAAACAAGCTCTTTGGAAGATGATACAAAGTTCGTAACACAAGGTAAATGATCTTATCTTGAGAATTGAAATCGTTTATATTGTTAATACTTCATTATTTTGAATCTGGGGTAGGGAAATTTAGTCCAAAGGGGTCTAGACCCTCCACTTAGTCGACTACATTTGTGTTTCAACAGGTTCAAGACCAGAAGGAACTTCAAACATTAAAAGTGCAAAACCTATTCCACGAGGTAAGCAACAAAATTTTCCCTGCACCCTCTCCTCCCTGCTTCAAAACTAAATGCATTTACCAATGCTATCAAATTGAACTTTGTTATCAAATCGTTAGTATACTTGGATGACGGTACCTACAATCTCAGCTGTGAACTCAAACTTCGTGAGTACCAGAAAGAGCTAGCAACGTCTGCCCTGGAAGGCAAGAACACCATCATCTGTGCACCAACCAACAGTGGCAAGACCTTCGTTGCTATGGAGATTGCTAAAAGACACCTTGATGTTTATAAAGATGGCATTGAAGGTAAAGCATGGTTATTGTGGGTAGATAGAACATACAACATGCACAATAAAATAATAGAAATAAAATAAAATAAAGATAGACCTCTTTGCCTTGGGCGTAATGTTTTCTCATTTCAGACCACGTGTCATTCTCATTCTCTTGAGGATCAGATTCTTTGTTTGAGTTGTATCCATATTCAAGTGTCTTCTCGTGCACAACTGTTAAACAAAGAAATGATACTCTAAGGAATGACACATGGTCTTAAATGGGCAAAACATTTTACCCAAGCTAAAGAGGTCTGGGTCATTTTGGTCTTTTTGCCCAAACTTGGTCGTGGTCTGTCATCATTACGAGTAGGAGTGGAAGGATAGCAGCAAACAACCCTGGTTTTTTTGATGACATTCTCAAGTATGGCTTGGGTATCATAGAGGATCTATGATATACAATGCTTTAAATGCTACTTTTAATTCTATCCATACAGCCTGCAAGGATGTGTCAAGACCCAAGGTGATCTTCGTGGTGGATAAGCAAAACTTGGTGCTTCAACAAAGAGCCCGTTTTGAGGAGTATCTGACGAACTACAGCATATCAGATATCTCGGGAAGCAATTCAGATGTGATTCCTCTTCACTGTAGGATCCAGGAAGAGGATGTAGTCGTGTTGACTGCAGGGATACTGGTGAACGCCCTGGTTGACAAATCAGTCCATATTACAGATATAACACTTCTAGTGTTTGATGAATGTCACCATGCCAACAAGGATCACCCGTACAACCAAATCATGCAGGAATATCTGGATCTAAAAATCAAGAAAAATGTCCAGAATCTGCCTCAGGTAGTGAGTCCCCTTCGCTGCCCTTTTTATTTTCTTATAATTGTTTTCCTTATCCCTTTCTCTTTGTTTTCTCTTCTTTATATTACAATAGGACGTTTGCATGATGGCGTCATTGACCTCTACTACCAGACTTCCTTGCACACTTCCTTTTGTTCAGTTTATTAGCACCAAAATATATTGTCTTACTATTCTCATGAGGGAATACAAATTTAATTAAGAAAGAAAGAAAATTCGTAAAGCATTTTGGTAGTGGGAGTCAAATAACGCCATCGTGCAAACGTCCTATTCTTTTTCTACCAAGTCTTTGTGCTTCTTTTCCATTATCTCTTCCAAGTTCTCTTCGGTGCTATTGACAAACTTTAATAGACGTCAAACCTTATTATCTTGGGCGTAATGTTTTTCCATTTCAAAACACCTGTTATTCCCTAAAGTATTATATTTCTTTGTATAACGGTTGTGCATGAGAAGACACATGAATCAATATTGATATACAACTGATGCAAAGAATCTTATTCTCAAGAGAATGACACGTCTGAAAAGAGAAAGCATAAGACGCAAAGTAAAAAGGTCTACTTCAATGATTATTCAAGTTCGTTTGGATCATCGGCTTAAGAGATCGCGAGAGAGTCTCATTGCTCTCTGCCATTGGATAGAGCATTGTATATTAACCACTCCTTCGATAAACAATGACACGGCAAACACGAAACGAGTATAGCAAGCTTTACAACCCAAACGCCCGCCCGTACGATCTGCGTTCGATGTCTACATCACTATAACGTTTCTCCGTGTCGCCACTCGCTACACCGAAGGGCTGCTTCCGTATCTTAACACCAACAAAAATGAAGGCAAGTATAATATAGTACTAAGGTACTTGGATGTATTTCAGGTCATTGGTCTTACCGCTTCTCTCGGTGTTGGTCATTCCAACACCAAAGACAAAGCCAAGGAATACATCTTACAGATGTGTGCCAACTTAGACGCCTCAAAAATCAGCACTGTCCGTGAGAACTTAGAAGACCTCTTAGCCAACGTCACTGGGCACGTGCCTGTTAAGAGGATCGTACCCCCTGTCAATCATGATGTGCAAAACATTTTTGAAATCGAGGTTAACAAGGTAATAGATTGAATCAGAATTTAAGTAGTCGCTTCTAGGAATATAAAGTAATGGTTACGTTAATGCGTCATGTCTAGACCAGAATGGACGTTGTTTATCCAACTCATAAAATGCCTATAGATCTAGAGGCTTTGCACCATCACGTGATGGCAGCCATGACAGGAGGCTTAAGAGTTTCTTTCCCCTGGGAAACTAAATTCTTTCTCGTGTAAATCAGATTAGTCCAGATTCAATAGCGCAGCGCAACCGTGACGTCATAAAAACGAAGACAAAGGCGAAACTCAGTTAAATAAACTTACAAGTTTACTTCCAGCAGATAATTTTCACAGCCGATCGCAGTTGATCTTAGTTTACATGGGTTATTACTGTAACTTTAAGTAAAAATAATAAAATCGGCTCGTATTATCCTCATAGCGGTTAAACAGAATGCAATGTTTGTCCGAATCTTTGAGCTTTTTTTAGAATCAGTGCGCTGCGCTATTGTTCCTGCCTCCTGTCATGGCTGCCGTTGCGTGAATCTGCAAAGCGGCTCTCTTTTAGATTTTCAGCTCATTTTTGTAAATTAATAATAATATCCGAAGCTGGTGCAAGAATGGACAAGGACTATGTATAATGATCAATGCGATATAAACCTTGGTTATCAAATACCAACTGACATTTTATTTTTGCTTTACAGACAATGGAAGAAATAGAACTTTTCGTGAATAAGTTGCGACCAAACACGTCAAGACCTCAAGCAGCTTCACCAACAGATAGACAGTTGGAAAGTTACCGACAATGGATCGAACTGCTCCAAAATGATACCGAGATTTCAGACAATCGTACCAGGTTCACCTGCGCAGAACAACTGAGAAGGTAAGAAAGTATGATTGATGTACTGATCGAAAACAGAATCGTCGGTGAAGGAGTTGATGGTGATGATTATGATGGATGGTAATGATGGTGTTGTGGTGATGATTATGATGTCGATGATGGTGGTGGTGGTGACGATGATAATGTAGATAATGGTGATGGTAATGATGAAAATGATGATGGTGGTGACGATGATGGTGATGGTAATGATGATGATGTAAATGATTAAAGTAGATAATGATGGTGGTGGTGATGGTGAAGTTGTGTAAGATATAATGATGGTGATGATGATGATGATGGTGGTGATGATGAAGATAATGATGGTGGTGGTGGTAGTGATGAAGATGATGGTCCTCGTGGCATGTCTGATGGTGTATAATGATATCGTTCATTGTACATTACAGGTATCATGAGGCCCTACTCATCAACAACACAGTAAGAATCGATGACGCAATAAAATATCTCTCGGATTACTTCGACGATCGCGACCCGACTATGTTCACCCAAAATTGTACCCTTCTTCAAGAATTCTACAATCAAACGATGAAGCGGATTCAAGACCACATCAATGAAAACGGCAAGCCCGACAATCCTCTGCTAAAAGGTTTGGAAAAGTTAATCATTGAATTTCATGAAAAAAATGAAGAGTCAAAAGCGAAGGGGATTTTATTCACTCGTACAAGGGATTATACTGTGGCATTAAAGAGATGGATGATGGAAACAGAAGAACTAACCGAGATCTTGAAACCAGAAGTATTAGTTGGAAGTGGTGATGGAGAGAGTAAGTTTAATTTAATTCTATTTAACTCTTTTTACCATTTTACACATCTTCGTTTTCATATCTATACACACCCTCTGGTGATTTTTATACTCCCCCACACACTAACAACAATTGTGTATAGATATGAAGATAAGCAAGTCCGCCTTCAATCTCTCGATTGAAAAATTATCAAAAAAACACATCTTCGTTAATTGCATTTTACCCTTTTTTTTTTTTTTTTTTTTTTTTTTTTTTCTTCTAATTTCGACCTTCCAACCTTCCATTCTTCCAATTTATTTCCAATATATCTCTTTATTCCTTCATTCCATTCGTCATCAATTCATTCGTAATAAAATACCTTAAAAAGTTTTCTTCCATTATCCACACTATTCCTAACTTCGTTTCCATTTGTCCTGTCCCTTTTTTCCTTCCTTTCACATTTTTTTATATTTGCCATTATCCCTTTTACCATTTCTTAATAACTCCTCGTTTTTTGTTGTTTTTTTTTGTTGGTTTTTTTTTTTTTTGTTGTTTTTTTCTTTTTTTTTTGTTCGTTTTTTTTTTTTTTTTTTGTTTTTTTTTTGTCGAGACTGATTGATATTATGGTGTCTCGTACAGTTGGTCTATCCCAAACACAACAAGAAGCAGTGATCAAGAAATTCAAAACCGGAGAAGTAAACATCATCATTGCAACAACCGTTGCTGAAGAAGGACTGGACATCTCTGACTGCAGCTACGTCATTCGCTATGGAATGCTGGGAAATGAAATTTCCAGTGTCCAGGCACGTGGTCGTATCAGAGCCAAGGAGGGTAACTACGTGTACATGCCTGATTCGAGGAAGAGGGGAGTGGATCATGAAATGCGCAATGATTACCGAGAGATACTCATGGAATCTGCTCTAGAAGAAGTACAGGACATGGAAGAGAGTTTGTTCTTGGACAGGGTGATGGAACATATTTGATTTTCTTCAGATATATCAGGAGAGAAGTCTAGACAAGAGGGGTGGGGAGGCTACCTCATTACTCCTCCCCTCTTCCTACACCGGATATCCGACCCCTTCTAAATTGGGTCCCTTCAGATGGGAACTAGTTTTGACCTCATCTCCAAACATATTTACACTCCCAGAGGTAGTGGGCACTGGGTATCCCCACCCCTCCCCTCTAAATCTGGTCTTGTAAGATGGAAACTGTTTTGACCTCATTCCCAGTGTACAGCAAAAACAAATTCAAAGAGTGTTTTTTTTTTTTTTTTTTTTTTTGTTTTTGTTGGTTTTTTTTTTATTATTATTATTACATAATTTTCCTTTATGAGTCACTCCTGCTATGCTTCGCAGTCCCTGACTCACAATCTACTCTTTAAATCGCAGATTAATGGCCTTCAAAACCAAATTCTTCATGAGCTCCAAGTCAGAAGAGAAATCGAAGCCTCTAACAAATCACAGTACCAAGATGAAGATCATATCTCGTTTCTGTGCAAGAAATGTGAGCAGTACGTCTGTAGATCTCGAGATATCCGTCGATATAAAATCACCAACCACGTGGTCGTAAATCCAAATGTTGAAAAGCTATTTAAGGTGATAAAGAGAGAAAAACCTAAAGGACGTCGTGGTCGTTTCAACGAGCATAAGGTGAGTTTCGACTCTCATTCCTTCACTACAAGAACTTATCTTATATAATATGGCTAAAGCTATAAGCTTCCTATTCCGTTACTAGACTCTTTAATGCTTCCAACCACTTATCCTTTAAATCTACAGGTTCATTGCAAAGAGTGTAACTTGGACTGGGGAATACCGTTGTTAACAAAAGGGACACGCTGGCTGTGTATGAAAATTGAAAGTTTTTGGGTCGTAGTTGACTCTGTCAAAACACCCATTAAAAAGTGGAAAGACGTTCCCTTTACGATTGAAGAAGTTTCGTTGGACAAGTTGTTTGAGCTGCGAAAACTGCTCGGTCAGAATGAATGAACGAATGAGTGGACGAACGAACATGATGAATGGAATATGAATGAATGGATTGAGCCTGATTGATTGATTGATTGATTGATTGATTGATTGATTGATTGATTGATTGATTGATTGATTGATTGATTATTTGATATGACTCATGAATGAAGGGATGGATCAGACGGACGGACAGATGGACGGACGAACAAACGGATAGATTTTTTACTTTATTTTTATTTTTTTGATTGGATGGATTGATGAATGGATCACGGACGGACTGAAGAATACAAGGACGGATGGACGCACGGACGGACGAATGAATGGATGGAGGAATTCAATGAATTCAATTAAAGTTATCCATTTTTTTTAATGTATAAACGATTTCAATTTACTAATGTTGGCCTTGTCACAGACTTGTCGTTTTTCTGCTTTGCCGCATCAATATCATATTGCTTTTAAATTTACGCAAAAGTACGCAAAAATACCCTTTTTTGAGTATAGGTATTTTAACCGAACACCGGAAGTGACCCAGGCATTTCTAGGGGAAATATCGGAAAGTGATGCAAGTGCTGCTAACCATATTTCAGGGGCTAATTTTTTACTAAAATTCGACTAGCTTATGAAAAAAAATTAAGAATATTATACAAAACTTTGATTTTTTTGTCTTTATTAACTCAAGGGCGCTAGGGCAAAAATTGGTGGTTTTTTTAGCCGTTAGACTCCGTTATATTGGTGTTTTTTTAGCCGTTAGAAACTGCTTAAACTGTTACTCATCTGTTCTGTTATGTGCTGGCTTGATTTATTCAAAATACTGCTGTGACCAACGGTCCAATCGTACGTAACGAACTACTGTATCCTATACCTGCCTCGTGACCGCT
This sequence comes from Actinia tenebrosa, assembly GCF_029948245.1. Classification (NCBI taxonomy): domain Eukaryota; kingdom Metazoa; phylum Cnidaria; class Anthozoa; order Actiniaria; family Actiniidae; genus Actinia; species Actinia tenebrosa. Next base: position 7,559,717 of record NW_028292576.1, on the reverse strand, counting down.
TACGTAAGCGTACGCGTCGGTTAACAGCGAGGTCGGAAATTAATTTTTCCGAATTTAATTCCAAGGGCTTTCGCCCGGAATAACCTCGTTCCCAAGCACTACAACTTACCTATATTATCTTCTACTATTTCATTAGTGCCACGCGGTCCACATACTCTCTTCGTCGGTTAATAAGTTAATCCAAATCCCCTAGAATAACCAAAAATGAACAGGGGTAGGAAAAGAAAGGCCAATCTATTGTTCTCTCGTCTGCTCGTGTAATAGGATTAAAGTGAAAGGTACGGTGGCAATTTGTTTACTCAGCGATGACAGATGTGTAACCAACGAAACCTAACGAACCAACTTCGAATCCAGCCGAACTGGCCTCGGCCAAACTCGAACCCCGACTTACTTGTCAACTTACCGTTTGCATTTAAATTCAGGAAAGGTTTCGCTATGGCTGTAAATTACGAACAGTTTTAAAAAACCAGTTCCATTCGAACTGACTCCATTAAGCGGATTAGAGAGGTACCATCTAACACGACACGTGAACGTTGTAAAAGGTCACGGCCGGGGGCTGTCATTGGAAAAGATTGTTTGGGTCACGAGTCGGGGTTCGAGTTTGGCCGAGGCCAGTTCGGCTGGATTCGAAGTTGGTTCGTTAGGTTTCGTTGGTTACACATCTGTCATCGCTGAGTAAACAAATCGCCACCGTACCTTTCACTTTAATCCTATTACACGAGCAGACGAGAGAACAATAGATTGGCCTTTCTTTTCCTACCCCTGTTCATTTTTGGTTATTCTAGGGGATTTGGATTAACTTATTAACTTATTAACCGACGCGTACGCTTACGTAATCGGTCACGAGGCAGGTATAGGATACAGTAGTTCGTTACGTACGATTGGACCGTTGGTCACAGCAGTATTTTGAATAAATCAAGCCAGCACATAACAGAACAGATGAGTAACAGTTTAAGCAGTTTCTAACGGCTAAAAAAACACCAATATAACGGAGTCTAACGGCTAAAAAACCACCAATTTTTGCCCTAGCGCCCTTGGTTAAATTCTATTAAACTCAAATTCTTTAGGAATAAATGAATAATTCAAAATTGGATTTGCAAACTGGGGAATCCCCAACTCTAGCCGACTGGTCGTCGCTCTGATTTGACTCGGCACGAATTGCTTCCCATCAAAATTAATTTTAACCATTAAATACCTCAACCTTCTTTATTTTTGTTGTAAATTCGTGAACTAACAGATTCTATTTTATTTTGAAATAGAAAAAAATCGGAAACGGATTTGTGGCTGAAGTTGCTTAATGCAAATATGCAAAAAAAAATTATTTTCAAAATTAGGAGAATTTTTTCATAGATCACAAAAATCTATTTCGTGTCTTTTATTTTTCATTACTCTCTCTCCTTCTTGCTCTTTCTTAAACTCCTCGTAGTCCTGTTTTGCTTTTCTTTTATTCATTTCTAAAAGTGACAGATTCGAGGACCTGAGAATTCAATCACAAAAACCTTTCAATTTTAAAGGATTTTAGATTTATTGTTTTTTTATTGATGTTAGAACTTTTTATTCGCATGGCCAGAAATTAACTTTTCTCTAGTTTAATGAGGTTTACGATAACAGAAAATTGTTTTAAATTTTCTTTGAAATGAATAATCAAAGAATTAGGAGTCGTAATGAAATAAATAATTTACTTCCGGTGGTATTCGAAAAGTCAACAACGTAGCGAGGTGGAGCCAAAATATTTCGGTTATTTTGATCTTTTTATCGGATATTCAATTATACCTACCCCAACATCACCTACTTTCACTTTCAAATCCATCATTCTAGATTTCGCCCACTTCCAATTGAAATCTTACCCGCAAAATACAGCAGGGATTCCTTGTGACGGGGAAATCCCGCAGATCCTTACTACTGGGAAAACCAGACTCTGACATCATTTGAAACATAACATCCGGTCGTCTTTACTCCTCTTATAAAATTCAATTAGTCTTATTTTACCATCACTTCTACGGAGCCTTTGGACACCCAAACCAACCGACAGAGAATTCAAATAGATATTTTCTCGCGATGAAGGTTTTAGAGAAAAAACTTTTGGACGAAAGGCTCATATATTTTCTAGAGAAGCTTTGCCCGGATGATGTTTTATCACACCTTCGTTGTCTCCCTGAAACAGACAAAGAACAGATTAGATGTGATGCTAAAATCACCGGAGATACACGAGCAACAGAGACGTTGTTCGATCGGTTGAAGAGAAGAGGAGACGAAGCGTTCAGCCAGTTTGTTCGTGCTCTACGAAAGACAGGAAATGACCAGTTAGCTATGATTTTGGATCCATATTTTACAGGTATATCTTAAAGAAATTGTAAACTAAGCTTCTTACTTAATAGTACTTAAGGGAATTTTCATTGCGCTTCCTAATACCATAATTGCAAAATATTTAAAGCTTAGTTTATTCTAATTTTCTTGCTTCCTAGTACCATAATTTCAAAATATTTAAATCTTAGTTGATTCTAATTTTCGTGCTTCGGCTAGTACCATAATTGCAAAATATTTAAAGCTTAGTTCATTCTAATTTTCTTGCTTATTAGACCATAATTTCAAAATATTTAAATCTTAGTTGATTCTAATTTTCTTGCTTCATAGTACCATAATTGCAAAATATTTAAAGCTTAGTTGATTCTAATTTTCTTGCTTCCTAGTACCATAATTGCAAAAAATTTAAATCTTAGTTGATTCTAATTTTCTTGCTTCAGCTAGTACTATAATTGCTTAGAGTTGAATGTATTGCAGCCAACCTAGTCGTGTACTGTGTTAGCTGGTATAGTTTTAAGCCACTATCAAAAGAAAACAATTCAAAGTTGAAGTATTTTTTAAAGACAATTTAAAACAAACACCAAATCATATACATTGTATTGTACACAGCCATTAAGAAAAAAAATTTTTTAATCAGGATATTATTTTATTTTATTTTATTTTATTTTATTTTATTTTATTTTATTTTATTTTATTTTATTTTATTTTATTTTATTTTATTTTATTTTATTTTATTTTATTTTATTTTATTTTATTTTATTTTATTTTATTTTATTTTATTTTATTTTATTTTATTTTATTTTATTTTATTTTATTTTATTTTATTTTATTTTATTATTTATTTTATTTTATTTTATTTTATTTTATTTTTCCAAATACAGTAATAGACCCTTTTCGAGTTCCAAATTACCGCTGTGTTTCTTGATTACAGACTCATATGCTCAGCCTAAACCTCGAATCAGTGACTAATTACTCGCAAATACCAACGGTAAAGTAAAGAATGCACAAGTTCAACAATACGAACACTTTGAAACTTGACGGACCTTGACTGGAACATGTGAATATTCTTCACAAAATCGAGGCTTAGCCTGAGCAAATGAGTCTGTAATCAAGAAACACAGCGGTAATTTGGAACTCGAAAAGAGTCAATTCTATTTTTTCAAATCTTAATATTTTTAGAGGAGTTCTTTTTTTCCGTGCAGACAGAATTGTACGAAAGTGAACCTTTAATTTATCATAAAACGCCTCGTTCCTGCCAAAGTTTAATGTATATACACCTACTTGCAAGAACATTGTCATACGATATTAGAACATTAGTAATTTAGTGAGAAAGGAATACATTAAAAGACAAAAGAAAAAGTTCAGCTTCAGTGATCTTCTTTTGTTTTGTAATATAATTCCTATCCCACTAAATCACTAATGTTCTATTTTCGTATGACAACGTTCTTGCAAGTAGGTGTATGCAATAAATCTTTCTTTTTTTATTTATTTATAGTGGATGAGAACCTCGAGCAGGAGATTTTTATCCAACGCAATCATACACTACGTGTAGTTGGAACAGCCATAGGTAAGTGTTGTAATCTGCAGTGCGTGTGATTTCTTTCGTTTCATTTTTACCTCCCATTTCAGTTTAATCTTCCTTTCTTCTGTCTTTTCAATATTCTCCTTCGCTTACCCTCCACTTCCCTTTTCATTTTGAACAACCATTTCATTTTCTCTCTAAGTCACGGCATGGAAAATTAAAATGACGCCGGTTGAAATTTTAAGCTTGTTGGGCTTTGCGGAGGGAGGAAAACAGGAGAACCCGCAGAAAACCCGCAGAAAACCCCAAAAATGTGAACGTTGCAACTTCTTCTTTCTCCCATATCTCGTCAATAGTTCCTTTCAATACTTATGATATACAGGACGCCCAAGCCCAGCCAGTGGCAATGGCTGCATTTGGTATTTATCTTGCCTTTTGCTCGATTTTTAACAGACATTGATTTCACGGTTCGAGTTATGGATGTCCCTAATCACTACCTGAGCCACGTGGAAAAAGCCATCGTGGAAGGATTTATAAGTGAAAAGTCTAAAGAAGCCAAGGATTTGAGGAACAGGATGGCAAAGGTAGTTCTGACGAAATAGCGTGATAATATTTTACTCCACTCCACTCCACTCCACTCCACTCCACTCCACTCCACTCCACTCCATTCTACACCACACCACTCCACTCCACTCCACTCCACTCCACACACGCACATCACACCACAGTACACCAAACACATTACACAAAACCACAATACACCCAACCACACTACGCCACATCAAACCACGACACATTCACATCACACCATCAAACCACTAACATTAAACCATAGCACATCACGCAACACCACATTACATCACACTACATTACCCCACTCATCTCACCACACCACACTACACCACACACCACATCACACCACACCACACCACCACACCACACACCACACCACCACACCACGCCACACCACACCACACCACACCACACCACACCACACCATACCACACTACACTACACCACATCCACACCACACCACAACACAACACACCACAACACAAAACTGCACCACATCACACCACATTACACTAAACCACACTACACCACACCACCACACCACACCACACACACCACACCACACCACACCACACCATGCCACACTACACTACACCACATCACACCACACCACACCACAACACACCACACCACACCACACTACACCATACCACACTACACTACACCACACTACACTACACCACATCACATCACACCACACCACACCACCACAACACATCACACCACGCCACACCACACCACGCCACAACACACCACAAAGAAAAGGAAGTGATATCTTACCCATGCATATCCTCGTTTGTTTAGTTCCTCCCACAGGGCGCTTCTTTCGTACATACGGTAACACAGGAAACCCACAGTAAATCTGCCTTGATGATCCGAGTGTCAAAAGTAGAAGCAGCCAACGAACTGTGGGAAATGTACCAAAATAAGAAGCTCCAGAATTGCTTGGCTGACCTACTTATTACCTCTGAAATCAAAGACACGGTCAAGGATAAGGAACTGCATTTGGAAGTTCACTTCCTTAAGGATGTTTATGAAAATGCAAGAAAGAAGTTGGAAGGTAGGGTGCTTTTTGTGTTTAACTCCCTTGAGTATTATTTCTTTACTTTGCTGGTAATGATTTAGAACCTTTTCTGTGGGCAAGTGATTTTTTTTTTTCATTTCAGTCCACATGAATTTGCTTGAGTATTATTTCCTCCGACTTATAGCGATTAGAACCCTTTACTTTTGCCATAGTTAGCTAGCGTCTTCCCTTCTCAGGACACAATTTATTTCCTTGAGTATTATATATTTCTTTACTCGTAATGATCATAATCAACATCACTATCATAATCATTATCATCTTGACCATCATTATTATCATCATCATCATGGCATCATCATCATTTTTATCTTTATTATAATCATCATCATTTATCTTATGAGAAGCT